>NC_138550.1:59503040-60103040 GCF_964273705.1 Natrix helvetica
TTAAAGAATAATGGGTAGCCAAAGGCTCCTATATTTATTTCCTTTCTCCCTTCAAAAAATGGAATAACTGCACCACCCAAAATCTGTTAGTTTGGGGGTAAAGTATCAATATGATTTAGCAATATTCTGGGTTTGTTTTGCAAAGTGGGTTGTCACTTTTGCTTTATAGGAATTTGTAATTCAACAATGAAGAAAGGTGTTGCTATATCTAAGCTTAAATGTAGAAAAGGTACATACAAACATATATGGACTTATCTCCTGCATTTCGTCTTTTCAGTGACAAGCTGAGGGATTTTATTTCCCACTTATTTAACCATTTCATGTTATTAGGCTCTTTTTCAGACATTTTCTGTTAAATGTCTTAGAACTTATTGATTAAAGGCTACAATGAACTCCCCCCACCCAAAAAATAAAGTATTTGTATGAACTGTAATTTATACGCTAAAAATGGTCTATGATTTCATTTGTGACCTCATAAAAATGAAAAGCTGTATAAAGGAACTCATAAAAATGCGTTACTATTTACTTCAAAATGTACATCTTTTTATACCTTGCATTAAATAGAAACTTTTGATATTTAACATCACACCTAGAAAAATAATTTCTAACAGCTAGGTCCAAAGAAGAACATTATACTTGAAAGTGGGTAGGTTAAAGAAGGGTTTAAAATTACCATCTACACAGAATACAAGAGAAATTAGTAAAAACTTTTAAGAAAATGTTTTCAAAAGAAATTCAAGGAATATTAAACCACAGCACACATATATTTACTAACCTCACATATGCTACAATAATGAGCTGGTTCTTCTTTTGTTCTCCCATGCCATGCAATCTCCTTTCCTGCAGCAATTAGAGCTTCCCTCAAAGTCTGACATTGCTTGAGAGTTCTCAACAGGCAATACCTTAAATATTAATTTATTTAATTAATTAGTTTAAAAATATGGAATGTGATTATATGAATTTGATTTTGAGCATTCACAAATATTCCACAAGAATCTATTGGATTTGATGATCTCATTTTTCAAATCTATGCAATTGTCCCACCGCACATACCCATCTTGACTTTTCCTCCTTATTTATCTTGTGATGGGATAGTAAAAACAATAATATCTCTTTCTGTTCCAATTCCTCTATCAGGATGCATAGAAATACACTAAAGTAGCACCACTGCAGTTGTGTAGCCATTCTTGAAAAATATAATCCTCTAGTACTCTCAAGATATTTATTAGAACTAAGAAGTTCCTGTCTTCCAAGTTTGATGTCATCCTAACGGAGGAAAGAAGAAATATTTCTGCTGCCATAACCACATTTTCTCTGGCACAATTAGAGAAAAATAATATAGTGTTGATTCCATTGCAGATCAGTACTTAAGCAAAATGGTTCGGTTGAGATCTGCATATGTGGGACTGATTGGGGTAGATTGCAGGAGTGACACCAAAATATAATTTTATCGTATTGTATCTATATCTTAAATTATTGTATTCTATTCCAATTTTATTTTAAAATGTATTTTATTCAAATTCCATTTTAAACCATATTTTATTCAGTAGTGAAATTTGATATAAAATTATCCTATTTTTCAGACCATAAGACGCACCTAAATTTATAGGAGGAAACCAAGAAAAAAATAGATTTTTGCCTCCACTGGTTGCGCTTTTGCCCTCCCTGGCATCCAGAACCACTCTGCAGTGCTCCGCAGGGCCCGTTTTCACCAAAAAACGGGCTGTTTTCACCACAAACATGCCCATTTTTGGCCTGCAGAGTGCTTCTGGAGACCTGGGAGGGGGAAAATGCAATACGCGGAGGCCTTGGGAGACCAAAAACTCTCGCATTCAGTCTATAAGACGCACATACATTTTCACCCAGTTGGGGGGGGGGGGGGGGACTTACAATATGCATCGTCTTATACTCCAAAAAATACGGTAAGTTATGTGGTAGATAATATGGAATAATAATTTGATTTCTGTTAAACAGATATCCCCATTTTTCTTTGACATTAACAAATTACGTAACAAAATTCAATATTGATCCTGATAAGATATAAGATAAGATTGAATGAATCTAAAAATGGTGCAAGGTCTGAGGAACAAAACGTATCAGGAGAGATTGGAGTCATTAATATACACAGCCTAGAGGACAGAAAGGAAAAGGATAACATGATTGAAATCTTTAAATATATTAAGGGTTTATGCAAATAAGGTTCTAGAATGCAATATTTTTAATATTAAGCAAAAATCAAGAACATAACAAGAACGGGGGCATAACTCAAACTGACCGGAGTGAAGATCAAAAATAATGTTAGGAAGTATTATTTCACAGAAAGAGTAATAGAAGCTTGGAACCAGCAGAGGTAGTGAGTCAATCATCAGTACCTGAGTTTAAACATGCTTGGGATGCACACATGTCCATCATCCAACAAAAGTTAAAAAGTATAATAAAAATAAATAAAATATAAACACAAAATGAATTCAAAGGGCAGACTTGATGGATCGCTAGGATTTTTTCTGCTATCTGTTCTCTATATTTTATATTTTAATATTCTTTCATGTTTTTAATTAAAGGTCTTAATATTTATATTAAGCTCTCTACATGGGGCTCCCCTTGAGATGCACCCGGAGACTACAGCTGGTCCAGAATGCGGCCGCGCGGGCAATTATGGGGCGAACGAGGTTCACCCATGTAACACCTCTCCTGCGCGAGCTGCACTGGCTCCCTGTGGTCTACCGGGTGCGCTTCAAGATATTAATCACCATCTTTAAAGCGCTCCATGGCACAGGACCTAGTTATTTGCGGGATCGTATCCTGCCCCATACATCCCTGGGACCAATCTGCTCTCACAGAGTGGGACTCCTCCGGGTGCCGTCCACTAGACAGTGCCAGAGGGCGGCACCCAGGAGTAGGGCCTTCTCTGTGATGGGCCCAGCCCTCTGGAATGACCTCCCCCCAGATATCAGGATAACGACGGATCTCCGCTCCTTCCGCACGAAACTCAAGACCCACCTGTTCCAACTAGCCGGCCTGGCTTAATCAGAACTTCTAACCTCCCTGGCAATTTTAAACCGTATATTTAAATCTTTTGGGTATTTTAATTGTTTTAATTGTATTCATTTTATTGTTATTTATTTTAACTTTGTGGCTTTTACTTTTTGTATTGTTAATTGTTGATGTATTTACCTCCTCCATGCCACATGCCTTAATATTTGATTGTACGTCACCCCGAGTCCCTTCGCGGAGAGGGCGCGACTGATAAATTGAATCAAATAAATAAATCAAATAAATATTTAAATTTATGTATATGTCTGGATGTAATAAAATCACTGGCTGAAGGAGAGGGGGCTCTCTAGGGGAACTAAAGAGATATTCCAGCTGGGAGTCATTTGGGGAAGGGAATGCCTGGGATCAAACCCATAGGTCTGCATCTACTGTTTCCCAAGGGAAGGCAGACAGTTGGTGATATTCTTGTAATATAGGTAATCAATAATAAAATATCTACTTGGGCCTATTCACGAATGGTTCTGGTTGCTTGAGCCTGACACTGGTCATCTCACAAATGTAACTCTGAGAATAGAGTAGAGTAGAATAGAATAGAATAACAGAGTTGGAAGGGACCTTGGAAGCCTTCTAGTCCAACCCCCTGCTTAGGCAGGAAACCCTATAGCATTTCAGACAAATGGTTATCCAATCTCTTCTTTAAAACTTCCAGTTTGGTGCATATACAACTTCTGGAGGCCACTGATCAATTGTTCTAACTGTCAGGAAATTTCTCTTTAATTCTAGGTTGCAGTGGCTGACATGGATTAAAAAAATACAATATAAACATAATATACAAAAACATAAAATACATTGCAGAAGCATTCCACCTTTTTTTTGGTAAGTATTCAGGAGTCAGTTTTATTTTAGTTCATTATGAAACTGATAACATTCACTATCTTGATTATAAAATGTAAGGAACTAGACAATTCAACTTGGAAAATATAGCTGAGTAACTTTATTTTTGGAAAAGGAGTACCACTTCTCACATCTTCATGAAAATTCAATTTTCCCTCCCTTTTCACCTTTATTTTACTTTTACATTTTTAAGAATGTATATGCCACCTTGGCCAAATAAAAGCTTTTTCAAAGCAGCAGCCTTGTGAAAATATTAGAAATTCATGTTAAATTAAAAAGAATTCTAATCAGACTAATTAAAAAGTATAATACATTAAGAGAACAATTTAGACCTTGGAGAGAAAATAGTACACATACAGTCTTTCTAAAAGACTGTGCTTTTCAATCACGACCACCAAAATGGTAGATCTGCATCAATCTCACAACAGTGAAAAAATGGGACCAGAACAACAATTCTTTAGAATATTTTCTTGTAGACTCTAAATAGTTGCATTCACTTCATTTTCTTTTTACTTTTCAATCCTCCCTTTTCTGTGAGAACTGGAGATTAACATAAATCTTCACTGTATCCTCATACGTTTAATTTATGATGTATGACCTGAAAGACTGGAATTAACTATGGGAAATAGCAACTCAAATTTCATCCATCAGTTTTGTTCATCTTGTTTTGTTAGAAAATTATAAAGTGAACATAGGAGCTCTGGTGCTTCAGACTGAACATTTCTTACTAAATACCTAACATAATTTTATCTGTTTTTTGTTTTGAATACTTAAATTTAGAAATATCTATTTGATACATTATGCTTCAACTGATCATAGGTATCATTCTTACAGCATTTACACCACAGAATTGCAACAAAGGATCTTTTGTTGCATTACACTTCTAATGCAGTAGCTATAAGGACTGCTTCGAAGAATCTTTTTTTATAATCATAATCTACAAGTTCTTAAATATAACTGTTGTTTATTTTTCTTTCTTTTTTGATATTGATATTGGATTTTGAATAGATTTTGAATTTCACTTGGTTATTGAACGCTAAATAGTAAAGTACTATTATTTTATCTGTTCTTTATATACAATAATACAATACAATAGTAGAGTTGGAAGGGACCTTGGAGGTCTTCTAGTCCAACCCCCTGCCTAGGCAGGAAACCCTATACCGTTTCAGACAAATAGCTATCCAACATCTTCTTAAAGACTTCCAGTGTTGGGGC
The DNA here is from genome assembly GCF_964273705.1 of Natrix helvetica. Taxonomy (NCBI): domain Eukaryota; kingdom Metazoa; phylum Chordata; class Lepidosauria; order Squamata; family Natricidae; genus Natrix; species Natrix helvetica. Next base: position 59,508,144 of record NC_138550.1, read on the forward strand.
ATTCACAACTTCTGGAGGCAAGCTGTTCCACTGATTAATTGTTCTCACTGTCAGGAAATTTCTCCTCAGTTCTAAGTTGCTTCTCTCCTTGATTAGTTTCCACCCATTGCTTCTTGTTCTACCCTCAGGTGCCTTGGAAAATAGTTTGACTCCCTCTTCTTTGTGGCAACCTCTGAGATATTGGAACAATGCTATCATGTCTCCCCTAGTCCTTCTTTTCATTAAACTAGACATACCCAGTTCCTGCAACCGTTCTTCATATGTTTTAGTCTCCAGTCCCCTAATCATCTTTGTTGCTCTTCTCTGCACTCTTTCCAGAGTCTCCACATCTTTTTTACATCGTGGCGACCAGAACTGAATGCAGTATTCCAAGTGTGGCCTTACCAAGGCATTATAAAGTGGTATTAGCACTTCACGTGATCTTGATTCTATCCCTCTGTTGATGCATATATTTTATTTCTTTAAAATATTGTTGGACTGCATTTAAATTTTTGTTTAAATGTATTAATGACAGTTTAATTGGGCTAAATCATAAACAATTTGGTCACTGAATTCATTCCTTTCTTATTCTTGTATCAACAATCAGCTTTATAAATGATTTGTATTTTGCTACATTTATGTAGTCATTTGGAAAATAATGTAATCATTTACTATACAGCAACTCCTTTAAACACCTGGTAACTAAGTGGAATTAGGCAGTAATAAAGAGGAAGAGGAACTTGTGCACTATATTGGCATACTCAATGGCTTCTAGAAAAGATTCAACAAAAACTTCTAATCTTTCTTCACAATGCATACATTTGAAGGCGTGAAAAAGAATGTAATCTATTGGGAATATAGCTTTGATGCTTTAAAGTAGTATCGCATTCACTTCCTCATCAGTACAAGATTATATGTATAGCTACCATGCCCCCCCTCCCCATATGATCCACAGTATAATATTAGAAGTGAGCAGTAATCAAATTTGAAGCAAGAAAGGTCTTTTAGATTTGGTATGAAAAAGTTGGACAAAAATGTGTTGGATGTATTCACTGACTTGAGTTATTTGTAAATAATTAAGGTGGGATACAATAAATAAATAAACAAACAATCAATCTGTTGACAGCTCTTTAAGTCACACCTTTTCCTAGATTTACCATAGCAGAGTGGTCCTAGAAAAATGCATGTGTTAAGAAATTCCAATAGGTGTAGCAAGCTGGATTCAAAGTACCTTTCCCACTTTAGTTCCATATATTGCTTATTACTATATTACATATTACTATATAGCAAGTTAGTTACAGTTGCTCATATACAACACTTAATCCAAATGAGCAAAACTATTAAATATTGCCAGGGGTTTCATCTTTTAATATAAAGTGAAGCATTCAGCAATTGCTATTGCAAAGCCAATAATCAAGAGATGATTTGTTGCTCTTTATCAGAATACTAGATATACTGTAGTATCCTTGTTTTAATTAAGTACAAAGCAGTAGATGATATATATTTCCAAAATTGTCCTTTACAAATCAGCTACATTTAACAGTAGTAATAACATTTCTTCAATATTTATATTTCTGCACAAGCACCCGTAATTTGTTTCACTTAGAGATTTGTTCTTTCTGCAAATAATAATTCACTAAGTAAATATATATATATTGACTTACTTGATCATTTCAAAAAGCTTTGGATCTGGTACTTTGATATTTCGTGCTATGTTCCAAGAAAGATGAACCATAGGTACTACTGACTTCACACTTTGCAATTTATTCCACTCGTACCGTTCCACAGCTAATTTATATTGACAAGCTATAATGAAAATGAAAAATATGTGGATCACTTTGTTATAATGATTGTTCCATCCATCAATGAAAAAATCTAGTCATTAGCTATTTAAAACATTCTATGACATCACTTGGCCAAAATTCTTGATTGTATATGCCAGGGGTCTGCAACCTTAAACACTCAAAGAGCCATTTGGACCAGTTTCCCACAGAAAAGAAAACACAGGGAGCCACAAAACCTGGGTGGGTGTGGCCAATTTGACGTCACTCCCACCCAGTCACATGACCTCCCAGCCATGCGTACTGTAAGGACCTGCCTCGTGTCCCTCCCCTTCAAAAAAAAGCATAGACTCTTCACCACCTGGTATTTCAAAAGGAATCTTTTACTGAAAAGGAGTGAAAGCAAATGAACATCGAAAGCAGGCTCTGGGACCCTCGAGCTATACAATCCATGATAAAAGGACTTAGGAACCCCTCCTACTTTGGATTCCCACCAATCCACAAATGTGAAGATGTTTTTCTACCGGCCTCTCAGAGACACAGATAAGCAGGAATTCTCAAGGTTCATGTTCCCGAGTTTTAAACTGAATTCCCCCGCCCCCTTTGCATCCTGCAAGGCGCCAGGCAATGGTTATAAATCAGGCAAAAGGTTATATAAACATGCAAGGCAAGACATAGAAAGGAGAAAGAACAAAATGCATCAAATCCAACCCCCCCCCCCCATTCGTCCACCGAAGAATGGCAGATACACGGATCTGACACTTACCCAGGTTTTGTGGCTCCCAGTTTTCTGTAGGAAACGAGTATCTCTCTCCGTGTGTCTCTCTCCCCCCATCTCTATCTTTCTCTCTCTCTCATCTATCCCTCCCTCCATCTACCTATCCATCCATCCCTGAATCCATCCATCTATCCCTCCCTCCCTCCATCAATCCAACCATCTATCTATCCCTCCATCTATCTATATCCATCTATCCCACCATCCATTCCTGCATCCCTCAGCTACCTATTTATCCCTCCATCTATCTATCCCTTCATTTCTGCATCTACCTATCCATCCATCCATCTCTATCCCTCTATTTCTGTATCCATCCCTGCATCCCTCCTCCCTCTATCCCCTCATCCCTCCCTCTGTTTATCTATCCCTTCCTCCATCCATCTATCCCCCTGCATCTTAATTCATCTTACCTCTATCCCTCCATCTCTGCATCCATCCTTGCATCCCTCCTCCATCTATCCCTGCATCCCTCCCTCCATTTATCTATCTACCCATCTCTGCATTCATCTACCTATCTATCCACCCATTTATCCCCCATCTCTACATCCCTCCCTTCCTCTATTTATCTATCCCTCCATCTATCTATCCATCTCTATCCTTCCATCCCTTAATGCATCCATCCATCTTTCTATCCCTCCATCTCTGCATCCCTCCCTCCATCTATCCATCCCTGCATTCATCTTACCTTTATCCCTCCCTCAATCCCTCCATCCCTCCTCCCTCTATCCCTCCATCTCTGCATCCCTCCCTTATTTATCTATCCCTCCCTCCATCTATCTATCCATCCCTCTGCATTCATCTACCTATATATCCACCCATTTATTACATCTCTGCATCCATCCCTTCCTCTATTTATCTATCCCTCCATCTATCTATCCATCCCTGAATTCATCTACCTATCTATCCCTCCATCTATCCCTCCCCCCATCTGTCTTCTCCTGCCCAGATTCACATATTGTGTGAATCCAACCACTTGGGCTGTGGAGGGGGAATGAAGGCTGGCAGTCAAAGCCAAATGTTGAAGATCCATGCAATATAAGGCAACTCCAACCTGGATCCTGCCGGGGAGAAACCCCCCCTTGCCTTTCCCTCTCTCTTCCTGTGGTGGGGACCCGGGCAGCCTGAGCGCAGCTCCCATCTTGAAGGCGGCCAGCAAACAAACAAATGTAGCTTTCCAATTGGGAGGCGGCAGGGCAGAGCCCCGCCTCCAGCTGGTGAGAGCAGAGCTGGCAGCGCATGCATCTTCCCTGCCACTTCGCTGGCTGGGAGGGATGCATGAGTGAAATGGTTGGAGCTGCTTTCGATGGAGTTTGCAAGCGGGCTTAGCAGTGCTGTGGAGGGGTCGGGAGGGTATGCACGCAAGGGGAGACCTTCCTCAAGCGAGCAGCCGGGCATAGCCAAAGGGCAACAAAGGTGCACACAGGGTGGCCAGCTGCTTGCTTGAGGAGGTTTTCCCATGCTTGTGCATCCTCCCGCCCCTGTCACAGCCAGCCAGGGGGGGAGAAAGAGATAAACACACACAGGGACATAGAGAGAAGGGGGGAAACTGGCTGACGGGTGAGCGTGTTTGGTGAGAGTGCTTTGGCTTTCTCCGAGCCTGACCTGGGGTGGGCATGCGAGGTTTGGTGGGCCAGCACCCTTTTCCTGCTGTCCTGAGCTTCTTAAAACCACAGCTGGGCGCTGCGGGCCCATCACACTTTTCAATATCTCCTCCTCCTGGATCTCATTCCCACCCTGGCAGCCCTCGTGTTAGCGAGGCCAGTGTAGATCGCAGCCGGGTCAGGCCAGTGTCTTGGGGCGGAGAGCAGGTTGTGCATCTCCCCAAACACGTGAGGCATGCCCAGCATCAAGAAAGGCCGGAAGAAGCTCCAAGAGAATAAGCCCTGGCCACTTCTCCTTCCCTCACCATCGCCCTTACCTTCTCAAGCCAGGCAAGGGAGGCGAGGGAGAGGCAAGCCAGTGATGGGACAGGGAGCCGCAGCAGAGGGCCCAAAGAGCCGCATGTGGCTCTGGAGCCGTGGGTTACTGACCCCTGGTATATGCCAAAGTAAAATGTCAAAGACACAAGTGAACATTTACAGTGAGGCATTTTAATTAGTTTTTAGTTTACTTTATTTCATTGCACATGGTACAACTAAATTAAATGCTGTCTTCAGTGTACAAGCTTTTGTTCAAATAAAGGCTTAAACCTCCCCCTTTGCTCTTGCCAGATTCACTATTGCTGTTCTGCCGGTGAGCTATGTAGCCTTCCAACTCAACAGCTGCATCCAGAATGAGTGAATGAAGCCAGGTTTCTGTGATTAGCAAAACACGGCAGTTCTTGATGTATTTAGTCTTTGCAATATGTATCCTTAATTCATCTATTTTGTTAGTAAGAGATCTTGCATTGGCAAGAAATATACTTAGAATTGAAGGCTTGTGTGGAAACCTATTCAGCTTAAAAAAAATGCCTGCACGACATATTAGAGGCAAATAAAATGAAATTTCAAAATATGAGTTGTCAAAACAAAAATCTAAACAGGACCTTTTGTGACAAAACCATATTGACAAAACAATATGTTGGGTTTAAGTACCAATAACATAGAATATGGTTGGAAGAGACCTTGGAGGTCTTCCAGATGCAAGTGATCTATACCATTCTGGACAAATGACCATCCACTTTCTTCTTGAAAATCCCCAGTGCTGGAGCACCCACAACTTTTGGAGGCAAGCTGTTTCACTGATTAATTGTTCTGACTGTCAGGAAATTTCTCTTTAATTCTAGGTTAGACCTCTCTTTAATGATCTTCTACCTGCTACTTCTTGTCCTGCCCTCAGGTGCTTTGGAGAATAGGTCAACCTCTTCTTCTCTGACAGCGCCTCACTACCTTTCAAGTGCTGGAAGACTGCATCCATATCTTCCCTACTCTTTTTCTTTGTTACAATAGATATACCTGGTTCCCTCAATCATTAATTCATAAATTCCAGATCCCTTATCATCTTTGTTGCTGTTCTCTGCACTCTTTCTAGGATCTGATTTTTTATTTTTGTTTGATATTTTTCTTGTTTTTCACATATTGTAAGAAAGATATTTTAGGTATTTGTTGCAAGTCTCAGTTCATTCTGAGTCTCAGCTTTCCTGATTCATCTTGGGCTATTTAGTGGTATTCTGTTTTAGTTTTATGTCCCTCTTTCCATTTTTAACATTTCTCCTTTTTTTCTTTCTGTTTGTCTTTATGCAACCATGCTGGCTTCATCTGGGGTCTCCTGTTTTTCCCCCTCTGTGGTATTATGTTATATTGGGCTTTTATAATTTCATTTTCCAGAATTTCCCAAGCACCTCATTTTCCTCTTCCCTTTAGGTTTTCTATCATGGAATTTTTCCTGAAGTCTTACTTTGTTGAAGTCATCTCTCCTAAAGTCTAAGACAATAGTTTCACTTAGTTCAATTAGTAGTGCCTGCATTATGTTGAATTCTGGTATGACACGGTCACTTTTCCCCAAAGTTCCCACAACTTCTATCAACTCCATCATTTCATCTCTGTTAGTAAGTATTAAATCCAGTACAGCTGACCCTCTAGCTCCCTCCTCTACCTTTTAGATGACAAAGTTGTCAACTAGGCTGTCAAGAACCTGTTACAGCTGACCCTCTAGCTTCCTCCTCTACCTTTTAGATGACAAAGTTATCAGCTAGGCTGTCATGAACCTGTTTGATCACACACATACTGCAGAGCTTGTCTCAGATGATGTCAGGGTACTTAAAAAAGTCCCCCTGCACACCTTACCTAATTGATTAGCGAAAAGTTCATCTAGTGCCACTGGTTGGTTGGGCGACCTGTAGTATAGTACTTATAGCAATGTGATTCTTTTTTCCTTTTACATTAACCCATATTCAAGAAGACTTTCATCCTTGGTTTTATGCATTTCTGTAGAGGTGTAGTGATTTCTTACATATAATGGAACTCCACTTCCTTTTTTTTTTAGGCCTGTTTCCTTTGAACAGAAAGTGCTTAATTTTAACATAGAATTTTAAACTAAGCCATCTGAATGCTTTCAGGTGACAGACAATAAAACCCATGACTTGGGATCAGAAACGATACTGGTAAGTTCACATATCATGCTTGAAGTTTGATTTGGTTTTAGTTTAGCATGTTTGTGAATTTAATTACTATTTTATGCAAATTATGGCACATGTGTTTTTATGCTTTGTGTATGCCGAGCATTATTTATTCAAGAAATCACAATTAACCAGCCATACCTTAGTAAGGTATGTGAACCCAGTCACAATGTGCTTCCACTAGTCCTCCTGCACCTGCTTAATTAAGACTTGAAAAGTTGCCATGGGAACTAATGGCTAAAAGTTTCCTTTGAATTAGGATTGACAATTATCACTCAATTGAAATTCACTTATTCACTTATAATTCACTTATAAAAGGGGCTCAAAGCTGATGTCAAGGGCAAATCATAGTCTGATAAACCAAAAAATATTCATCTGGATCAAGTGAAAAAATGGAGGAGGAAACAGTTTATTTCTGATCATTAAAATCATGATTTAGAAGGACACGGTGCTGAATATAGTTTATGATACTCTGTTCACTACTTGCTCAACCTCTGTTTAACACTTCCACATATTTTCTATTAAAATGCATTACTTTGCAAAAATATTTTAATATCATTCTGATGATTAATTCTCTTACAATGAGTTTGGTTTCTTCTGGGTGTTTTTTAAAATGGCTGTTAAGATATCAAATTATCTTATGTATTACTATAATTTCTAGTGCTACAGCTCAATCTAATCTTGTGACTTGTAAACATATTACATATCTGTTAGACGTTGAAAGTTCAGAAATATTTCTAAATCATTTTCCAATTGTAAGATATATCAATATCCTACCTGTAAGAGGGCCAACATTCCAGGAAATATTATTACACCAGCCAACAGCCTGAACCCATTGAACAGTCCCAGCATTTATCCACACTAGATCTCCAGGTCGTTGAATAAACCTATAAACTGGAACATTGGCTTCATACAAATCTTCCAGATTAGGCCACCAAGAACCCATTAGAAAATTCATATTGTTTCTGTAAAAGAAGAATGAATATTTGGAAAAGTTTACTTATACACAAATGCTTGCTTATGCTCAAAAGAATATTAGACTAGGAACTTCTTGCTTTATCACATGTGATCCATCTAATCTAAATATTTGAAGCAAAGTATAAGAAGCTGCTTTCTAAGAAATTACAAGGATTATGCCATAAGAGTATTTTATGCTGGTTAAATAGATTCTAGCTAGGATGGTAACTTTTATCTACACTTGTATACCAATATTGTCATTACCTTAGAAGTTGCATAAAGATAGAAGAAAAAACATAGGAGACAATGACAAACGTAATAAATATAATTAAAAACAGAGCTGTTTTAGAGAAGATTAATCTATTGAAAGATCAACTGATGGATCACTAGAACTTTTTCTGCTATACGTTTTCTATGTTTTTATCTTTTAATATTCCTTCACGTTTTAAATTAAAGGCCTTAATAAGAGGTGGGTTGCTGCTGGTTCGGCCCAGATCAGCCAAACCAGTAGTAGTGGTGGCAGGAGGCTCTGTCCACCTGCCTGGATGCTTCTGTGCATAAACGGTGAGCATGCATGGGAGCCCGCGCGGGAGCGCGCCTGAACTGGTAGTAAAAAAATTAGCAACCCACCTCTGGTCCTAATATTTATGTATTTAAATTTATTTATATGACTGGGTGTGATAAAATCACTGGCTGAAGGAAAGGAGGCTCTCTAGGGGGTTTATTTGGGATTTCTGAGAATTATAGTCTGGCTCCACCTGGAGTATGGTCACTTTATCATCTCTGTTTTAGAGAAAGATACACAGGAGAATTCAACACTTACTTTTCACAGAAGTCATTCATGACACCCCAGTAATTTTCTGGAACAACAAACCATTCACAATCACCTGGGCCTATATTTATATTGACTGAGCAAAAATTGTTATTTTCCTGATGACCTACAAAACAAAATAAGTGACGAATTATAATCACAATATAAACAATAAGGACCAATATATACATAGAAAAACAACAGAATTTTAAAGATATCAGTGTAAATTTTCATAACAAGACTATTCTTGTTTGAGATGATATGTTTATTCAAAGCAGTATAAAGAATGAAGGAGAAGCAAAGTCCTCCACAAATGAAACAAAAAGAAAAATAAAGAAGGAATACAAGTGTAAGTTTATACTGTTATCATCTTGATGGTATTTACTGTGTTTCCCCGAAAATAAGACCTAGCCTGGAAGAAGGGAGGGTGAAAATGGCCCCTCCCCGGCCCCCCAGAGACTCTCCGGAAGCCAGAGATGAATTCTTTCTGAACTTCCGTTGGGCCCGTTTTTGCCCTCCCCAGGCTCTGGAGGCTTTCCTGAAGCCTGGGGAGGGTGAAAACGACCTCCCCTGGCCCCCTGGAGGCTTTCCAGAAGCCAGAAACAGATTGTTTCCGAACTTTCAATAGGCCCGTTGGGCTCGTTTTTCACCCTCCACAGGCTCTGGAGGCTTTCCTGAAGCCTGGGGAGGGCAAAAACGGCCTCCCCCAGCACTCCAGAAGGCCGAAAATCAGATGGCTGGTATTTGCATGCGCTACTGGAGCTGATAGCTCATATGCTGGCAGATATGGCTCCATGTGCCACCTGAGGCACTTGTGCCATAGGTTTGCCATCACAGGTCTAAGTAGTGTATAATAAAACCTAACATAATACATTTATAAAGAATTACCACGTTTCTAAACAAAAACTAATGACAACAACTGTATCCCTGGTTATCCAATAATAGAGCATCAACATTTAAAAAGAAACATTTTAATGCCTTCTTGAATCCCAAGAATGAAGGGGGAAGGGAGAACAGTGTATTCTATCATGTAGAACCACACAGAAGATCTCCCATTTGATCTGTGACTCATCCCCTCTTATGTTAGCAGAATCTTAAATTGGATCTCTGCATGCATTCTCAGAAAACAGCAAAATGTTGGAAAAGGTAGTGCATGTCTCTTAAGAACAATGAGCCAGAAGGGAGAAGATTTGTATCACACATCTTGTCATGCATAATCACTCCCAAGTCTTAAACTCTCCCCAAGTTTTTTTTTTTGAATAGGGGTGGATAGAGAACATATATTAGGAGACTAATGATTAGTGTCTGTGAGAACAGCCTGTTGGACTATATGGACTAAGAGTCAAATCCAGCAGGGCATTGCTTATGTCATGAAGTCTAGTCTAGAGCTACCCAGAATCCCCTTCTAGTGTCAATGTAACCCAATGTTTTTCTGAAATGAAGCCAAAATTCTTTCTACTAATGATTTCTCCTCCAACCCCTGAAATTGAGCATGCACTTTGTATAACCTACCTGGTGTTCTGCTGCCTGGGACTTTCATATACAACTGAACTGTATTCATTCCCAAGACTGTATGACCAACATGACTAAGAAGGTTTCCTGCTGATACTACTCGCACGAAAGCAGGAAGCTTTGTAAGTTCATGTAGCTGTAACTTCCACCTGTTATAAAACAGCAAATGAATTGGTTATATAATATTTTGGGGAACCCAAAGCATTTTTATTTCCTGGAAAGTTTTTAATAACTGTATATAATTACAGTAAAAATCTAAAGGAACCTTAAGCATACTGATTGGAACCCATGAGAAAACTAACAGCAACCAAGTGTAAAAATGACAATTGGAAGGGAGAATGACATAGGTGAGTGAAAGAGAAAATTATTAAGTTGTCACAATGTATTAAAGCAACTTGTCCAAAACAAGTGTTCAAAATGAGCATACAAATCAGACACATATAAATCCAATTTAATTAATAATTCTTAAGCCATCATCTACATATATCAACCCTAAAAAGATGAGCATAAATGTCCCTTCAGTCTCTCAGCTGGGATATAATATTTAGACCTTCCACCTTTAATCTTATTCTGCAAAATTGAATGATTTAAAAGATAACCATTAGTCTGACTCCAGGGAGGAAATATTTATTCTTCAGACTGTCATAGTACTGATGGTGTATGTAAATTGTCCTGATATATTTAATAAATATTACCCACTATGGATAATCAGATGAGAATTTGAGATAGTAATTGATGTGGCTGGCAGCTTGGTGTTTTCTGAAAAAATATTTTCTGAATGCTCTAAAAAATTTACTCCAGTTATTTTAGGTGGAATATAATTTTAAATAAATAATTGTCATCGATTAAGAGAAATGAATTGAGTGAATAAAATTGTTATTTTAAAGAAAAATCAATATCTCATTTATACATTGATCGAGAAAAATACTTGAATCGAATTTCTCTTAAGAAAAGAACTTATCTCTTTTGTTCTAGATTCTTTACATATAAAAGCAAAAACATTCGACTTTTAAAAAACTAAATCAGGGGTGTCAAATTCAATTTCATTGAAAACCACATCAGCATTATGATTGCCCTCAAAGGGCCAGTAGCTGAGTCGCCACAACTAGGTGGGCGCGGCTGGCACAATGCCGCTCACTAGGTATGGCTGACTTGGAATGGCTGGGTCGGGATGGAGCAAGTCGCACCAGCTAACTCAATGTAGGGACAATTCGGTGCCCTACAAGCTCCTTGCCCCCGCGCCCGCCAACCTTCTGGCAGCCAAGTTTGGGGACTTTTATCCACAAAGGAGAGGGCCTTCTCCCCAAGGTCAGGCATGATTAGCAGTTTGTAAGCTCAGTTATGAATAAAAATCTCCAAGCTTGGAATGGGGTAAGCAGAGGTGGCAGGGGAGTAGTTACGGTTGTACAAGGAAGCTGGCAATCATATGTGATAAGGATGCTGGCTTGTTGGGGCAGCCTTCTCTCATGCAGTTTCCCGCCGCCACCACCCTCTTCTTCGGAGATCTGTCAAGGCAGAAGTTGGACTCAGAGGAAACTGCTTCTTACAAACTTTCTCTTCCACACTTCTACATGAAGCAGCGTTGTCCTCTACCTCCTGTTGGGGGCCAGGCAAGGCTGGAAGGGGGGAACTGGAGGTCTCCAGCAGAGGAAGGCTTGGGCGAGCGCCGAAGCCTAGTCCATGAGAGGAGCCTTGCTGTCTCTCTCAGGCCACGGAGGTAAGGAGGTAAGCTGCTATGCTTGCTCTCCTTGGCCAGGTTACTCATGGTGGGTGTGGGAGGGCAAAGTGCATGGGTCAGAGGAAGGCCCTTTCCTTCTCCATGAAAGGAGATCCAACTTTGTAACCAAAGCATCCTCAGCGATAGGATGAAAGACCACCTGGAGAGGCCAGGAGGAGAGGCAAGGGGATGGCAAAAGGAAGCAGGGCTGCTGGTGGCCAAGTGCTAAGGTAGGACTTCCTTCAGACCCACCCTCTCTCTCATTCCAATCTCCCTCTTTTCTTCCTTCCTGTTTCCCTGCCTTCCTCCTTCTCATCACCCTCCTTCCTTCTTTCTCATTCCCAACTTTCTTCCTTCCTTTCCTCCCTCCCATCTTCTCATTCCCATCTTCCTTCCTTCCTCCCCTTTAATAAAATTATTCCCCTGGTAATAAAAGGAAAGTGTTTAATATTGTATATGTGGCTTTACTTACTTCTTGTCATCTGATAAATCAACGTTGGTCCCAAACTTGATAGTTTTAAAAGGTCCCCTTTTCCTCTTCCCAGAACTGTAAATTAAAAGACAAAATAAGACATCAATAAATAAAATTAGTTTTTTTATTTTAAAACATTTTAAACAAATTATTTTAAAATCTTTGAGTACTAGTTTATAGTATACATACATTTGAAAAGTCAGACAGGTTTTAATAATTTATTTAGGGCACTGAATCAGACAAAGAATGCAATGGAACAATGCCTTAAAACAGAGATTATGTATTTTTAGCAAACCTTCCCCCACCCTCCCAAACAAATACATTTAAACTGGCTTAAATGTTTACTAAGTTATTGATAATGAATAGATTTTGGTTCTGTCAGGTGAAATAAAGATATACGCATAACCCTACCAGATCAGTAGTTACATTGTTATGAAGATTTTATTCATGCACCCATTAACTGCAAGCTTAAAAATTACCGCATTTTTTGGAATACAAGACGCACCTTTTCTCCTCAAAAAAGAGGCTGAAAATTTGGGTGCGTCTTATACATCGAATACAGCATTTTTTTGCCTCCAGAAGCTCCCCCCCTTCACCAAAATGGCCGTGCATAGCCTTATGGAGGCTTTCAGAGAGCTCCTGGGGGCTGGGGAGGGAAGAAATGAGCAAAAATTGGGCTGTTTTTTGCCCCCCCCAGCCCCCAGCAGCACTCTATAAGCTTCCATAAGGCTATGCATGCAATTTTTTTGACAAAAAATGGCCTCGTTAATTGTTTTTTCATCCGTTCCTATGAGTAACCTAAGTCTGAATTTTCCATATTAAAACCATAATCTTTAACATCTTTTGCATATCTTGCTTGTATCTGCATTTGTTTAAACTATCCTATATAAATCCCTTGTTCTTCTAATTCTTTCTTCTGTTTTAGTTCTCCCTGTGCTGTTAGTATATCTTTGTACCAGTGACGTGCAGTCAGGGAAGGCAGGGGAGGCAGAGCCTCACCACTCTCATCATGAAAATAAAAAAGAATTACTCCAGGAAGCCATGAAAGTGGCTGGGAGAGGCGTGCGGCTTGGTTTAGCCCCCCTGGACATCTCAGCAGCAGCCCCAAGTGTGCCGATCTCATCATTTTTTACATCGGGCGAGCCCAGGATCCATGCAAGGGGAATGGGACGTGTGCAGGAGGCTCCTCAGCTCCAGCCTCAATCAGCGCACCCACGGTCCCCTTCATGTTGGCTCAGGAAGGAGGGGAATGGGACCACGTGTGCAGGGGAAGGGGATCGCGGCTCTGCTAATCTGAGGCTGTGCGCTGAGGAGCCGCGGGGGTATCCCTAAGGTGCCAAGCCATGTGGTGCTCTGCCCGCCCCCCCCCAGCTCCCGTGGCTTGGCACATTCGGGATACCCCCTAGGTCAGTGCATGGAGCTCTGCCCAGCTGGAGAAGGGGGTTGTGCGAGCGCCTGTTTTGCCCGCAGCTTCACCAAGCCCTTGCGCAGCTCTCCCAGGCCACCGCCGCCGGCCGCTGCTGCCCACCGCTGGCCGCTGCTGCCCACCGCCGACCGCTGCTGCCCACCGCCGACCGCTGGCTGCTGCTGCCCGCCGCCGACCGCTGGCCGCTGCTGCCCGTCGCCGCCCCGCTCCGAGCATAACTTTCAAACTCCAAAACTCGGGGCCGAGTCTTCCAGCATTGGCCGCTCTAGGAGTGTTCTCTATGGTGGGCTGGCTGCTGGACAGAGAGTTTTCCGGACAGAGTCTTCCAGCAGCCGGCCCACCATAGAGAGCACTCCTAGAGCGGCCGATGCTGGAAGATTCGGCCGCGAGTTTTGGAGTTTGAAAGTTATGCTCGGAGCGGGGCAGCGGCGGGCAGCAACGGCCAGCGGTTGGTGGCAGGCAGCAGCGGCCAGCGGCAGTGGCCTGGGAGAGCTGCACAAGTGCTTGGTGAAGCTGCGGGCGAAACAGGCGCTCGCGCAACCCCCTTCTCTAGCCGGGCAGAGCTCCATGCACTGACCTAGGGGGTATCCCGAATGTGCCAAGCCGCGGGAGCTGGGGGGGCGGGCAGAGTACCACATGGCTTGGCACCTTAGGGATACCCCCTAGGTCAGTGAATGGCGGTTTTCCCGGCTGGAGAGGGGATTTGCCGGGCGGCTGCTCGTGAGCATGGTTACCTCATGGCTGCTTCGCCCCTGAGGCTGTGCCCGGCTCTTCGGGAGCCAGTTCACAAGAGAGCAGCCGCCTGGCAGCCCAGAACGATAAGCCCTCCCTGATAATAAGCCCAAGGGCATATTTCGTGGGGCAAAAGAAAATAAGCCCCTGTCGTATTTTCGGGGAAACACGGTAACATCATCAGTGCTAGAAGGGGGGGGAAGGAGGAGAAAAGAAACTTCTCCGTTTGGGCTGCGCCCGTGCGATCGGAGCAATCACGTGGTTTGATGACATCACCAGCCTCACCAGTCATAAACCTCACCGCACGTCACTGCTTAGTACCTAATAACCTTTTTCATACTACTAATATTCTGATGTGTCAAAACTTCCACCGTTGAAAGCCACATTGGTATTTCCATATAGTGCTTTTCTTTCACTTTTTCCCATACTGCCTATAAACTATTTCTTAATGTGTGCCAACCCAATTGCATATCGTGTCCCTCCAAGGATAATAACCTTGCATTTCTTAATAATATCCATTCTTTTATCCATGTTAGAACTGCTGCTTGGTAGTATAATTCCCAATTCGGTAAACCAAATCCACCTCTAATCCTTGAATCTTGTAACATTCTTATATTAATTCTCTTTCTTTCCTTGCCAAATATATTTTCCTATTATTTTATTTAGTTTTTCAAAGTACTGTTTTTCCAGTTTTATGGGTATTGTTTGGAATAAAAATAATATTCTTGGTAATATATTCATCTTAATTACCGCTATTCTTCCCATTAGTGATAGCTGTAAGTTTTTCCATTTCTCTATATCCAATTTGATTTCTTAGTTTATAATAATTATCTTCTTTGATAGTTACGCATCTCGAAGTCAGCTGTATTCCCAAATATTTCATTTTTTTAACTATTTGAGTATCTAATTTCTCCATTTTTTTCTCTTTTCTGTTTTTCACTAATTTTTTTGTTTTATCTGTATTAATTTTCAATCCTTCCATTCCTCCATACTCTTCTATTTGCTCTAGTAGTTTTGGACCTGTTTCTATTGGATCTTCAATAATAAATACCAAATCATCTGCAAATGCTTGCAATTTATATTCTTTTTTAACTTTCATTTCTTTTACATTTTTATCTTGCCTTATCTTTCTGCTCAAAACTTCTAGTGTCAATATGAATAATAGTGGAGATAGCTGGCACCCTTGCCTAGTCCCTTTTCTAATCAACACTTTTTCTGTCATATCTCCATTTACCATCACCTTAACCTGCTGTTCTTTATAAATAGTTTTAACCATATTTATGAATTCCTCCCCAAAATCCATCATTTGCAGTTGCATTATCATAAATTGCCAATTTACATTATCAAAAGCTTTCTGTGCATCCAAAAATAACAATGCCATTTGTTTCCCAGGGTGTACTTTGTAATATTCTAATACATTCAATATAATTTGCATATTATCTCTAATCTGTCTTTTGGGTAGAAAATTTGGTCTGAGTGTATAAATTCACTTAACAGTCTTTTGAGCCTTTCCGCCATTATCAATGCAAAGATTTTGTAATCCATGTTTAATAAAGAAATTGGTCTATAGTTCTTCATTTGCTGCAAGTCTGTTTCTTCTTTTGGGATAAGAGTTAAATACATCTCTGACCAAGAATCCAGTATTTTTGCTTTCAATAACAGCTCATTGAATATTTCTAGCATCATGTTGCTTAGCACATCTTGTAATGTTTTGTAAAATTCTGCTGGTAATCCATCCGGGCCTGGTGTTTCCCCCCCCTTTTTTTTGTCTTTTTATTGCTTCTATTACTTCCATCATTGTTATTTTCTCTTCTAGTGCCTTTTTAAATTTTTCTGGAACCTTAGGTATTTCCGCCTTCTCTAGATACTGTTTTATCTTTTCCTCTGCCACTGTATCTTGCTGGTATAGTTCCTTATAATATTTTCCTACTATTTTTTCTTCCTTTTAATAACAAATATTCCCTTCTTGGTCTGATAATTGGATTATGATTTTTTTTCTTTCTCTTTTTTCATCTTGTACGCCAACCATCGTCCTGGTTTATTTGCGTTTTCAAAGAAATTTTGTCTTGTGGCTTTTATTTGCCACTTCTTCGTTTTCCATTAAATTCAATTTATGTTTTTGTAGGTTCATCAAATTTTTAATTTTAGCATTTTGTGGGTTTCTTTGTAGTTCTATTTCCAGTCTCCTGTTTTTCCTCTATCTTCTTTCGTGTTTGTCTGTTTTATTTTTCTTTTCCTAGATAAGTCATTACTAGTCCCCTAATATATGTCTTGCTGGTATACCACACATTCTGTAGGGATGTGTCCTCCTTCTTATTCTCTTTGAAAAAAAAGTTACATTCTTTTTCCATATATTGTTGAAATTCTTTTTTATTTAATAGATTTTGATTTAATGTCTATTTCCTTTTTTTTCCTCTGACCTTTCCATGTCATTATTATTGGATTGTGGTCTGCCCATATACTTGTTTCTATATCAATCTTTTGTGTTTTAGCAATTAAATCTATTGTTGTCCAAATCATGTCTATTCTCGACCACGACATGTGTCTATTTGAGTAAATGTATGTTTTTCTCTCAAGTGTCTTCTCCATAAATCTTGTAGACTTAATTCCTCCATCATTGTAAAGAATGTTTTAGGCAGTGTTCTCCTTAACTTCTTTTCAATTTTGCAGTTTTATAATCCAACTCTTTACTATTACATTAAAGTCCCCTAATATACATATTTATATTCTATTATTTTTTGTGGAATTTTCCATAAAATTCTTCTTGATTCTCATTTGTCGCATATATCATCACCATCAATATTTTTTTGTCATTCATCATTATATCCACTATCAATATTATTCCTTTTTCATCTTCAAATATTTGCTTTGATTGTATTGACTTTTTGATATACAATGTCACACCTTTTTTGCTTTGATCAGCAAGTGTCATATACAGCTTCCCCAATTTCGGATAATCCAAATATTTTTTGTGTTGTTTTTTAATATGCACTTCTTGTAGGCATATTATATCTAATTTCAATTTCTCTAACTTATTAAATGTTCTCTTTCTTTTTATGTTCAAATTTAGTCCATTTATGTTTAATGAGATTATTTTTATTTCTTCTTCTATGTCTTAATTATTTGTCATTTTAGTCGATCTAGTTACTCTCATCTCCATTTGTTCTTTAATCTCTTTTGCTCTTGCTCCTTCTCTTAACGCCCTTCTTGTTCTTTAGCTAGTTCTCTCTCTTCTTTCTCCTTCTCTTCTTGTAGCTTTGTTCCTCTTTCCTCTCTCCGTCTCCCTTCTTCTTGTGGTCCAAAGTATTGTTCATAAAATAACTCTGCCTTATCTACTGTATCCAGCCTATATCTTTGTTCCTGCCAAGTTACTAGTATACCTTCTGGTATTAACCATCTGAAACTAACTTTTTTATTAGGCATTTGGTCAGGAATTGATATTCTCTTCTTAGATCTCTCACTCTTCTTGGCGCTTGTCTGAGGACTATTATTTCTTTAGATTTGTATTTTACTGTGGTATTCCTTGCAGCTTGCAGGATCTCTGTTCTCAGTGTTTTCTTAGTAAATCATACGTGTACCTCTCTGGGTAATTTATTTCTTATAGTATATCTTGTATGGACCCTGTAAGTTTCATCAATGCCACTTAGCACCTTTTCCTTGGATTCTTCCAGTCCTTCTGCCAATATGTCGGCATTTTTTTCTGCTAGGTTCTCTTGGAATCTTAAATAATAGTCAGCCTTGTCCATCTCCCAAGAGATATTTATCTTTTCTTGATTTTTATCAGTTGTTGTCAGTCCATCTCCTCCATTTTCTTCTGTTATTTCCATCTTTTCTTCCACTTTCTGCAATCTCTGCTCATTTTTCCCATTATCTTTTTAACCACTTTCAAGTCTTCATCCACTTTGTCTATTCTTTCTTTGAGGTCTTCATGGACCTTAATCCAATTGTAGTAGTAAAATAAAAAAGAGGAAGAAAAAAAAACAATTCCAACAAAAAGGGCAAAGAAAAAAAATAGTAAAAAATTGACCACAATCGTAAAATAAAAATATGTCTTTAGTCCCCTTTATTTCCTCCAAGCTTCAGGTTCTTGCTACCCTAGTCCAATTGCAGTGAAGGGTAGAAAGACCAAAAAAACAACAACCCCAAATTCCAACAAAGAGAGCAAAGAGAGAAAAAATATTAAAAAATTGACCACCATTGTAAAATTAAAAAATATATTTAATCCCCCTTATTCCCTCCAACTCCAGAGAAAAGGAGGAGAGAAAAAGGAGAGAGAAAAAATAAAAAGGAAAAGGAAAAACACAGTAAGTACCCACTGAGTGGAAAATTACAGGGAAAAACCAAGAAAGAAGTTGATTTAAAAAAGGAACAAGGTACAGATCCACCTAAAGAAAATAACTTCCATTCTTAATATAAGCAAAAGCTCCACAGTTCCAAAGCAATTCCAGAGCTCCAAAGTTATAATCAGGAAAGTGGAAAACAAAAGCACAAAAGATGAATCCACAGCTGGCGTTTTGTCTTATGTGGTAGTTTTTATCATCACAGTCACTATGCGTTATTTCTAATATTTTTCTAATATATTCTCTCTCTTGCCACTAGATGACACTGTTGTTACTGAAAAGAGTAGGTAAGGAAGAGAAAAAAAATCCAAGAGCAACCTCAGAGTCCCGAATTCTTTAAATATTCAATATCAAGTTTTAAAAATTTCACTAGCAATCAACTCTGTCCAGACTGCTCTCTATTTCTCCAAACCATCCTCCCAAAACTATTTCATTAATCATTTATTTGTATTGGCATTCGCTTCTCCGCTGCTCCTTTCTGGAGGAGTAATCCACTCCCCCCCTTTTGCCTTCTCTCTTTGTTCTCAGTCAATCAATCAGAGAGAAAAAACAAACTTTTGAATACAGTGTGCCCCAGGGTATTATCACGATCTCACCCAGATGTTCCAAGCTGCTCTCTTTGTGGAGCCACCTCAACTCTGACAGCTCACAATGGCTGTCTTTCTGGCCACTGGGTCGGGAGCTATTGCAGACGTTCCAGGGGGTTTGTGGCCCCCCCCTTCACATCCGCACATCAGTTTTCAGGAAGCAGTTTCCTCTGAGTCCAACGTCTGCCTTGACAGATCTCTGGAGAAAAGTAGGAGGCAGGGTAGTAGTGCTCCATGGTCCTGCCCGAGAGAGGCTGGCCCTTCTCAAAAGGGAATCCCTGTTTCCAATCGTGTGATAAGGAAGCTGGCTCGTTGAGGCAGCATTCTCTCATGCAACTCCTCGCCACCCCCTCCTCTTCTCCAGAGATCTGTCAAGGCAGACATTGGACTCAGAGGAAACTGCTTCCTGCAAACTTTCTCCATCATCCTCCACTTCCTGTGGGAGATCAGGCAAGGCTGGAAAGGGGGATCTGGAGGTCTCTGGCGGAGGAAGGTGAGACCAGTGTGAGCACCAAAGCCTAGTCCACCAGAGGAGCCTCACTGTCCCTTCTCAGGCCATGCAGAGGATTCAGTTGCCAGTGCTGCCAGTGGCTGTGGCTTTTCCACATCGGGGAACGGCCAGGGGCAGTCCCAGTGAAAGGGAAGTACTAGCCGGCTGCAAGTGGGTCATGGAGCTGCTGCTTGATCTACAACTTTGTGGTGGCCATCCAGGTTGAAAAGCGGTCAGTCTTAAATGTGGCCTATGGAGGCCTTATTTAACAGTGAAATTGCAGATATTATTTTTAAGGTTAAAAAATTATTTTTCCTGCCTTTAATCAGATTTAAAACATATATGAGGCACTGCCTGCCCAAACAGTTTCATTGATATTTTTCTTCTTTCTAAATCACTCCAGCAATATGAAAACTATTTTATATACTTGAGTGCAGTTTTATATACTTGGGTACAACTTGTAGTATGTTGTAGCAACATAATCACATACAGAAGAAACAGAATATATACGTAAAAAGGAAATTTGAATGACAGGAAAAAGAAATTAAACAGAGTAAAACACTCCATTATACTCACTTATCAGACGATGTTGACTCACTGTCTGAATGGTCCTTATGATGACTCTTTTTTTCATTTTCCTCCTGCAAATGTTATATAATTTAATACAATTTTATTGTCTATCACAAATATATAGTATATGTACAATGTAAAGTGCCTATAAATATTTCTAAGATAAACATATTCAATTCACTTCTACTGCCATAATCAATATTTTATCTTCCAGCCATTAACTCTATTCATGAAGGATTAGCTTCCAGTGTAATTATTCTTTAAGATAATTATCTTCCTTTATAACCTTCCTGTTGATGTTTGTTCTTTAAAACATCAACAGTGATGTTATAAAGACTATAAAGAGATACATTACAATTCTATATAATTATACACTTCTCCCTCATCCAAACCCTCGTTGCCTCCAGGCTTTGGAAAGCATCACATGGTCAGCCCAGGGTGGAGATGTACAACTGATTATCATTGGCATACTGATGATACTGTACTCTATATGCCAGTGGATGACTTTGTCCAACAGCTTCATGTAGATGTTAAATAGAATTGGGGAGACTGTACCAAGCAAAGGCTTCAGGCTCAATCTCTCCCTTCTGATCAACAATGAGTGGATCCAGAGTCAAGGAGAGGAAACATGGTGCCTGTGGTGAAATCTTGTATCGATTTGCGGGGGGGGGGGGGGTGTGTGAAGTGACAAATCAGTATTGAGTTGTTGGTATGCAGGAAGAAAATTTATTCTGTAATGCTTCACAGCATTTGTCTGATAGATATGCAGAGTGTACTTTAATCTGGCAAGTTTCCTATCTATATGCAAAAAGCAATAAAAAAGCTATTTTGAGCAATTTGTCCTGTTGTTCTTAGTTTTCCCCAGGCCATCAGTTCCTTCCACTCCTAATCCTGAGCTGGCCCAGAATGATATCATGTTCAAAGTCCAGTGATGATGTATTAAGCATGGGGTGGACAATTGCCTCCTTCAAGGCAGATAAAACTGCCCTCTGTTATAGAGAACCATTTACTACCACCTCATAGACTCAACCATCTGCTATCTTCCAAACAGACCTTAATCGACCAGAAAGAATGGGGACTTAAAACACAGGTGACCAAACTCATAGCTCCACTTCCTTAGAGCAAGCAGATTCAAGTTTTTCCAAGCAAAACCATACCTCAGACAACTTCTTAGTATTACAGAGCTGAATTCCAACTTTGAGCAAATCTGAGCAACTTTATCCAACAAGTGCCTAGAATAATCTTCAGATCTGCAAGAATTCCTGGGACTCTCCCTTACAAAGAAGAGACCAGGTCACTGTAATAGGGTCATTGGTCGGCTCTTTATGGATGCAAGAAGGGCAGAAAATTAAGTAGATTTTGTTGCCCTTATCACCACAAGTAATCCTTAAGGAAGATTCTTATCCATGCTTGTTTGGATTCATTATTTGTTTTCCTCCAGTGGATATCTTTTACGCCACTTCATCATCTGAACCACCTATGAAAACCACAGAACCCACCATAATCCATGAGCATAGAGAAGATGCATAGGCATGATCTGGTCCAAGGCTAAGGTTGGTCTCTGGGAGACAACATATTTGTACTGTGTACCAAAGCCCAAAGCACAATCCTATGCTCCCTGTGAAATAAGGTCCATCAAATGTTTAAAGCACATATTTAAATAGGTCTTGGCTCTCACTTCCAGTGGAACTACTCATCCTTGATGTAACAGAGATGCTGATCTCTTTACCGTTTCTCCACAGTTACAGAAAACATTTTAGAATGTTTTCTAAGCCAGAAGAAATCTCTCCGGGAAAGGAGAGGCTTTGAAAATCAATCCTTTTGCTCCCCTGAGTAGCCAGACACTCTCAGACTGCTTCTTGGAGAAGAAGAAGGTGAGTCCCTGGCTGGGGCGGAGCAAGCAAGCAAGTTCACTGTGTAAGAACCAGCCATTCATAACGGACAATAAAGGGTGCCACCGCTTCTTAGGCACTAATTTTTCTGTATATTTACCTTTCATGCTGAAATGACCATTGACTTACCTGAAGGCTCCTTTTCCGTGCACTGTGGGAGAGTCCAAGCAACGGGTTAAATCCTGTCCTTCTGCCTAATAGATTGAACTGAATTTCCGGCCATGCCTCCTTGTCGCCTCACATATCCAGTTTTCAATGAAGGCATGGTCCGAGGTTAAGTAGTTAATATTACATTGAATGTAATCCACAAAAGTCAATCGACTTCAGATCCAGTCTGAAAGAAACTCTCCACCCAGGGCGGGGTTGGACTCTCCTGCAGCGCACGAAAAAGGACCCTTCAAGTAAGCCAATGGTCATTTTCCCGTGCGCTGCTTCGAGAGTCGAGCAACAGGACATACCCAAGCAAAACTATGTCCAGAGTGGGTGAAAAATGGTGACGTCTAATCGGAAGTAAAAACAGTGGATTGCAGAACTCTTCTGCCAAAGGCAGCATCTGCAGAAGCAAACTTGTCCAATTTGTAGTGTCTGACAAATAAAAAGGGGGAAACCCAAGTGTCCACCTTGCAAATCTCCTTGATCGACGCTTGGGTGGCCCATGCAGCTGTTGTAGCAGCGCTACGTGTAGAGAGTGCCGTGATTCGTGATGGAGTTGGGCTACCCTGCTGCTCGTAGGCGAGGGAAATGCAAGCTTTGATCCATCTGCCAACTGTGGAGGTGACCTTGCGCCCCATGGATGCCGGTTGAAAAGAAACAAAGAGGGATTTGGATCGACGAAAAGAAGAAGTTTGCATGATATACTGCTTTAAAGTTCTACGAACATCAAGGGAGTGCCAACGCCGCTCTCTGGGATCCTTTGGTCTCGGACAAAAGTCCAGAAGGACAATCTCCTGGGCACGGTGAAAGTACAAATTGATCTTCGGCAGGAAGGATGGATCTAGCCGTAGAATGACCCTGTCCGGATGGACGATGCACAAATCGCTGCGGACAGACAAGGCTGCCAACTCTGAGATTCTGCGAGCAAAGGAAATTGCTACTAAAAAGGCGGTTTTGAAGGTGAGGTGCCTCAAAGAAGCATTGTGGAGGGGTTCAAAGGGCGAGTTAGAGTTCCTTAAAACTGTGGCGAGATTCCAGGAGGGATAGCGGTGAATAATGGGAGGGCTAAGGTTGGAAGCGCCTCGCAGGAAACTATGCACCTCCGGAATCTTGCTGAGCGGTTGCCGGTCATAAGTGAGGATCACCGTGGATAAAGCGGCTACCTGGCATCTCAGGGTATTAGGTGCCAAACCCTTTTCAAGGCCCTCCTGGAGAAAGTCCAGTATCCGTGGAAGGGGAGCAGAGGTAGGCTGGATGCGACGGTCCGCACACCAACGGGCAAAGGAACACCAGATGGCGTCGTATATCCTAGTGGTGGAGGGGCATCTGGAAGCCTGTATGGTTTTGGCGACATTGTTGGAAAACCCGGCCCTTTTCAGGAGGTCCCTCTCAAGTGTCATACGATTAAGTTGAGGCACTGGGGATCTGGGTGGAGAACTGCCCCCTGGCTGAGAGAGACCGACTTCTGTGGAATCTTCCATGGGCATGCGATGGAGAGGCCTGTCAAATTGGCCAACCAGGTCTGTCTGGGCCAGTAAGGTGCCACTAGCAGGACTTCCGCGCCCTCGTCTAGAATTTTCTTGATTACTCTGGGAAAGAGAGCTAACAGGGGAAAAGCGAGAGCCCAGGGGCAACGAAAGGCATCGACCCCTTCCGCCAGGGGACAGTGGAAGCTGGTGTAGAATCGGGGAAGTTGAGCATTCTCCGGGGTGGCGAACAGATTGATGAGGGGAAGTCCGAATCTCCTTGACAGCTGTTGAAAAAGTTGCGGGTGTAGGTACCACTCCAAGTGGTCTAAGGTCGTCCTACTCAGCCAATCCGCCTCTATATTGCTCACCCCGGAGATGTGTTTTGCCCGCAGAGATTCTAGGTGTAGCTCTGCCCAGTGTCCTATGGCCTCCGCTTCCGCCATGAGGGACCTGGACTTGGTCCCCCCTTTGCAGCTGATGTGATCCTTTATCGCTATGTTGTCGGTGAGAGGACATGCTGGCCCCATATGTGCTGTTGGAATTGCCGAAGCGCCAGGCGGACTGCCTTCAACTCTAACCAATTTATGTTGTGGGAGAGGTCGTGAGGAGACCACTGACCTTGTGCGACGTGGTTGTGGAGGTGCACCCCCCAGCCGAATAGGCTGGCATCCGTCGTGATGATCTGACAAAAAGGTTCTTTGAAGAAGGTGCCCTTCGTCAAGGCTGGTGACTTCCACCATCTGAGGGAGCGACGGACCCTGGACGGCAACATTATCTTGGTCAGAGAGTTGCTGGTGTTGGCTCTCTGCATCAGGAGCAGAAATCATTGCAGGTGGTGAGTAAGAAGTTGCGCCCAAAGAACTATGGAGAGACACAAGATCATTTTTCCCAGTAATTGGGATAGGGATAAGATCTGGACTCTGGGAGAACGGTAAATCTGGCGGGCTAGTTGTTGGAGACTCGCAATGCGATCTTGAGAGAGGAAGACTTGACAAATTGAGGTGTCTATCACTGCTCCTAGGTGTAAAAGCCTGGTGGCAGGAGTCAGGTGGCTTTTCTCTAGGTTTATGGTGAAGCTGTAAGTCTGCAACGTACACATGGTGACACGGAGGTCGCGAACTGCCTGTTTTGGGGTTGACAACTGGATCAAGATGTTGTCGAGATAGCATTGAAGACGAATCGGTCACTGACGCAGATGGGCGGCCACTACCGTGAGGATCTTCATAAATATCCTTGGGGCTGAGGACTGGCTGAACGGGAGAGCCCTGTACTGAAAGAAGAACCTCAGGTAGAGTCTGTGTGCAGGTCTTATAGGCACGTGAAGATATGTCACTTTCAAATCGATTGATTGTTAGGGATGTAACCCTAGGTGAAGTCGCGCGGGAGCGGTGAGAAGCCCAGCTGACGCGGTGGAGCTGTGCTTGCCTGCCTGAAATCCGATTGCTGATAGAGAAAGGGAAAGCTAACTTGCTATAGCCATTCAATCAAAAGGGAAGAAAAAAATCAACACTTTGGAAAACACTCACACCAAATAAAAAGAAAAACTAATTGCAATAATAAGGAGACACAAAAGATACATCCGAATGGGCAATGGACTGAATTGAAAACTGGATATTTGAGGAGACAAGGAGGCGTGGCCAGAAATTCAATTCAGTCCATTGGGCAGAAGGACAGGATTTAACCCATTGCTTGGACTCTCCAAGCAGCGCACGGGAAAAGAGGCTCTCTCTAGTTGCAGCCTGCCATTTCCTTTTTGTGGAACTATAGTATTGCTAATTTTTTAAATGTTTCACTGGCCTCATTAAACCAAGTGGATTTTTAAACGCATGAATTAATTCAATCAATTGAAATAAAGCTCAAAACCAAGACTGATGCTCTAGCAAGGGAATTTTGGGAGAAAATCCAATGTCTGAATGAAGACATTAAACAGGTGAAGGATAGAGTGGATCTTACGGAGTACAAATTGGACAAGACAAATAATTTGTGTGAAGCTGAATTGGGCAAGATAACAATTATGGAATCTCAGATTAACGGATTTCAATTAAGATTTCGAGCAATTCCTGAACAACCAGGAAAAGATATCAGATTCAGAATGATTAAGCTTTGACTCACTTAATAAACAAAGAAGAAAAATGTCTTGATGTCGATCTGGACAACATATACAGAATAAACTCTAGATTTGCCACGATGAGAAAGCTACCAAGGGATGTCGTAGTTCACTTTGCAAGAAGAATAACAAGAGATTATAGCGTGGGGGGGATGCTTTTCAAGGAGCCACAAGGGGGCTGAGAGCTGGTTTCTGTCCCAGAAGTCAGATTTGGTCCAACATGAAGGTCTTTTATTCGTTCCTTGTACTCCTTGTCTTTGCATTTTTACATTATTAATTCCAGAAGTCAGGCTGTGGATTAAATGGCACTCCAGACAAGATGGAGAAGAGTATCTTGCTTTTAGACATAATAATAGCTGTTTAGTAAGGGGAGTTATGAGCTATTTTTACATCATCAGAAATTTAATTTCTTATCTGGAAAAAATGAAAAGAGAAGGAGTACAAGGAGGAAATAAAAGACCTTCATGTTGGGATTGGCTCTGGATCAAATCTTACTTGTGGGACAGAAACCAGATCTCAGCCCCCCTTGTGGCTCCTTGAAAAGCATCCCCAGCTTTCTAGCCCATCTCATTTGGGCCAGCAGGGCATGAAATGAGTTAGGAGGTAGAGGGCTTTGGGAAGCAGCTAGCAAAGCTTCCACCCCTCCCCCACATTAGCCCAGCACGGTGTTAAATGGCTTCAGAGGTGGAGGGATTTGGGAAGCAGCTAGCAAGGCTTCCCCCCTCCACCACCCCCTTTGTGCTAGCCCAGGGCAACTTACAATCAAACTGGCAAGGAGCAGGAGCAGCAAGCGGAGATCCAGAGAGCAGCCAAAAGTTCAGCTTCTCACACGAGATAAGAGGAGCTGAATTAACTTTTGGTTTCTGCATGCATGCGCAAGTGCCAATCAGCCTCCCGATGGGTGGTGTGCCAGAAACATGGCTCCACATGCCACCTGTGACACCCGTGCCATAGGTTCGTCATCACGGTTCTAGGGGCTTTTTTTAATAGGGGGGAGAGGTTGGCAATGCCTAGGGATTTCTGGGAATTTCTCCTCTGTGTCAGAGACACTAAAATAACCAAGATGATATAAGGTCTCCTGCTGCAGCAGGGGGTTGGACTAGATGACCTCTGAGGTCCCTTCCAGCCCTGGATTACGGAGGTAACCAGAGTGGCGCCGAGGGGTCCGGGGGGACGAAAGAGCGAGCGAGCCAGTGATGGAGGATCAGGCAGCCTGATCCTCGGTCGCTCGTCCGCCGGACTGCCTTGGCGCCACTCTGGCTACCTCCGTCCGTCCGCGCATGGCAGCTGCGGCGACGTCATCAAGCCCCTGCCACTTCTGGATGTCTATTGCAGTCGCGAGGAGCGCGCAAAGTACAGCGGAGGCAGGAAGGTTATTGGCGCTTCCGAGAACCCTCCTGCCGTCGCCGGTTGCCCAGCTGGCACCGCCCCACGGGCGCTCCTCCTCCTCCCTCCTCTTCCTCTTATATATATGAAACTCCCTCGTGGATATTATTATTATATATTATTATTTCATGATGAGAGGTGAGGCTCTGCCTCCCTTGCCTCCCCTGACTGCACGTCCCTGAATGAATCTATTCTACAAAAGGAAATGGTTGTAAAAGATTGTAAACTACTATAATACTTTGATAATAATTTAGGTAAAGGGAGAAGTTTAATGACTGTGCAGAATGGTAGCAAAGCTGTTATGAGGCATTAATTTACACAGTATAATCGCTTAGAGAAGAAAAATCCCAGGAAAAGATGCAAAACATACTGGATGAAATCAGACACAGAGAAATCAAACTGCAAAAGACACCTATGGACCCTAAAACTTTACATCACCTTAAACTGCTACCGCAGCAATTGTCTATATTAACAGTACAAGAAATAGAAACAAAACTGAAGTATGCTAAACAAAGACACTTTGAGTTTGCGAATAAACCAGGGAGATGGTTGGCATAAGAAGGAAAGGGAAAAGAGAATGATAGGGAAAATTTGTGAAGGCAGCAGTGTACGGATAATGAACTTATCAAAAAGGTTTTTTATAATTTTTATTCTTATATAAAAGACAGGAGTTAGATATGTTCCAAATAGATGAGTATCTTTCAAGACAACAGCTGCCTAAATTATCACAAACTCGGAGACAACTTATGAATGATCCAATAATTATCTTTAAGATATCAGAAGCCACTAAAAAAATGAAATCAGATAAAGCTTCAGGCCCAGGTGGCTTTACAAGCCAATACTGTAAGTGCTTTGAGGATGAACTTATTCAATCATTAAAAGATAGAGTGAATGATATATTACAACAGGGAAAGATACCTGAAACATAGGAGGAAGCTAATATTGTGTTGTTCCTGAAGGAGTGTCAAGGCATTACAAAGACAAAGAATTACAGACCAATTTCATTATTAAATAAGAATTATAAACTCTTTGCTGCAATTTTGGCAGAAAGACTAAAGAAGATTTTACAAGCATGTATAAATGAAGACCAATCTGGCTTCCTTCCAAAAAAACAGCTAAGATAATATGAGGACTGTATTGAATATTTACAATGTAACGAGAAACAGGGCAGTTTTAATATTTTTAGATGCAGACAAGGTCTTTGACAATTTAACTTTTATTCAAGGAGTCAAAGCTGTTTGCATGCCACTGAAAGCAAAAATTGTTATTAATAGTGATTTAACTAACTCATGTGAAATTCAGGGTATGAAACCAGGATGCCCTTTGTCTCCCTTACTGTTTATCTTGGTGTTGGAAGTTTTGAATAGATATATAAGGCAAGATGAGAAAATAATGGGTATAACTATCAAGAGAGAAGTTTATAAATTGAGGGGATTTACTGATGTTCTGGTTATATTTTTGCAAGACCCCCAAAATAACAGAATATTTATTGAGAAAATTAAATGAATTTGAGGCTTTGGTTTTAAAACAAACAAAGAGAAAACAATCATGTTGATTAAGAATGTCATCTCAGGACAATGTTACATTGATAAAACAGTTGGATTTTAAGGTTGAGAAAAAAGTGAAATACTTTGGAGTTATGTTGAGAAACACAAATATAAAATTGTTTCAAAATAATTATGTGCCTCTTTGGAATGAAATTAAAAAGGACTTACAAAGATGGGACAAATTGCATTTATCACTGAATATCTATAAGATGAATGTTTTGCCAAAGATGCTTTTTCTGTTCCAGACATTACCATTACCTACAATTGATAATCCATTTAAACAATGACAGAGGGACATTTTCAAGTTTATATGGCAAGGGGAAAAAACCTAGAATTAGATACAAGTTACTGCAAGATGCTAAGAAAAGAGGGGGTTTACCAGATTTGGAATTGTATTTTGATGCATGCAGTCTGGCCTGGTTAAAAGAGTGGGTGAACCTCTAGAACAAGTATTTGATTTAATGCAGTGGTGGGATTCAAAATTATTTACTACTGGTTCTGTGGGTGTCGCTTGGTGGGTGTGGCATGGAAGGATACTGTAAAATCTCCATTCCCACTCCACTTCAGGAGAGGGAGATTGCAAAATCCCCATTCCCTCCCCACTCCTGGGGGAAGGATACTACAAAATCTCCATTCCATCCCCACTCCAGGGGAAGGTAACTGCAAAATCCCCATTTCCTCCCGATCAGCTGGGATTCGGGAGGCAGAGAATTGCGGGGGGGGGGGGGGGGGCAGTCAGAGGTGGTATTTCTGCTACTGGTTCTCCAGAACTGGTCAGAATCTGCTGAATACCAGCTCTGATTTAGAGGGCCCTGAATTAAGGATTGGATGGCACGGTTATCTATGGTATGACAAAGTCAAAGTTAATATTGAATTTAATAATCAAGAGTTTGGAATAAATATAAAATAAGGTTTTTTTATGAAGTTGCCTCTTTGGGTGTCTCCCCAGGAAGCCTTTTTTAGAAAAGAAACGGCGGCGAAGCCAGACTGGGGATTTATGGTAAAATAATATCTTTCAACTCTGGTAATCCTACTCTGAAGATGAGGGAAGAGCTAGAATCAGAACGTTATGTTTGCCATTGGTTCACATATCAACAATTGAAAGAAAGATTTAAACAGATAAAGAGTTACAGATTTGATTTTGTTAAAAATGAATTGGAAATCTTACTGTGCGGCAGCAATGAACATATTATTGCTAAGGTTTATAAAATGTTACTGAAACTGAATTTGGAAAGTGAACATATAAAAACATGTGATGCTTGAACAATGGAAAAATATGTGGATGAAAGATTTAAAATTCACATTAAACTATAATTTAAAAGAAAAATGTTATAAGGTATCACTGGTATTTAACACTGCATAAGTTATCTAGAATGTATAAAGGTATTTCAAATGAATGTTGGAAATGTAAAAGTAAAGAAGTGATCTTTTATCATTTATGGTGGACATGTGATAAAGCAAAGAAGTTTTTGGAAGAAGATTCATATTTTAATACAGAAAATTCTTATAATGAAGATGGAGATGAGCCAGAGTCTTTCCTTCTGGGTTTAATAGAAAAAGTCTTAGAAAAAAATTTGGAACCTTGATCTTATATACGTATGTTGACGGCAGCAAGACTACTGTATGCACAAAAATGGAAGGATATTTTGATTCCCACCATGGACAAATGGCTACAGAAGTTGGAGCTGGCAGAGGTGGCTAAATTGATTGTTTTGATTAAAGAAAAGAACGTAAGTACTTTTTTTTTGCTACATGGAGACCGTTTTTGGACTTTGTGCTTGAGGTGGGAAAAAGTGAAAGTTTGATTTTGGGTTTTACTGATTAGATTGATTTGTTGTTATAGAAATGGATAGTTTATATTATTTTGAAAAAGTAAAAAGTTGAGGTTCGATGTTAATGCTTTATTTTACTGCAACAGAGAGAGTAGGAAGTCAATGTTTTTTCTTTTCTTTTCTTCCTCGCCTCCTCACTTTTTTTCTCCTTTTCCTCCCCACTGTGTCCTATCATTTGCATTCATATTTTTGTATTTTATTCTATGATCTAATCTAATAAAAAAATCTTTAAAAATAAATAAATAAACAAATAGGTCTTGCCTCTGTTCAGGGAGGTGCACTACCAGAGAATCTTAGAGCCAGCAGGGAGTGATCTGCACATGGCAAGAGACTGATAGAAATATTCCCCAACTGCAAATCATATTGCCACAGCCCCAAGATAAAAACTAGGCCTAAAATTCTCTGTAAGTTGGGCCAAAGATGGTTGGCTGAGGTGCATGATTGCCACAAACTTTTGATCTGCCTTGGAGTCTATACCTAAGGACAGCAGATTCAAGTCCCTAGAATCATAAATCTGGAGAACTCCACTGCCAACTCAGTCACAGACTTTAGCAGCTCTGGTAGAGAGGATGATTGATGTGCAGCAGAGAGGGTAGTACACACCAACAGTTTCTTCTGACCGCTATAGCCTAACTTCACAAATAAAGCTTCATACCTAGCAATTTATAGAGAGGCACCTGAAAGTGACTAAAGTTTCTCAGACCTCAGCCCCAACCCTGAATTTGTGGATTCCCACAAGAAATCCAGCTTGGCAAATCTCAAAGAGGGGAAGCTCCTCCACCACGCCCAGTCAACAGGTTTGAATAATGCAAGCAGTCAGTTCTCTCACTCACAATTAAATTGTAGATGAGGAAAGTTTTATTAGACTGACCCTATATTACGTAGTAGCAGCTGGGTGATTACCAGGTTTTGGATCAGAGCATGGTGAATTGGAAGGCAATACCAACACTAAAGCTTGAAGCCAACTTCTATGAAACTTGCCCACTCTCCATTTCCTACCATCTCTCTTTCTGCCTGTTACCACCTTTGCCTGCATCTTCCTCCCTGATCACCCCAGGCTCCCTCAGCCCAAAATGCTCCACCCCCAAGTCAGAGAAACTCAGCATTCTAATCCACCTTTAAGAGTTGACCAGTATTGGAATGTAAAGCCTTCTTCCATCCATTACCAGAAAATACAGGCATAGCCTCATCTGGCTGCAAACATAATTCAACAGCCCACAAGTTTGATCATAGATCAGTCTTTGCTGCTTCTGCTGCTTGGAAGTAGCACACCAGAGTTTGCCATTTTCTCTAAAAACCATCAAGAGCTGAGTAGCTGAGCCAAGGCCACTGCTAAAAGCTGATATGCAATGTGCTGGAGAACCAGCTCACCTGAGACTTCCACTACCGCTTTAGCCAATCCAGACAAAAGCAGCAGCTCTGAGCCTAAAATCCAGCCAACTCCTGATCTCCTCTGAATTGCTAGGTAGCTCTGTCTCCCTGATCCTCCTGAAGGCTTATCTGAGGCTGCTGCATTGCTCCAATTCTCCTTAGCTTGGCCATCACAACCCCAGCTCCCCATCCTCATGCCCAGCATAAATGGAGGGTTTATACACCTAATTATAAACTACCCATCACTATTTTTAACACCATCTTTTATATAGCCCACAATATATTAGATCTCTTTACATTTTTCACTATTTTATTTATTATATTTCCATACCACTTCTTAAACAAAAGCGTATGTCAAAACAATATAAAAACATATTCATTAAAAAGTTGGGGAAAGGAATAAACAACAAAACAAAATAGTCATTCACAAGTAATATACTGAAAACCCAAGTGAAGAGAAAGATTTTCAAAAGTTGTAACAGTAAGTTTATTTCAGGGAAGAAAGCTTTCCAGATTACAGGTGTCATTACAGGAAGTCTTGCCTAAGAGTATAGGTGGTCCTTGACTTACAATCATTATCTCAGATCAGAATTTCCATTAAGTAAGACGGTTGTTAAATTGCACCTGATTCTACAACCTTTTCCTCCATGATTGTTAAGCAAATAGTTGCAATTGTTAAGTGACTCATGTGGTCGTTAAGTGAATCTGGCTTCTCTCATTGACCTTCTTGGTCAGAAGCCAGCTGAGAAGATCGCAAATGGCAATTACACGATCCTGGAAGGCTATAACTGTTGTAAATACATGCCGGTTGCCAAGCACCTGAATTTTGATCATGTGACCATGGGGATGCTGCAACAATCATATGTCCAAGGACTAGTCATAAGTCATTTTTTTTCAGTGCTGCTTTAACTTTGAAAGGTCGCTAAATGCATGGTTGTAAGCCATGGAATTTCTGTAAATATGGCAATCAATCTTAGCAAATACCATAGATCAGGGGTCCCAACCCCCGGGCCTAGCCACAGTCCACTACCAGCCTGTGGTCTGTTCAGAACCAGGCCACAGAAGTGATGGGTGAGCCTGTGCAAGCAGGCAGGCGAGCGTGTGTTGTCTATTTGTGCAAGTGGCGAGCTTGCGTGGAACACCCCCACCCCCCGGAGGGTCCGCAAAGCCGGAAAGGTTGGAGATCTCTGCAGTAAATCACTCCTCTGGTAATCTCAATGATTTACCAGGTCTATTTAGGGCTGCACATATTAAAAACCAAGGCCTGAACATGACATAGTAGCTTAACCAGCAATCATTAATCCACATTCCCTCATCTGAAATGGTTACTACCACTACATATTTGTGTGTATTCTTCATTTTGCTTAAATAATATTATACATTTCTGTATTCTAGTATTTTTCTAAATCTTCAACCATAATAAAATTAATGGTGTACTTACCCTTAAGGATTCCTGGAATGAGGAGGCCTGGTATTGTGCATATTTAGCAATTGTAGACTGAGATTTACTGCTTTCACAATGCCATGTTTTTTTTGTTCCAGTAGGATCCCAGTTTTCATCTGATGGTTGCAATAATTGTGTCCTTACTTCAACCAAGTGTTCATTATTAGCTTCTACCAAAGTTTTGGTAGAGAAGAGTCCCAGATCTAAGAATAGGAAATGTGTTTAATAAAAGAAAAAGCTTTCCTAATACAATAGCAGAAAAAGTTACAGACATTACCAAGAGATTACAAAAATAAAAAATAAAAAAATTGCATTATTCCCAACCAAAGCAAATGCTGTTTTAAATATAATGACATTTGAATATGTCTCTTTAGCAAATATTCATAAAAATAAAATCAATCTGCCCCAAATTGATTTTTTATATATCAAACATACCTAATTTAAGAGCTCCAGCAAGGCCACGTATTACAGTAACAGGATTGTTTGGATTTGTACAAAATTGGTGTAAAGGTGGGAAGAAAGCATCACGCTTATTTTCCAGCTACAAAAATAGAAACTAACACTGTAATTTAAATATCAATGTTATTTCAAAATATAAAACTGGATTTAGTCCTTTGATTATATTGCAAGGATGATTTCATATTAATATTCAAATCATTAAAATGATCATTTAATGCATTAAAACACAGTGCAACAATAATCTTGAAAGGAAGGTATAATCAGCGAGATGTTCAGATGCTTATAAACATTGCATAATAATACAACATATGTAGCTGGAGTTTTTAAAGTGTCTAAGAAATAATAAGCTTTATTATACTTGAAAGCATATAGAAATAAATAGGTCTATATGATAACTTTTATACAGAATATCTATGCATAATATTTACAAGTATAATATACCTTTTTACTGTAAACCTGTTTCTCTAATTAATGTCTTAAAATGATGCGAGTACGTAAGCTTTCCTGGAAGAAGTGTGGTAAATTGGTTTCTGTATAGAATGTTTTCTCTTTTTTAATAGCAGTCTGGTTACTGAATAAATCACTTTCGAAATCTATTTGAAATGAAATACTGGGATGATAATGGAAGTCTTATTGTTTTGGAAAACCTGAAATAGAGTAGCTCTCTGTACTATATATATTAATAAGCTGCAAGAATCACAGATAATTAAAATATATCCAATACCTTAGGCATTGTCATACTTTTTACAACTTGCTCTAGAAAATACGTACATAAATACTAGGTGTAGGTGGATTCAGCTTATCCTTTGGCAAGGGAGGATATGGAGGTGGTGGTGGTTTTGGAGGAGGACATTTATCCAATAAAATGCTACTGTTTGATAGGCCGTTTTTGCCCAAATTCCTAAGAAACAAAATAGTTAAAACCTGATAAACACACAAAAATAAAGACCATGTATTACTCTGCACACAAATTGTAGAAATCATTATTAAGCTTGGAAAATATATCCTTCATATATTTAATGAAGGGCTTCAATATTTAGAAAGGCATTCCTTATCCCTCCTCAGGTTGTAACGTCCAGAAAATTAACACATAAAAACTGAGAGCTACACAAAGCAGAAAAAAGACTTAACAAGAAAATAAATTGTGTGATCATTTACAGAGAACATCCTTTTTATCCATACCTGTGAAAAAGTACAAATACCATGGATAGTACCCAGACACAAATTTACACTTGTGAATAAAGGATGTCATGTCCGGGAATGGGCCAATTTGCTGCGGCCAAATCGCTATAGCCAATTCACTACAGCCAACTTGCAGTGGCCAAACTCACCACACGACAACTCGTTGCAAGACAATTTAACAATTCTATTTAATTATTTAAAATAAATAAAAATTATTTCAATTTTTGCGATTCAAATTTCATTTTGTCCCTACTTTTGCATTTTTTCTTTAGTGATTCTATTCTACCATGTCTTTGATATTAGTGTAACTCTTGTCTCGCAGTGAGTTGCCCTGTGGCAAGATGGCTGTAGCAAGTTGTCCTGCAAGTTGACCATGGCGTGTTGGTCATGGCGAGCTGGCTGTGGCAAATTGTCATATACCCATCAGGTCTAAGTCAAGGCCCTCGTCTTAAGAAGCACTATTAGTATAATTAAAGAGATACAATATTTTACAAATTACACAAGAATAAGGCTTTATCAATGAAACAGGAACAATTGTCAGCTTTAAAGTATTCAATGTTAACTTTTAAAATACTTTATGAAACTTGGAAAATATTTTGAAATATTTTAAGGAATACTGTATTTTCATATGTAATAATTTGATTGCCAAGTTAATTAAGCTTTCCTGTTATATATAATTTAAAAAATGCTTGCCAGATTCAGTATCATAACCAAGACACTTATTTCTTAGAATTAACTTCGGAAGAGGTTCTTCATTTTATACTCATTATTCTATACATCTGAAAATTCCCAAAGTTGGGAAACATTGTTCTAACAGAATCAATTTATTTCCTTATTCCATTTTCCAATAGAACTAGCTTTGCAGTACACTGAAAGAATTCATGGATAATGTTCAGTTTCTCCTTCCACTGAAGGAAACGGATGTAGTTTGCTATGATATGAACAAATTAAACCCAACTTTCTATTTTAAAAACTCAATAACAAAACAATGTTAACAAACAACTTTGAATTATGGTGGATTTTTGGGAGTATAGCCATCAATGGCCAATTGCTTTTTTAGAAGCAAAATTAGGAGTCAAAGATTTCAGTTTACTCATTATTTGTACTCTATTAATGCACAACTCTAGAGATTTCCTTTAAACTGTGGCAATCTGGGCAAGGGATAATTAGCAACTGTATCAAGGCACTACCCAACTATATTTTTTCCTTCTTAATACTTTACAATAAAATACTCTAACAAGAAAAATTATAGTACCTAGATTTAAGTAGCTGGAGTATGTTTGTGTACACCAAATATGGGTATAGTAGAAAAACACCACTATTAACCATTATTTAATCTAATTCACAAGAAAAAGACCCACAAGCTGTAAGTATACAATAATTAATCTTTTTTTTTTTAGTGTAGCTCTACAGCATTGCTGTATTCAGTAGCAAACTATTAAGAAACTGTATTTTGACAGCAGATATATTTTAAAAGTACAGGTAAATCTTGAGTTACGAATGTAATGGAGCCTGCCAATTACATTCATAATTCAATGATTCGTAGGTGTGAATCACATAACTTGAATATGATCACTCCCTGCTTTTGCCAAATCAAATGTGTGGGTCATTAAGTGCATGAGGTACGTCAGGGTGGGGAAGGCCATGGGGGCGTAATGATGGAACAGGCCACCCAAGGCTTTTCCGACGCACTGAGATACCTCATGCTCCCCCCCCCCCCCCATCCTGCCATGCTGGACTCACTTACCTTGCAAAGATCTCTCTCCTCCCTGCCATGGTTTCTTTGCCTTTGAAGGAGAGGAGAGTAGGAAAATTTCCCTTCCAGTGTTTGGCCGGCTTGCAAAGAGTGAAATAACTTTTCACTCTCGGCGCAAAAAGCATTTGCAAACTGGAAGCAACACAATTTCACTTCCAGTATCCGATCAGCTTGTAAATTGCTTTTTATGCCGAGAATGAAATATTCTGGGATCTGTGATCTTGCATGGCTTTTGCAGAGAATGGGTGCCTGAAGTCACGTGAGATCATGGCCCACAGAACACTTCACTCTCGGCGCGAAAAGCATTCACAAGCCAACTGGATGCTGGAAGGAAAATCATCCTGATCTCCTCTCCCTCAAAGGCAAAGAAACCGTGGCCGAGAGGAGACAGATCTTTGCAAGGTAAGTGAGTCCAGCATGGCAGAATGGGAGCGGGGAAGCAGTTGTGGGGAGTGGGGGAGGGAATAGAATGAATGCTGCAGTGCCTCTGGGGTCATTCGTAAGGGTGAACCGTGGTGCTGCAACATTCGTAATTTTGAGGCTTTTTCATAAACACTTGGGAGAGGCTTATTGTATAACTTTGAATGGTCACTAAATGAACTGTCACAACTGGAGGGTTACCAGTATAATTATTTTATGCTTAATGCTTCAAAACAAAGTGAAATCCACAACTTTATTTTCTGTGGAGAGGGCTTGCTGGAGAATCCCAGATTCTAATAAGGAATGATGAGAGGAACTCAAAAGAACATCCTCTGCAGAAGCTCCCTTCCTATTCTTTCCTACCAGTTATAGAAACTTCACTCTGGAGGTTAGAGAAACTCCTGGAATTTAGGAAGCTTTTAAATGTGTGTTTGGGGACTGAAGTGAGAATAGGTGATATATTGGGAGTCTGGATGCTTCTAGCTATTTTGATGTAATTTGGTTTTCTGGTTTTTTAACAGTTTTATTATATTGAATTTTTGTTGACAGCATTTATTATTGAGAGCAGGTTTGATGTAAAGGAAGTCCTTGTTTAGCAACCATAACTGAGACTGCTAACTGTTGTTAACTGAAGCGATCACTAAGTGAAACCACAACTTTGATCTGACTTCAGCTTTTCTTTGCTTTACAGATCTGCGAAGGTCAGAAATTCAAGGTCTGGTCATAAAGTCATTTCATCATCACTGTTATAACTGTGAACAGCCTCTAAACAAGGATTACCTGTAGTGCCTTATAAAATATCAATGTAAGTCCTGCCTTGGATGTGAAAGCAACTGGGCAACCGGACCCGTACTTCTTTCTAGGAAACAGGCAATACCAAACCACTTCTGAAAATTATTATTAATGAAATGGATTGCATATTTTGCTGTACAGGAAGTTCATTTGATTGATGACTGTTCCAAATTACAACAGCATAAAAAGGTGACATGATCAGTCCTCATACTTATATCATATGTACTCATTTACAAAATGTAAACACCATCTTCACAGCTAGTTCACAATCACAGCATCAACATTACTTCTAGCTGAACTCTATTTCATTTAGGGATATTAGAAAATGAATACTTATATTTCTACATTTTGGACAGCTATCATCCAACTTCCAATATTGCCTTTGTAGGGAAGGTTGTGGAAAAGGTGCTAGAATGGCAGTTACACAGGATCTTAAGGAAAATGAATTATCCCAAACCATTTTTGTTGGGTTTCGGACTAGGGTGTATTACGGCCACTTGCTTGTCAATTTTTGGCCAGGTTAGGGTGGGGAGATGGTGCATCCATACTTTCAATGCTGTTGACTAGTATTGGAGTATTTGTCTTGTACCAACTGCAAGGGCTAAGAGTGGGAAGAACTGTGCTGGAGTGATTTCCAGTTTGTGTTGATGGGAAGGGAGTGGCTCTATCTGTGATCCCTTACTTGTGGGGAAAACAACTCTCTCTTCTCTCTTTTAATCTTTTAAGAAGAGATTGCACAATCATTTTTCTAAAACAATATAGTTTTTTGCTTGAGCACAGTTTCTTGCTTGAGCACAGAGTTGGACTAGAAGAACTCCAAGGTCTCTTTCAACTCTGTTATTCCTTAACATCTATCTGAAACTACTTGACAAGGACATCCACCAGCTCAGAACGCTGTATCTCAATCATGAGTTGCACAGGTGAAGCTGTCCGTATACTAACCCAGGATCTAAATACTATTCAGGTCTGGATAGGGAGGAACAAACTTTAGCCCAATCCCGAGAAGAGTGACTGTGGCTATCTCCCCCCTTGGAATGGAGCATAGTTCCATCACTGATCTTTCATGGGATGTCACTTGTGAATGTGAATGCCCCAACACTGGAAGCTTTTAAGAAGATGTTGGATAGCCATTTGTCTGGAACGGTATAGGGTTTCCTGCCTAGGCAGGGGGTTGGACTAGAAGACTTCCAAAGTCTCTTCCAATTCTGCTATTGTATTGTATTGTATTGTATTCTAATATGCTTCAATAATTTATGAATCCCTAATTTTCTATTATATTTCTCATTCCTACATGAATAAAATGGTTTATCACTTGCAATATATGTTTACAGTAAATTCTTTTAATTTACAGCACTCTACTCTGTACTCTACTAAGCTGTGCTCTTTAATTGTTTGGAAGAAATATATTCATATAAATATATGAACATTTCTATATTTATTTGCTATATTTCTATACTTCTCCATAGATGGACATTTTCAACAACAGAAGTTTATAATAAATTGCACAGTAAAATCTAAAATAAACTTAAATAGCTACAGAAGAGAAATGAAATAAAATCAGATTCAATTGTGAATAATTTATAAAACACTGACAGTTCTTTAAAATACAGAAATAAAAACCTTAGGAGGGTAAAATGTCAGACCAGAATCCCAAAGCAATCCTTTACAGATAGTCTGTGGGTTATGACATATCATTCAGAGACCATTCAAAGTTACGATGGTGCTGAATGAATGGAACTTATAACCCAGTCCTCACACTTCTGGCCAATGCAATGTCTCCACAATCATGATCTAGACACTCAGCCCCTGGCTTCTGATCACATCACAGTAAACCATGGTCATGTGGGGAAGCTGACAGGAAATCAGAAGTCGCAGTCATGGGAGGAGCTTGCTTAATGACTCGCATGAACTTTGGGTTATGATGCCAATCCGGACTACTACATTTTTTGTTGCTAAGCAACACAGGCAGTAATAGAGTGCTAACATATAAGATCCTAGTCAAACATTCACAAGAATGAAGTATAATCAAGGTTTCTTGGGGCTGCTACTAATTTTCAAAGATCTTTTATGTTTTCAACTACATTATTCACCCACATTTATATTCATGAGTTCATTCCTTTCTCTGATTCAAAACTGAACTTCTATAGTAATCCTTTCACTGCACTTTCATTTTCTTTTGAAAGAGTGGAATGTTTCTTATTTACTTTATTATTTATATTTCACACTTCTGAACTGTCTCAAAGAGGGACTCTTTTTTCCTTTCTATATAACAATTTAGAAACTTCTTTATGTTGTTAAGGCAGGATGCATCATGATTGGCTGCTCTTTGAAAAAAAAATCCAAAGACTCTTTAGGTTTATGAAAATAATTCCACAATGCTATAGTTCAAAGAATTAATTTTTATAATAAAATCTTACAGACCAAACATGACAATTATTAAAATCCAAGTTGAAAATGCTACAAATCCTATAATCCACAGAAAGATGTCCCCAAAGCCTAGAATTGGTTCAAAGAAAGGCAGCAGAAGTATACCTCCATCTTTAAATCTTATCTCTACACTAGGAAAAACCTCTATAGAATTCTCTTGTCAGGTTTTGTCAAAAAAGGAGAAATTTTCATCCTGGGCAGAAACTATTAAATAGATTAGCTAACTTTGAGACAAAGATGTAATATTATGAATCATTTTTAAAAATATATTCCTATTATATGGAAATTAATGTCTGAACAAAGCTATTTTTGCACAAATATTTTTAGCAGTTCATTTACAAAAACTGATGCAGATTATGTATGGAAAATTATAATGAACTATTGCTACTATTCACTGAAATCTTATACAGAACTTTGGTATATGTATAAGTGAATACATGTTCTGCATTTTTCTTATTTAGTTTTCTTTTTTGTGA
This sequence comes from Natrix helvetica, assembly GCF_964273705.1. NCBI lineage: Eukaryota > Metazoa > Chordata > Lepidosauria > Squamata > Natricidae > Natrix > Natrix helvetica. The sequence continues at coordinate 59,549,102 of NC_138550.1, forward strand.
TTTTTTATTTTTTTCTATTGTATTAGTAGAAGACCCCCCCCCCCCCACCAATCAGAGGTGGATTGCTGCCGGTTCGGCCCAGATAATCTGAACCAGTAGTAGCGGCGGTGGGAGGCTCCATCCCCCCCGACGCTTCTGCGTATGCGTAGAGCGTCACACATGCAAGAGCGCACAGAAGCACACCCAAACCGGTAGTAACAAAATTAGTAACCCATCACCGCCCCACATGGTTAGAAATTTAAAAAATTGAGAAATGCTAATGTTACCAAAATATAAAACCAAAGAAAATATTTCCTACTCCAGAGTCTTTTTTGGTGGTGGATGTGGAGGAAACAGAATTTTTTGAATTTTTATACCTGTTCAATTATTTAAAGAAATGTTCTTACTTCAGAAACTGAAAGTTTTAAATCTATACTTTAGTGATAATGCTAAATTTTAGTATTAAAATTAAGGTTAGTGTCTGCATTTAAAAATGTTTAGTAATATTTTATCCCAAAATATTCAATTAGAAAGAATTGTGAAAATATACATAGTTTAAAAAGTTAATATACAGACTCTAAAACTTCTATTTTTCCATAAAGAATTACAGTGCTTTCTTCCACCTTTTGGCCATGCAATTCTGTTCTTTTAGAGAACAAAAGAGCAGGCTCACATAGCTACAAGGAATTGTTTTCAACTCCAATTCTTTTAAGTTGCTCTATTCTCCTGAACAAGCAAGGCAATCAATTCCTTGTTTCTAATACAATCTCTAGAGCAGTTAAATTTATTGCTGTTCATCATCACTACCTCATCACTTAGATGCTAAGTCAGTTGGTCAGAAGTCAGAAAAAAATCTACCAATCTCTGTAAAAGTGAACCATAAACTCCGTAAGTGTGGTTCAGGACAAAAAGAATAGGAACCAAAAGTGTACTTTGTGGAAGACATGTTGGGAATGGAGGCTCCTTCAACTTAAATAAAACAAATCCCTTCCCAGTGATTTCAATGGGACAGAGGAGAATATGAACGTTTACCATATTTACAGTGGATATAAAAAGTCTACACACACACATTTGTTAAAATACCAGGTTTTTGAGATGTAAAAAAATAAAACCAAGATAAATCACTTCAGAATTTTTGTACCTTTAATATAACATATAAGGTATACAACTCAATTGAAGAACAAACTAAAATCTGGGGGGGGGGGGGAGAGAATAAAAAAATACAATAGGCTTTTTGCACAAGTCTGCACACCGTCTTATAAGTAGTGATGTAGCTGTGTTCAGAATTAACCACTCACATTCAAACTGATGGTAAATTATAGTCATGACCCACCTGCCACCAATTAAAGTGATTCTGTTCAAGCCCATATAAAGTTCAGCTGTTCTGGAAGGAGTTTCCTGAGATTTACTCAGTTGCCTCTTATACCAGAAGCCATGGTCTGCAAAGAGTTTACAAAGCATTAAAAATTTAGTAGTAGTATAGTCTTTATTGTCATTGTACAAAATAAATACAACTTAATTGGTTAAAGGGACCTTATTGTTGGAAGGACCTTATAGTTCTTCAGGAGAAGAAAAAACTCCAAGGCCTAAAATGCTGAAGATGAAAAGGAATGTCACCTTTCAATATCACAATGGTCTAAAGCATACCTCCAAATCAACAGAATGGCTTCGCCAGAAGGTCAATGTTTTTGAATGGACCAGGTAGAGCCCAGACCTGAATCCAATTGAAAAACTGTGGCATGACTTGAAGAGAAGATGCCCTTGCAATCTGACAGATTTGGAGTGCTTATGCAAGGAAGAGGGGACAAAGATTCCCAAGGCAAGATGTGCCATGCTGATAGGCTCCTAACCCAACAGACTGAATACTCTCAAAAAATCAAAAGGTGTTTCAGCAAAGTATTAGTTTAAGAGTGTGCACTTAAGCAACCACATTATTGTATGCTTTTTATTTTCATTTCTCCCCCCAAAAGTTTTGAATTTGTTTTTTCAACTGAATTCCACAGCCCATAGGTTGTATTACAGGTGGAAAAAAATTGAAGTGATTTATATTGGTCTGATTTTTTTACATCTCAAAAACCTGTCATTTTAATAATAGAGTTTTTATATCCACTGTATATTCTGTCTTCATTTTGACTCACGGTGGCTGCTCCATTTCTTCTGCCAGAATTTGCTATAACATTGGGTAGGGGTAAGATTGTTCTTCAATTACATTTCCAATACATATTCAAACATGTAGTTATTGTATATATTTTCATACGTTTTGTTTTTAAAAGAGCTCAAAAGCCAGAACACATTCATTTTCAATGGGACATACAATAATTAAAAACAAGTATCTATAAAAACAAGTATCTATTGTACAATTAAATGATTTTTATTTCAATAAAATTAAAAATATTTGGGAGACAGACAGTACATACAATATAATTTTTTTACTTGCAATTAAAGAAGTTTGTGCACTTACCTGCATGCTTTCAGAACCTCTGCAGAACTTGGGTATATAGATACCGACATAGATGGCATGATCGGGGAATTAGGTTTGTGTCCAATAAGAGGAGGATTGGTTTTTATGGGGCTCTGAGAGTCCTCCAATGCCTCTCCATTAACTGCATGTCCACTATGAGGGCTGTTAAGGCTGGTAACACTGTTTGTGGTAGTCTGTTCAGTAGATTTTGGAGAAGGTGTTGCTGTGGAAATGGCTGAAGATGGTGAGGAGGCAACAGAATTCTCAGTCTTTGTATGAACCGTTGGATGGATGTTATTGACTTTGTCACAGGTTCCAGTACCCACATTGTTATTGGCTTTTCCCATCAACAAGGCAGAGAGCTGAGGATTGTCTGAACTAAGTAAACCTGGTGACTTTGAATCTCCATGGCTAGGGCTAGAAACAGCATCTGCCGTCACCTGATGGACATGATTAGGAAGTCCTTCTACACTGGCAGTGCTGTTAAGTGTCTCTCCAGAATGCCTGTTTATGTCAGGCACTGCTGATGTATTTCCTGAAGGCTTGCTCTCTTTGGTTAAGGTAATGCCTTGTTGTCCACCTGAGGTAGCAGTGTGAGAGGGGAGGTGATTGAGAGCAGCCCCCTGTGTTACTGAATTGCTAGGCATGGTAGGATGTCCATTTTGATTTTGAATACCAGTGCCAGCTGCCTGGAGATGCTGGGAAGGCCCAGTGGAAGAGAGAGGTCGTTCACTATTAGGACCTGCCAAATGTGAACTCTGACTTTTTTGAAGCCCCTAGAGAGAAGAAAGATGATTTTATTTAAATACCTGAACATTTATTTTACAGTTTAGGAATCAGATATAAATATTTTTCCAACATGTCCAATATTTGTTTTTCTAACAGCTCTCAATATTTTCAACTTGTAGTTTGAAAACATGAATTTCAAAAGCCTATTTTGAAAAGGAAGTAGCAGAAGATCTCACCTCATTGCTCAGGTTTCTAAATCTCTGCAAAAGAGCTGTAGCAGCATTATAAAAAACTATAACATAGAAGTCTACTCTCAAAAACAGCATGAGACAAATGATGGTTATTATAGCTCAAATTCAAAAACTGTAGAAAGCATTAAAAGGCTTAGCTATCTGGATTTATAGTAGAAATTCATCTACCCAAGTTAAAGACAACTTTTATTAGTCACAAGTTATAACTTGCAAAACTATTTATTAAATTTATATACCGCTCATCTGGTGATATGTCAAAGGAAGCTCTCAAAATAAATACCTTAAATATACCAATAAATCTGGGAATAAATTCAGGAAAATTTAACACATTTATAAAAGTCCCTTTTCCAGTTAATTCATTTTCTTCTCTGAACAGTAAGGAAGACAAATATTTAATATTAGAAATTATAATGAAAGCCTTAATGGGAATACTTAGACCTGCTATACTTAGCAGGACACTCTAAACCTTAATAACCTGTTCTAATTAATATTTTTAGTTTGCAGTAAACTTAAAATGATATAGCCCACCCTACTTCTATTTGTATAATGTTAAATAATAGCAAACATAAATATAATAAAATAAAAAAGGAAGTAAATTTGATTAAATTTCCAATGCTTTATTAACTAGTTTGCATACTATAAAGAGTGGGGTAGGAGAATCTTACATTTCTCTTTGGGCAGAAACCTGTAACAGATTTGATATAGTTTTTCCCAGTTGCAGGTGTTACAGTCATCCAGCTTCCTGATATAACATTCCCCTCCCATTCACCAGCAAGCACACGTGCCCATAGGAAGTATTGAGGTATTTGCCTAAGATATAGCATGAACGATGATCTCACATGAGGTATAGGGCAGGAGTTAGTTGTAGAGATGTATAGCAGCCAGGCTCAGTGAGCAAACACTAACATAAACTACTGCCCTGTGCCTTGATTTGAGGGTATAAAATTTCTGTTTAACTTCAGCTGCATTTCTAGAAAATGTAAGATCAAACTAGTCTCTCTCTGCATGTTGTGTGAATCTAGACATGATCTAAATGTAGAACTAGAACATATAGTCATTCCAGCTCTTTGCCCAGCTTTAGCTGGTTGCCACTTGCAGTCTTTCCTGGGATCCACTGAGGATAGTCACTCATATCCTTGTCGCCTGTCATTTTGCTTGGACAATTGTAATTTATCCTACAGGGGTGGCCCTCAAAAGACCATCTAGAAACCTCAACTGTGCAGAATGCAGCTATATATGCGCCTATGGATTGGCCCTATTTTTGTTACATTACATTGCTGCCCTAAGAGTCACACTCGCTTCAAGATGCTGGGTGGTACTATGAGGCCTATATGAACTGAAACTTAAAATTGTTGAGTGTCTTTTTCTGTGTACAATTTGCTTGTCCCAAATATGTATGAGGGTTTAGGCAGAAGTTGGTATCCTCTGAGGAAACTTCTCCCTAAGAGTAATTTGTTTCCAAAGGGAATAGTGTTTCCTTCCTGATGACTTCCAAAAAATTGTCAAGATTAAATTATTCTGGAAGGCTTTTGAAGACTGATAACTACTGCATACTGCATTTTGATATCATGATTAGATTGTTTTAGAATGGCTAATTTTGACTAATATATGACTGTTATTAAAAGTTATATTTTTATTACACAATTTTGGTTATTTCCTCCTAGAGATAATTTCTTACACAAAACTGTCTACAAGTCCTATATGTAAATATTCCAACATTTTACTTTTCATCTGGAGCCATGGAGCCCGATAACCAGCAATATTAAGCATTATTCTTTAAAATTAGCCCCTTAAAATAACTGCATATCATATTCCTTGCAGGCCCAGAATTTGTCTTTTTAATTCTTTGGAATTCTCCCCCCCCCCCCACATCTCCCAAATCATTGATATAGGTAGGGAGATAATCAGCTGTGTATAATGAAATGTATGTACTCCACAGGTAAATTACTACAATTTACCCATTGTCTTTTTGAAATCAACAGCTCCAAAGCAGCTTGAATTTGATTATTGTTCAGAAAATTCATTAACTCAAGCTAGATAAGCTTAAAGGCTGCTCTGTTGAAAGGTGTGGGGGTTGCAATCAAGCTGCAGAGGATAAGAAAAAGAAAAAAAGCCCCAAGCCAGTGGAGGAAGTACCAATTGGAATTAACCTTAGCAAAACTTGTACATCCTTCTCAGCTGTCTGCTGGGATCCAGCTCAGTTTTCACATGTGGTACAAAATTGGTTTCTCAAATTAAAAAAACTAAGAAAAAGGGAAGGGGCCAGAGACTTCTAAAGCACAGAATTGTAGAATGCTATTGATCCTATTGGTGGAAAAGTTGGATAATAAGCCTCAAATCGTTGCAGCTTGACCTATTTTTTGTGTTGCTTTGAATTTTTTATAAAATGACCCTTGAGTTGGTTTGAACTGCAGATATCCAAATAGTCTAATTTTGTTTTTAGTTCCTGACCATTTTAAATTTACTACTTTGAGTTATATACAATTGTTATTTTTAATTCTATTACTACTACTATTGTTGTAATTTGAAATTGATGTTAACTGCTAGGAAAAAAACAACAAATGAGAATATTTAAAGCTACCATTACCTTTTTTATTCACTTTTTAAAAATAAAGTTCTCTCCCAATACTTGGCAAGTTCCTATCAAAAGGAACTGGCTGATATTGCCAACTATCTCAAATTGCAGTAGTTAATGTTACTTGTCTGTAATTTATTAAGATTGTTGTTTTAAATGTTTTCTAAGAGGTCTTAAAGATCTTCTCAGGATGAAAAAAATGCCATTCCTTCTTGCATGTACAATATAGCTGAATCACCGTATCTGTTCATACAAAGCTTTACCTAGATAAAAACTTAGCACTGGCATGCATGTTACAGAACATGAATAGAATAGTTGGAAGGAACCTTGGAGGTCTTCTAGTCCAACCCCCTGCTTAGGCAGGAAACCCTAAAGACAAATGGTTATCCAATCTCTTCTTTAAAACTTCCAGTATTGGAATAGAATAAAAAACTTTATTGTCACTTTAAATGTACACTAATCAGCATTAATTAAAATGAAATTTAATATTAAATAAAATGTTACATGCTAAGCAGGGCTTACTTTTACTGTGTGTTGTATATTTAGTGAATTGAGTTTAGTAGTTTATGATATAGTATATTGGGTGAACCTAGAAAATGATATAATTAGGAAATGAGGGCAAATGAGATTTAAACCATTCTTTAAAGAACCTTGTCCTGTGATGGAAAAAGTATTCATTTAATTTTCTCACACTTTTACATTATTAAAATTCACATTTTGTTATCTTTATGAAGGAATCCATAACCTTAAAGCTCTTTAATTTTAAATTAAATACAGTTACCACATGAGCCAACAGTTTTCTTTGCTTAGTCTTCCCAAATTATAATCTTCAAATTTGAGCACACTGATTTTTCTCTAAGATACTGATTTTTTCCCCCTGGCCTAGTGTGCATTAAACTATTTTTGAAAAGCATCATCTACATTATACTTTTTTGCATCCATATGTTTGTTAGATAGGGAATAATAAACATCAACATAATTTGTCTTTCTACTTCTCTCTCAAATGTTTTTATACTACTAGTTGAAACCTGTCTTGTATATTCTCATACTGAGTATTAGTATTTAGACAATGAAATCTAATAAATCCATTCCCTATGGCACTCCTGAAATGTATTTTTCCTTTGTGAAAAGTCATGGCCAGTTTCTTCTGCAAGGGTTTGATTTGTATTCTTGAGTTTCAATAGCACAACCTTTTTTAAAAAAGAATTTTATTGGTTTTTAAACATTTATGGGAAAAGGTAAAGGGGTACATAGAAAATTTTGGCAGCTCCCACGCTAGAGATCACTTCCGGTTCCTGCTGGCGACGGATGTGCTGTCCGCCGCTCGTCTCCTTGGTTGGCTCCGTAAGGAGCACAGGGGGACTTGGAGGGGTCTCCTGCCGAAGGGCAGCTCGCTGAAACCTCCTGGAAGCGGCGGCAGCCAGCGGGGATGTTTTCAGCCTTGCCTAGGAGCCGGGGAGAGGAGGGGGGGGTTGGGACAGCTTCGGGCTGTCTGCCCTTTCGCTGAATGCGCTCCGGGAGGAAGGAGGTTATCCAAGGAAGAGCGGCTGAATGCTGGTGGTGGGGGAGCCACCCTGATCTCCTTAATTGTCATTAAAGGATAAGCAGCAGACTACTGTAAATTCGTGTTCAACTTATTTGAAACTGAAGATTAGAGGGGGGTGTTTCTTCTCTTTACCCCCCCCCTCGGATTAAGCGGCATTTGAACTATCTCTCTCTATATTTGAATGGAGAGAGAACAAAGGCTGACTCGTCACTTGAACTAACTATGTGAGAAAGATCGCTATCACAATTGCAAGAGATGATTGCTGAGCTGTCGTTTTTAAAAAAAACTTTATGGAGATCTCTGTTCTTCTCCCTGTGAAAAGAGGAGCCAAGATGGCTCCCTTCCGTCTTTGTTTTTGCACTTACAAATGAAGTCTGCCTTTTGAAACTATGTTCGAAAGAAAAATCCCTCTGGTATTGTTTTATTACCCTCTCTGAGGAAGACCGGGACCCCCCCTGTTACGTGGTCTACCTGGACTTTGATTATTTGACTTTCCCCTTTCTGCTGTGCCTCGGTGTCTTTGAACGGTGAAGGAGAATTAACTCTTCGCTTTCGGATTTGCCGGCGTCCTTGGACCGGCACAGCTGTGCAATCCGCTGACGCCATTTTCTTTGTAAAAGACTTATATAAATCTCTGAACTTAGACAAATGGGACCTAAGAAACCATCACCGGGCAAGTCATTTTCAGCTCCTCCGTCTGCCACCTCCAGTCCAAGCATGCAGCAAACGAAAATTACCACATTGTTACAACAAGAAGGGTCTGGAGAGAGCCCGAAAGAGCTATCTGTTACCCAAATGTTTCAAGAAATTATGAGGGGTCAAAATGAGTTGAAAAAAGAGGTGACAGATCTTAAAGATGAACTCAGAGGTGTTCAACATCATATTTCAGAAAACATACAGAGAATTATGGTGTTGAAGGAGGAGATGGCTGGGCTAGGGGAGGAGATTAAAGCAGTCTGGAAGAGAAATGTAGAATTAGAAAACTTCATGGCAAAAATAGAATTTGAAAGAATGTCCTTTTTTCTCAGATTCCAGAACCTACCAGAGACAGAAAATGAAGATCTTAAGGATATTATGAGTACAATTTTAGCAGAATATATTAAGAGAGACAAAGAACAGTTGTGATGGGATATGGACCTGGTTTATAGGATTAATTCAGCATATGCTAGAAGTCATAATGTTCCAAAGGAGGTACATGTTAAATTTCTCAGGAGGACCACAAGAGATGAGGTGCTTGGGGCCCAAAGGGAGGGACCACTAAAATATAAAGAAATCACCATTCTTAAGCAGATTCCAAAAAAGATAAGAGAAAGAAGGAGGAAGTATTCCTCCTTATCAAAGAAATTATACAATAAAGGAGTTTGGTTTATATGGTTATTGCCAGAGGGAATGTTGATCTTTTGGGAGGGAAATAGGATTAGAACTAATACAGTGCAGGAGGCTGAAGCCTTATTAAAAAACACTTATCTCTCCTAGAGGACAAACACAGGGAAGGTAGTGAAAAGGGTAGCAAGGTACAAGATAGGAAGGAGGGGGGGGGCTGTGGCTTCACCTAGGGACAGGGAGGAAGGAGCAATATCGAAAAGTCTCAGGTCACAAAAATAAAAGTATTTGAAATATTTGTAATTGTTGATATACTAGAAAGTGACAAAGGAAAAATGATTGAACACATGGTTGATACAATGTAGAATAAAATTCTGTTTTTTGCTTATCTTTTATACGTTGTTTTTAATATTGTAAAAATTGTGAGATTTGGAGGGATTTCTACCACTAGCGTGGGAGCTGCCAAAATTTTCTATGTACCCCCTTACCTTTTCCCATAAATGTTTAAAAACCAATAAATTTCTTTTTTAAAAAAATAGCACAACCTTTTATTGTTGCTTATGTTTAGTGTTATATATGTTCATCAGACCTATTCCTTTGACTGAAGAGTGGATTCTTAGTCCTTTTAAAAACATTTCATATTCATGGTTATTGTACTTTTACTTAAAATTAAGCATGCCCAGACAACACACTGTTCAGATAGACATGGAATTTGTTATGCTTGTAATGAAAACATGCACCAATACAACACATATTTAAAAAAAGTTTCATAAGGGAATGTAAAAATACAATTCTGATTCATAGGAACATGAAAAGCAGTAAGGGAAAAAGTATATTTTTTCTAAAAGTTAACTTTTAACAACAGAAGCAAACTGAGCATAGCGGTACAAAGAATAAAATGGGGGTGGAGGGAGCACCTTGAAAAACATCTATTTAAAGATTCACAAATCAAAGGGTTGACAAAGTGTCATTTTACTGTCACCTTCAAAACTGAAATGATCTCCTCTGCACAAGGTCAATTCTCCATGGTTTGGATAAATAAGTAAAAGTGTGACTGATATATAGATTGTCACACGAAGGAAATCCATCAGTTGGTATTAAGCAAATGAAGTTAAAAGACTCTTTAAAAAAGGAGGACTACAGATAATGAAGCTGGCCTAATCTAATAAACTTGCATTAATCAGTCATATTGGAACTTTACTTAGCTCTTCTTGACAATGGGAAAGTGGAAATTACAGTGAAGAGAACAGGAACTCATTCATCAGTAAACCATAATATTTTCCTGCTCTGGTGAAAAATGAAGAGATGGAAATTCAGGTCAATGGATGGTTCCAGCAAATGGTTCACTACTAGTGAAAAACCCTTACTTCAAAGTAGAATCAAATAATCAAATACAACAATCTTTTTTAAAAAAGATTTTAAAAAATCATTATGTTATTCTAGTAGAAATCTGCAACAATTTCTTTAAACAGGATTTGGAAGCTCATTAAAGGTTTCCAGATTACAGGAAGCTCTTTTTTACTGATATAGACCTGGTGTGTAATTTCCAGGTAGATCATCTCCTTTAAGCTGTCATTACATGGCAATGGGTTTCCCATTTAAAAAAACCTCCCCTGGAAACATTTCACTATTTCAACAAGAAAGAAAGAAAAGAAAGAAAAGTTATTAAGCATAAAACCAATGTGCTCCTAGACTATTACGGTAGCTGAACCAGAAGCACATTCTTATTATAACTGAAAGTTTTTTAACAGTCATCTAGGTCTGTACCAATGCTGCAAATGAGATGCTAAAAAGGTTCATTTTCACAGCACAACAATAGGAAGGAATGGCTGCAGTGGTCTAGTTTTATTAGATATATTGTTATTTTTGTTTCTGTCTACATACAGTGATCAAGTCCCATCTTATATTAGTTTATGTTGGATTTTTATGGTAATATACTGTGAGTAACACAAAGTCAGTTGAAGTTAGGCACTGTCTAATGAATAAACAAACTCTGACAGGGAAGACAGGAGTCCAACAACTGTCGTTTTTCCAAACTCAAATGAAACAAAAATGTTAATCTGAAGGGAAGCTTACTTCTAAATTTAACACATTTCAAAAAGGGAGTTTGATTTAATCAATTTAATCAGGAAAATAAAAGAGGAAATATAGATTTTTTTGCACAGATTGCATCTTGATGGAGAGAGAACATGCTATTTGTGTTCTTGTTTCCCTACCCTCCACAAAGGAATATAAAAGTACACACAGTAGAAAAATATCTAGAAACAGTTTATTTCTAGAAAGTTTAGAGTATGCCAAGAAAACCCTTATGTGTAATGTGCATAGAATTATGCCTGAAATGGTTCATAGGTAAGTTAAAAACTAGTTTGCATGGTATCCAAATTCAAAAAAAAATATCTAAAAGTTGGTTATAGGTTTTAATGATTCATGCCTCCTAGCTACTGTGTACTCAACATTCTATTGGAAGCTGGTGCTTTGTAGCTCGCTATTGAAAACTATTCCCAGTAGAAAGGGAAAATACAACTATAAACACCCCTGGTAACCAAAAGATAACAACTCCACCAACAAATTCCTAATTTATAATAAGTATCAATTATTTTAGCAATAATTCTTCTCATCTCAAAAGACCTTAAGAATATCCACGCACAGACATCTCAGTTAAGAGAAGTCCTTTTATAGTGCACTATATATTTACAAAGAATAGAACAAAAGAACAAATTGCTGAAATTTGTAGTAGAAATCAATAGCAATGTTCCTTCAACTTGTTCATAAATGATTCAGAGGATAGTAAGGAATTATTGGAAATGGTCAGACTATTCAAGGACATTAAAAATAAATAGTAAATACTGGGATTAAGTTCCCTCTCCTGCCCTAATCAGCGATTTTAAAAAATTAAGATGAGAATATAAATCTCATAATAGGAGCTCATGTGTAGTATAACAGATCAGAGAAAGTTTCTGGTTGGGGAAGATAGTATTTAATAAGAACACTAATACACTGTATATCTACTAGAAAAACATTTTTTTTAAAGAATCACTTAACTGATTGAAGCATTGGGGCAGAATGAACATGGGATGGAATAATATTAAGCAAAATTGTATTTCAGGTTCTTTAACTTAAAAAAAAGGAGAATGAATCTGGGAAGTTGGGATAATGTGACATGGATATATAAAATTATGAATGTTGCAGGAAAGAATTGATGGGAGTTTCCATTTGTTACATTAGAATCATCCAACTGAGCTGAATAGTGGTGATGGGGAGAGATTTAGGACAAATGAAAATAATAAATTCACACTTGGGCAAAGTAAGGAATTAACCACAAGGTGTAAAGTTAAACAATTTTAAAGTGGGATTAGAAAATTTCCAGTATGTGACTAAATAATAGTGCTAGGGAACTAATAAGCAAGAAGATATGATATTGCATCTTGTTATGGCTTCCCCATCAGCATCTATTTGGCTACTATGAAAACAGAATGTGTTTCGATTCCACACAGGTCTTATATACATTGCAATTAAGATATTTCAGCAACTGGTATGTCTGCAATAAATTTACATTCCTCTTGTATTACAGTAGCTATGTATCTATCCCAATTCAAACTCTTTTCTTCATTTTTTGTTGAACTGGAAATTTGCATACAGCATCCTTCCATAAAAGATAAAGATTCCCCTTGCACATATGTACTAGTTGTTTCTGATTCTAGGGGGCGGTGCTCATCTCCGATTCAAAGCCAAAGAGTCAGTGATGTCTCCGTGGTCATCTGGCCGGCATGACTAAATGCCAAAGGCACACGGAACGCTGTTATCTTCCCACCAAAGGTGGTTCCTATTTTTGCATTTTTACATGCTTTCGAACTGCTATGTTGGCAGAAGCTCGGACAAGTAACGAGAGCTAACTCTGTTACGTGGCGCTAGGGATTTGAACCAGTGAACTGCCGACCTTTCTGATCGACAAACTCAGCTTCTTAGCCACTGAGCCACCGCATTCCTGCATCCTTCCATAGTTGTGTCCAAATATGGTGAAGACAAGGCATCTCCTCTACTTCTTAGGTGCCTCTAGAATTCATGGAACAGAAATCTAAGCCTTGACCAAAGACAAAAATATTTTGTGTGTTCACTTGTAGATGTAAAGTGTAAATAAATATATTCAAAAAGAATCTTGAGGTACATTTCTAGAATAATGCCTCCTTTAACCATTTTTTTCAATGTACAGAAAAAGAAAATCTCACCCCAAAAAGAAGATATAAACAATCTCATTCTGAGATTAAACATCCTATTACTGGTATTAGCAGTTCTCTCCAGCTACTGAGAAGAATTTTTCTTCTGTTACTTTGTAAATGTCACCACTGAACAAACTGTAAGTTGCAATCACATGGATATTATTTCATCTAAGCTCCACTGTATATGTAGCAAAGTTTGATTTTCTTTTTTAAAAATATAGTTTTATTTTAAATAAGATTCTGTAACTTGCAGTTTCAATACAATTCACACATCAAGTCACGTCATTACTTATAAATCTCCTTCACCAACTATGCTACCATTTTAAGATAATCTAAGAGGAAAATCAATGTGGTTAAATCAAAACTCTTATGTATAAATTAATTATAAGGACAATGTTCTACTTACAAAGAGGCTATATTCTGAGACTCTGTTCATAAATCTATATTGTTTATGAATCCAAACAAGCATAAAAAATATTTAACTGGACTTCCGATTGCACATCCAGCACCTTCGGAAGCGAGGACCGCGACCCCGTTCCGAGCTCTCTACGTCAGAGGGCTCAATTTGAGCCATATCCACTCTGTAGGAGTGGTGAAGTTAAGGGGGACCGCTGGGCAGGTTGAGGAGAGCCGCATCTCTCCTCTCTGACTCGAAAAGCCCCCTCGAAAAGATGAAGAGCAGGGGCAGTAAAATGGAAGCCATGAAGCCGGGGACAGCCTGAATACCCAAGACTGTGGTGGTGTGGAGAAAGTGAATGGAGCATGATCTGGGTGAGAAAATATTTTTTGTTGGAAGTTGACCCCAAAAATCCAAGGGGGAAGCATATTTAAAGCTATTTGTTGAAGTGGCAAACAGGCACACAAGAAAAATACCGGAGAATTGAAGGAGGAAAAAATCTGCTTTTTAAATAATAAATAGAAATTTGATTTCTCAAAATTAAAAGATGTACGGAGAGCATGTTAAAACACTGGAATTAAAGTCCCAATTTTGTTTTTACAAGTATTGCTTAATTATTGGACTTATAATTTAAAATAATTGAAATTGGAACTGTCAACAATATTGCAGACAGACCGAAGCAGACAGAAGCGAGAGTGCCATATGCTGATGAAAGGGGGAATACACAACTTGGAAATAATCATTTAAAGGAACTAGAAAAATTTGTTGGACATGGATCTAAGACCACTGGCGACTTGATTTTTAGCTAAGAACTTTAGTTAAGAGTCCCTGAACTTAACTGAACATTATTGAACACATAAAGTAATTTGAAGAGGCGTGGACAACCTCCTAGTGAATTCAAACTGATTGGATTGCTTATTGATGAGACACTTAAAACTGTGACTTGGAAGTCTTAATTTTTAAATGAATGAATTCTGGACAGTGAGCTAAAAAAGACACTGACTAAATACAGGCACAACACAAGATGGAAGTGAGTGGAATCTAAACAGAATGGAACTTTTCCAAAGTATGGAGGAAATATTTGACCGTATAGAATAGATCAAAAACTGGAAAATATAATACAAAGAATAATGAACAATGATCAGGATAATGAAGAAAGAATGGACCCACCAGAAGGAACAGGAGGGAAAACAGAGAGAAATCAGCAAGAAGAAGATACAAACAATGATTAAGGAATTTAAAGGGGGGGGATAATGTAAAAGATCTAAAAAGAGAAGGGTAAAAACAGGAAGAGAATTGGGGGAAAGAGATAGGATGTGGAATAGATAGTTCTGAAACTAGACAGTGGGAAAGGGTAGATGGGAGATAGTCAGATTGTTTAGTCAAATAGAGAGAGTAAAAGACTTAAGGGACAAATATGGAAGGAAAACTAAAAAGAAAAGAAAATTAAAGGTTCAGATGTGGGTAAGAGATGATGGATAAGGGAAAGTAGAGTTAAAATATATTTATGAATATATTTCAATAATATGTATTAATATTAGAATTAGATGGATTGGATAATTAGGTTAGCAATGTGATAGATATAGGATAATATATTAATATAAATAGATATAAACAACTGAAATTAGGCTTTGAATGACTGTAGTACTAAATATGTATAAAATATGAATAACAGTGAAATGGTAGAATTAAACAATGGGTGATTAGGTGTGTGTGTGTGTGTGTGTGTGTGCGTGCGTGCAGGATTGAAGAACAGGAAAGAACATGAATAGACATATTCTAAATGTATAAATGATTGTGATTGGTACTAAAAATGTATACGGAGATATTGAATGGAAGAATGAAGGATGAAATTTTGATTTAATTAAGGAAACATGAATAACAAAAGAGGTGAAAAACAGATCTTTGAATATTATAGTGATATGAAAGGGGGGAAAGTTAAAATAGGTATAAAAATAGAGGGAAAATAGCAATTATACAAAAGATAGAAAGAAGGTTTAGTAAAGAAGGGTGATAATAAAAATGTATAAATAATATGAGATAATGGAAATGAAATGTAATATTTAGGAGTAATAAGATTATGTTTATATGTACTAGAATGTATAACACCCAGATAACATACCATTAACACATTGATATGTATAAAGAATATAAAAAATAAAAATTTGATTGAAAAAAAAATTCAGCCGGAAGTTAGGAAAAGGCAGGAAAGGATTAGTTTAGTTTAGGGTGGAGTTGCAGACAGTTTGTGTCAGCGACTCAAAAGTTTGTATATGATGTCTGTATAACATCATATAATTTATTAAAGAAAAGAAAAAAAACAGATAAAAGAAAAATGAGAAACTGGAAAACCATGAACATTATCAATTAAATGGCTTAAATGGTTTATTTTGTGTGTGGGAGGGGGGGAGGCTGCCCTTAAGAAGTATCTTGTTTGATAGTTTGAGTGGCTGTTGTTACTATTTTCCACCAATAAGTCAATAAACAGACACATCGACCCAGTCTACCAATCACTGAGAATGAAAGAACTGTATCAACCATGATCCTGAAGGTAGCATTTAAAACAAACAAACAGGCACCCCACTATGCAGCCTCAAAATTATAACCCATCGGCTCATAAGAAATTGGACCACATCTCAGTAACAACAGCCAGCTACTCAAACTATCAAACAAGCTGAAACCAGACCATGACTCAGAAGCACCCAGATAAACAACTCTAATCCTAATCTGCATCTCACAGATAGTACTTAATGCCCAGCAACAACAGGCAGCCAATCAAACAGTTCAAAATCAGACCATGATTCAGAAATTTCCAAACAAACAACATTCAGACTAATTTGCATCTCATAAAAATGTATTTAAAGACCTGTGTCGTCTGCTTCTCCTTCTCCTCCTGCCATAGCCATCATCAGACGTTGGTGATCATGTTGGTGATCCTATTTTTATCAACAGCCACACAAAAAAGTGCTGCTGAGTTTTGTCCAAACCAGTCCCTTAGATTTTGAAGCCACGACCTCTGCCTGGACCTTGTTTGCCTTCAATCTTTCCCTGGAGAATTAAATGTAGTATGCCGTATTTTTCTGGGTGTCCCATCACAGGTCCAAAACATTCTAACTTTCACTTCTTTATGGTTTTGATGATTTACCTTGGCTTTCCTAGACGGATTATCACTTCCTCATTTCTGATTTTGTCAACCCAGTTTATATGGAACAGCCACCTCTAAATCCACATTTCAAATGCTTCTAGTTTCTTCAAGTGGCTTTCTGTCAAGAGACCAACTCTCTACTCCGTAGAGCAGGATAGAAAACATGTAACATCTGACAAGCCTGATTTTCAATCTTAGGCTTATGTCGTGACTGCAGATCTTTTTCATTTTGAAGAATGCGGTTTGAGCTTTCTCTATCCTTGTTCTTACTTCAGTATTCATCTTTCAGCTTTTGTGTAAATTAGAACCTAGGTACGTGATCCTTTCAACTTTTTCTAGTGGTATTCCTTCTAAAGTTATTGGTGGTAAATTAATGAATTGTTTGCTGACGACCATGATCTTGATTTTTGAAGTGTTAAGATTCAAGCCATATTTTTCAGTTATGTCTGTGACTATTGATGAGGAACTGAAGGTCTCCATGCTTACGGGCAAGAAGAACTGTATCATCTTAAGTTGTTGATCCTAACACTGTTTTTTCTCAGGAATATTTTCAGGGCAGGACTCATTAAGCTTATTGTTACACTTCTTTGCATTTATTTTTGGGGAGATTGTCACAAAAGTTGACTTTAATCAATCATTTGGTATCTTTCCTGTTTCATATATTCGATTGAAGAGCTGCAGTAAAATTTTCTTTCCATTGTCTTCCAGAAATTTTAAAATTTCTACTGGAATATCATCAGGTCCTGTGGCTTTTCTATTTTTGCTTTAAAAAAAAGTTGCATGTTCAACCTCCTCCATAATGATGTTTGGTCCACTTCCCATATCAATATCAATCCTAGTGTCCTCAAAATGTTCTTCGATATATTCCTTCCCTTATTAGTTTTTCATCCTCATCTAAGATAATTTCCCCCTCTTTATCAACTAAGTTGTTGGTTTTCTTTTTGTAGACACCTGCTGCTTCTTTCACTTTTTTGTGTAAATTTAAATTATCATGCATATGTTCTGTCTCTTCTATTTCTTTGCATCTCTTTGCAAACCACTTTTATTTTGCCAGTCAAATTTTTCTTCTAATTGTTTTCTGCAATTCACTGTATTTTTCTTTGTTTTTAGTTTTATAAGAACGTCTTTCATCCATAAGATGAAGAATTTCATCCGTCAACCACTGTTGTTTTTTGTGGTTTCCCTCTCTCTGTTTGGAGTTTGTTACCTCTACTATTACATTTTTAAATGTATTCCAATTCACTTCTATATCTTCATTATCCAAGTTGTTGGTTTATCTTAAATGAATTTCTAGTTCTTCTTTTACCTTATCTCCATGTTTAATAATGAAGTCATTGCCAATTCTTGGTTTAGGAGAATTCAGATTTTTCATCCTTTTTAATTTCAGCTGGACTTCGGCAAGTAGATGATTATGATTGGATGGTACATCTGCACCTGGGTATGTCTTTACTGATTTTACTGAGTTTCTAAATCTTTTGTTTATTGTAAAATAGTCAATTTGGTTTCTTACTATATTATTTCATGTATCTGCCGGTGATCTCAAAGTGTAGAGGCGTCTTTTTGGCAACTTGAAAAAAGTATTCATCACACATTGCCTATGCTCCTTGCAGAAGTCTACAAATCTGTCACCTCTACCATTTCTGGCTCCTAAGCCAAAGTTTCCATCTACAGGAATATCACTTCCTTCTCCCGCTTTTGCATTGAAGTCCCCCATAAGTTTTGTGATATCATTACTTTTTAGGGTTTTCAGTACACTACTTATATCTTGGCAGAACTTATCTAAATCCTCCTCATGACTGTCAGCTGTTGGAGCATAAACGTGTATAACATTCAGATTTACTGGAATACTATTTATTTGGATCATCATCACTCTGCTACAGAAATAAAGGACTTAATGCATTTATTTATAAGATTATTTATGATTATATCTACTCCATTTTGATGATGTTTACTATTTTCTGTGTTCTGATAGAGGAGCACAACTCAAAACGCACTCATGATGATGTCTTGTTGAATGGTGACGAAACATTTGCAACCAATTGCCAAGCTCAGAGCTCAAACCAACAGCCTAACTACCAACCTGAGCTACTAATATTCAAACACATTTCAGGATGTACTCTTTTAATGGGATTCCAAGGCCCAACAAGCCTTTGATTGACTTAACCAAGCCTTCAGTTTCCAGACAATCCTTCACTATTCTAATTATGCCTCCATTATTATACAAGCTGGTATTTCCAACTTCCTTTTGGAACCATAGTTTTGACCCACTCTGGAAAATCTAGGCAATATTCTTCCCCATTTAGGTATTCCATTCCTCTTAGCATTTGCCAGCCAAGTGATACTACTATATACAGTGCAGCTTAAAGGTTTTGAACCCTGCATAGATATAACCTAAAACATGCCCTATTTTTTACACAGGCCTAAAACTAGATAAAGAGAACCCAATTAAACGAGTGAGTCAGAAACATTATATTTCTCTGATTCATTAAGGAAAATAATCCAAAGCTACATATCTGTGCATGGCAAAAGTATATGAACTTTTGCTTTCAGTAACTCTGTGTCCTCCTTGGGCAGCAATAATTGTAGCATTTCGTGTTAACTGTTGCCCATTAACTCCTGCCCATTGTTATGGGGGAATTGTAGGCATTTCTTACAGACCAGCTTCAGTTCAGCAATGTTGGTGGTCTTTCTCATATGAGAAAGGCCTGCTTCAGCTCCTTTCCATAACATTTCTATAGGATTGAGCTCTGGGCTTTGACGTGGCTGTTCCAAAACATTAGCATTCTTCTGTTTTAATCATTCCATGGTTGTATGGTTTATACTATCATTTTCCAATAGAATTTGCTGGTATAATTCAGAATTCATAGTTGCATCATAAACCATACATCTGCCCTTATCCAGAGGCAGCAAAGCAGACCCAAATCATGATACTGGCACGGCCATATTCCACAAATACTGAAGGTTAAGAATTTTATATTGGAAAGTAGTGTTTTGTCAAACAACACTTATCATTCAAGCTAAATTTTAGTCTCATTTGTCTCCAAATATTTTTTTACTGGCCTTCTCTTTATCCATGTCTTTCACAAATTGAACATGGTAAATAATATTCTTTTTGAAGATAGTGTTAAAAGTATCATTGCAGGAGGTGTTTCAGTTGTTTTGGGACTGTAATCAAAGAATGTATGACTATTAGTACTATCTTTGCTTTGTTTTGTCATAGTTCTTCTACTTCTATTTTCATGTTTGGTATTTTGTGATTTTCTTCAGATTTTTCTTCTATTCTGCTATCTCCAGGTACTGCTATGTCTACTATCCAGGCTTTTTGGTATTTTTTACTAACTACGGTTAAGTGTGGCGTGTTATGTGGCAGTTTCTTGTCTGCTTGAATTCTAAAGCTCCAGGGTACTTTAGCTTCTTCATTTTCTATTACTTTGTCTATTTTCTGATCTTGCTTACAGGAAAACAGCATTTCTCGCAGATCCTCCAAGGCAACATTGTTAATACTTTGTCAGACCATTGTTTGTAGTCAATCTGTATGATCTTCTTGCAGTAGCTAAGTGGTCTACTGTTTCTTCAACTTCTTTGCAAAAGCAACATTTGCTGCCTGTTGCTGTCTTTTCAATTCTGGCTTTGTACGCATCTATTCTTAAGGCTTGGTCTTGTGCAGACAGAATCAGTTTCCGTCTCTTTCTTCAATTTTCCTGCTCTTAGCTATTTGCTAAGTCTTGCTATTATCTGCAATTTCTTTAACTTATTGGCCTTGTAAAACTTTGCCTTGCCACATCTCTTCTCTATTATTTCATTTCATTATTCATATTCTTATAGCCCAGTTTGATCTCTCCAATAGTCAGTTAAGGCTTACTGGTATACTATCTTCAGTACATCTCTGATCAAATATTCTTTCAATGCCCCTTTTTCTTCTTCAACTGTCTGATGTACTTGTACTATTCCACGTCCCCCTATTTTTGTTTCCAGTTCTGTTAAGAGTCTAGTCCACTATTCCAGCTGTGTTATCTAATGGCAGGTATTAATTCCCTTGAAGAAACTTCCTCCATTGAGTTTGGACTAAGTTCTTTTTCACTGTCTTGATGCATTCACTTCAAATTTCTTCTTGACTTCAGTGTTCTTGATGTTGAGCTTGAAGGATGCTCAGGTATTTATAGTAATCATATTAATCCAGACTCTTATTTATATAGGGCATCTCGATTCCTTTTGTTTAACTATTTTTCCCCTAATAAGGGTGACACATTTGTCCAGTCCAAACTTCACTGCAGTATCTTGACTGTATATATATACAGACAGTGTTGAGCAGTGATTATATTTCAGATAGCATTTTTCCATACAGCTTCATGCAAATGAAGCATGGAAGATGTTTTTGATATTTGATAGCCATGACCCGACATGTTCAGTATTGTTGACAGAGGAACAGGTCAATGATGAACAGCAATGGTATTTCAATCCTTGAAAGTTTCTTCTCTTGATATTAATCTCTCCCAGTCTATCACTATTGATCATCAACTGTGTCTTCCACTGTGCTACTAATCTTTATACAATGCTTCTGATGTTCCTGCTGACTCATGTTATTTCTAGGCACTTGATTATCCTTCTTGTAATCACTCCAAGCTACATTCAAGATGTTTTCCTTCTCTCAGTTTTCCAGAATCATCTTGTAAATTAGTATCTGCTCTTTCATTCCTCTGCTGTTTGGGCAGTTTAATTTCTTATTTTCAACTAGATGCTCTTAGAGCTTCATCAGCTACCACACACCAGTTAGCAATTTGAAAGTTGTTGTTAAGCAGGAAATTGGCCTGGAGTTATCTGATGTTGTCCATTTTGTTGGATTATTCATTAGCAGGTAGATTTTGCCCAGTGATGGGTTAGGGTTGAAACGGGCCCGGCATCGCCCACATGTGGGACATGCATGCGTTGTAGCTGGCAGCGACGCTACTGCAAGCCTCTGCAATGCTCCAGCTGCTCGTCGGAGCGTCACACAGACGCTGTACGCGCCATGTGTGTAAGTGCTGAAGGCTTTAAGGGGCAGGTAAGGAACTCGGGCGGGTGGGTGGGCCCTCTGCAGCACCATACAGGAATGGTACCCGGTGCTCCGGGCAGGCTCTGGTACACCCGTAACGGGGCGTGCCGCCTGCAACCCACCACTGATTTTGCCAAATGTTAACTAATCTTCAATTTAACTTCTTTGCAGTATGTTGTTAAACTGCTTGACAACAAGTGACTGTAGAGCAGTTCTTGTAGTGAGCTGGTGCTTATATTGCTGTTACAATATTGGCATCTTTTAAATTTGTGCTAGTTTTTAAAAATAATTTAATAATTTCTGCCAGTTTTTTTTAATGCTGTTTTTATGCAGTTCTGGATGCTGTTATTTTTTGTTTTAATTCTTCTTTTAGTTAAAGGACTTTATTCTTTCTGAAGAGAAAACAGAGGAGAAGGTGCCTGGATTAGGAATGAAAAATTTTCAATTTTTATCATTATGCTGGCTTTATGATTTACTTCTACAATGTAAGCTATTTTTGGCAAGGCTTCAATTTCTTTTGCCTGGGGTAAGCCTTTGCAAATCTTCCAACCTGCTTCTGTGAAGTTTCTTTCAGATTATAAATTAACCTTGATCTGCTTGTCACTATTCTGCTATTTCTGATTCTGGATGTTGTTTCCAGAACTGGTGCCTTCTTTTCAGATATCCTCTTCTTGTTGGACTTTATTTGTAACAGTATATTTATATTTCTTTCTTTTCAATTTGTGTACATTTGTGCCAGGTAAAGACCTGCAATGGCTGGTCCTGGTTGCTCAGTCAACAGTCCTTACACCAATTTGTCCAGGAGCTCCAACACCTAGCACTATCTTTGTTTATCTAGGAAACAGCCCCTCACTTGTGACTGGATCAAAGACTTCCTGACGGATTGTCCACAGACAGTAAGGGCTGGGTTCTTTACATCCTCCACCCTGAAGCTCAGCACAGCCTCCCCTCAGGGCTGTGTGCTCAGCCCCTACTTGTACTCGCTATATACATATGACTGCATATCCTCTGATCCATCCAACATCATAATAAAGTTTGAGAAGACACAACGGTGCTGGGTATTATAACTGGAGGGGGTGAATCAACATACAGGGAAGAAGTCTAGAAGCTATCCACATTGTGTTCAAAAAACAACTTACATCTAAACACTAGCATGACAAAGGAGATGGTGTTGGATTTCCGGAAGCAAAGCAAGGACCCTGCCTCACTGTATATCAAGGGGGGGGGGCTGTGTGGACAAGGTTTCCTCTTTTAAATTCTTGGGAGTGCTCATTAGTCAAGACCATTAGTAAGGCTCAACGGAGACTTCATTTCCTTAGAGTCCTGTGGAAAAATCATTTGGAAAAACGGCTGATGACTTCTTTCTATCTGTTTCAGTATGTATAACAGTATGGTATGCTGGTTTAACAGCCATGGACAGGAAAGCACTACAGAGAGTGATTAATTCGGCACAAGAAACCATTGGTTGCCCCCTAACACCACTGGATGACATCACCAGGTCTCGCTGTTTCAGCAGAGTAAGGAAGATACTTAGGGATGATTCACACCCTGGCCAGTGTCTCTTTTCACTTTTACCATCAGGCAGAAGACACAGAAGTATAGCCAGCCGGACAAACAGGTTTTAAAAACAGCTTCTACCCATGGGCTGTCAGACTCCTAAATACTATATAGCACCACAAACAAATTAATATGATGCATTTCACTGGTGCCGGTGTAGTGAATAATATGTATATACCATGATATAAGATCATACACCAGAGTAATATACATGTTGCACAGAATTTGATGTAGATATGGAAATGTATGACTAGGTTTTTTTCCCCTAACTACTTGTATAAGGATTATTCTTTATATTATTCATGTTGTCTTATATTCTTGTATGGACTGCACCAGTAGAGGCTAAACCAATTTCGTTGTATACATGATGTACAATGACAATAAAGGCTTTGAACCAATCTTTCTCTGTAAATTACATCTCCCGTTGTTTATCGGAGAGTGATTATGCATCTAGTTCCTCTGATGAGACCTGTCCAATATGGTTGAACATCTGGCATAGCATCCCTCTTTCTCATAGCACACAACCACACCAAGGTAGTGCCTCACTGTGTGGTTATTATTATTATGATAGTTGGTATCAGACTGAGCCATATGTTTAGACTGGATAAGAGATTTTTATCCAATCCATTTTATCCCAAGGACCTGGGTATTAGATTTGCATCCCTCCTTGGGGGTGGGGGAGGTGCATCAACTCAAGGTGGCAAATATACATCTACCTCTTATTTTGTCTATAACAACCCTGGGAGATGAGAGTGGGCTGAGACAGATAGACTGGTCCAAAGTTATCCAATTGGCTTTCATGTCTAAGGGAGAAAGAACTAAACCTACAGTTTCTTGGTTTTTATGTAAGCATTTTAACCACTAAACTGGCTCTTTCATAAGGAAGGTCACACATCAATTCATGTACCACAGTGAGTGTGGCAGGTGGGTTGTAAATGTGGTGAAGAAGCACTTGTCTGTGGACAAGACAGTTGGATTGTGATGGCTAGTTACAGAAATTAAATAAAGAAATAAATTTTATTTTATGCTATTAAGAAATAAAAGATCAAAAATCCCTTACTCATAATATTCCTGACAGTTTTAGATTATAAAAATCAGATTCTACAATCAGATTATAAAAAAATCTGAGGGAACATCTTTTTTTCATGAGTCTAACCCATCCAACTAAATCAGTCAGAATGGGCATGCTGCAGATCCCATCAACCAAAGAAGGTCAGCTGGCAGAGACCAAAAGGTGAGCTTTTTCTGCAGTGGCTCTATGGAACATCCTCTCTTCAGATATCAGAATGGCCCCAACCCTGTTACCCCGTTGATAAGTCCCTAAAATCCTGTTTATGTTCCCCAGTATGCAGTGCTGAATGGCCAAGAGTCGCGCTTCCTGGCTCTATTGCTAATTGGTCAAATATCATCTTCTTTTGTATATTGAATTTGATGTTTTTAATGTTTTTACAGTTTATTGTTTTAAAATATTTTTAAATTCTTAAATTGTAAATTGTACAGTTTTGAATTGTAAGTTGCCCAGAGTCACTGATTGAGATGGACAGCCATAGAAATTGAATGAATGAATATCTAAAATGGGTACCAACAGGATATTCTAGATTTCTAACACATTTCTAAATTCATCATATTCAAAAGATACCATAAACTAAATGGATGGAAAATGATGAGAAATCTTTAATACAAAAAAGAGAAATACACGGATTTACTCAGGTCAAAAGCAAATTCTACCTGTTCTTGTGAATCTCCTGAGAAATTATGAGCATCAATGAAAAACACTTTCAATATTATTTTAATTGTACATTTTTATTCATTATGAAAGATTTTTCATTTTAATTATCTGTATTCAAATTTACTTTACTTTTTTTAAAAAAACTTTTCTTCTTACCTGCCCCTAAAGGTTCTTGCCCAAATGTTCTTTCCCTCTAGAGCACGGGTGTCAAACTCACAGTGTCCTAATGCCGTCATGTGATATATCACAACTTTTTTTCCCTTCTTAGAGCTGGGGTGGCATGGCCTGTACGTGACGCATCTGGCCCACAGGCCACCAGTTTGACACTCCTGCTCTAGAGCATTCCTGTTAAATGAATTTACTTACACAGAACAATCTGGAGGAGGATTAATCTGAAGCACTTCACAAGAAGCTATAGAAACCGATGGAGAAAAATTTAGGGAAAATAGTTTGTATCCATCGTTTTCTTTATGAACTTGATACATTTGAAACATTATTCATTTAGATTGTAAGAGTCAAATAAGATTCCAATTTACTATTCAATTTAACTGACTTAAAAACGAATCCCCCCCTTTGCTTTCATCATACTGAAAAGCAGTCAACCTAGACAAATATAGTTTTACATATTAAAGCCCGTTGATGGGGAACCAATTTTCTTTTGCTGTTCCCATAAACTTTACTTGGGCAACATACAACATATGAAAGATATTTCAAATGGGCTAACATACAGAATGAATCCAAAATCCGGGACCCATGACTCCTGTGAAATTGAAATTTGGCAAATTTTATAAAACATTTTACAACCAAAATTATGTGTGTATATATGTGTGTGTGTGTGTGTACGTACACACACACACACACACACACACACACACACAGAGTTTATGATATAACACAAAATGTCACAAAAGATTTCCTGTGCTGATATTTAACTGTGCTATAAAGTTTAACATGGGGTAGTTTCAGGGCATATACATCTCTGAATATCTGTCTGAATTTTTAAGAACTTTTCAAGTACACTTGAAGCTCTGTCATTGTTGAAAGGATTGAGGAATCTGGTAAGGAAATATCTCTAAAACAATAACCCAAGAAGGCATAGGTTGTCTAATTTTTCCTTGAAATTGAAAAAGGAAAAATCACAAGGTAGAAATATAACATCCAATACACAAATAACATGACTACTGAATGAAGAAGAGGAATATCTTTGATACCTCACATTCAGATATCCAATTGGAACAATCTCTGTAGAGACATATGGTTACTTAATTAAACACCAAATGTATTGTTATGAATTTCCTAAGAGAAATATATTTCAAAGCTCAATATTTAGTAAATAGATGAGTTAAGTTCAATGATAAATGAAATTCTTCCAAATCAATCCCCTTAAATTTTTGGTTAAATTTTCGACTGTTTAGAATTTTATTAATATTTTTCTACCATGAAAACTGATAAAGCAAATAAATTACTCTTGTGATTAATCCCATTTTGTATTGGTGGAAGAAAATCATATTACTTTTCTAAGTAAGACATAGTTCTATTTTAATAATTATAAATTAAAAAACTGATGCCTTATTTTGAGTTTTCAAAAAGAAACAAATACTGTATTTTCTTGGCAAACATTTCCTATGTTCGTTATTTTTTTTCTTTTAGAAAACTAAATTTTTATCAAAAATATATTAATATTTAAATAAAAATACTGAGAAATTCTAAAATAATGAATCTACTCAATTGTGTTTACTTAGTAAATATAAATATCACCTGGTGATTCAAATATTTCATATTCTTTCTGATTATCAGTGAATGTTATGCTTTATTAAAATATATCTGTAAATATTCCATAAACTGTTCCATTTTGGAAGGTACTTTTCTTAGTAACATAGATTAACAAGTGCAATCACATGACCCTGGGACACTGAAACTGTTCCAAATACATGCCAGTTGCCAAGCACCCATCAAGATCAGTAGTGGGTTCCTACCAGTTCAGCTGAACCGGTAGTGGTTTGGCGGCCTGGGTCACTGGAGCCGGCAGCAACCCAGGCCTGCCATGCCCCCGAACTGGTTCTCCGGGCGGCGCTGTAGGTGCCACCATCTTGTTTTTTGCTTCTGCATATTTGCAGAACAATTTTTATTGCACTGCAAATGCACGCACAGCAAGTGTGCGCATGCACAGCATGTGTGCATGCGCGCAGTGCACCCACAAGCAAACCAGCAATAGCGACTGCCGGAATCCACCCGATTGGGATGCAGTGATGGTTGTACGTGTAAGGACTGCTCATAAGTCATTTTTTTCAAAGCTATTGCAACTTTAAACAGTCACTAAACAAATGATTGAAAGTCGAGGACCACCTGTATATTTCTACTGAATGGAAACTGTCATCTGGAATAGAAAGTTATGCTCTTGCATCAGCATTAAAAATTAAATTGATATATCATTTACCTGAGTGGAGTTAGATAGTTGTTTTTTCCACGGCTCCTCTGCGCTGCTGGTCAGGTTTGTGCGGTTATGAGGTAGAGAGAGTGCGTTTCGCTGCAGGTAAGGCACGTTTCCATTACTTCCACTTCCTGTTATGTGATTATTGCCTATCAAAATAGTGTCTGTACTACTCAGCGTTTTTGCTGTGCTGCAGGGAACTGAGCCTGCTGAAAAGGGTCCATTTGCCATAGGCTGCCCAGGACAGGTTGGACGGATTCCGTGCTGTGTGATGTTAGGCACTCTGGTTAGAGCAACCTGTGGCTGCGGACCAGAGACAGAGTTTGTAGGCAGTGATGAGTCAGTTGTTGGCCCATTAGCAATTCCAGTAGATCGTACCTGTGCAACTCCCATCTGCCTCATCTAACAAAAAGGGAATAAAAGATTGGCAAATTATAGTTATGATTTCCTCAAACATTCTTGGTGAAGCAGGTATTAACGCCTAAACTATGCTCTTCTAAAGTTTACGAATATAAAGGTATACCCCATAAAAGATATTACAAAATTATATAACCCCATGTGACCTATGAATCATTCTGTGTGAGCAAGATCACACTGAGTAACAATGAAAAAAATGTTATCCCTTTGGCATATTTTATAGGCAAAAGTGGCATTTATGTACATGGTTGTCATTCTTAAGTCATTGTGTACATGCAACATGCAGCAAGGTACTTCTCAAAAGTACATTGGCAAAAATGAAATAAATACAGCAGCAGCATAGTAAAACATAATAACAATCCAACAGGAATCAGGAATAAGTGATACAGCCAGGAGCAGTATATGCCTCAACATAAAATGTTTGCCCCAGGTTTTCTAAAATAATACATTGTTAAAGCCAGACATATTTTTTGACAAAACTATTATGCAAAAACATGCATCTTTGTTTTTTTAAAAAACCTTTGCTTCAAGTACATATCCTGTTGTCTAATAAAGACTGGAATAGTGCTGTAAAATAACACTTTTGAGGTTTTACTTCACCAAATTCTCTAGCATCTCTATATAAGTTCATAATTAATAACAGAAAATAAATACCATGTTATGAATGTGTACTACTTCCATGTCAGTAATTGAAGAATAAATAACTACACTATATTATCTCAGAAAATAAAATAAAATAAGCCTATGCTAATTTACCATATGAATTCCTTCTAATCTATTTATTCATCCATCCTTTTCCCCATACTTACAACACTGACCAAGAATGACTAAAACAGTCATAAATATTTAAAATCCTAGAATTTTAAATGTCCAACCAATTTCATTTATAAAACAATCTGCAAAGTAAATGTGTTTGCTGGCACCTGCTGGTGTTGCTGCATCAAGACAAACTGACTCTCCAGCTGTTCCAGCATAAGTTTCTGTGCTGGATTTAAACTATTTCTATTTGCACGCAGCTGTTCCAAGTGCTGAAAAAGAAATAAAAATATATCTCTTATCACAATATGACCAAGGTATCTCCATATTTACTTTCCTTTAAAACCATCTTTTTAAAGTGTTAACTTTTTCCTTTATGCAATAATAACAAACTAAAATCCACTCAAAATCAGGACAGTTCCAAATGGAATTTTTTAAGGTGACAAAGTTTATATAATAACAAAGTTGTTAATTTTGATGACAGATGCTGACATCAAGTCTTTGCAAAATTCATGATGTTTCATAGAGAATACTACACTTTACAGTATGCATAACAATAAATATTAATGGCTTTACATCTATCCCTACAGTTCTTTAAGCTATTTTTCTGTCAACCCCCTTACTTAGAGAGAAAAGAGATACTAGGCATTAAGCCTGTTAAAAACCAGAGCTGTCCATTTTTTGATTCAGTATACGAAGAATATCTTTTGAATATTTCATTTATTTATCAAATATTGTAGGGTATCAAAATTATACCCTTAAAAAAAAGAAACTCTGAAGAGCAAAAGCATTGTATGAAACTACTTTTCTGTGACATGTTTGTCATGACAACCCATTCAAACAATAAAAATGTGTTTTCATACAAATACAATGTTTTCAAGTAACATTCTTAATATGTACAAAAACTGTTTTAACTACAGTAATAATTTTTATGAATTTAAATGTCTTAGAAGAGGAAAACAAATACATAAATAAAAACATTTAGTAAATACACTCACATTGACACACACATATACTAAAAGGAAAACACATCAGAAAAAAAACTAGCTAAGACATCAGGCAAGATGTGAATGTCCTGATTTTATAGTTATATGTTATTAAATAAAACAAATAGAAAAAGAAACACCTTCACCTGTAATTTCTGTGGTGTCAAGCACCAAGAATGTATTTGCTGCTGTACCGGAGAAGGATGTGTCATTGTGTGGCCACTGCTCCAAGCCTCTAAAGTGTTCTAAAACAATTAATAATAACAACAACAGTAATAATAGTGTTAGTAGAGTATCTAAAATTCAAATTGTCTCAATGGTGCTCACTACAAATCGATTATTAAAGGAACAATAAAATACTGCTAAATACAATAAAATATTGGTTAATAGGTGATATAATGCAAAAAAACCAACCAATTATGATGAATAATTAAATAAAATCAAATGATATATGTTTCAAAGTTCACCAAAATTCATTGTAGTTTCTACGACACCATCCATGTGATGATTCAGTATTCCAAATATAAGCAAAGATGATAGACAAAATGGGATGGCTCTTTTCATACCTTCTGCTATGGTGCTGTTATAGCTATTGTAATGGTGAACTACTCTTACACCAATGTTACAGTTGTGAATATTATAACTGTTATAAAGGCCTATCTTGGTTATGCCCTAATTCTTTTGAAGGGCTGGTTCTTGAAACTAAGTGGGGCTCTTATATGAGTATATATACCTTGGTTGGACTAGATGGTCTTTTCCTCTTGGCTGGACTGGACAGGTCATCTACATGGCTAGAAGGAATCATGTGTAGTGGCAACTGCTGTGAAATAGGTGTCTGACTGAGGCCTAGAACAGGTTCAGTATTTTGATGAGGTTTACAAGCCTAGGAATCAGAGGGAGAGAAAATATGGTTCTATTCATTTTAAACTGTTCCTTCAATAGAATCTTTTACCAGTTGTACATTTTAAAAAGGGCTATGAATTTACTCTGAAATTATTTACTGAAAATCAATTTCATAATATCAAAGAAGTAGTGTGTACCTTTCATGGGTTTGTTTTCAAAACAGACAAAAAACTGCTGCAAATTCTATGTGGGATATCTTCATGATAATTATGAAATCCACAAAGGTTCTAAAATGGTACCCCCATATTTCTTCCATGACAGGGAGGTTCCTTATTCTCCCTCTGCTATTAAGTCTTATTACCAGTGAAAACTAACTCTGTGCTACAGCAAAATAATTTTGACTACTACGATTGATTGAAAAGAACCCTTAAAAAGCTGGGCACCTGCAGAACATAACCCAACTTCTCACCTGCTGTGTTGTGTTCATGGCACCCTGCCTGGAGGTAAGCTCTGCGGGGATTGGTAGGCTCCATGCCTCCTCAATACTAGGAAGTAATTTAGTTTTATTCTGTAGACTACCTTGTGGAAGGTTACACAACTGAGCCTAGGAAAAATTATGTAAAAAGTGAATTTAACACAAGCCTAATTTAGTAAGATCAAGTCCATGAAATTTTCCTAAATTCTGTACTCTATTATGTCTTAGAAAGGATCAATTTTAAATTTGGGATTTCAGAGAAATGCTAATGATAAAGAGGGTAACCAGATATAAACCTTTGTGAGAATTGGAACAAAACTGAGCTCTGATTTCAGTGGTCTCATTAATCCTTTGGTTCTGAAGTTGCTAACAAGAGCAAAAGATAGTGTGTGTATTCTCTTACTAAATGCTATGATAACTTAAAATGTAGACAACACAAAATATGCATAAATTATATCAAGATACAAAAAATACTTAATAGAGACCCACTTAAAATGAAAAAGCAAATGAAACTGCAAGCTATGACATGTCCTGAATGCATATGGAAACAGACTGTGAAGCTTATGAAACAATCACATATAAAATGTCTGTGTCCTTATTTTCCTCCTCCTTTCTAACTTGATATTATTGCTAAATAGATCCCTATTTTAAGGCCATGTTTTTACCTGTAAATACTTTATTCGTGCTGCAAGTGCAGAGGTATTACTACAGTTTTTGCTTCTGGTTGCATTTAAGTAGCATTTAATGGCATCCTGAGACTGATTGCAGGATTCATAGAGAGTGCCAAGATCCATCCAGGCTGCAGCATGGCCATGGTCCAATTGTACAGCACAGATATAGGCTTGTAATGCATCCATAGGCTGATTCTGTTGTTGGTACAGCACACTAAAAGGACAAACACTCAATTGTAAGTAACAAAATCACCTCCAAAGTTTCATCATATGTCTCAATTTGTACTTAAATAAGTGATAAGCATAATTCTCTTGAATAATAAAGCTATAAAACCTCAATTTACTATAATGGAATGTTTGGAAGTGTTTCAAATATCTTTTTAAACAAGTTGTATCCTACAGTGCTTAATAAATTTTGCCTAAAAGTTAGCATTAACATTAACTTTGAGAATATATACATCTCAGATGTGAAGAATATCTAGCATAAGAAATTATAATAACTTTACATTTCATAAAAACAGTTCCAAGATAGTTATATGATAAAACATATATTAAAAAGCATCTTGATGAACAATATTAAATTGTGTTATATTACTTCTCTCATAATCTCTTACCCTATAGAACACCATGTGTCCGCACTTGCTTCTGATTTATCAATAGATTGCCTATAAGAAATAAAGGCATCCTGAACTTTCCCAATACTTGAATAGCACCTGAAAGAAAAGATGGATAAAAACAAATCTAGAGGCTGATTTTATAATTGTTTGCTTTTAATATTGCATGGATTAATTACAATTCATGTGTTTTTACAATTTGCTGTCTGGTCCAATTTATCATCAATTTCACCAGAATCAATTTTACCATAACTTTGCAATCATCAAAAAAATTCTACCATTATGAAATACAATTGTATGCATCATTTATAGGTTATGTATGTACACTGACAGCATTTACACAAAAGACAAATTCCTTGTGTGTCCAATCACACTTGGCCAATAAAGAATTCTATTCTATTCTATTCTATTCTATTCTATTCTATTATTCTATTCGATAATTGCCAATATTACATAATAAATGAAGAACCAGTATAGAATGAAATGTGAACTGAAAACAACCAATATTTTATGTAGAAAATCTGTCCTTTATTTCTCTTCCTCCAAACTAAATTGAAGGAATTAGTTCCTGAGTCCATCACTAAGGCTACAGAAAATTAATTTAAAATAAAGAATTCAGTGATATTTTAGAATACAATTAAACATTAAAATTGGAATAGAATACAAACCATTAGGAGCAATTTCATACATTCTATAGACGTTTAAATAAATAGTTATTACAAATAATATGCTTTCCTAATAAAATCTCACTTATTTGAATTTAATACAGCAAGACATATACACTCTGACTTATGACTCCAATAGGGAGTGGGAAATTATTCATTAAATGGAGTGTTCATTACATCTCATTAAGTGCAGAGCATCACATCCAATTTTATTATTTTTTGTTGCAGTCTTTAAGACATCATGTGACCACAACCTACAACCTTCCTGATGAATTTCCCAATGAGTCTGTTTGTAGGAAGCTGGCTGGGAAGGTTGCAAATGGCAATCCCAGATGTTGCAACAGCCATAGATGCATGATGGTTACCAAGTCTCTAAATCTCTGAATGACAACAGACCTGAGTGCGAGGACCAAACATTAAGTAGCTTTGTTTTGGGATCGTGGCAACTTTAAATAGTTGCTAAATAAAAGGTCGTACATCGAGAACTAGCTATATATCGGCACAGGAAGACTATCAGAAACTAGCAATGCAAAATTGAGGAAAACAGAATCTTTACTGAACTATTTTATATACATCATATATTAAAAATAGGGATCAGCTATCCCATGCTACTGGGCATACAAGCTATTAAAATAAAAGAATTTGAAATTGAACCAGAAATATCTGGAGGATTCTAGAATACTTGTTTTATCATACAACTATTCAAAGTGACAAATAAGCTAGAAGAAACTCATAAATCAGTGCTTTCTTATTTTTGCAGCCTAAATAATATACAAGAACAAGAGGCTTAGAAATCTTGAGTATAAGTTGCCACAACTGTATAATTGCCATTATTTGGAAGCTTCACAAATTTAAAGGATGACAATAGATCAAACAGCAAGAGCAGCAGTTGACATACATTAAAAAATAAGATCACATAAACTTCTCTCCACATGTAGTTTTGCTAATGATTTCATCTCTATACTTATTCTGAACAATCCCAGGCATATTACAAAAGATTATCAGCACTGAACATTTTTCAACAAAATAATTGTCTTCAAACAAACCACAGATAGGCTTGGTTAGCAACCATTTGTTCAGTAACTGTGCAAAGTTATGAGGTCCTGAATGATGAGTTAATAGCTGGTCTTCAAATTTGCAACTATTGCAGCATTCCCATGTTCACATGATCACAATTCATGGCAATTGGCTTGCAATTACGACAGTTGCAGAGCCTTGCAGTCATATGAACACCATTTACTACTAGTTTCCAACAAGCAAAGTCAATGGGGAACTTGGCAGGAGGTCACAAATGGGGATAATGTGATTGTGGAACATTGTGACTGCATGGGATTCACCTAACAGCCACAAATAAAATTACCACTGTAGGTCTGCATAGTCACATGATGCCACATTTTACTATTGCATTGCTTAGAAACAGATTTCCTGGACCCAATTACCATTATTATCCAAAAGTGATGTCCCTGTGGGTTTTACTCCGCTAGTCATAGCTGACTTTAAGTGGTGAGGCTCATCTGTTTCTTTAAGCCATTTTCACGGTCATGTGGCCAGCATGACATCATGCTGCATACAGAGCATATGGCAAAATAAGGAACACTGTCACCTTTACACTAAAATGGGACCAATTAATCTACTGCATTTATATGCTTCTGAATTGCTAGGTTAGTAGGAACTGAGTCAAGTGATGGGAGCTCATGGCATCATACAGTGGTAGAACTCAAACCGCCAGAACATAGACCTTCTCTGGTATCTTTTAAGTAACTGAGCCTCAAGGAGTAACTGTATAAAATGTAGTAATTGTATAAAATAACACTACCCTATCTTATAAAATCAGGCATTTACTTCCTCTACCTATGTATTTGATGAACCATAAACTCATAATTCATTCTTACCTTCCAAGGAAATACCAGGATTGGCCAGAGTTTGGATCTGCCTCTAGAGACTTTTGGAGACACTGAATAGCATAGTTTTCCTTGGTGGCTTTATCTCCTAATTGATCCACTGTATGATGCATCCAGCCTAAGAAAAGAAACATGTATATATTATTTGGTGTTTATGTTTTAGAATGAACCAGATTACTTAGTATTTTATTTATTTATTATGTATAAACCTTCCTATAAATATAGTTAGCAGAGATATTTACTTTACCAATCAAACAGAAAATTAGCACTATAAAAGATACCTAATCAACAGACAACAATACATTCTGCTTAAATCTGAGCATCTTTACCAGTGAACAACTGAAGTTTTTCTTACAATTCTCTCTTGTTTTATCAGAACAAATGAAAACTATAGCAATTATTCTATGCAAGCTCTCCTATATGAACCATTATATGTAAGTGGGAAAGGCAATATACAATTAGGGAAATACAAATAATCATAATTACAACATTAAAACAAAGAATAAGTACATCATTGTAAGATTTAAGCAGCCACTAAAGGTTGTATATAGGAATAGATATAGAATATATAGAGATCCTGAATTGATTACAATAATCTATATCAGAGAGGGAACATCATTATTAGTAGGAGACTTAATGTTAGATTACCCAGTCTCTGTAAAGGAAATCCATTATTGTATTTAGGATTAAACTAACATGAGTTAGAGGTTCATGTGGACTGGAACTTACTAATAATCTTTATTTGGGTGCAGTTGCTAAAGCTGAAGCCATTCCTATGTAACAGCTGCCCCTTTTTAAAGAGCTTGGCTCTTCTCAGAAAACACTTAAGACTCAGTCCCCAGTAGCAAACCAGCAAGCTGTAGTTCTTTCTATAGCAGCACTGATAGCTGGTTTCAGATAATGCAAAATACATTGCTACTTCTGGATAAAATGTATTTTATATATTGGTATATTTTAAAAAGTTCTGTAAAATTCTTTTTTTAAAATATTTTTATATAATCAATCTCAACCTGTAAATTGTACCATACAAAAAACAATTAAACCACTGCGGTTTAGTAACAAGGAACAAGGAATTGAAAGTAAAAGAATAAGTTTTCCATTTACTTAGTTTGGATATTAATACCATTCTGAAAAATGAGTTATTTGAAGAAAAAAGATAATTGATGGCATTATCTGATTTAAATCTCTATCCTTGCATCTCCACATTTAGAAGATTAATGCAAAAATATCAAGTATTTTTCTAATGAAAAATTTAAATCTGAAATTGATTTTTGGAGAACTGGATGCATTACAATTTCCTGCAAATCAGAGAATATTAAAAAGACTCTTGGATTTCTTCATTTATATTTACCTAACTGCTGCAACACAGTTGCTTTCACTTGTGCAGGAAGGTTTTCAGACTGCAAAAGTTGTTCATATTCCTTCTTTGCCAAATGATATTTTCTCTAAAAAGGAGAATGAGATGTTAATTGAAGTGATAACTTTTTTAAACTGGAAGTTGGATTGACATTACATACATACATACATACATACATACATACATACATACATACATACGAAACTAACACATTGCAGCAGAATACTATGCTTGTTATGAAGAAATTAAAGAAACATCCTGATCTATCAGCTTACTATTAATTAAACGTGAACTATTCAAATTCTACTATATCACTAATGTGGTGATGACAATGTCTATCTAATAAATTTAGACTATCCATATGGAACTCCAAAATGAAGAAGAAAAATAAATTACATAACATAAACCAATATAACCAACATAAAATGATGGAAGTGAATAAATGCAATCCATTAAATTAAACAAAAGCTAATCATATTCAAAATTTTACCAATGTTCAACATTGTCATTTTTCTGATTCTCAATTTTTATGTTTCACATTAGGATTAAATCTCCTACAGGGTATATAAAAGTAAATGGAAAAGATGTGGAACAAGTGAGAAGATCCTTAATCAAAGTGGGGTTTTAAAGTAGAGCAAATACTGTCAAGCAACTAGAACATCTGCCTTTTCAATTCAAACATACTGGGTTGGATCCAGGGCTGCTGCTCCACAAATGGAAGAGCCTCTTCCGTTCCCAGAAGTGAGTTGGATCCAGTGGATGCTCCTCCTCAACTGGATGCTTCTGCAGGTGGAAGAGGGGGAAGCAATTTTCACTGATTTCCCCTTCCCCCTGCAGCCCTCACTGCTATGTCAAACACATGCAAAAGTGACCCCCAACCATCTAGAACAGATTTTTGAGGGCATACAGGCTGTAGCGGGAGGAGAAAATAAGCAAAAATAATCTCTTTCCCTCACCCCTCAACTGAGGGATCTGTTCAGTTCTGCCTTATAAAATTCTGTAGAGATCTTTTATTTAATATGTGACAGACACTAAGCCCAAGTTGGTCAATCATTGCAGCCATTTGGATCTGTGAAATATCATCTTGTAGTATTTATTTACTTAGGTGTATTATGGGAACCCAATCCAAAAGATTCTGAGTGGCTTATAGTATTGAAATATACAATTAAATCAGTTAAAAATAACAAAATCTAACAGCCCAAAGGGAAAAAAATCATAATAAAATAACACATGGGGGCTTTACAAACACACTAGCTTCAGGCCTGGGAACAGAGTAGGTCTTAAGGGCCTTCCAGGTCCTCAGGAGAGTAGGCACCTTACATATCTTTTGGGAGGGGGGGATAGAGTTACAAAGGGCAGGGGTAGAAATAAAGAATGCCTGCTTCAGTCCCTCAGATGGCAATACTTAATTGAGGGATTGGACTGCACCCACTCTGCTGAAATCTACCAACATATACCAAGGGGGCAGAAAAAATTGGGGATAGCTATGTATGAAAATATAATATAACTAATAATAAGATGTGAATAAATGGATAAATATTTGAGAGAATAGTTATCATGTTTAAGTGTAATCTCAAGACTCACTTAATGTAGGTTGTGTGTGTTATCATTTCATATATCGAGCTATATAAAAGATATGCTTTCTATTCCAACACTATACATATTTAGCAGAAAACAAAAATGGAACTCAATATTATTGAGGGTTTTTTAACTTAATATATTTGAACATTGCAATAAATCATTATAGGCTGTTAATTAGAGTTCAAAAATATTCACTATATTAGTATCATTGATCAGATCAATAAAGACATGTGACTTGAATATTCTCTGAAAATGCACATTTTGTACATGTCATTTGAATGCATTCTAGTTTAATGATTTCATATCTTCCTATGTTACATATTGTACTTAATGTACATTTTGACTATTCAATAAATAAATTCCTTTGGAAATGCAAAGCAGTACTAACAATGCTACATATAAGCCAATAATAAATAATTTTTAAAAAGTTTTCATAAATAGCCCAGTTTAATTGTACAGTATTTGTTTCTGGTTTACAAAAATATAAAAAAATAAATAGTTTGACCTGTTACAATTAAAAATAAAAATTAAATTGTAACTATTTTTAAAAAGAAAAAAAAGTATCTTCTTATTGGTTTGTCTGCTAGAACTACTGTATGTATTTTTTTGAATTAAGGTGGAAGAACCTGATTACAAAATATAGCTACATTGATATATTCCAAATTATTCTATTTAATAATCAAAAGGTATTACATGCTTACCTGGGTTTCATATAAATGGGCAACATGAAACCGAACTGTGAAAGTATGGAAATAAAAATATTAGGAATGGCAGATTCAAGGTAAGTATTGCATATATGTATAACTTTAAGTGTTATTGCTATGTAATCAGGGACGAAAAGGACATGTACAGAAGCAGAGAATATAGTTCCATCCTTCCAGAAAAAAGATATGTGAAAAGAATCATCTTTACACACAACAGCTGCAACAAATTGCATTTGCACATGCATCTAAAGAAAAAATGCATGTCTGGGGAATTATTTATTTACTCACATACTGAAATATACTTGAATAGCTTTTTGGGCTTCAAAGAAAACATTCTTTTGTTCCATTCTCCAAAATACCAATTTTATACAATGACATTTACTGATTTCAGGAACAAAGTATTTTTAAATTACCTAATTTACCTTATTTTGATACAAGCTTAAAAATAATTAGTGAAACAACTTTTGTCTGTCCATCTTCTTATTGTAAA
This sequence comes from Natrix helvetica, assembly GCF_964273705.1. NCBI lineage: Eukaryota > Metazoa > Chordata > Lepidosauria > Squamata > Natricidae > Natrix > Natrix helvetica. The sequence continues at coordinate 59,587,934 of NC_138550.1, forward strand.
AGAAGAGACTATATTTTCACAATAAGATGCTTTGATAATGTTCAGCAAGGTAAAGTGAGTATCCTTATTTTGGCTTTCTGACATATCTTTTTAATCTTGTTACAATTTAGCCTAACCATGTAAGGACCAAATATTAATTTAATTCATATCACAAACAACTATAATACTGGTAGTTGAAAAAATGATTAGAGTATGAAGAAACAAATAGTTATTAACCAGCATGTATCACTCATATTTATAAATCATGTTTTTTTCCTAAAGAAAATTCATCTTTTCAAAATTTTTAATGAAGGAAAATTAATTTTTCTATAATTTAATCCTAATACATTACTGGCAGTACTACAATTTTTATCTTAAGCAAGAATTTTGTGGCACTTAAGAGGACTATGGAATAGGCATGAGTTTGCCAATGTGATGACACCAGTATAAGCCACCATATCTCAAAACATCTGCAGAAATATTATTTCTCTTGCAATAATATTTTTTTTAAATTCTCTGAATAAAATTCAAATGCTTCAGAACAAAACATTATCCTCCACCTGTTTTTTTAAAATAATGTTTTAAGGAACATACAGTAGTAGTTTATTATAAGATGCAACTTTGTTAGGCCCGCAAAAGGTGGGAGAAGGGTTAAAAAGAATAAAGGAATCTTCTTTGGTGGGCAGGGAATATAATTAACTGAGGCCAGTACAGGTAGCCCTGGGTTAAGAATGGTAATTGGGGCCACAATATCCGCAGCTATGCAGTCATAAAAGTGTGATATAATGTAATTGTTTACAGACAGCAATTTCAGCAGTCCCTATAGTTAATCAAATCCCACTGGTGTAAAAATCCACCTCAATCGCATTCCTAGCTTGGCCTTTTCCAATTTTGAGCCTCTCTAAGGAGAGACCATCCCTCTTGAACTCCTCACATGGCTATCTCCCCATCTCTGCCCTTTTGGTTGCCCACCTACATATTACCCCCACTGCCTGGCTGGCCTCCTTCCGTCACATCCCCCACGCCATCTGCCACTGCTCTTCTGGCTGGGGCATTTTGTGTGTGTGTGTGTGTGCGTGCGTGCGTGTGCGTGCATGCATGCTGCCTTCTTTTGCACTGAGCTTATCTTGGATCCTGCCCAGGACCTCAATTCATGGTCCATCTAGGGACTTTGTTCTCACTCCACCAGGGCTTCTGTTTGTAAATGAACCTTGGCACATAAAAGAAGATCCTGGCTATGCCAGCATGAAGGAAAATCCTTCTTCCACAATAGCACCTTTTTTTCACAAAGGTCCTAGGTGAGACGTAAGAAAAGCCGTGGCTGCACTGCCACAATAGGCAGTGTGAAAGAAGACCAGAACAGAAGAAGGTCTGCGCACGGCAGCAGACTGGCTGGACAGCAGGGGTAGTGGGCAGGTGGGTCATAAATACAGTGGGGCTCAGTTGGCATGGATTTTTTTCACATGATCGCAGGGGCATTGTAACAGCTGGAACTTCAAGGACCAGTTTCATTCAGTGCCATCATAATTTTAAATAGTTGCTGAATGAATGGATGTTAAACAAGGGATATTTTTACTGGGAAAATGCAGTACGGACTCTATAAAGAAAGCAGAAAATGAGACTAACTCCCAGTATTTTGTGAACTGGACATGCCTCCTATGAAAATTGTTGTTTGGTAATACCAGAACATTTTCAAAATTGTAAATGAATCTCAGAAAGGCACAACCTTTTATGGGCAAACTATTTATGTTGCAACTTGAAATCTCTGACAAAGAATTAAAAAATAAATATATGGTACTTTTAAGAGCAACAATGAACAAATAAATTTTCCTATCTAGCTATCTTGAAAGCATAGTGTAAGTTTCCAAAGTTCAAACCAATAAGAAGAGAGAAGGAAAGGAAAACAGGTATCCATTACAGACAAATATTCTTTTTGTCCTGGTGGTATAGTTAGACTTTAAAAATGTGGAACTAATTGTAAATAGAATAGTAAAAAGGGATGGATGTGAAGAAATGCAATTTTATTCAAAATATTAATTATATATATATATATATATATATATATATATATATATATATATATATATATATATATATATATATATATATATATATATATATATATATATATATATATATATATATATATATTTCTATTTATATATATATATATATATACCATATATATATGGTATATATATATATGGTATATATATATACCACCTCGATCAAAAGACTTTTCTGGCAGCTTCCACAACATCAAAAATTAATTAAAAGCACCATAGTGCAATTAAGGGATTTTTAAAATAAAAAATATGCCCATATAATAAATAACTTAATAAATCACTAAGTAACAAGTGGATGGGGAAAAAAATAAGTGATTCATGAATTCAATTGAAGTGGTCTTTGAAAGAGTGAATCTTTTAATATCCTTCTAAAATTCATCAGGGAGTTTAACATTGACTTAGGAAAATATGGCCAGGGAAAAAAAGTGTGCCCTGGCTTTAGCTCCCAGAAGAGTAAGGTCACCAGTATTAACAAATTAAGCCAAATCATTCAAAAGAACAGATGAGTTCTGTTCAGATGGGGAAAATTATGTATTGTATACAAGTTCAAGGAAAAGTTTAAAAGGTGTGAGTGGAGTTATTTAAGGAAGCACAAAAGTTGAAAGCAATTCAGGATACATGATCAAAAAGCATGAACAGTAGGGGGTCGGTGCTATAGAAAAAAAAAGTTAATAGAAATTTATGCTGCATGCAAAGAATAAATGGGAAATTCAATTTGTGTTGCAATTGGGCAAATGAAATAAAGCTGTTAGAATATAGCAGAATATTCTAGAATAGAATATTCTTTATTGGCCAAGTGTGATTGGACACATAAGGAATTTGTCTCTGATGCATACCAGGTGGGTTCCTGCCAGTTCTAACCTCTTCTATAGAAGAGGTTCCACAAATCTACAGTGCCGTTTATAACCCGTTCCAGCTCCCTCCCCCCGCCCGTCCGCACATCATCAAGATGAAGAGCGAGAGGAGGAATTCTGGGAGTTGAAGTCCACAAGTCTTAAAGCTGTCAAGTTTGAACACCCTTGGGGTTTTTTTTCTAAAGGGTTAGGGTGCAAGGGTCTTGTAACTTGACAACTTTAAGACTTGCACACTTCAATGCCAGAGTTCCTGAGCCAACATTTTGGTTGCTAAGCAAGAGCGTTGTTAAGTGAGTTTCACTACATTTTACAAGTTGGGCCATGCCCTCCCAGTCACATGACTGCCAAGCCGCTTCCACCCGGTCACATGCCTGCCAAGCCACTCCCATCAGGTCACATGGCCGACAAGCCACTCCCACAAAGCAGGCCACACCTACAGAAGAGGTTCTAAAAAAATTTGAAACCCACCACTGGTGCATACATTCTCAATGTACACACAAACAACAAAATAATATAATCGTAACAATAGGAGAAGCTAATAGGAAAGATCAGAAGGTTAATAATAACCCAGCCCACTAAATGAGTAAATATCCTTAGATATAAGACAGTACTATGGAAATGGGTGTTCAGCAGAGTGAAGGCAGGAGGGAAAAACTGTCTAGTTGTTTTGGCATGCAGTGTCCTATAGCAGCATCCTGAGTTAAAACAGTTTATGTCCCGGATGTGAGGGGTGTGCAATACACAGGCCCTCAAGGAAAGGTAGGCTGGTTGCAATTGTCTTTTCTGCACTCCTAACTATTGGTTGAAGGTTGCTGTAACAAGCCAGACAGTTATAGAAGCATAGATGACAGATTCAGTAATTCCTCTGTAGAACTGTATCAGCAGCTCCTTGGGAAGTCTGTGTTTTCTGAATTGACACTTAAATAAAGCTTTACAGCTTACAGTCCCATTAAGCAGCAAAGTTATTCTAGTAAATTTAAGACTTTTTTTCTCAATCTAATCAAGTAATGGTGAACCTGGGCCCTTTGTGTCCCAGATGACATGCCACCATTCCCCTCCATTCTTGCTCGATTTTCTGACATTGCAGTAGCCACACAAGAATGTGGTGTGCTTTCATGCAGCCTCCAGACCCTCTGAAGACTGCAGCTTCAAACAATGTTATTATTCCCAGTATCTTAGTTTATTTCTCATTATAAGGAAAAAGCAAAATTAAACAATGACCATTCACAATAAATTGTTCAGAAGAATTATTTGTAACATATTGGTCCAACATTTACCAAGAAACTAATTACAAGATTTCTCTGTAAATGTAAAATACTAAATGTAGATACTTTAATGCCAGTTACAAGGTGCTACATGAAATGTAAATAATCATACTAACTATAGAAATTAATTATAAGGATAGGATACAGGACATAAAACGATTACACTAAATACAACTGTAATAAATAGTTTAAATACTTACTTTCAGCATTGGACAAAGTGCAAGGATTGCAGTCAATCAAAGCTAACTGAAAATGCTGCAAAAAGAAACAAAATAATTAATATTTCTCCTAATGAAAACAAATAATTTTTGAAAAATGCTTTGAAATATTTGAAACATATTTTCATTCTAATAACTCAATGAATGAAAATCTTTTGATAACATGACCATTAACATACAGTTAAATAACAGAATTGTGAGTGGAAAGCCAATTACATTTCTAAAAATATAAACAATGTTGCAAAAAATTCAAATTTGTAGACAAGCAACTGAAACTGATATAAATAAAACGATACATAATTTTGTAAATCTTCACTCCCATCAAACACATGAAGCATAATCATAGAAGTATTTTAAATAAATCAAAGATCATTAATGATCAATATAATCAAATAAAAAAATCAAACTAGGTATTGTAAATAGTATATTAATTGGATCATAAAATCTGCTGTAATTACAGCAATTTAAATGAACATATATAAAAACAAATTGGGTGTATATACATTCTCACAGAAACAAATCTTACAAATAATACTAATTTTCCCTACATTATTTGCCCTTTTAAAAAATTCAGGAACCATACAATTGCAATGTATTCTGAAATGTTTCTCTTATTACCTATTGAAGTATAAATATACTTATGAAAACTCTACTGCAAAGAAAATATCACCGAGCATTTCTTCATATTACTACCATATTTTTCAGAGTATAAGACGCACCATGATTTTGAAGAGGTAAATTAAAAAAAGTTTTTGCATTCTGCAGACCTCCCAAACCCTCTGCATGCTTCATTTGTTTGTGAAATACAGAGCATGCAAAGTGTTTAAGAGGCCTGCAAAGTGGGGGGGGTGAGCAAAAAAGGCTTGTTTTTCACAAAAACGGGCCTGGTTTTTGCCAAAAAAAGTGCTTTAGGAGGCTTGTAGAGTGCTCCTGGGGGCTGGGGGGGGGGACCAAAATGAGGAAAAACAGGTCATTTTTTGCAAAAAAGGGCCCGTTTTTTTTGCAAAAAACAGGGCATGCATAGCCTTTAGGAGGCTTGTAGCATGCTCCTGGGGGCTGGGGCAAAAACGAGGAAAATGGCCCATTTTTCATGAAAACGGGCCAGTTTTTTGCTCCAAAAAGGGCATGCTTGTAGTCTCCTGGGAGGTGGGGGGGGGGGGCAAAAATGGGCTGTTTTTTGGTCATTTTTGCCCTCCTCAGTCCCCAAGAGCACTATGCAGGCCTCCCAAACACTCTGCACACCCATTTTTGTGAGGGCAGTGGGGTTTCTGGAGGCCAAAAATGCTGTATTCAATGTATAAGACACACACAGATTTTCACCCTTCTTTTTCACACCCGGAAAAAGGTGTGTCTTATACTCCGAAAAATACGGTATTTGTGTTCATTTGCACTTAAGTAATTGAGTATTTTCTCAACACATGCCAACATCAGAAGATGCAGATATATATTTAAAAATAATTTAGTATTATATAGCTACTTCTAATTATGAATGTGCATCCATGAAACAAACCAAATAATTTTGAACAATCCAGTATATCTAACAAATTACCAAAGTTTGTTCTGAGAAGTATTTTTTTAAAAAAAATTAAAAACATGTAAAACAAAGCTTTTATATCCAAATGTCTATAGAGATTCTCAGTCATCCAAGTCATAGCTTCTCCAAAAGTACTTTTTCAAAAAGCAACTGGGCTTTCTTTGTTTTTCCTTGAAGATGTTTCTCTTCTCAATCTTGTGCAATCATGTGGGGCCGTCTTTGGAAAGCTTAGCGGCAAGGAGGAGGCTCTGCAAGTCCAAATCCACCGGACACGCTGTCAATGGCGTGCGCGATCAGACGCAGCCATTTTTAACAGCTCAGCGGTAATCAGAGGCCTGACTTTTTCCGGACGGCTCGCGCAATCAGGTGCGGCCGCTTTTCAAGCGCATGCCAGCTCCAGTCTTCCAGACCGACCTGCCTGTCAGAGCATTGGCCATGGCGGCTTCCCAGTCACCAGCCAGCCTGATATCTCCAGAGCTGCATGGGGAGGTTAGGGATGATCCTAATCTCCCCTCTGGCAGTGAAAGAGGCTCCTTCAGCCAAAGAACGGCTGTCACAGGAGCCTGAGGTAAGAGCTGCACCAGTTCATTTAAAATTTCAAAGACCTCCAAGGTGGCAGAAAAGTACGCTAAAAGGGGGCAAAAAGCCTTGGAGAGATGGCCTAAAAGGGCGGCTAGGATTCAAAGAACGTCCACCATTGACAGGAGGGGTTTTTTTGCCCTTTGGAGGAGCAACCGTTAGAGGCTTGTAATGAGGCAAGTGTCTTGCAACCAGCCTGTTCCCTCTCTTGGTCACCAGAGGGGGTTAGAGAGCTCCCTTCTCTCAGGCCAAGGGAAACTTTTGACAGCTCTGAGGTTTTTCCTGCAGCTGCTCCTATCCATCCTAGTTCAGTGATGGGGACTCAAGGCTCAAGGCTCTTCCTTAAGCACTAGACCCATGCCAGAGGCAACTTTTACTCCCACTGCAGTGGGCCTATGCCCTGGGATAGAGCAGGGGCCAGAGTTAACAGACCATCTTTCCAAGCTCATTACAAGGGCAATCACCCTGGGTTTTGCAGCAGCCCTACAACAAGGGGGTCAGCCTGCACAGCCTATGCCAACTTATCAGCCTCACAGGTTGGGTCCACTCACTCAAGGCCCGTGGGCAGCTCCTTCTCAGGTACCACCTCAGCCTCCATCCATCCAAAGTGAGGATCAGGGATTTGCCTTCTCCTTTCAATGGACTATTTCGACTAGACCTTTTCAAGAAGTTATTATCTAAGGCCAAATCAACCACTAATTTGGGGACTGGTTCAGTGGCAGTAGTTCCTCCTGAGTCTAGGGAGGCCCGGCATTCCTTTTTAATGGAACCAACGGTAGAGGCTGAGATAGTTCCAGCACCCCAGCTTTTCTTGGATGTAGTCCAGTGCCAGTGGGGTAATCTAGGGACAGGGCCAAACCTGACTGGATCGGAGAGGAAACACTATAACATGGCTGCAGAGTTGTCAGGTTTGCTGCAGTTGCCTTCTGTGGATGGGCCGGTGGCAACTTTAACATCAGCCACCCCCTTGGCCACTGATGCTATGGAAAGCCTTAAGCCCAAGGACAAGAGGGTGGAACAGGATCTCTGCAGAGTATTTAGCCTTGGCCTGGGTTGTGAAAGCTGCTTCTGCGACTTCCTTTTTCAGCCGTACGTCCCTAATCTGGCTCTGTCAGCTGCAAGCCAGGTCTCCACCAGATGACCTAAGGTTCCACTAGGGTGTCAGCTAATTGGAGGCAGCAAATTCGTGTCTATAGCAGCTTCAGTTTCTGCCAGACGCTTGCTCTTGCTTAAGCACTGGCAGGCAGACAACAAAAATAAGTGGCATCTGCTACTTTCAAGGGGGGACAAATTATTTGGAGAGGCTTTGGATCCCCTGCTGGTGGAGACCAAGAAGAGGGGCAAGATCCTGCCTTCCCTTTACTGGAGGCCAAACCGACAGAAATCAACCTACTTCAGGGGGCAGTCCTTTTGCCCCTCCGAGTGGGGATTCAATTACCAACAGCCCCGAAGATTCTTTCCTAGACAGGACAGACAGCCTGATAGGCCCGGCTTCAGGAACCCACCCGATACCTGAGGGCAAGCAACCCTTTTGAGGCGCAGGCAGCCACTCTTACCACCGCTCCTGCTGACTTCAAAGACGAATTTCCCATCGGCAGTCGACTCAGCCACTTCGTTCACCTGTGGGAAGCCATCACAAGGGACAACTGGATCCTAAATTCGGTAAGACTGGGACTAGCTCTAGAGTTTCACTTCATCTCTCCAAGTTGTTTTCTCACCTGCCCCATTTCTCAGGATCCAATCAAGGCAGGCTTGATGGATACAGCCTTTCAGCAACTTTTGGATATTCAGGCCATTCAGCCGGTTCCTTAGGGACAACAGGGGCAGGGGTTTATTCCAACTTGTTTGTGGTTCCAAAGAGCTCGGGCGGATGGAGACCTATTTTAGATCTCAAAAGACTCAACCAGTATGTCCTCTACAAGAGGTTCAAGATACACTTCCTACAGTCAATTCTGGAATGCATCAGGGAGGGAGATTTTCTGACATCCATAGACTTGATGAAGTTTTACCTCCATATACTGGTTTTGCCTGCTCACCAGAAATTTCTCAGGTTTCATTATGCAGGTCAGCACCACCAATACAAGGCCATGCCATTTGGCCTCTGTTCAGCGCCCAGGACCTTTACGAAGCTCTTAGCAGTCTTGGCAGCTCATATTCGGGCAGTGCCAGTGAAAATCCAGTGCTGCTTGGACGACATCCTCCTGCAGTCATCCGCATAGGCGCAGGCGAAGGAGGATCTCAACATTACCATCAGAGTGCTCCAAGAACACGGGTTCCTGATCAACTTCAACAAGAGCCATCTGTCGCCAACCAACCGCATGCTACACCTGGGAGCGGTCATAGACATGGTAAGGATCCGAGGTTTTCCTCTTCAAGGAAATACAGACTAAAGACTATGACACACCAACTATTACAAGAGGGGTCGGTTCCTCTGGCACTCCTGTCTCAGTTCATGGGCCAGATGGTATCCTGCATATCCATTGTCCCATGGGCTCATCTACATCTCAGGACTCCCCAATGGTTCCTCCTGCCATACCAACTCTCAGGCAAGAGCCACTCAAAGGTCAGAGTTCGAATGCCACCGAGCATTTTGAAGTCCCTAGAATGGTGGACATCCCAGGTTATCACCAGGGGATCCTTGTTCAAGACTCCCACCCATCTAACTATCATGACAGATGCCAGTCTGTTCAGCTGGGGAGCACATTTCCAGTCCCTTCTAGCACAAGGCCAATGGATTCAGGCAGACCTGAGCCAACTGGCTAGAATTGAGGATGGTGCACCTGGCACTCAAAAAATTCAAGAACTCTGTATCGGGACAGCACGTTCTGATCCTGATGGACAATGTTGCCACCAAGACCCATATAAACTGCCTAGGGGGAACCCAGTCAAGACTCCTCATGCAAGAGGTAGAGTCGCTAGGTCTCTGGGCAGAGACATCTTCCGTCCCTGTGGGCAGAACACATTTCAGGATGAACAATGTGACAGCGGACTCGCTCAGCAGGGCCACAGTAGATCAATTGGAGTAGTGCCTGCAACCAGTCCTATTCCAGGAACTGACAGACCGCTTTGACTCCCCAGTCCTGGATCTTTTTGCCACATCAGACAACACACAACTACTCAGGTTCTTTGCCAGGTTTCCGGCACCAGGAGCAGAAGCGGTAGATGCCCTTCGCAATCCATGGCCCCAGGGACTTCTTTATGCCTTCTCCCCTCTCCCTCTGATCCCAGGGGTCATCAGGAAGGTTCTCGAGGACAGGACTCACCTTCTGCTTCTCGCACCACAATGGCCCAGAAGGCCATGGTTCGCTGACCTTGCGAGTCTGTCTATGGAAAGACCCTGGAGGATACCTTGGGACAAAGTCCATGTGAACCCTCAGTGGCTCCAGTTGACCGGCTGGCATTTGAGCAGGGAGTCCTGAGCAGGGACAACTTCTCCTCTAGGGTAATCAGGACAATTCAGGCTTCTAGGCAGCCTTCCACAGACAGGATATATAATGCAACCTGGACTACCTTTTGTAGCTGGTGCTCGAGCAAGGACTTCAACCTTTATTCAGTGTCAGTCAGTCAGATCCTGGATTTTCTTCAGGACAGACTGGACATGGGGCTGACATCTAACACGATCCGTAGAAAAGTGGCTGCTTTGTCATCCGTCCTTTCATATGGGTCACCGGGGCCTCTTTCCCAGGTTTTTCAGGGGCGCAACAAACTTGAAGCCACCAGTGGTACACAGGTACCCCACCTGGGTCCTATCAAAGGTTCTAAACGTCGTCACGGGGAATCACTTTGAACTGCTGAGGTCGGCTACACTGCGTTTCCTGACCTGTAAGGTGACCTTCCTGGTTGACATCACGTCACCCAGGAGAATTTTGGAGCTGGCAGCTTTCTCAGTGAGGGAAGACTTATGTATCTCCAACTCTGACAGGGTGGTACTCAGACTGGACCCCTCCTTCATCCCTAAAGTGAATTCCTGGTTTCACCAGGCCCAGGAATTGATCCTGCCAAATTTCGGTCCGGGGGCATCTCACACTCTGGAGAGGAAGTGGCACACCTTAGATGTGAGTAGGACTCTCAAGCGCACATCCTTTCACGGAGGACAGAGGTGTTGTTCGTCTTCTTTCAGCCTTCCACTCTGGGCACCAAATCTTCTCCATCAACTGTGGATGTTGGATTTGGGCGTGCATCACCAAGGCCTACGAACTGCAGGTCCTTCCAGTGCTGAGGCGTAACATGGCCCATTCCACCAGAAGTGTGGCCACGACTATGGCTACTCAGGCTTCCATAGAGGAGGTCTGTCAAGCAGCGACCTGGTCATCTCCTTTTATTCGCTGGATATCTTCTCATCTGCCAAAGCAGCTTTTGGTAGGCGAGTCCTCCAGAAGGTCCACATGGAGCAGGAGATTCAGGATCAGACTGCTTCCCACCAGCAAGACTGAGCGGCAAGACTGCTTCCCACCAGCAAGACTGGCTGTTCCTCCCTTTCACTATGGAGAAGGGGCGTTGGTCCTACCTGAGATGTCTATATTCATAAGTAGGGAGGAGCAGCCAGCCCCACCCTTAGAACCACCTGGTCCTGCCGGGTGTGTGTGTGTGTGCTTATATTTTTTGCAGGCCATAGGCCTCGTCATCTCCACGCCTTCACCGAAAATGGGAAGGATCCAGTAGCAAGGGGCATCATCAAAAAGATGACAGGCTCAATCTCCAGGCAGAAAACGAGAGTAACACCCAATCCTGGCTGCTCCTCCCTACCTATGGGAATGTGTATCTGGGGTAGGACCAACGCCCATTCTCTACCATTCATTCAGAACTGAAGAACTTTTTAGATGAGAAGCAAAATGTCTTCAAGGAAAGACAAAGGAAGTCTAGCTGCCTTTTGAAAAAGCATCTTTGGATTTACCCCCAAATAAGCTATTTATTATCTTCACCACTATAACTACCAACTCATCATATTAAACATCCAGCTCTAAATTTCTTCATCAAACTAACATTAGTAAATATCTGCATCTCATACAAATATTGCAGTACTGAAGCCAGGTATTACTGTATGAAATCGTTTATGCAGGAGAAGCCAGATAACCATATATTTCAAGGCAGAAATCCATCTAAAGAAATCCAAATCAGAAGAGGATTGTCTAAAAGTAATTAATTCGATAGTTAAAGTTTGCAATAAAATGATTGATGTAATCTTTGCAAATAATTAAAAGTACAGTATTTGGTAACTATCCATTATTAACAATTATATATAAACAATAATTTTCTTCATCACTACATATTGAAAACCAGAATTGTCTATTTCTTAGTTTTGTTGATATTTCTACAATGTTATTTCATTGTGCCTCAAACTGCCAAGTCAAAATAACACTTAACCCTAGAACTAGATTTTTTTTTAAAAAGTCAAAGAAAAATATCAGTTTTTTAAAGATATTGAATGCTATGATGTGCTAGAATTGGAAGTTTATTTAACAGATTGTTCAAAAAGTCAAGATTAAATACTTAAAATAAATTTTACATGTGTTTATCATAGCTAGAAAATCATAGCTAAGTTCAAATCTTTGAGAATGATAACTTATAAACTATGAATGAAGTGTGACAAAGGACATAGAAATGCCTGCATAATCAAAGTCATGTCAAACAGGCAGAAACATATCTGACAAGCAAGGTTAAAAACGAGGCTGCAATATGTACTGCTAAATCAACCCATTTGTTTGTGCTCTAGAATGCTTCAAAATCAGAATCTATTCTTTTAAAGAAAGGAGGTTAAGTTGTAAGCAATTTCTTCCACTGTGGGCTCCAGAATCAAAACAGAGGAATCAACAGGACAAATACAAAGCCTTTCATCTGCACAAAATAAATAAAGAATGTCTGGTCTAAGATCACATGCTTAGATCTATTCTTTTCCTACATGGCATATGCCTAAAGGAGTAATATTGTATTAAAATATTGAGACATCAGTTAATTTTAATCTAGATTGTTAAAGGTTCTTTAGAAAATTCCAGTAAAAGTTATTGGAGTGAAAAACGTTTCTAGACTGCTCTAATTTTGACTCTGTACTTTTCTTCAACTTTTTATTCACCTGCTTGTCTTTATAATTCTCTTTATCAGTCCCCATTCAAAATTGATTTTTAATTTTCTTATCCAACGAACAATGCCCAATATTAACAGTGTCCCTTCTTTCTAAAATCTGAATAATGGTGTGTTAAATCCCTTGATGTTACTCTGCACTAGAAAGCATAAGGGCTTCTGACTTTTATATTGCTGTCAATAAAAGGAATATTGAGTTGCGATGGTGAACTGGTTAGAATGCAGTACTGCAGGCTACTTCTGCTTAATTGCTGGCTGACAGCAGTTTGGCAGTTCGAGTCTCACCGGTTCAAGGTCGACTCAGCCTTCCATCTTTCCGAGTTGGGTAAAATGAGAACCCAGATTGTTGGGGGCAATGTGAAGCCATATATAAGTGCTATTGTCTATATCATAAATCACTCAGTTTGCATGCTAATTATGCAGCTGGATAACTACATCCTCACTCTAGTATAATATTTTGTAAATAGTCTTTAAATCCACAAGAATATTTTCTACCAAGTCCAAAGAGCTTTATGCCACTGACCAATAATCAGACCTTTTCAATATTATTCTGAACTATTTTTCAATAATAAGAAAGAGAAGAGAGAAAATTGTGGTGCATGTTTATGATTCAGATATGCACAGTAGCAAGATTATTACAGGTAATCCCTGACTAATGCCCTAATTGGAATTGAAACTTCTGTCTCCAAGCAATGTGCTTGTGTTTACTGTTTTATTGTGGTCATTAAGTAAATATGGCTTCCTTTCATTGACTTTGTTTGTTGATTCCCTCAGGAAAGTTGCAAATGGTGATCAAATGACCTTGGGATTCCGCAACTTTTGTAAATACATGCAGGTTGCCAAATCCCCAAATTCTGACTATTGTGACATTGCAATGATCATAAATGCAAGAACCAGTAATGTCAGTTTTTTCTGTTGTAACTTCAAATGGTTGGAAGTCAAGAGCTAGTAAGAACTAATTCTCAATATTACACTGCAAAGATATCACAGATAGGTTAAGTTCAGTCAGAACTCAAGGCTGTGTTTTAATAAGCAGCAAAGAATTTTGTTTACTTATAAAATATTTCATTAGCTGCATATTAAATATTCTTTTAAAAGGACTGCCAATTTTCAGTAATCAAGTGTTCAAAAATTATAATCAAGGCAAGTTTTTTAGTTCATAAAATACATGTGTCAGGCCTGTAGTTATATTTCTTTTAGGATCTTTGGCCTGCCACACTTTCTATTATTTTCCTATGCTGTTTCATTAGTGTAGTAATTGGGAGGGGGGAATAGAAAGGAGTAGGATTGTGGAATGTATTGTTGTGATTCTTTTCTAGAAGCTCAAGGTCATCTTTTGTCTCCGCACCTCAACACCTGACCGGAAGCAGAGGGGTGTAGATGCCAGCGTGGAAGATGAAGATTGGACCATGTGATGGGTTATGGGTGTGGGGATAAGATCATGAACTTTCAACTGGGTGGAATCCCAGGAAGCGAATCAGATTTGGGATTTCATAGCACAATGCCAACATGTCTGTCTTATTAAATTGGAACTTTAACGATAGCTCTGCCTTGAATTCTGATTTAATTCTGCATGATATTTGGAACGCTGACAACATGTTTATAATATATCCTCCACTCAATCATTATCTAATTCTTATTCTACATATGATGGGGACTAGACTTCATGCATACACTTCTGAAACCTCCCTGGATAGTGAATAGAAAAAAAATTAAGGATTCAATTATTTCAATCCAGAGTTTATCTGTAGCTGCAAGATCCAATAAATTGATAAATAAATTCCAATTTCATCTGTAATATAATTTTAAAGGTCAAAAGTCAAGTATATGGATAGGCAGACTATAAATTCATTTAATTATTCATTCAAAGAAAATAAAATAAATCCATATTTGAATTATGATATACTGAGGAGCAAGTGCAATAACAAATAAATCCATTGTTATTAAAAATTTAAACTTACCTTAAAACTAGACTCAAAATCTGTCTTTACTTTGAACATAAGCCCAAGTCGTAAATGAATTTCCTTGGCGCGGCAAAAACTGGGATCAACATAAAGCACTTCCCGAAATGCTTTAATTGCCCTGGGAAAACAAAAATGGATACTGAAATGTTCTGTGTTGTTAAATATTCTTAAAAGAAAATTCTCCAGGAAAAATGCACATATTAAATGAAAAAGAGGCAGTTTGGTATAGTGATTAAAATATCAGAGTAGAAACCAGGAGAGAAGGAGTTCTAGTTCTGCCTCAGGCATGAAGCCAGCTGGGTGACCTTGAGACAGTCATTCTGTCTCAATCCTAGAACAAGACAATGGAAACCCATTTTTGAAAAAACTTGCTGGGAGAATTGAATGGACTAGTTGCCAGAAGTCAAAAATGTTGATAAATACATAAATAAATTCCTTTTAGATATAGGGGCCCCCAACCCCCAGGATGTGGCTCAGTATAGGGACACAGCCCACTGGGAACTGGGCCATGCATGTGGCAGGTGAGTGCATGAAGTTCCACTTGCACAAGCGGGGCGCACACACACAAAACCATCCCTCTCCTCTCCCCTTGCTACTACAGTATAACTAAACTAAATAACTAAATAGTGAATGTGTAGTTTCAAATTGGGTTTTACATTTCACAAAAATGTACATAGGTAACTATAGCCAGTTAAAGCATATTTGTTTGCAACGAACTAAAAAAAAAACCCTTTATAGCACCAGAAACTTTTGTAAGCTTTTATAAACATTTTATAATTTTTTATAAACAACTGTAAACTTTTGGTTCACTACAACAGAACATGTCAACAACTTAAAAATAGTTTTCTGCTTCATATTCATACACAAGAGTAAATTTTAAAGATTCAGTGACCTAAACAAACCTACAATTTCTACCACTTTTCATCATTATCTATACAATTTATTGTAGCCTGTGCCTTTGTACCACAAAACTCAAGTTAAGACTGTTCCATCAATCTCCAGGTGCTATCTAGATTACACCTGTTAGATTTCCTGATCATTCATCATTCTGGCAAACTGAAAATAAGGCAAACTGCAATTGAATAATTTCTGGAAACTTTACATTTGGAACATAATTCGTTCTTTAAAAAAGCAACATCATATAGGTTTCTCTATTATAACTGACAGTACAAGTAAAATCTCAATTCAACAATCACATTTAGTAGACTTCAGGCGCAATAGATTAAATTTCTGTCTTGACACTCCTCAGTGATAACAAATGAATTCTTTTCTACTTTTTAAATTGACTGGATGATGCAATTAAATGTGCCTTACTTTTATATTAATTCTATAAACTTCACAAAGATTTATGTCATTTAAGCAATGACACGTATATGCAGATGAAATAAACTTGTTCAAATGATTTTGGGATGTGGTTCACCACCATATAATTTGATATTTTCTATATTTTGGTTAGGTTTGGGGTTTTGTTTTTGTTTGTTTTTGTTTGTTTTTTTGGTTTTTTTCAGTAGGCTGCTATAATTGTTCTACGCTCTAGGGCCATGATGGCAAACCTAGCCCGCGGCACACGGAGTCATTTGTTAGGGCACGTGAGGCATTGCCTTGTCACCTCCAGCGCACATGTGCGTGCTGGCCAGCTGACTTCGGCCTTCTTTTGAGACCATTTTTTGCCCTCCGGAGGCTTCCTTGAAGTTCGGAAATGGTGACTTCCGGTTTGTCCGTAGGGCCGTTTTTTGCCCTTAGGAGCCTTCAGGAGTTTTCCCTGAAGGCTCCGGAGGGCAAAAAACAACCCTACGAGGTTCTAAGCCACAGGGTGCCAAACTGATTAGGTAGCACACAAATTTTATCAAATAAATAAATGTCCCACAGAATGTTTGCCAGTGCTGACACCTCTTGGGGAATAAAGTGAGCAAAACTGTTTGGCTATCTCATAGCAAAGTACAATGGCTATTACTATCCATTTGGAAAGTACTGTGAGTAAATGATTGATTTTTAGATGAGTCTTGAAACCCCAAGAATAAATATCATAGCAAAATGGTGCTGTATGGTTCATTTAAATAGTAAAGTCATAATGGGCACTCAAAACTGTTTCCTATGGTCCTGATGGATTGGGGAAAATGTTAAGTTCCATAAATATCTTGATTCTAGCATTAAGCTGTGACTGACATTCTGAGAAATGAAACAAACCAAAGAAAAATGAAGATTTCTTTGTAAGACACAAAACTGTTCAATTTGATTTAAAAATGTGACAACTACCCAAAAAGCTATGTTCCAACAGAGGAATTGGAACAGTAGCCACAGGCTCTAAGGGTTTTGATAATAATAAAGACAGAACAAGGGTGTTGGAAAAGGCAGATATGAGAGAAACTTGAGGGTGCTCGTTAGCATAGAGAGGCAATGAATAGCTCCCTTTTATCTTGACTAGAATCAGGCAGGACAATTTTTTTTACAATAATTCTGCATCTGCTAATGGAAATTTCTTCAATGCCAATAATTGCATAAGAATGACCTGAAGAGCTACTATGGAGGGTAAAATTCACTCAATCTCTTATAGAAGAGAAAATCACCAAATAATTCTTAAGATTATAACAGAATGTTTGGATGAAGTAAAGTGAAGTAAATATAATAACTCTGTTGAATTTATACAACAGTATACTGAACAACCTTCACCAAGCCAAAAATTAGTCCCTAAATACCAGAACTTTGGCCATAAAGCCAAAGATTGGAGGGCTGCAATGGAAGGACAAATCTTTTAGAAAAGCAAAAATGAAAAAAAAATCCAATAAAGCAAAATAATTTTAACCCCAGGGCAAATGCTAATGTTTTGCTAATATTTTTGTGATCAAAAACAAACCAAAGGTGCTTAAAAGGAGCCCCTGCCTAAAATCTAGAAATTCCAAATCCTAAATGCTCAGGTACATATCTTATAATTAATAAATAATAATAAATATAATAAAATAGTTACAGGAACTGGGTATGTCTAGTTTAATGAAAAGGAGGACTAGGGGAGACATGATAGCAGTGTTCTGATATCTCAGGGGTTGCCACAAAGAAGAGGGAGTCAAACTCTTCTCCAAAGCACCTGAGGGTAAAACAAAAAGCAATGGGTAGAAACTAACCAAGGAGAGAAGCAACTTGGAACTGAAGAGAAATTTCCTGACAGTTAAAACCATTAATCAGTGGAACAACTTGCTTCCAGAAGTTGTGAATGCTCCAACATTGGAAGTTTTTAAGATGTTGGATAACCATTTGTCTGAAGTGGTATAGGGTTTCCTGCCTAGGCAGGGGGTTGGACTAGAAGACCTCCAAGGTTCCTTCCAACTCTGTTATTCTATTCTATTCTATTCTATTCTATTCTATGCTATGCTATGCTATGCTATGCTATGCTATGCTATGCTATAATGGTGAATGAAAAAGACCCAACTATTCAGGAACAGATGAATACTATGCAGAATATTAAGGCAAGCTCTGAAATAATTTCATTGACTAAAATAAGAAAATTAATGTTTTAACATATAGTCTTAATTCAACACTCATTTTCATACTGCATTAATGTTAACTAAATTTACTTCCTAGAGGCACCAACATTTTGATTGGAAACGAAAATGTGTTTACCAAAAGCTCTAAGCACAATCTATTGATGATTGTTGGCATGAATAAGCTTCATATTTTCTTCTACATGTATGGTTCAATCTCAATGATCAGGCAGAAATGTAGTATAGTACATGATCTGCTGCAGAAAATGATAGCCCTTTCTCTTCTTTAGGGAGTCTCTTTATAAATAAATCCCAACGATATTTATAAGGCAGCCAATCTAGAAATCAGTGATACAGAGATTTAAAACTGTTGCCAATTCATAAAAAATAATTAAAAGAATGACATTTGTTCATAAATGCAAGACAAATAATTATGAATTTTGAGCCTCAAAATAAAGTTCAAAATTGGATTAATATTGGTTCAAAAACAATTTTAAAAATCTGAAGCTGAACCATAACCAACCAAAAAAATCTCTTCTTATGAAAGGAATGTTTAGGTCTACACATAGAATGAAATAAGGACACATTGTTCTGAATATGAACCAAAACATTAAGAATGTGACAAATCTTTCCTGCTGAACTTAAAACAGGTGGAAGGGGGAAATATGCCAGACTACGATGTCAGAGCATCTAAGAATCATAAGGAAGGTACTTGAGAAAATGAGGACAGATAAGAAGAAAGGGAACATTGAATATTTCACATTCCTTCATATTTTGTTTTGGCCAAGGCTGAGAATACTAACATTCCATACTTTCGTGCTGAACAAATCAGTGGACATACCAACAAAGGATGATGGAACCAGAATTACAGTGGACAAGATATATAGAGATGCCAACCTAATTCTTACTGCTAAGCAATCTACACTGTAGTTTTAAAAAGTTGTTAAAATTCTTTAAAGACTAAACTACTTTTTCTTTCAGGGCCCACTAAATTGTAGACAGTTAGCAAAATAAAAACATTCCCAGGTTGTTTTTGCACATACCACTGAAATGCGTTGTAATGGAAGTAGACCAAGCCAAGGCCATACAAAAAGGCAGCATTCTGTAAAAAAGAAAAGAAACACTTCTTAAGAATTGATTAAATGTTTCAAGTTTTTAGAAAAACATATATTATTAAGAAAATGTAGTTGTAGCAGCAGGGTGGGGACCTAAAATAAACAATTCTGGAATTTAATACCATGAAAATAATACAACTAAATATATTAATAATTTAATATTGCTATTAATTATAATAAAAAGGCATGTAAGAGAATAGTTCAATGATGCAGGTTTAAAATTTTGGGAAGTAGGAGAAAGCTATTCCCCAGATCAGCTTTTTCTTTTTTTTCAGTTTCCAAGTAATCTCCATTCAAATCAGCAGAACGTTAAACAAAATCAGACCAAAGTGGGGGGGAAAAAGGGGGGGGGAGGACTAGTTATGTTAGAATATAATCAGTAGGGGTAGAAAAGCTTTATTTATATTTCAGACTATACACTTAGTTCCAAACAAATCCTAG
The DNA here is from genome assembly GCF_964273705.1 of Natrix helvetica. Taxonomy (NCBI): domain Eukaryota; kingdom Metazoa; phylum Chordata; class Lepidosauria; order Squamata; family Natricidae; genus Natrix; species Natrix helvetica. Next base: position 59,607,503 of record NC_138550.1, read on the forward strand.
TCTCAATATTCTCAAGAGAAAACACCCGAGAACTCTAACAAAGCCATACCTCAAACTTAGAAATTTAGCACCAACGAGCTGCAACAAGGTGTGTTGTTTTTTGTCCTTTCCTATTGGATAAGAAAGGTTCATAAAGAACTCAGAAACTACTCAGTAACAAAAGCCCTCAAGCTTACCAATGTTATTTTGTCAATCATTGGCTTGGGACCCTAATGACACACAATGAAAGAGCCAATGTTAGCCATTATTTCCATGAAAATTAGACAAGCCAAGAAAAACAAAATAGAATGGAATTAATTTAGGGAATATATTTAGGATATAAATTCTTCAAAGGCTCTGCTTCTGTGTCTTCTATTCCTAGACTCAGACAATTATGACATGAGGTCAGAAAAGTGATAGGAGGGACATGAACTTATGAAAAAACTAAAATAAAAGCAATTTCAGACATGACAGTAGGAAACAAGCATATTTACTGAAATTTAGACTAGAAATATAAATCAAACTGGTTTACAAATTTCAGAAAGTTTTAAACATATTAGTATTATTTTTTCCATATTGTAAATAGCAATAGCATTCTAACACATGATACTATGCCAGCAATTTATTGAACATGGCTATCATATTGCATGAAAAAATGTTTATTACATTAAAAAATCAAATAATTATCCAACTGTTGGCCTGCAACTGAGTTAAGGAACATTATTTGTTCCTTAAGCAATCCAGGAAAAAATATATTTAACACTCTTGAGTTCAGGGCTTTGTTACACTGTGATTTCTTACCTGCTCGACCATGCTAAATGTTTTCTGTGCTTTCTATGTTTACTACATTTTTCCCTCCCATCCTCTTTTAGTGCGCATTAGGTACATGTGCTTGCTTTTTGGAATAAGGAATAACAAGTTGGAAGATCACACAACTTTAATATACGGTACATTCAGAAAGTATTCAGACCCTCCTTCATTTTTGTCAATTAGCCTGATTCTATAGTTGCTGAATTTTTTTTCTCATTGAGCTACACTCAGTATCCCAAAATGACAGAATGAAATGTCTGTAAATTTATTAAAAATAAAAAAAACCTGAAATATCACAATAGTATAAGTATTCAGACCCTTTGCAACAACAGGTGAAATTTAGCTCTGGTGCCTCCCATTTCTCTTGTTTGTTGCTGCCATGTTTCTACACCTTGTGGAGTCCACCTGTCATAAATTAAATTGATTGGACATGATTTGGAAAAACACTCATGTCTCTATAGAAAGCCTCATAGCTGACAATGCATACTGTAACAGAGCAAAAGCCATGAGGTCAAAGGAACTGCCTGCAGACTCAGAGACAGGATTATTGCAAGGCACAAATCTGGTGAAGGCTATAATAAAATTTCTGCTGTAGTGAAATTTCCTAAGAGTACAGTGGTCTCCATAATTATCAAATGGAAGAAGTCTGACACAACCAGGACTCTTCCAAGAGTTGGTCACCCAGTCAAACTGAGCAATCGGAAGAGAAGGGATTTAAATAAGAGAGGTGACCAAGAACCCAATAGTCACTTTGACTGAGATTCAGAGATCCTGTGTGGAGATGGGACCGAGTTCCAGAAGGACAACCATTACTGGAGCCCTCCACTAATCTGAGCTTTATGGCAGACTGGCTAGAGGGAAGCCTCTCCTCAATGCAAACATAGGAAAGCCTACTTGGCGTTTGCAAAAAAGCACTTGAAGGACTCTCAGACTGTGAGGAACAAGATTCTCCAATCCAGGTGTGCAAAGCTTGTTGCATCTTACCCCAAAAGACCTGAAGCTGTAATTGCTGTCAAAGATGCTTCAACAAAGTACTGAGTGAAGGGTCTGAATACTTATACCAGTGACGGCTAACCTTTTTGCCATCTTGTACCAAAAGTGGGGGGAGCACAAGGAGGTTGTACAGGGGGGTGCCCATACCCATGCTGCTAGGCGCACGACCCCCAAACGCATGCACGCATACCCCCGGTGCGCATGACCCCTGCCCTCCCCTCTGGTTTTGGCCCACGATGGACCCGTTTTTCTCCCTCCCCAGGTTCCAGGGGCTTTCTAGGAGCTTGGGGAGGGTGAAAACGGCCTCTCCCGCCCCTCTGGAGAACCTCCCGAGGCTCTTTGCTGTCTCCCGGACTGGGCTGGGGGCGAGCAGATCAGGCTGCTCTTGGAAGTGGCAGCTGTGGCCGATGGGCTTGGCCCTGGGCTCTCGCTCCATCTGCCCGGGAGACAGAGCACAGGGAGGAAGAGGCAACGGACTAAGCGCTTTCCACTCGTATGTGCAGCAGCAGCGCCTGCCGTTCCCCGTCGCCTTCGGAGGCAACAGAGGCAACCACTCCTCTTGGTGGGGCGGCCAGCCTCGTGTGGTACTGGCCTGAAGCGTTGTGACACTCCCCCCCCCACCGGCCAAGCGCTGGCTTGCTCCGGGCCCCAAACCTCGTGACCAGCCTGCCCAGCCAAGTGCGGCTGACCTGTGCTGGGAGGCACCTGGCAGCGACGGCAGTCTCCCTGGTGATGGCTGGTCGGTTGCAGGCACTCCTCCAGCCTGGGCACGTTCCTTCGAGCCAAGGCTTCGGGGCTCCCGGAGCAGCCTGTGGGCCTCTGGCTGCGCCCAAGCTGGTGGAGTGCCCGCAACTGAACGCTCGTCACCAAGGAGACCAGGTGCTGCCAGGTGCCTCCTGGCGCAGGTCAGCCATGCTTGGTTGGGCAGGGTGGTCGCGAGGCTTGGGGCCCGGAGCGGGCCAGCACGGCCACCCCATCAAGAGGAGCGCTGCTGCGGGCACTGCCGCTGTGGGTGGAAGGCGCTGGGCATCGGGGGGCGTCATCACTGCCCAGTTTGCAGTGGTGCTAAGAAAGCTGCATGCCTAAATGCGCCCTTGCTCCTGCGTGTAAGCCGGTATCTCTTTGCCCCCTTGACTGGGACACGCTGGGCACCGACCGGCCCAACAGAGCCCCTCTGTTCGCTCTTCCGAAAGCAAGGCAGGGCATGAAGGAACTGCGGCCCTCCGCCGCGTCACAATGGGAAAACATGCCCCCTGCCACTAAGGACAAAGGGGAGCACCCCAACAAGCAAAGGACACGTCGACCACAAATCAACTGACCATTTTCAAGCCAGCCTGCCTCCTCTCTCCCCACATAGGCTCTCTAGTCTCTGGCAAGACTGGCTTATTTCCTGCCCTCCTGCAACGTCTGTCCGCACAAGGCGGCTGGGGGTTGCTCTTGCCCTCGGGCAACAGTTCCGCCTCCCCCCGTTCAGGTTCAGCAAGGAAGCCCGCTCCTCCCACCAGATCCACCCATGGAAGGAGAGAAAGAGCCGGGCTCAGGTGAGCTGCCTCTCCCCAAGCTAGAAGAAGCAGTTAAGGGCCAGAGACTACAACGCTCCCCAGCGCGAGCAAGAAAATAAAGCTCCTTTTCTCAGGCGATGTGGGGTGGAATTTAAGACTAATCCAGAAAGGGTGGTGGCCTGGTGCTTGCTGCTTCGTCTGGATCAGCGAGAGGCACCTCAGCCTCTCTCTCTCTCTTCCTTGGGTGGATCTGGCAGGGGACCGGGCTTCCTTGCCTGGCTTGAGGAGAGGTGGAGCTGTTGCCCAAGGGCGAGAGCAACCCTGGCTGCCTCTGGGTTAGGGTGGAGCCGCCTTGAGCCTCCCTCTCTCATTGTTCTTGCGCAGGGAGAATCCTTTTCTGGACAGGGAAGAAGAAAAGCTGTTGCCCTACTCCTCCTGTGGCTCCTGCCAGCGCTCTGTCTTCTCTCTTCCCTTCACCTCCCCACACTTGTTTACCAGTCCCAGAGAGCTTGGGCTACGCCTGCCTCTGACCCGGCTGCCTTCCTCACCAGCATCGCTCCTGAGTGAACTCTTCCATCCTTGGCTATTGCAAAGCACAACCCAACGCTCAAACTGGAAGTCTGTTATGAATTTTTCAACAACTGTAGATTCAGGTTGCAGCAAATTGACAAAAGTGAAGGGAGTTTGAATACTTTCTGAATGCACTGTAAATGATGTTGCAATAGCCGACTCTAAATGTAAAGGATCAATATTTGAATCTGCTACCAAAAAACAGAAATACACTGTACCATACATTATGTTGTACTTTACTGAATAACCTATTAGCTTCAATATAGTATAAGCCATAATTTACAAATCACAATGGTTGGATTTACAGTTCCAAGAAAGCTACACACTCATTTGCACTATTCATTTGCCCCTGACAACACAGATAAACCTCCAGGTGGCCTCAACGACTCTATAAAAGAATGCAAATGACCAGCTATCTACAAGGATTATTTCTCACCATCCAGTCAGAGCTGAAGAAACTTCTTGGATGAGAAGTAAAATGTCTTCAAAGAAAAACCAGAAGTACTGTTGCCTCTTGAAAAAAGCACGTTTGGGACAACCATGATCTGGATAACTGAGAATCTCAATAGATGGTTGAATTTCTATATTATGTTATAGTACAGTGATGGCGAACCTGTGGCACACGGAGCCATTTGTTAGGGCACGCGAGGCGCTGCCCTGTCAACTGGCCAGCGCGCATGTATGCGCTGGCCAGCTGAGTTCACCCTTTTTAAAAGCCATTTTTCGCCCTCCCCAGGCTCCAGAGGCTTTATAGGAGCCTGGGGAGGGCGAAAAGAGCCTCCCCCGCCTCCTCCCCAAAGGCCCTCCGGAGGCTTCATGAGCTTCCCTGAAGCCTCCGGAGCGCAAAAAACCAGCCCTACGGGCAAACCAGAAGTTCAGGAACGGACTGCTTTGACTGCTCCGGAGGCTTCAGGGAAGCATCCTGAAGGTCCCTCATCCCTTCGGAGCACTCAAAACGACCCTCCGAGCAAACCGGAAGTCACTTCCGGTTTGCTCGGAGATTCGTTTTGACTGCTCCGGAGGCTTCAGGGAAGCACCCTGAAGGTCCCTCAAGCCTCTGGAGGACTTCCGGGGGAGCGGGGGAGGCTGTTTTAAAGCCTCTGGAGACTGGGGAGGGCAAAAACAGCATGCAAAAATAGGGGGGAGCGCCTGTAGTGCACGCATGCGCACTGGGGGGGTCGCACATTGCATTATGGGTACGGCACGCCCGCATACTACCCCCTTGCGCTGCCCCCACTTATGGCATGTGAGCCAAAAAAGGTTCACCATCGCTGTTATAGCAGGATGTGTGAATTCTCTCACTATTAGACATTGACAAGAATTCTACACTAGGACTAAGAAAAATTACCTCTCTCTTTCTCTATGTTCACACCACTTTAATATTACTGGAAAAAATAAGTGATAATGTCCAATGTGCCATTTTTGTATAGAATAAATAACAGAGAAAGTACAATGGATAATGCAAGAACAGTTCAATAAAATCTAACAGAGACTATCTTACAAAGAAAAAGATAATGACAAAATCATTTATAATACATGTATGAAACTTCTAGAAAAGCCTCTCTCCAAAGCAGTGGTGGGTTGCAGGCAGTACGCCCCGGTACAGGCGTACTGGAGCCTGCCCGCAGCATCGGATACCGTTCCAGTACTCCAGAGGACCCGCCCTCCTTACCGGTCTTTTAAGTCTTCGGTGCTTCCGCGCATGCACACAGAGCGTACAGCATCTGTGCGATGCTCCGCTGAGCAGCTGGAGTATCACGGAGGCTTGCGGAGGCACTAAGATGCATGCGCACACTGCGCATGTCCATATGGACACCACCTGGCCCATTCCAACCATATCGGTTGGAACGGGATCCAGAACCCACCACTGCTCCAAAGCTATGTTCCCTGCAGTTACTGGTATTAAGAGCTACCCTTGATGGTCTGCAAAACAGCTGCTCACATCATCCATTTGAGCAAATTGTGGGAAAGCTGAAGTCAGTGGAAACTCCTTTCAGGTTGCTTTGCTTTTGACTACTGTAGAACTTCTCTCTTCAGAAAAGACATGAAAATGTAGGAGAAGGAATGGCAAAAATCTGGGGGTACAGTGAAAGGAGGAATCAGCCTAGAATTTTTAAATAACCACAAGTAAACTATGTCCAATGCCCCTTAAATTGCATTAACTCTTAATCAGCTCTAACCAAGTGCTATTACTTTATTACAGAAAATAATATAATCTCGCTCTGTAGGTACTCCAGATGTATATTTATAAGGGCAAACATGCTCTCTACACATTTCTTCGTTGCTGAGCAATAGTCACATGTTCCATGTTTTCTGATTCCAAATCCAACACTTTTCAAAATCAATAAAGATTTTACCACTGTGAAATATTACTACTATGATCTCTGGCTAATTATGATTATTATTTTAATATTCAACTTCTCCAAATTTGGGTCTTTATGTACTTTCATTCTTCCACACTGAACTGCCAGATTCTTTGGGCAGTTTATTTTCAGACAGCTATGTTCTGGATAGCACCCAGAGCGGGTAACAAACTGTTCTACATCTATATTTTCATCCCATTTTGTTAAAACAAATAAATGCTTTTTTAAAAAATCAGTCCTGACTACAAGTAATCCTCAACAAATCACTTAGCAACCAATCAGTTATGATGGATCCTCAAAAAGGTACTTCAGAAAAGGTCCCAGTTCTGAAGTTCCGATGGCTGGGCTCCCATGACTGCATTTCAGATGATTGACAACTGCATTTTCAGTCAATTGCAGCATCCCACAGTCACGTGATCATGATTTAGACTGTTTCCAAAACCTGGGATTTACTTCTGGTTTTTGGCAAAAATACCCCATAGTGAACAATAGGTTTGCTTAATGACCATGGCGGTCACTTAATGACAGAAGCAAAAATTGTTGCAAAATCAGATTGGTCATGTGGTGGCCCACTTTATGACCAACATGACTTGCAACCGTAATGGGCAGGCTCCATTAAGGCCATAAGTCAAGGATTGCCTGTACAGTGTATTGAATAATTGATCTTTCTCTGAACCAAATTTGTTTGCATCTGAATATCAACAACAATTCACATTGTATACTTCATCCTTCAAATCTTGAATCGACTACATTAAAATAGATCTGCTATTCCTAGAATAGAATACAATAAGGCAAGAATGTAATAGCACTCTGAAATTTGCCCATCTTAGAGTGAACATTTATTTGAGCCTGCAAATAATGTCTCTAAATTCACTCCCTCCCATTTTCTAGGATTCAAAATAAGCCAAGAATCATGAATCCAATTTATTGGTGCGTGAAGTTTCAAACAAATGTCTAAAAGCATGGTCACATATAAGTGCAAAAGTGATGATTTCAGTAATCAATGAAAAATCAGAAGCTACTATGAAAAAACCTTACTTCAAAATACATTGCCAGAAGGAGTCAGAGCCCTTGAAATTACACCCAGACTTTAACTCCCATCTATCAACAACCTAGCCCTAATGCTTTAAATTAAAACAAACGTGAGTTTAATTGAGATGGCCTTTAATTGAATACTGTAGGGTTATAGATGAAAGCTCTAAAATAAAACTGCAGATAAACTGTAAGTGTAATAGGAATTATATGATTCAATGAAAATCAGAAAAACATTGGATCGTAAAGTTCATGAATTTTGTTGTCTTTATATTAATATTCACAGTATGGGAAATAAAAATGAGTTTGAATTTTTAGAAGAGAAAAAACAGTACCATCACTATTGTCAATTAAATGTATATGCTGTTCAGATCCCAGTGATCTTTGGGCAGTTTACAAAGTAACCGAAGCATGAAAATATGACAATCAAAACAAAAAGAATAAAAAAGGTAGATAAATGACAAACTTGGTAACAAATTAAAAAACAAAAAACAAAAAGCAACCTAAATTAAAAGGCGACTTTAGACATCCCCACCAAAGACCTGGGTAAACAACTGGTCTTCAAGTCCCTTTGAAAAATCAGCAGTATGAGGGCTCTTTGGCTCTTGGGAACAACTTCATTTCATAGAGCAGTTGCTACGACAGCGAAAGCATATGTTTTCGGTCCCAATAGTTGATGTTCCTTAACTGAAAGAATCCCAAGTGCACCAATGCTGTCAATCTGCTGAAAAGATATTATCTGCAATAATAATTATCTCCTTCAAGTAAACAGACCCTGTGCCATGTGTGGGAAGCCACCCCCTCCCAGAAGAATGAAATATTTTGAGGAATATTTAAAAAGGCAGGATAAAATATTCCCCCTAAAAGAGAAATAAAAAATCTTAAGGGAGATAGAAAGACCATTGGTTTACCTGAGGGGTCCTTTTCTGTGCAACGCGGGAGAGTCCAAGCAACGGGTTATATCAATCTGGTTGCCCTGGGACTGAGGAATCTTTTTCCTTGGCCACACCTCTTGGTGTTGCTTAGCCCCAGAATTTTTCCTCAGTCTGCCAGTTCAGGACTAGTTTTTGTGAGTTCCAGCTTGATTTTTCCTTAGGCTTGGACTCTCCACTTCCAAATATTTTTCTTTTTCCTTTTTTTCTTCTTCTCTTACCAGCATAGTCAAGTACAAATATCTCCACGTTGTTTTGACTCTTCAGTGAGACTTGGAGGTAGGCATGGTGGTGGTGGGGTGCTCTGTTTGCCGTGCCGCACTTAGGACAGCAACAGGGAGCTGCCGCTCGCTTTAAAAGCGTGGCGAAGGCGGTGAGGCTCCCGCCAGCTGCCGGCGGTCCTTTTAAGCGTCTCAGTGTTTTTCTTGCCCTCTGAAGAGTGCAGCTGGCTGCGGAGAGGTGCGCGGCCGCTTTTAAAAGCGTGGCCGCCATCTTGTCTCCTTCAATCTTCCCCACACCGGAGCAGCAGCCATTTTGGAAGGGCCGAATTCACGCCTTTTTTCATTGGGGTCATTGCACTAGCCACACTACAGCAGAAAGCCGCAGGGTGGTCAGCTGGCCCTGTTCGGGTCTCTGGCTGGGTCACTACCACCCGCAGGGTTCCCCAAGTGGCGCTGGTGTCTTGGCCACCTGGCACAGGGAGGGCCCTTATTAATTTTTCTTCCACTGCTTCTCCCTGCCTTTCTGCCTGGCCTTGCAGCTTCGGTTGCTGGCCACCCTTTCACCTCCGGTTTGAGTGGCTGAATTACATTGGGCATTTTACACAGCAGTTTTTAATCACCTTAATTTTTATTTCCCCCCCTTATTCTCCACAACTGTTCCTGATTACATCTGATCCAGGAACAGCCACCAGTCTCCAGCCCTTCTGTCTTCCACCTGCTGCTTTGGCCTTCTCATCTGCAATTGTGCCACCAGGCCATGGAGCACCATGACCCCTCTGATAGTAGACCAGGCCCCTCTCAGGCCCCTAGCAAGGGATCCTCTACAGGCAAGGGAAGAGGGGCAAGGAAGGGCAGGGTGGCCAGTCAGGACAATCATCCCTATAAAGCGCCCTCTGTGGCAGCGACCAAGGATGCAGAGAGACATCAACGGGCCCTCGACAAACAATTCGAAAAGGCCCAACGCCAGGCAGCGAAGGAGTCCCCTTAGCCTATTCCTTCTGTGGAGCCAGTCATTCTACCGCTCCCCAGGGGGATCACCTGTCAGTTATTGATGAGGAGGTGGAATCGCAGGATATCTCCCGATAGGTCACTGGCAGAACCGGGCTCTCCTGCCCCCTCATGGGTTTCTGAGCCAGGACCTGCTCCTGTGGGTTCCAACCTGGGTGGGTTCGCTGATTGCAACATCACCCAACAGGATTCCCCTCCTACTGGGGACCCCATTGGTCAAGACCCTAGGTTAGCTCAGGAACCCGAGCTGTCCGCCCACATGCAGGCCGTGATCACCCGTGCCATTGCTCAGGGCATAGCTGAGGGCATGCAGAAGCGTGACCAAGGGCCCGCTGCCCCCAGTACCTCCCCTCCCAGGCAGGAGGCTCCTCCCCCTGCTAGGCGGGTCTGTCATCCTTCTCTGGAATCCTTGGCACTCAGCGAGGCTTCCATCTTGGAGGACCCAGACCAGGAGGAGCAGGAACTCTCGGAGGACAAGGACCTTCTTCCGGACGCCCCTACCTTCTCAGGGCTCTTTAAACCCAGCCTATTTAAATCCATCTTGCACAAGGCCAAGAACACGACTCAAGTGGGGACTAAACCTAAGGCCGGGCAGAGCTCATCAGATTCCGCCCTGGTCAACCCTAATGCTAGCATGTTTAACGTCCAGGCACCCCAAAAAGAGCTAGTTCCGGTCCCTGGTCTCTTCGTGGATGTCATTCAGCGGCAATGGGCCCAACCTGGTTCCCTGGCTGCACCCAGTGGCGATGACAAGAAGCTGTATTCAGTTGATCCCGCACTGGAAGGCATTCTCGTCTTGCCATCTGTGGACCTCCCATAGCAGCCCTTACCTCTAACTCGGTCCTCCCTGCTGACCTGTTAGAGGGCCTTAAGGCGGAGGACAGAAAGGCAGGATAAAATATTCCCCCTAAAAGAGAAATAAAAAATCTTAAGGGAGATAGAAACTCAGAGCTCCAGCTCACTCTCCTCCCAACAGATATTTGGTAGGATGATGGGGTTAAAACATTATCCTTCAGGACACAATAGGATTAACCCACTACTATTTAGCAGCAAAGCACACTACATTGCACAATCTCCTCAGGACATTGCATCACCCTCCAAACTTCAACCAAGCTTAGCTCAGACAAACACCTAGGATTTATACTCTGCCTATAGAGCCAGCTATGACCCCTACACGGCCCCGTGGGAGTCTGAGAACAACGAATATAATACATGTTCTTGCACAGAAACAGGAAGCTCAAAGTCCAAGAGAAGGTATAAACCCCTCTCACTCTCCACTCCATGTGGTCAGCTGCCCCAGACCCCATGTGGTTCTGCTTCATCATTAAATCATCTTTCCAATCAGTCTCCATGTTTCCAGTGTCTTTCTCCTGGCTTGGAACTGAACAAGGTGGATATTTTTTCCAAAACATGTAAGGCCTTATAGGCAGTGATGGGATTATTATTTTTTTACTACCAGTACTGTGGGCGTGGTTTGGTGGGCATGGCATAGCTCGGTGGGAGTGGCAGGGGAAAGATACCGTAAAATCTCCATTCTTTCCCCACTCCAGGGGAAGGTTACTGCAAAATCCCCATTTCCACTCGATCAACTGGGACTCAGGAGGCAGAGAATAGATGGGGGTGCCAGTCAGAGGTGGTATTTACCGGTTCTCAGAACTACTTAAAATTTCCATTACCAGTTCTCCAGAATTGGTCAGAACCTGCTGAATACCACTTCTGCTTATAGGTGACAACAAGCACCTTAGATCACATCCAGAAGCAAATTTGCAACCAGTGTCGCTCATATAACAGAGGTGTTACATGAGCATATTGAGGCATGTTCACTGCTGTATTCTGGCCCAGTTGAAACCTCTGGGTGGTTTTCAAGAATAATCCCAAGTAGAGTGAATTGCAGTTGTCAAACTATGTGGTGACAGGAATAAATAAAACTCACATTGTTTCTGGTGGAGTAAGTTCCATTAGTGGAATACAGTAGGACACAGTTCCAAAAGAAAAAGAAAAAAACAACAAAAAGGAGGAAGGGGTTGCACTATAAAATAACTACCCTGCTTAGGAATCCAAGGAAAGTCTTTACAGGATATCTAGATTAAAAGTTCAAATATTGGTATGTTTATTGTCAGTGTTTCTTGCAACTCACCCAACCAAGGGAAATATATAGAAAGAATGTTCTAAAAAGAAATTGCAACTCTTTTGAAGAATTTGTAACAGCGATGATAAAAGGCTTTAATAATGGAAGACAAACTGCCAAGCATAATTCTTTGAAGAAATGCCTGATTAGTCTGGTTGATGATTTTCTCTTCTAGATTGTGGAGAAAGGCACAAGAAGATCAACTACTTTTGGTTTTTACCAATTGGTGTTACCAATAAGGAAGATTTAGTAAAAGAAGTATAAACAAAAGAAAATCTGGCAGTCTCCATGTAATATTAGTCAATTGAGATCTTAAATCAGAGTGAGGTTAAACACCATACTTTGAACTTCAAAAATGCATTTTTTTAAAATTCAGAACAATGTTAAACATCATTCCATGTGAGGAGAAGCTACATTCAAATGAAGAAAAAAACAAAAGCTAGTGAAAAAAAATATCTATTGCAGGTACCGAGAAAATGAAAAGGGATATATGTCAGAGATGAAAAAAGGACTACATTACTAAGTAGACTATAAATTGTTAACCCATAACAGTAAGGATGAACAGGAAAGCTAAAGGTCAGACAACAAAAGAATAAGACTAAAGAACAAAAAAAAGGGGGAGAACACACTTCATTATGTTCAAAGTAAAATAAAAATAATCGGTATAATAAAAAGAAATCATTCCACCTTGTTCTGCTTTGGATATACCCCCGGTCCCCCTCGCTCCAGGACTGTGTCCAATAATGAATATCACAATTTAAGAAAGATTCAGACAGATTCAGAAATGACAGATGATCAGAGAAATAGAAATTAAACCCATGAAGAGAACCATGAAACAACCATGTTTAATACAAGCAGGCTGAAAGAGAATAAGATAGTACTCGCCAAATATTCAAAAGAATGTCATGCAGAAAGGAAAAATAGTTTTATCACTTCAGGGTGCAAGTCACATAATACTGGATTTAGAATAGAATATACTTTATTATGGTCAAGAACGTATTAAATCTCAGTTGAAGAAATAAAAAATAAAGATAGTAAACTGACAGAGAAAACCTAACTTAAGAAAAATGTAAAAGAACTGAGACAAGCCAGTCAACTCCTGCCAAGGACTGAAATATAGCTTTCAGGATGATATTAAAAATTGAGCTATTTCAGAAAGCATTCCAACAACACGCATGATTCACACTATATTTTATTCTTTGCTGTTGCTGAGATGATTTTATGACCTGAATATATTACACTGTGTGAACAATACAAGTTGCATTTTGGAGGATTAGTTTTATTATTGAACAACTACAGTGCTCTCGGTCAATCCAAAATGTTAATAAATCTCAAACCTGAATATTTAAAGTAAAAGTGAGGTTTTGGCTTTCTTAGGAGAATATCTATGTGTGCACAATTATTGGGCAATTTATTAGTATGCAGAATTATTATTCAACTAAATGAAAAACAAAAAATTGCCCATTTCACTCGTTTATTTGCATCTGTTAAAGTGAAAATAAACAAATAACTTAAAATTTGCAAATAAACATTTATGACATTTAAAAAATAAATAAATCAGTGACCGACAGCTACCCTTCTTTTCAATAACAGGCATGAGCCTTCCATTCATGGAGTCTGTCAGTTTCTTGATCTGTTAACGATCAACTTTTTGTGCAGCAGCAACCAGTCTCCCAGACACTGTTCAGAGAGGTATACTGTTTTCCTTCACCATAAATCTCCCATTAAAGAAGGGCCCACATGCTCTCAATAGGGTTTAGGTCAGGTGAGGAAGGGGGGGGGGGCATATCATTATTCTTTCATCTTTAAGGCCTTTACTTTTACTTTACTTTACTTTTATTTAGATTTTTATACCGCCTCCTCTCCCCAAAGGGACTCGGGGCGGTGTACAGTCAAATAAAAACACATCAATAAATAGAAAATACAAACACAAAGAGGAGGCAATAAGAAACTGTACATATCTGCAGTAAAGTAATTAAAAGCAATATTTAAATACCCTAAAAATACCCAATTAAAATATCTGCCAGGAGGTAGAATAAAACTATAAATGGGCCAGGCCAGCTAAACGGAACAGGTGAGTCTTCAGTTTTTGTCGAAAGGAGTGGAAGTCGGTGGTGGTTCTGATATCGGGGGGGAGGTCATTCCAGAGGGTTGGGCCCATCACAGAGAAGGCTCTACTCCTAGGTGTCGCCCGTTGGCATTGCTTAGTGGACGGCACCCGGAGGAGTCCCTCCCTGTGAGAGCGAATCGGTCGCAGGGAAGTGTGTGGTAGGATGCGATCCCGCAAGTACCTAGGTCCTGAGCCATGGAGCGCTTTAAAGATGGTAATTAACACCTTGAAACGCACCCGAAAGACCACAGGCAGCCAGTGCAGCTCGCGCAGGAGCGGTGTTACATGGGAGTACCTAGTATTCCCCATAATAGCCCGCGCGGCTGCGTTCTGGACTAGCTGCAGTCTTCGAGCGCGTCCCAAGGGAAGCCCCATGTAGAGGGCATTGCAGTAGTCCAGCCGAGACGTCACCAGTGCATGAGTGACCGTGCGTAGGGCATCCCGGTCCAGTAGGGGGCGCAATTAGCGCACCAGGCGAACCTGGTGGAACGCCCCCCTTGCCACGGCTGCCACATGGTCATCCATTGACAGCCGGGCATCTAGGAGGACGCCCAAATTGCGCGCCCGCTTCACAGGGGGCAATTGCTCGCCCCCTATGGTCAGTGATGGAATCAACTGACTGAACCGGGGTGCCGGTAGCCACAGCCACTCGGTCTTGGAGGGGTTGAGCTTGAGTCTGTTGTCCCCCATCCAGACCCCGACGGCTTCCAAACACCGGGTCATCACCTCGACAGCCTCGTTGGGGTGGTCTGGGGTGGAAATGTACAGCTGCGTATCATCAGCGTACAGATGATACTCCACCCCAAAACCACGGATGATCTCCCCCAGCGGCTTCACATATGCATTGAACAGGAGGGGCGAGAGGACCGACCCCTGAGGCACCCCACAAGTGAGTGACCTCAGGGTCGACCTCTGCCCCCCTGCCAACACACATTGCGATCGGTCAGAGAGGTAGGAGCCGAACCACCGCAGAACGGTGCCTCCGACTCCCATCCCCCCCAGCCGGCGCAATAGGATACCATGGTCGATGGTATCAAAAGCCGCCGAGAGATCTAATAGGACCAGGATAGAGGAACAACCCCTATCTCTGGCCCTCCAGAGATCATCGACCAACGCGACCAAGGCCGTCTCCGTGCTGTGTCCGGGCCGGAAGCCGGACTGGCGTGGGTCTAGATATTCGGATTCCTCAAGGTGTCGTGGAAACTGCTGTGCCACCACATTCTCTACAACCTTCGCCAAAAAGGGAAGGTTGGAGACTGGACGATAATTAGCTAGCTCCATCGGGTCAAGGGAAGGCCTCTTGAGTAAGGGCCTCACCACCGCCTCTTTCAAGGCAGCAGGCAAGGACCCCTCGCTCAACGAGGCATTCACCAAGCCCAGTAGCCAGCCTCATGTCACTTCCCAGGATGCCAGTACCAACCAGGAGGGACACGGGTCCATTAAACATGTGGTCGGTCGCAGCCGTCCACGCAACCTATCCAAATCCTCGGGGGCAACAGAATCAAACTCCTCCCAGAATGGTCTCACAAGACTCACTGTTGGCGGCTCCTCTGGTCCACTGAAGGGGGCCCATCCGCTCCGGATCTGAGCGATTTTGGTTAGCCACGCAGTGGAGTACTTCAATGCATATGAGCGACTGAGCAATGTTCTGCATAAAAATCATGGACTATTTCCTGTACCACTGCTTGAAGAAAGTGTCTTCTAAAAACTGCCAGTAAGTTTGGGAGTTGATTTAAGTCCATCTTCAACCTAAAAAGGTCCAACTAACTCATATTTCATAATACCAGCCCTTACCCCTATCTCCACCTTGATGGCGTCTTGAGTCAAAGTAGAGCTCTAATCCCATTACACAGGCCCATCCATCTGGTCCGTCAAGAGTCATTCTCATCTCATTAGTCCATTAAACTTTTGAAAAATCTGTCTTCAGATATTTCTTGGCCCAGTCTTGCCATTTCAAGGTATGCGTCCTGTTCAGTGGTGGTTGGGTTTCAGCCTTCCTTACCTTGGCCATGTCTCTGAGCACTGAACACCTTGTACTTCAGGGCACTACAGATAGGTTGCAATTCTGGAATGACAGCACTGGAGAATAATGGGTTTCTGGCAGTTTCATGTCTGATTCTTCTCAAATCTTTGGCAGTATAATGTGTGTCTTTTTTCCTCAACACGTTTCTTTTGCGACCTTGTTGATTATTTGCAACAAAATGTTTGATGGGCCTGTGATCACGCCCCAATATCTTAGCAATTTCAGGAGTACTGCATCCCGCTGAAAGACTTTTCACAATTTTTGACTTTTCAGAGTCAGTTACATTTCTTTTTGGCACATTTTGCCTGAGGAAAAGAATAATTATGCACACCTTGATCTCTTTAGACCACACCCTTCTTCATTACAAAAATACACACTACCTGATCTGCTTATATCCACTAAGCATTCAGGTTTACAGCTCATAGGTGGAAAATATGCATAAAAATGATGATATGGTCAAAATACTCACTTGCCTAACAATTGTGCACAGTATATTTATTAAGTTGGATGTACTAGAAATGTTCTAATTAACTTTTCCATATCAAGTAAGTCTTCAACTGCTGTGGAATAAATTCCATCAATCAATCAATGTCATATACACGCAATCCTCAACTTACAACCATTCACTTAGCGACCATTGGAATTTACAATGACACTGATGACCAGTCCTCACATCCACAACCTTTCAGTATCCCCACAGTCATGGCAACCAGCTCAAACTTACAATAGTTGCAGCATTGCAGGGTCATGTAATTGCCATTTGTAACCTACCCAGCTGACCTCTGACAAAGTCAATCGGGAAACTGAGAGGGAAGTTTGCAAATTTCAATCATACCTTGCTTAACAACCATGGCAAAAAGGTTATAAAATTGGTTGCAATTATTTGATGCATCATCTGACAACTGCACCACTTAACAATGAGGACTACCTGAAAGTATTTTGTTTAAAAGAAACAACTTCTGAGGAATTAAATCATTCTGTTAAGATAGTAAGAAAGGTCAGGGAATTCAAAGTTCCAGAGGATAAATTTAAATCAAAAATCAGAAAAATCATTTACATATTAAGACAGTTTGACAATGGAAATCAATTACACAAAGAGGTAGTAGATTCCCCAATTGGAAGTATTCAGGTAGTGGTTGTATAGTTAACATTATTTTAATTTGAATTCCTGTACTAAGCAATGGGTTGTCAATGGCACATACTGATCCATCCATTTTTTTATTATTCAAAATAGGTTTTTTGTACTTCCAAATAAGTGTTTATGTTGAAGGAGGTCTCATTGTAGTGAAGAAAAAACCAGTATGTAACACTATACCTTTTGGTCTAGGCCAGTGGTCGGCAAGCCGCGGCTCGCGAGCCAAATGCGGCTCTTTACACATTTTAATGTGGCTCTTCAGTGTGCCGGGCGCCCGCTCCCCTCCCTCCTCTCGGGCTTCGGAAGGAAGCTTCTGCAAAAGCCGAGTGACAAGTCCCCCAGGCTGTAATTTGCCGAGCTGTACGCGCGCGCCTGTTTTCCACGGCGTGGAGCAGCGGCGAGATTCTGCGCGGCGAGCGATGATTCCGGGGGCCATCAGTGGGGGGGCAGGGTCTCCCCTCGCGTTCCTCATCTTCCCGGATGGACCCTGGAATCATCGCTCGCCGCGCAGAATCTCGCCGCTGCTCCACGCCGTGGAAAACAGGCGCGTGCGCACAGCTCGGAAAATTACAGCCTGGGAGACTTGTCACTCGGCTTTTGCAGAAGCTTCCCTCCGAAGCCCGAGAGGAGGGAGGGAGGCTGTAATTTTCCGAGCTGTGCGCACGCGCCTGTTTTCCACGGCGTGGAGCAGCGGCGAGATTCTGCGTGGCGAGCGATGATTCCAGGGGCCATCTGGGAAGATGAGGAACGCGAGAGGAGACCCTGCCCCCCCACTGATGGCCCCCGGAATCATCGCTCGCCGCACAGAATCTCGCCGCTGCTCCACGCCGTGGAAAACAGGCGCGCGCGTACAGCTCTGTCAGTCTCTCTCTGATTCCCTCTCTCACTCCCTCTCTCTGTTCCTCTCTCTGTCTGTCTGTCTCACTCACACACACACACACACTGTGGTCACCTTGTTGAGTGTTCCAATCACATTTGAAACACACAACTGGCCTGCATTTATGGTATTTTGCAGCAATACCATAAATGCAGGCCAGTTGTTGAGTGTTTCAAATGTGATTGGAACACTCAACAAGGTGACCACAGTGTGTGTGTGTGTGTGTGTGTGAATGAGACAGACAGACAGAGAGAGGAACAGAGAGAGGGAGTGAGGGAGGGAATCAGAGAGAGACTGACAGACACACACACACACACAGAGAGAGAGAGAGAGAGAGAGACAGAGAGGGGGAAGGAGGGAGAGAAAGATAGACAGACAGAGAGAGACACACACAGAGTGAGTGATTAAGTGAATGAGTGAGAGACAGACACATCCACATACACAGAGTGACAGAGAGAGAGGAAGGGAGGGGAGAGAGACAGAGGGAGAGACAGACACACACACACACAGAGTGAGTGAGAGACAGACAGACAGACAGACACACACACACAGAGTGACAGAGATGGGGGAAGGAGGAGAGAGAGACAGAGATACAGAGAGAGAGACAGACAGATAGACACCCAGAGAAAATGACAGAGGGAGACAGAGAGGGAGGGAGGGAGAGAGAGACAAAGAGCCAGAGAGAGAGAGAGAGAGAGAAAGAAAAAGAAAAAAAGAAAGTGGGAGAGAGAGATGAAATTAAAAACAACATACATACAAACCTGACTTACTCAAACTATCCAAGGAAATGCAAGGCCAATGTTCACATTAGTGGTTGTGACTTTGTCAGTCATTGTCAGGATGTAATTTTCTCTACATTGTAAGGCAAATTTTACGGAATTTAACGTTATCGATAAATAATATCGTTCTAAAGTTTTTGTTTTATTAGTTGTGTTATTTGTATCCTCCCGACCTATGTGGATACTTGCATGCAGAATATTCTCAATAAAAACTTATTGAAACTAAAAACAGTGTACCATCCTATGTATTTTCGGTTTTAAAAATGCGGCTCTCAAAATAAATTTCAATCGTGGTTTTGGCGAGATTTGGCTCAGTTGAAAAAAAAGGTTGCCCACCACTGGTCTAGGCTCTTGAAAATGGAGGATTTTTTTTTACATTACGTCTCCTTTCAACTATCATGAATGCCTACATATGCCAGTTTCATATTCATAATAATCCAGTCTAAACTTCTGGCAGATTGTGCAATGAACCATAGTAAAGTTGAAGAAAGAGATAGAGAGGCTAATTCTGGCTACACAACACCAAACCTTAAGAACAAATGCATACAAAACCATAATTGAGAAGTAACAGATAACAAGTGCCACCTCTGCAAAAAAGCTGAAGAAACAGTGGATCACTTAGTTAGCTCCTACAAGAAGGTTGCAGAGACTGAATATAAATGATGGTATGACAAATTAGCAACAATGGTGCATTGGAAGATATGCAAGAAATACTATTTGCCTGCAAGCAAGAACTGATGGAACCATAAATATAGAGAAAGTAATAGAAAATGAAGAAACTAAAGTGGTCTGGGACTTCAGAATTCAAACAGACAAGCCCATGCCACATAATACCATTGTCCAATAAGAAAGACAAAAAAATCTGGATAGTGGATGTGGCAGTACTTGGAGATAGCAGAAGAGAACAGAAAGAACTAGAGAAGATAACAAAATACAAAGACCTGCAAATAGAAATAGAACGACTGTGACAAAAGAAAGCAAAGGTAGTACCAATAGTAGGCAACTACTATTAGGTAACTTGAATGTAATCCCCAAAAATTGGAGCACTATTTGAACACCTTCAGCAATAACAAAAGCAGTCAATTGCCAAAGGCAGCTTTGCTTAGAACAGTTTACCTCTGTGATTATATATTTAAAACGATCAAACATCCTCATCTGCTTATCCTAGTTCTTTGGAAAGGACTTGATAGGTGGACAAAAATTCCAAATCCAGCCTAAACATCTGGCTGATGGTGCAACAAATCATAGTAACAGTAACAACTTTTAAGCTGAATTGTACAACAAAACCTGAATAGAACATCGTAACAGTTGGTGTAATAGTATTCCTCTTATAATAACTGCAGAGTGTAGAATGAACTTTTTTTAAAAGCAGAGGTACCCTAAAATGACATTATCCTGTGACTCAAAAAATATTTTCCTGGACAATTACTGCCAAGCGAGCAACCCCTAATGCCATTCTTTTATGTACAAGTTAAAGAAACAGTGGTCCCAACACAGTATCTTTGCACATTTGCTTTCGTATTCCTGTTTACTGTCTCGTGCTATTTTGACTAGTTGCTAGTCTATAAAATTACTTGTCCTCTTATATCACCACAGGTGAGTTAGATCCCATTTTTTTGTGAGCGATTTTGTCAAAGGCTTTTTGAAAGTCCATTTTAACATCATCCATCAGGTCAGCTTTTTAAAATGCTTATTGAAATCCTCTAAAAGCTTATTCTATGTATTCACTTATTTTTCTTTAACAATCCTTGCAACTACTTCAGTACAATGTTTCCAAAAAATAATACCTACCCCCAAAATTACCGCATGTTTTCTGTGTGTGCGCCCAGTATAAGCCCTACCCCCCAAATAAGTCCCATGTAAGTGCCTGCGGAGCTCGCCGCCTGCTCATTCCGTCTGGTTGCTCAGGATGCCACTTACACAAGGTGAGGCGAGGCGAGAGGTGGTGGAGCTGCTCCCCACGCATACCTGATTACATCAGGGCTCCTGTAACCATGCCACCCACTCCCCAACAACTGCATTGCAGTGGCAGCAACAGCAGCCATGTGCAGAAGGAGCCCATGTGTTAGCTGGCCCATTTCTTATCCCAGCACCGGAGCAGGAGGCCAAGTGATGAGCTGGTGCTGCAGCCATGAGGTAACGGGGTTGAGTTGCCCCATACACCCCGCATTGGCTTACCTTAGGGCCCCTGTGGCCTCGCAATCCATACCCCGCCAACTGTCTTGCCACACAGTTGCAGCACCCCGGCATTGCTCAGTCTTCTGGTCCGGTGCTGCGCCAGTGCTAGAAGTGAGCTGGCGCCTTAAGGCGGGTGTCGGGGTGTGGGTGATCTTGCTGTGGGGGCCCTGAGATAAGCCTGTAGAGGGTGTGTGAGGCAGTTCCAGCTCCCCGCCTCACAGCAGCAACACTCAAAAGAAATAAGACATCCCCTGAAAATAAGCCCAAGTGCTTATTTCAGAGCCGCCCCCCCCAAAATAAGGCTGGGTCTTATTTTTAGGGAAACACTATCTATAAGAGATACTAAACTTGATTCATCTATCGCGTCCTTTATTATCCCTCAATCCCTTTTCAAAAACTGGGGTAACACTGACTAGTTCTTTAATCCTTAAGAATAGATGCCATTATTAAAGAGAAGTTGTATATTTTTGTGAAAAGATTAGTAACTTCATATCAAAATTGCTTAAGAACTCTTTGTTTAACAATATCTAACCTATACAAATTATTTTTACTTTGCCAATATTGCTAATACTGTCATCTTTCATTACCTCCATCTGTTTCTATCTGTGCAATTTTTCTTCTGAAAAAACCAACTCAGGCTTGAATATTCATCTTATGTGCTCATTGGTAAAAATAAATGCAAGAATTACTGACATCAATATTGGCTTCCCAGTCATTCCAAAGAATTGGACTACAGTTACAATAGGAAAAATGATGAAAGATGTGGCTAACTCCAGTTCAATTACCTTGTTAAGCACAGTAACAATCTAGGCCAGCGGCCCACATCCTTTGCTGCTTGATGTCTTGGCTGGGGGAAGGCAGAGGGGAACTGGGCCATGTGAGTGGTGGGCTGTCATGCATGCGCATGCAGCCCTTGCATGAGTGGTGGGCTGCCATGCATGTGTGCAGCACAACTTGCACGAGTGACAGAGCGGTGGACAGGTGCTTGAATGCCCACCAGCCCGTCACTCATCAAGATGAACTGCATACACACACACCTGGCCAGCCATTCACACGGCCCAATTCAATAGGCCACAGCCCGGTAGTGAGCTACAGCCCAGGGGTTGGGGACCACTGATCTAGGCAGCTTCTTGAGATATTAGTTACTGGATAGTATAAAATAGTATCTAGTAGAGAAGTGAGCTGAATTTAGGGAAGCGAAGTCAATGCTCAATTAATATGTTGTCCTATGTCATTTAGTAGAAAAGTACTCCCTTTATGCTGCCTTTATTAGAGACAACAGTATCAAATGGTGTTGAAAATTGTTGATTTTTATTTATAAAGGAAGTGCTAATTTAATATAAAATAATCCACAAGGATTATTCACATGGATGAAAGCTCTCTAGGTAAACCCAAGGACAACAGGATATCTTCTGTTAAACATTTTAGAATTGAAATCAAAAAGAGCAACACAATGAATAACAGAATACAAATATAATATGTAAAAAACACAGAACAAGCAATTACAGATAAATTGAAAAGTGTGGGGAAACTTGTTGGATGGTAATATTGGGATGTATTGGAAAAGAGAATGAGTATGATGCATTTCTTTCTGGATATCAATAATACAGAATGGAAGAGGATATTGGAAGTGGTGACACTCGCCACATCAAGAGTGTATAGAGCTAATCTTATTAAAATTATTATTAAAATGTATTATTAATTATTATTAAAACAATCAGGAAAATAAGGGTAAATGTTCATATAATAGAAAAAAATCAAATTCTTAATATCATAAATATATTTATCTGCAAAAGTGAATCACAGAGTTATCCTATGGATATCTAGGAATCTGCAGTGGGTCATTACTTAGTAACTTGTTCATAAGTATCAAAATTCCAGTCACCAGAGAAAAGGCCCAAATTTTTAGATAAAAAGAAAAGCAGTTTTCAAATAGTTCATAAGCAACCCCAAAGTAACAAAAATAGGTATTAAAATAGCAAAAAGAGCTAGGAAATAGGAAGGAGTGTTTGAAATCCAAGAAACATATACAGAAAAAATCTACAGACCCCATACACCCTGGACATAAACTGTTTCACAATTTCTCCCTTTGAGGTGCCATTGTAGGGCATTGCATGCCAAAACAACTACTTTGTTTCCCCCAAAATATGACTCAGTCTTATTTTCTTTTGACCTCCGAAATAAGCACACAGGCTTATTTGGGGGGGGGGGGTGTCTCATTTTTTTCAATACAGGAGGCAGCAAGTGCGGGAGCCGATAAGAGTGGGAGCACTGCTACCGCTGGCCCCATCCTCTCCATCCCCCTGCGGCCGCCACGGACCAAGTCTCTGACACCCTTCTGCATTCGCCAAAAGAACCAAGTGGCAATTGCTTGGGGAGACAAGAAGGCATAGGGCATGAAGAAATCTTCCTCCTCCCCATAGGCACCCCCACTGGGATCAACGTCAATTGGCCATGCCCACTGCCCCACCCCCTGCTGCTGCTCTTAACTAGGGGTCATTTGGGGGGGGGCTTATATTGCAAGCAGCATGAAAAATCAGGCAAGGGCTTATTTTCATGGAAACATGGTAGATAGAATTTTTTTCCTTCATGCCGTCACTCTGCTGAACACCTAATACTCAGAGTACTGTCATGCCTAAGTATATTTACCATATTGTATGGCTGTAGTAGCATTATTATTCTTTCCGTCTTCTTTACTACCCCCTCTTATTAGTATTGTTATTATTGTTGTTGTTGCTTTGCATGTACACTGGGAACTTTTGCCCCGGACAAATTCTGTGTGTGTGAAATCACACTTGGCTTTCCAATAAAATTGAAATGACAAACACTATCAATACCAAGCTAAACTAAGTGTCAAGCCAGCCTCCCTCAGCAACCAAGAAAGAAACTACTTACAGTGGGGCAAAAAAGTATTTAGTCAGCCACCAATTGTGCAAGTTCTCCCACTTAAAAAGATGAGAGAGGCCTGTAATTGGCATCATAGGTAGACCTCAACTATGAGAGACAAAATGAGAAAACAAATCCAGACAATCACATTGGCTGATTTGGAAAGAATTTATTTGCAAATTATGGTGGAAAATAAGTAATTGGTCAATATCAAAAGTTCATATCAATACGTTATATATCCTTTGTTGGCAATGACAGAGGTCAAGCGTTTCCTCTAAGTCTTCACAAGGTTGGCACACACTGCTGCTGGTATGTTGGCCCATTCCTCCATGCAGATCTCCTCTAGAGCAGTGATGTTTTGGGGCTGTCGCTAGGCAACACGGACTTTCAACTCCTTCCAAATGTTTTCTATGGGGATGAGATCTGGAGACTGGCTAGGCCACTCCAGGACCTTGAAATGCTTCTTACGAAGCCACTCCTTTGTTGCCCGGGCGGTATGTTTGGGATCATTGTCATGTTGAAAGACCCAGCCACGTTTCATCTTCAATGCCCTTGCTGATGGAAGGAGGTTTGCACTCAAAATCTCACGATACATGGCCCCATTCATTCTGTCCTGTACACGGATCAGTTGTCCTGGTCCCTTTGCAGAGAAACAGCCCCAAAGCATAATGTTGCCACCCCCATGCTTCACAGTAGGCATGGTGTTCTTTGCATTTAACTCAGCATTCTCTCTCCTCCAAACACGACGAGTTGTGTTTCTACCAAATAGTTCTATTTTGATTTCATCTGACCATGACATTCTCCCAATCCTCTTCTGGATCATCCAAATGCTCTCTAGCAAACTTCAGACTGGCCCAGACATGTACTGGCTTAAGCAGGGGGACACGTCTGGCACTGCAGGATCTGAGTTCCTGGTGGCGTAGTGTGTTACTGATGGTAGCCTTTGTTACGTTGGTCCCAGCTCTCTGCAGGTCATTCACTAGATCCCCCCGTTTGGTCCTGGGAGTTTTGCTCACCGTTCTTATGATCATTTTGACCCCACGGGGTGAGATCTTGCATTGAGCCCCAGATCGAGGGAGATTATCAGTGGTCTTGTATATCTTCCATTTTCTAATTATTGCTCCCACAATTGATTTGTTCACACCAAGCTGCTTGCCTATTGCAGATTCAGTCTTCCCAGCCTGATACAGGTCTACAATTTTGTTTCTGGTGTCCTTCGACAGCTCTTTGGTCTTCACCATAGTGGAGTTTGGAGTGTGACTGTTTGAGGTTGTGGACAGGTGTCTTTTATACTGATAACAAGTTCAAACAGGTGCCATTGATACAGGTAATGAGTGCAGGACAGAGGAGCCTCTTAAAGAAGAAGGTACAGGTCTGTGAGAGCCAGAAATCTTGCTTATTTGTAGGTGATCAAATACTTATTTTCCACCATAATTTGCAAATAAATTCTTTCCAAATCAGCCAATGTGATTGTCTGGATTTGTTTTCTTATTTTGTCTCTCATAGTTGAGGTCTACCTATGATGCCAATTACAGGCCTCTCTCATCTTTTTAAGTGGGAGAACTTGCACAATTGGTGGCTGACTAAATACTTTTTTGCCCCATTGTAACTCCATTTTGCAGAATTAAGAGTACTATTACTGGTTATGAAAAGATAGCAGCTAAGCAAAGCAAGATCTGAGCCAAAGTGTGCGAAATCATACATATCAATATGTGACCAGCGCCGCCCCCCCCCATTTCAATGGCAGCCGAAAGCAAATAGCGAAGCACAGGCTGACACTAAGACAATCATCTACACAATTTGTCAATACTGATGTTTTAGGAGACTTGGAATTGTTAGACAAATTCATGGAAAACTAAACTAACAATAAGCATGTAACTGCTTTTGTATTCAAATACAGTATCATTATTGATAATTACTAGAGAACACTGCAGGAAAAGATTAATACAGGCAGTCCTCAAGTTACACCACAATTGAGCCCAAAATTTATGTTGGTAAGTGAGAAATTTATTAACTGTTTTGCCCCAGCTTTTACGACTTTTCTTGCCACATTTGTTAAGTGAATCACTGAATTCACTTAACAACCATGTTACTAATTTAACAACTAAATTAGTAACATGGTTGTTAAGTGAATCTGGTTTCCCCATTGACTTTGCTTGTCAGAAGGTTGCAAAAGTGGATCACATGACTCCAGGAACTGCAACTGTCATAAATACGAGTCAGTTGTCAAGCATCCAAATGTAAATCATATGACCATGCAGATACTGCAATGGTCATGTGAAAAATTGTCATATGTCACTATTTTCAGTGCTGTTGTAACTTCGAACATCTCTAAATGAACTGTTGTAAGTTGAGGACTACCTGTACACTCAAGTATCTACTTGGCGACTATGAGAAACAGGATGCTGAACTAAACTGGAATCTAGTAGCAATGTTGCTATCTTCTTAACATGGAAATTTTAACCATGATAAAATATCAGTGTAAACAATAATTAACAATAACCACTGTGGAA
The DNA here is from genome assembly GCF_964273705.1 of Natrix helvetica. Classification (NCBI taxonomy): domain Eukaryota; kingdom Metazoa; phylum Chordata; class Lepidosauria; order Squamata; family Natricidae; genus Natrix; species Natrix helvetica. The sequence continues at coordinate 59,633,542 of NC_138550.1, forward strand.
ATAATAGTATAAATATTAAATATTCCTTTATAAAATAAAATAAAAATTGCTGACAATTTAAATCTATACAGACCTTCCAGTAGTCAGATTGTAAACTGTAGTACCTCTGGTATGCAGATAATGCTGAAATAGAAAAAAAATATTTATGAAAAAACAATACAAACTATAGGCAGCATAGCATCATGCCTCATCTTAACTGGTCAATATATTTAATAAAAATATTCTGACTATATAAATAAAGTTACTGCATGGGAGAAACAGAAATAAAATCATATACCAATTTATATAGAATTTCAGCAAAATTGTTATGGATATAATTTATGTGCACTTATTTTTACATTCATACTCACATGTATTTACCAATTTTATTTAAACAATATGTGATCCTAGTGAGTATACATTGTGCCTAATAGTCAAGTCTCATAGATTCATAGAAATTATGAAATTTTCAACTCATACACCAAAGTATTCATGTAAGAACATTTTTTGTGATCAAAAAAGCCACTTTTTATGTTAAGAGACATACCAAATGGGTAAGACCGGAGACACATATGTATTTATTTATCTTAAAATGCTATTAAATATTTTAATAGCAATTTTTAAAATTGCAGCCCTTTTTTAAAAAGCCTGAATGGACACATTCAGAAGCAGCAGAGGAATACAATCATCTTGCAGCAAGCTGGATGGCAAAAAAATTTAATAGATGAAATAGTAGGAAAGATAGGCTGGGAAGGAGCAGGATGTTGTAGGAAACTAGTACCTGGGAACTAGGCAGAGGAAAGAGAGAATGTGAAAGTAAAGATAAAGAATTGGAAAAGGAAGTGGGGTGGTAGGGTGGGAAATATTAGACAGGAATATTGAGGGAACATAGCCCAGGAAAAGTAAAAAGTAGAAATCAGAAACAGAGGAAATGCTGTGAAACAGTTCCAAAAGTAAAGAAGACAAGAAAAGTAGGACTAAAAAGATTTTAAAAAGTTGAGGGGAAACAGGGGAACATAAACAGCCCATATCCAATTCTTTTCTAGGCTCTTTTTTATTTTTCTGTAATAGAAGTTTTAGAAATATTAAAGAGTAAAAGCCCCATATTATTTTTTTAAAAAGACTCTAAAAAGTCAACATTCAAGCTTCAATTTATACAAAATACTGTAAGAGATGTAAGGTACCAATGAAGACCACTTCGATCAGACTTCTGAAACCAAATTCTGGACAGATTGGTTGAAAAATTATCTTTCTGGCATTGATGAGAAACATTATCTTTATAGAGAATGAAATGATACATTTCAACCAACAAAAATCCCAATTATGAAATGTGTTGATGGATATATCATGGTTTGGGACTGCTCTTCAGCATCAGGAGAAATGGCTTGCAATAGTTATCGGAACAACTGAATTAATTGTGTTAACAACTGAACTGAATTAAGCTGGAACTGGATGATATAGCATAAAATCATTCAGGTAATATTACAGTAAAATGACTGAAACAAAAGAATTGTGCATTTTAGAACAATTGAGTTAAAGTTCTAGCCTTACCCAAAGTGAAATGTTACAATGACAACTGAAGTGAGAAGTTCATGAAAATAAGTTCAAGAGTCAATGAATTTAAGCCAATGTCTCCAAGCTAATATGCAGGATTAATCAAAAGGTACAGTAAACATTTGTTTTCTTACTGAAAGAGGTGTTGCCAGTTGTTAAATCTAAAGCTTCACATGCTTTGCACAATGCTAATTGGCTTCACATATGCAGTACAAACATGACAAGGTATCTATCCCCCTCGGCCCCCCTGATCAGGAAGTTTGTTTTTACTATGCCTGTTTCTGCCAAGACTCAGCAAGCCTTCTCTAATATCAGGCAGAAGGCTACTGAGCCATATCCTGATTTTATTAACAGACTGCAGGATGCTTTAAGACAACAGATAGACAATTCTGAGGCTCAGATGGAGTTGTTGATGAAATTAGCAAAGGAAAACGCTACTTCCAAATGCCAAAAGGCAATTATTGGTCTTGGGAACAATCCTGATTTGGCAGTTATGATTAAAGTGTGTCAAGATATAGGAACAGCTTCTTGTCAAACTAATTTATTGGCGGCTGCTTTATCGCAAGGCAGCAAGCCTCAAGGAAAATTTTACAACTGTGGTACACCTGGTCATTTTAAAGGGAATGTCGAAATCCAGGGGGGTTATGCTTACAGCCTTCCACAGCCTTTTCCATCAAGGGTCGAAACCAAAAGCAAAATGTCCAAAGTTATTTCGTTGGTTGATTTACACACTTACTTAGTCCTTCTTTGTATCAGATTTATGTTGCAGAATTGAATCCTTTTCATAAGCGTTATCCATGGCCTTTGTTATTCATTATATGAGTGATATTTTAATTGGAGCCCCAAAAATACAACCTAATTGGCTTTCAGAAATGCAAAATGATTTACGTGTCTATGGATTGTAAATTGATCCAGAAAAAATACAACTGCATGAAATGTTGCAATCTTTTTTGCTCTGGTTTTCTTTGTTTAACTGTACACGAAAATATTTTGCTAATTAATTTACGGCAGTTGCTGGGGACCCTTACTTGGGGTCATCCGTATTCTTCTTTGCCGGCATATATACTTAGTTCTTTATTTGATTTATTGACCAAAGGAAAACACCCCAAAGATTTGATTCCTTCTGTGCTTGCTACAGTTGAGAAAATTAATGACGTTTTGAGCATTTAGTTTGTAGACCATATTTCTTTTAGAGACTGTTACTAACTCTTTTGATGTTTTCTAAGTTGCCTACGGGAGTGTTATCTGTATTAGAAGACAAAAATACCCTATCCCAAAATATTTTAACCTTGGGACGTACCCAAGCTTGTTGTAGAATTGGACTGATTTGATTAATATTATTCTTCCTATTACAAAATCTGCTTTAACTGACTATGTGGGCTGTATTGCATATCATTTGCCTAAAGATCTTTGGCTTGCGTATTTATTGATTTCTTCTTTTCCTGTTCATCTATTACTTTTGTTTTCTCTGCTTTTGCAAGCTTTTACTGTTTTTTTCAGATGGAGGGAGAACGAGAGGAGCGATTGCTTACAAGGACTCTCATGATAACACCTGGAAAGTATCCTAGCCTGCAAGCAGTCCCTGCAATACTCAGAATTGCTTGCTGCTATTTTAGCTTTCTAAATCTTTTCTTAACAACTTTTTAACTTAATTTCTGACTCTCATTATGTGTGTCAACTTATTTTTAATCTTCCAGGTACTTACATCACACCCAGGAGTGATTCTAATCTTATGGCTTTGTTCTTAATTTTGCAGCAACTATTATAAGACCAAAAGCATTTATATTTTGTTTCTCATATATATAGTTATTTGTTTCTTCTTGGACCTCTCTCTGAAGGTACCATTCAAGCAGATGCTGCTATTTATGTTTTTACCTACTCTCTTTTCAGATCCATTCTTTAATTACTCTTTTTTTCACCAGAATGCCAGGGGATTGGCACAAGCTTGCCATATTCCACTCGACCAGGCCAAGCAGAGTTAATCCCAGTGGTTTGGCCTCTAATCAACTATGGCAAATGGATGTCACCTATGTTCCCACTCTTGCTCCCTGGAAGTATATTCATCTATCTATCTGTTGTTACCTATTCAGGAGTGCTTTAGGCCATATCTCAACAAGGAGAAACAGTTAGTTATGTTATTTCTCATCTTTTTTCACCCATCACTGCCTTGGGCAAACCTTTCTCTTTAAAAACTGATAATGGCCTATTTTTCATTGGCCTTTTTGCAATTTTGTACAACTTGGAACATTGTTTTAATTCATGGGCTATCCTATAATTCCACAGGTCAAGCCATTGTGCAACGTGCTAATTGGTCCTTTACGGACTGTTTTCCCAAATAAATAAAAAAGAAGGGCTCTCGGGCTCCGAATCAATCAATTTGTTGAATTGGTTCAATTTGGCATGGGTAACACAACAGGTTAAAAAAAGTTTTGTCTCACCCTCTAGGGGGATGAGGATATGCTGTGCTTTGCTTCTACAGGATCTTTGTGGATTTTAGCATGTTGTGTTCATCCAGCTAAGAATGTCGTGGTACCAGTCCCCGAATCTGGTTCCAGAAATGGCCAATACAAGCACAGCGGCCAATACGATCTCGTTGGATCAGCCATCCAGTGATGTGAAAAACCTGACCACCAAAGCGCAACACGTGGAACAAATCCCCGAGAATTTATGTGCTGCCATCCTTGCAGTTTTAACTGCCACTTGCTTAGTCATCATTTGTTTATGTTTGATTGTTAATTGCTGCTCTTTAGCAACAGTGGCTGTCATCTCACCCAAACACTCACTTGAACAGCGAATGAAGCAAAACCTATGGATGCAGCTAGCTAATATCACACACACTGATGCTTTTGCTTATCTTAATTAAATGACATGGAAAATTTGCTTTCTATATGTTTGATTCCTGTTTGTATCCTGTCTGCAGTAATTCAAAACTTCACTGGTTTGAGTAGATTGCTATTGAATTAAAACTTTATAAGAATCTAATTGGGGGTTGATTGCCTATTATCCACCCCCTGATGCAATTGCTTTGTATATCCTGATAGTAGCAGTTCTTGAGAATATAACATGTGCAAAAATAGTTAATTGTACATCTTGAAGTAAAAAACCTCACTGTCTTCATATTAGTTCACCTACTTTAAATTATACAGCTTTTTTTAATTTCTTTTAATTTTAATTAAACAAAAACACAAAAAAAGAATCATCCTTCATTACATCTTGTAGAAAGCATGTCGATTGGTTACAAAACAACTTTCGTGCATTTCTTCCACAGTCATTACTTATAGTTCATATTAGATTATACACTTTAAATCAAAAATCTTTGTATATCTTAATATCAATGTACCACAATTCTCATTTGACTACAATTATTTGAACGTGCTTTTACCTCAAATCATTCATACTTAAAGAGGCAACCACATAATAGCATTCATTAGCTATTTAAAAAATCCTCCAATATCATTACACCTTTATGACATATTCTAAGTAAAAGTCAATTAATAAAATTTCTAAACCTTTCCCCCCCTTTTTCCCCCCAACTCGCTATTTAGAGTTTGTATCCAAGTTGCTTTTGCCAATACCAGAGCATGTATATATTATTAAACAATATCCTTTGACATTTCTTTGTTGTTATTATAATTGGCTAAAAATCATTTACTATTTATATCCCATCTTCTCTTGTCAAACCCAAAAAACATTACACCTTTATGACAAGATCTAAATAAAAGTTTGTTAATAAAATTTATAGGTCTTTTTCCCTGATCGCAATTTAAAATTTATATCCAAATTTCTTTTACTAGTTTGCCAGTACATGTATATATCATTAAACTGTATCCATTATCATTTCATTATTATTATAATTATTTGTTGACAAATAAACATTTAATAACAATCTAAAACTATCTAAGAATTGCTAAATTCCTACTTATTGATCACCAAAATTAACTAATTTTTTATTATCAACTTTCATTGTCAACCTGTATCTTTCCAGTAACAAAACAGTCTTGTCTCTCTTGCCAATTGTGGTGTCAGTCTTCTTTTTATTTCCTTTATAAGGTTTTTATAGACTTCTCTCTGCACTTCGTTGCTTGAAGGATCTCTCAGGTAATCTCGTTGCCCTCCAGTTGTTATTAAAATTAGCTTGTCTTTGGTTGTCAATTGTGCTTCTGAAAAAATTTCTCTTCTTGAATCCATCATCATTACCCTTTTTTTTTCTTCTGTATTTTGGAATCTAGGGTAGAGCTCCAGTTCATCAAATTCCCTTTTCCATATTCCCTTTGTTCCACTTTCACCCACATTTGCTCCATTAATAAATTCATCTATTGTCTTGTCTTTATCTTCTATGTCTTCATTCTGCCCTTTAATTTGGGGGGCTCCAACCCCTTCATCTTTTGCTATGAGGAACACTAGTTTTTCCAACTTCTTCTCAATTCTTCCATAGCCTTCCAATAGTGTTTGAATTCCAGCCAAAATATTTTGGAATTTTAAGGTTTCCTCATCTGAATATTGATCCATGTTTCCAAAAAAGAAGAAGGGAAAAAAATTAGTAGCCACTGCCACTCTAGCCTTCCAGGCCTCTTTTATTTTTTTTATTTTAGGTTGACTTAAACACAAGTTCTTTTATGCTCTTCAAAAGAGAAAGGGTTCTATTGTTTTTTTCTCCTTTCTCTGAGACCAGCAAGGCTTCGTCTTCTTGATCAGCATCTCTACGGGATGGTTTATGTCCAAACGGACTGTCGAGCGGCAAACGTGTCAACGGCGGTCTCAGAGTGTCGAGACCACACGGTGTAATGTCGTGACGTTGGCTCCTCCTCCAAATTGTACAGCTTTTGAGGAAACTTCTTTTCACTTTGCTTATGTTTGGCTCCCACAAGGATGGTTCTTTATATATGGTCAAGAAACTTTTAATTATATTCCTGCTAATATTAGTGAAAAACAATGTTGTCTCAGCCAGTTAATTTCTGTTTTGCTTTTCAAACAGCAATTTCATTCAAGCCGTTCTCAATGAGGAGTCATGCTAGACAACATTTGTGACGCTGAGATAGCTTTGCTTAATAAAGTAGAATATGTAGCATTGGCTATATTTATAGTGGGTGTGCCAGGGTTTGTTGCTCGCGCTTATTTTAATATTAATGCTGTTGTGTGTAATTTGTCAAAAGCAATTAATGCTACTTTTTTTAGCTATTTTAGTAATGTGTTGTTTTAATCTTTCAGATGAATCAAGAACCATCCAGCACCAGCTCAATATTTTACACAATTTGGCCTCTGATTTGAAAATTGATACTTTAGGATCTTAGTGGGAAAGCTTTTGGGCTTGGTTGGCCACAGGCTTATTGGGAAACATCCTAAAGTTATTTAGTCATTATTTGTACTATTTTGATTGGTGGGTGCTGCTTTGTACAGTGTCTTCCCTCCCTTTGCAATATATATGAATCACAGCTTTTTGTCCTAAAACCCCCTTCCACACTGCCTCAGGGTCATGTATATGCCCTGTATAAGCTACTGTAAGGATGTGTCTTCTTTTGATTATGATTCTTTTAAATCACAGTGATTTGACTTACATTTACTGTCAAAATGGTCATAAAATTGGATCTGGTTATGTCACAACTTGACTTATGACTGCAATGACTTATGATGGAAATTCCAATCCCTGTTGTGATAATATATCAAGGATTACCATAAAAAGCCTGAAACACATTTGGCTAATATTATTGGCAAGGACACTTCTAATGATTAGAATTAATTATATTTTATGTTCAAAATCCTTTACTATATTGCTACTCTATAAGAAAATTTAGATGTAAATCTTTTACAAAATTGTAAGAATTTATATTCTCTCTCGTTAATATAATAGTCCTTGAATAAATTATAATAAAGTTATCTAATTCTAATTTATTTTTCACAGTCTATGCTTTACTTGATCATCTGGGAAAAAATGCAATTTTATTTATTTGTTGTCATATTTTCCTCACATACTCCCCCCAGGTTAGGTCTTTTTTTAAAAAAAAAGCAATTGCATTAAATAAAAGTATTTATGTCTGAATTCCTAAATATAAACAACATTTAAGTGAAGCTGATATACTGAAAACCCTAGAATACAAGGAGACTTACAATATACAGATAGTCCTTGCCTTATGACAACAATGATCATTCATTTAGACTGGAACCTTGGTCGCTAAGCGATTGTTAAGCAAATCATCACATGATTAATCATTGTTAAATACATGCTGATTGCCAAGATACAATCTGCACTCACATAACTGTGGGGGAGCTGTGATGATCATAAGGGCTAGTCATAAGTCCTTTTTTTCAGGATTGTTGCAATTTCAAATAAATGATCAAAAGTCAAGAATTACTTGTAATATTTTGGCCAAAGCTCAGTTTATCCTCCTGAAAACTGTATGTTGAGATAGTTGCTTTGTTTCCAGTTTAACAAGGATCAAATCACTGAAGTTCAACTTCAAAATAAATTATTATTATTAACAGATATATACCATACATTTGAATGTATTGCCAATGTGTAAGATTAAAGAAAATGGATCTAAACTTACCTTTGCATTAGCATAAAATATTAGTACAATATTAGTACAATTTAGTATGTTTCAAAACTAAATTCACTACTGTATTTAGCTACATTGTTCAAATTCAGTAAATACAGGTAGTCCTTGACTTACAATCACAATAGAACCCAAAATTTATGTTGCTAAGTGAGACAAATTTCAAGCAAGTTTTGCCCCATTTAATGATCTTTCTTGCCACAGTTGTTAAGTGAAAGGGAATAACTGCAGTTGTAAGCTAGTAGCATAGTTAACCTTGTCAGAAGGTCGCAAAAGAGGATCACATCACCCCAGGACACTGCAACCATCATAAATATGAGTCAGTTGCCAACTGTCTGAATTTTGATCAAATGACCACAGAACTGTTGCAATGGTCATAAGTAGTGAAAAATTGTCCTAATTCACTTTCTTTCTTCTTTCCTTGTATACAGAAATACAATACAATACAATAGTAGAGTTGGAAGGGATCTTGGAGGTCTTCTAGTCCAACCCCCTGCCTAGGCAGGAAACCCTATACCGTTTCAGACAGATGGCTATCCAACATCTTCTTAAAGACTTCCAGTGTTGAGGCATTCACAACTTCTGGAGGCAAGCTGTTCCACTGATTAATTGTTCTAACTGTCAGGAAATTTCTCCTCAGTTCTAAGTTGCTTCTCTCCTTGATTAGTTTCCACCCATTGCTTCTTGTTCTACACTCAGGTGCCTTGGAGAAATGTTACTGAAGTATTCACATTACTACACCAAGTATCAATATTATAGATTATACAGTATACTTGGAATGGTTAATTAAATAAATACCATTTGTGAACAAGACTGCTTATGCACATATACAATTATATTTCAAAAGGACATTTTTCATAATAAATGTACTTGAAATAAAAACAAACTGGTAGGTTATAAGAATTTAGTGTTGATAATCTAGCCCTTAATTACTTTCTTCAAAGACTTAAAAGAACTTAAAAGAAATGTATAGACTCCAGATAGACTTCTCTAACCTGATTATTTTCTGAAATTATCGTTTTCAGTTAACAGTAAGGATCAAAGAACAATACAAGATGTAATGGATATTTTATGGCCCTCCTATGATCCTATCAATATAATTCCAAAAGCAGGAAGTAGAATTATTGACAGCATTATTCAAATGACAATCCAGTATTTTCTAATTAGTAGTAGATTGAGAGATTTCAGAGGTAGTTTTTAGATTAGGAAATCTAATTTACATAAAATAACATAAGCATAGATAAGATATATGCTTAATTACATATGAAACTATTAAAATGTATATCAGAAAGCATGAATTGTGTCATCTAGCTTGTTCTCTACATTCATATGTTGGCAATAGTTGCTAGTTATGAAAAAACCAAGGGATGGGCTTGAAGAAAAACTTTTAAATGAGTGCAATCTTAAAGGAAAAATTATTTTTCTTAAGTGATATGAATAGAATATACAGAGTAATTGGCCATTCAAAGATTCGAGCATGTGATTTTTTGGTGAGTATCTGCTTTAAAAAGATTTGTTTATTTCAGTTTAAGCATTAACCTACACACAAACACATGGCAAAGGAATATACCTAAAAGAATGATTGAACTGATTGTTCGTTATGAAAGAAACAGTGATGAGGAGAGATTCTGAATTTGAGACATAGCTTTTTGGGTAATACCAGAAATGAATCTTTGGGGTAGAAACAAAGGAGAAGAGGCAATGTGAAAGGAGAAATGATTCCTGAAATGGAATGAATGAGTGCTGGTAACAATGTGTCCTTGACTGGTTCAATGTATTATATGTAAGGAATGCCCATGGTAACATTAAAAATATGGTTGTAAATATGTAAAAATACATATAATTCTGCATGTAGACAATAATAGGTTGTTGTTTAAAAACTCATATTTGCATCAAGTACAGGTAATCCTTGAATTACGAATGGAGTCTGCCCTTTCCATTCGTAACCTGAGGATTCAAGGGGTGAATCTTGTACCTTTAACGGGATCACTGCCACCTTTGCCCCTGCATTTGCTAATCAAATGCGAAGCTCATTAAGTGCACATGAGGTATTTCAGGGTGGGGAAGGCCATGGGGGAGCCTACCAATGGAACAAGCCACCTGCCTAAGACTACCCAAGGACTCCCCGATCCACTGAGATACCTCATACTGCCCACAATTGCTTCCCCCCCCCGCCACAGGGGCTCCTTACCTTGTGAAGATCTAGCAGTCTCCTCTCCAGCCTCGTGCGTCTTTCTGCAGTTCCGTTTGGGCTTCCGCATGCCTCCCCCAGCATGGCCAAAATAGAACTTCTGAGGGGGGGGGGGATCCGGCCCTCCAAGGCTCTATTCGCCCCTCTACGGTCCTCCCTCAGCCTGTTGCAGGCTTAAATGGAGTCTCCAGGGGCCAGATCCGGTCCTCTGAGGCTCCGTTCAGCCTTCTGCAGCTGTCTCCCCGCCCGTTACAAGGCAAAATGGAGCCTCCGGGGGCCGGCCCCTGGAAGCTCCATTTTGGCCTGCAACAGGCTAGGGAAGCCCACGGAGGGCCGAATGGAGCCTCAGTGGACCGGATCCGGCCCCGGGAGGCTCGGATCTGGCCCCCGGAGGCTCGGATCTGGCCCCTGGAAACTCCATTTTGGCCTGCAACATGCCAGGGGAGGCCTCTGGAAAGTTCAACAGGGTTTCTGAGGGGTAGCTCCACCCCTTAGAAGCTCCATTTCAACAAGCAAGTGCCAGGCGAGGCGTCTGGACACCCGAATTGAGCTTCTGAGGAGTGGATCTGCCCATCAGAAGCTCCATTTGGCCAGAAACATGAGGACAAATGTTGCAGAGCCCCTGCAGTTGTTCATAAGGGCGAACAACTGGCATGGTGCTACAAGATTCGTAGTTTCAGGCCTTGTTTGGAAACGCTAGGGGGCACTGATCACGTAACTTCGAACAATTGCTAAGGGAACACTTGTAACCCAGGGATTACCTGTATTAGACTGTACGATAGAGTGAGGAATATATATTTGAAAATAAAGGTACTAAGTATTGCAAGTTATACATGTACGACAAAAATTAGAGGAAATAGATAAATTTGCTTGTCCTAATTGAATTTTTTGATCAGAAAATGAATGGGAAAAAATGTAAGATATGCAAATGTTGTTAGAACTGTAGTTGATGCTACAGAGTCTATGGCAATGAATGACGGTTGAAATAAACAACAATTGATTATGCTTCTGCCTACTTCATTAACAGGGACTTAGATATGTCAAGAGAAATACAGAAAGGAACAGATTAATTTAAAGATTGAGAATATCAATGACGAGGTATGAACAAATGGAGTATGAAAACAACGAGTGACCAGTAGAAAAGAAATAAGGTTATTTGACCATGCACCTATAAGGAATACCTTATCACTAAAAAATAAATGAAGAGGAATTGAGTTCAGAGAAAATGAAAGACTGAGAAAGTTGCGGTTTAGAAAGAGTTGAGGGGATTATTGGAAAAGTTTAAAGAATAAAAGTTAGTATGTAAATGGACATGATGGAAACAAGAATGGTTTGCATGGATAGAAAGATGTAGAGAAGAACAATGAATGGTACTGGTTTAAAATGAATTTGGTTGAGTTTTATTTTATCTCCTGCCTTTAATTTCTTTTCCTTGTTTTTACTTTTCTATGTATTTTGTATAATGTTGCCTCTCTAAAAAAGGGGGGACATGTAAGTACTGTATTATGTATGTAGTACTGATCTAGGATTCTGAGGGGAAAAATACTAAAATAAATTATAATAGACTTACCTTTTGGATAATCTTCCAATAAAAGGTTGAAGTGACCTAACTGGCAAAAGAAATCTGATTCAACTTTTCCTTCTGCTTTTAATATTAACGATTCATAGCAGCCAACAGCCTGGAAAAAAAAGGATATTCTTTATAAATATATTCTATTGATAATATATACTTTAAAATTGACTTTTGTTACAAAGCTAAGAAGCAATCCAATATTTTGCCATCTATTAGGGAAATGCATATGTCCTTATTTTACTGCTATGATGATACAATTGTTTAATTTGCAAAATTTTCACTTTGAATAAAATAACCTAATCATATCAATAATTATTAAATATTAAGATGACAGTTTAGTTTAATACATTAATGTATTAGTCACTTGTCTATAAGAACAATTCTGCTGTAGCAGAAATTATAAATGAAGGAGTAAATCTTATTTCAGCGTTAAATACCACAGTTCTGGCATAACATATTTTATGAAACTAGAAAAATTGATTTTTAAATAAACTAGCTTCAGATCCATGTACCTGAAACGTATCTTTTTATAAGCCATATCAAAAACTGTAAGAAAAATAGCTTGGTAAAATATCGTAATTAGGTACATTTGCCACTCAAATTTGTAAACGAGAATGAAGAACAAAGAATTGAGGGGGAAAAAACCATCAGTATTTCTGTGCAGTAGCATTCCTAAGTCTACATTCTGAAATTTTCTACCTCCATTTGCTAATTAATAGAATATGTTACATTGCATGTACCTTATTAATTAGGAAACATTTTTGTTTGCAAGAAAAAAAATGCTATAATAATATGGGCATGAAGCAAAATTTACAATAGCATTCACTTGGCTTTCTTTCTTCTTTCTTTCTTTCTTTCTTTCTTTCTTTCTTTCTTCTTTCTAACTATGCTTTTGGGGCAAATTTATTCTGATCACTCACCAGTTGTTATTATTGTTATTGTTTTTGTATCTTCTTGCATGCATCTTACATTTGATTAAAAGCATAAAGGTGATTTTTCCATAAATATATGGAAAAAAGGGGGAAATGCTGTAGATATCAATCCTTTGTATTAAAACTGTGGGACCTAGGCTTGAAGAAAATAAGCTGGCAATATCAATAGTTACATCCTGAGAAAAGCAAAGAAGCAAATGCCTGAAGAAGCATTACTGCACAGATTAAAATATGTGAACTCCTTATACTGCTCTATCATCTATTTGCTCTATGGGCACTAAACTGAATACTGTCTGCCTTATGACAAAACTTTCATATCAAAAATAAGCTGCCTATCTTCAAAGTGAAATCAAATATCACATTTGGCAAAAATACTTCAGTGCTGAAAAAAGTATTTGCAATACAATAATCAGATTAAAGATAATAAATTCACCAGTCTACATCTGAAATTATGCTAAACTATAGTCAGACCTATGTCTCCGTTTTCTGAATCATCTTGCCATGGCTGAAGGTTAGCAATTTGAATGTCCAGATTTAATTTCAATAATTACCAATTACCTCACCCTTGAAAATAAACTAAAGTATATTTGTTTGGTAAGAAGAAGCAGAAATGTAATTGTCTGGTTTTTACATTGAGCATTGATAAGGGAGAAATTGTTTTGTTTTTTTGCTATTGTGAATACAGTTTTTTAAATCTGGTGAGAACAAGCATATGGCCTAGAGGACATATACACCTGACAAATTCTTGAGTAGTCTTTGAAACCTGTTTTTCATCTTGCAGCTGTAATACTGCAGAACAGATAAATTGATTGGGGTTTTAATGAAGTATAAGGTGGGAATTAATTATTTTAATTTTAAAATGTATATATCAATCTATTTATTAAATTTAGAAGACCTCCCAACTCCAACCCAAGATCCTGGGTGACATGGGTGGGAGTTAGGATTCTGACAGCCGGAATAATAAAAACAAGCAAAGATCAGTATATGTCCAGTAAAAAACGTTAATGTTAGCAAACAGAACCCTAAAAGGCGACTCAGTGCCTACCTAAACCCCCAAGGAAATTTCAAGGACTTTCATGAATTTTCAGAGTGGAGACCTTACAACTTGGAGAATGGGGGCAAGTTTCTGTTATAGGAAAATGGCCCCCACAATTGGCATTATTCAAATTAATAGGACCCCAAAGGCATCCTGTCTAATTGTACAGGACAGGCGGAAACCAATGTAGACAGTCACTCAGATAAGTAGTTCAATGCCATGAACAGCTTTATAAATGGCAACTAGCGTTGTCAAACTGCTTCGGCAAATTTTGACCAGAAAAAAGAATTAGTCTTTGCCACCTCCGTCTTAAATAATGTTAAGTAAAAAAATCATTATCAATATTAACATTGAAACAAGTAAATACTGCAGTACATAGAAAACCTCCTCTAGATGGTAAGATGATAAATTTTAGAAATTAATTTTAAAGTTAGTATACATATATGTTATTTATTATCAACCGAATTATTATGTAATAAAAAAATAAAAAATAAAAATCGACTTTAAAATAATTTTAACACTTAATTCATGCTAGTGGCCATAATATGTCATTTTAAAAGCAACTTGGGAGTATTTTTAGAAGAAAAATATTTAAAGCCCCTTGCTTAATACAGCAAATCTCTTCTGACTAATTAAAACAAGCAAGAACCAGTAAGGAAGAGTTTTAGAAGTGTCCAACCAAAAAATCTCAGCTATCAAATTTCTCTAACTAAGACTGAATTCAATCATCATTTGACCAATAAGATACAAATTATAAGAAGGCCAGTGAACATTTGGAGCAATAATGGTGCTCCAAATTTACAAGTGAATAATTTTTTTCATTCTTTGCTATTAAGTAAGCTATTAAAAAGCTATAGCATTATTTATTCAGGAAGAAAGCTCCCATCAATGTCATTTGCCTTTCAATGTCATAGTTTGAGAACACATTTGCAAATTATGAATTATAACAAATGTACATTTTCCATTAGATGAATAGGAATTCAAAGGGGAAAAACTTCAAAAACTTCATAAAAACTATCAAGAGCAAAAGGCCAGAACATAAGTTTAGTTTCAATTAAACTGACTTATTACTATTGATGCCTATGCATAGAAATCTACTCAACGAATGGTTAACACTACTTTGGCACTAGATAAAGGTAAATGGAATTCAGGAGGGGTTGGACTTAATCCATTTGTGGCTACAGAGAAACTTTTAGGCTGATTAATCTTTTGACTCCACCCCCAGGTTCTGCCACTCCTTCTTCTACAAAAACCTCCTGAAACTATGTTTAAATTATTATCATTGTTTGCTTCATTTTAATCTTATTCTGTGACTCACTGTGGGCTGCTAAAAAGGTACAAGCCAAATGATCTGAACTGTAAATAAATTATGGTACTAGAAAAAGTACCTTTAAATAACAATCAACATGAACTGAGATCTCACATGCCATCTTCTTAGCTCTCCTACTTTCATGCTTCCCAAATTTCTACATCATGGCTAATCATAGTTAATATAAAGATAAAAATATTAAATAAAAACATTTCAATTCATGCTCTCGTAGTCTTATTTGTCATTTCATAACTATAATTGATCTTTCTAATAATGATGTGGATGTCTGAATTGATGCTATATTTTCCTCACTATTACACTATTATGGATAAATGGACCTTACTATGTACAAAGAGAACACATACAGGAATTGTGTCATAACTTATTTATTTAGTTTCCTTTCTTCTATATCTTTCAACCAAGCAGCTTTAAATTAGGCAGGGAAACGCAGGAACTGAAAAGAGGACTTTTCAGAGAGAATTATATACAGTAACTAAATATTCTCCTTCACAGGCAATTTCACTGTATAGGCTAATGTCTGAATTGTTCTCACAATTTAGATCTTCAAAGTAAACTTCAGCCATTAATGCCTTGGGCTGAGAAAAAAACACCACCAATGAATTACGTGCTCACTGAAATTACCCAACTTTATATCAGAACATATTTTAAAAAGACAGAAAATGGATTCATTTCTCTCTAATGCAAATATTATATAGGAAACTTTCTATTTCATTCTTTGAAGCAGATAAGTACATTTATTTTTGCAATTATACAAAAATATTGAATCATCTCCATAATTTCAACTTATACTTAACAGTAATAACTGCTAAATGAGAACTATAAATTGAGAGTACATAATGTTCAGTTGCAAGGATGCGAGGGCTGTTTCAGAATATTCATGAGTGATAAACAGAGTAGTCATAAACGGCATAATTGCCATGCACAAGAAATATAACATTAATTGGAAAGTCAGTGCTTTCTTGCTTTTAATACAATTTCCCCCAAAATAAGCCCTATCATGTTTTTATGCATGCGCCTAATTTAAGCCATACCCCCAAAATAAGCCCTACTTAAGAGCCTGCGCAGCCACCCGGCCACCCATTCAGTCTGGTTGTTCATGGTGCCGCAGCCATGAGGCAAGGTGATAGTGGAGCTGTCCCACAAGCCCTGTACCGACTAACCTTATGGTCCCTCGCAGCCAGGCCATCCATGCCCCAACAACTGCCTCGCAGCCATAGCACCAGCAGCCATGTGCAGAAGCCCATTCAGCCACCGGCCCACTTGCTCATGGCCACAACGGAGCAGGAGGTTTAGTGGTGTGTTGGGGCTACGGCTGCAAGACAAGGCAGATGTCGGGGTGTGGATGGCCTAGCTACAGGAGCCCTGAGGAAATCCGGTGTGAGGCGCACGGGGCAGCTCTATCTCTCACCTCGCAGCGGTGACACTGGTGTGCCACGCAGTCTCCTACCCTGCCATGAGCAAGCAGAAGTTGGCCTCCTGTACATGGACAAAAAATAAGACACCGCCCAAAAATAAGCCCCAGTGCTTATTTTGGGCCCCAAAAGAAAATAAGACTCAGTCTTATTTTGGGGGGGAAACACAGGTATTTCTCCAAATATTGTGTAAAAAGCTTTAGATAAATTATTAAATAGCTCAATGCTTCCAGGCACCAGCTCAATAGCTCAATGCTTCCAGGCACAATCAGGAAGAATATACAAGTTACTCAGAGAAGGTGTACACGTTGATGATCAGTTTAATACAGTTTACCAAAAAGACAGTTCAACAGTCAAGCAAAAAGCTAGGAATAGACAACAAGGTCAACTGTTAGGAATAAATATGACAATCTTCCACAGAATTCTAGACAAAACAGTACAGAAGTCATTGAGGAAAAGACAATGCAATTTATCCTACTGTAGTGCTAAATAATTCCAAGCTCCAGACAAAATTCCACTTTTAATATGTAATTAATATGTAATTAATATGTAATTTGGGAGTCTTACTATGCCACAAAATGCAGTAAAGGTAGCCCTCAACTTAACAACCATTAGTTTAGTAACCATTTAAAGTTACAATGGCACAATGACTTATGATCACTGTTCATATTTATGACCATTGCAGCATCCACATGGTCACACGAACAAAATTCAAACATTTGGCATGTGGTATGTGTTGTGGGCCAGCAGGAGCTGTTGGAGCTGCAACCAGACTCCGACAGTGAAGGGCCTTATCAGTTGGCTCTGGAAGATGTGGAGGACCCTGGACAGGGTTCTGACTCTGAGCAGGGATCAGAGAGGCTGGTTGGCCACCAGGAGGCGCCTGAGGCATGGAGCAGCGGAGAAAGCCAAAGGGAGTGTGCTCCTGAAGTCATGCCTTGGAGCAGTGGGGAGGAGATAAGGGAGTGTGCTTCTGACGTCATGCATTGGAGCAGTGGGGAGGAGACAAGGGAGGTGGTTCTGGATGCCCGGCAACGAAGGGCTAATAGACATAAAGAACAGCTACGCAGTTACAGGAGATAATTGAACTCAGGTGGTTGTAATTAGGCTCCTCTCAAGACTGTATTTAAGGAGGGACTTTCCGCAAGTTGTTTGCAGGAATCAACATATTTACCAGAGCTGGAGAAGCTACCGGGTCTTGTCCTCTTGGCAGGCTAGATTGTTGCCAAGGTATAGTCTGTGCTGGATTGCTGCCAAGGTCTCATCTGTGCTGGATTGCTGCCAGGGTCTAGTCTGTGCTGGATTGCTGCCAAGGTCTTGTCTGTGCTGGATTGCTGCCAAAGTCTAGTCTGTGTGTTAATAAATCATCGTGCAGTATCTTTGTCTTGGCGTGTTTTGGTCTATGAAGAGTGGGGGGTCAGAACAGGTATGTATTTATGACAGTTGGATTTCAACAAGCAAAGCCAATGGGGGGATTCAGATTTGCTTAATAACTGCATGATTCATTTAACAACTACAGTGATTTGCTTAACAACTAGAGCAAAAAATATGGGTCAAAACTTACTTAACTGTCCTGCTTAGCAATGGAAATTTTGGACTCGTTGTGGTTGTAAGTAAAAGACTACCTACATCTGTTGTTGAGGGGGAAGAAGGGGGAAGATTGAAAAACTTTTGATACATGTAAATGTTTTAATGGTAAAGAGAAAACTGTGGATTCATGAAAAGGTATGGGCCTCAAATCACAATCAGCCTTGTAATCACACCATTATTTGATGTCATTCAAAAGTCTTTTGAATGGATGGCAAATCATGGAGTGGGATGACTAGAGAAATAGAAGTGCAATACTTTATTTCATTATTATCCTACTTTTGTCTTGAGTTACTACTATATGTACATGTAGTCCTTCACTTATGACCATGACAGAGCCTGTCCATTAGTCACACACTGCTTCCGCACATGTGCCTGGCCTTCCACAAATGTGCTTTGCTCACACGTGCACATTCCACACATGCACTCAGCCTCAAAAATATGCCTAACAGGATGGCATAGAGCCAGGGCAGGTGCAACCACGATTTCCGCTACCGGTTAGGGTGAACGAGTCTGAACAGTCTGAATACCACCTCTGGATCTCTTGACATTCTGATTATGGGCTCAAAGCTGACCAATCTGTTATACATTATTACATCAAAATCTACTTCAAAATTCTACATTATAAGGTAGGTATAAGTCTCAAGTGCATGTCTGGCAAATTAACACAACTGCTAAGTCAAAGGTGTAAGTGACAAAAAAAAACTAAAAATAAAAAAAAGTATTACCAACAACTTGCTTTGAGATGATGGAGGAGCTAAATTTAATAGATATTTAGAGAAAAATGGAACCAGAAAAAAAACAATTTACCTTTTACTCCAATCCATATCAATCCTGGTCACGGATTGATATGGCATGGATGAATGGGGAAATTGGGGCAGAAATACATACAATTGAAATATTACCAAATACGTGGGCGGATCACAACCCCATTAAAATAATTTGGGAAGGAAAAAAAACTAGATGAAGATGGATGTTAAATTTGCAAATATTAAAAGAAAAAGAATTTATTCAAAAATGTAGAAACGAATTGGAGTTATTCCTTAAGGAAAACACAAAAGAATAGACATCTATACAAAATCTATGGGACACCATGAAAGCTTATTCCCTTGGAATTATTATAGTGTATTCAGCAAAAAGAAAGAGAAATGGGCACAACAGAAGATATTAGAGGAGGAACTTAAAAATTTAGAAATAGAATTACCAAATAAGCCACAGAATGACAAAATAAGAAAGGATTGGATGTTAGCAAAACATCAATTAAATATATCAGACCAGGAAGAAATGGTAAAGGGCCTAAAACTAACAAAACAAAACTTCTTTGAGCAAGCAAATAAACCGGGGAGGTGATTGTCATACAGATTGAGAAAAGAGAGAGAAAAAAGATTAATATATCAACTTCAAAAGGAAACTGGTGAATTATAACATTCAATGGAAGGGAAGAAAAAGATTGCATACAAGTACTTTGAGAATCTGTATAAATGGGAACAAATAGATGAAAAACAAATAAGAGAATATATGAACGGAGAAGAAACACTGTCAATAACAGAAGACATGAAAGAAATGTTGTCAAAAAAAATAACGAAACTAGAATTGAAACAGGCGATCCAAAAACAGAAAAATAATAAAACGCCAGGCCCAGATGGATTTCCAGCAGAATGGTATAAAATAATAGATGAATTGAACGAATTGATAGAACCCTTGATGTTGGAGATGTATAATGAGGCACCAATGAAAGCAAAAATACTGGATTCATGGAGGGAAACACATATTACATTAATATTTTAAAAGGTGCAGATAAAAAACAGATTCAAAACTATAGGCCAATCTCATTGTTAAATGCAGACTATAAAATATTCACAACAATAATAGCGAAGAGACTGAAAAAACTATTAAATGACTATATACACCCAGACCAAAATGGATTTCTCCCAACAAGACAAATTAGGAATAATACCAGAATAGTAGCAAATATTACTATGTACTTATGAGGTGCATCCAGAGAAACAAGTGTCATTTGTTTTTCTGGATGCACAGAAGGCATTTGACAATTTAAATTGGGAATTCATGACGCAACAAATTAAGAATATGAAATTAGGGGACCAATTTGAAAGATTAATAGAAACGATATACTCTACCCAAAGGGCAAATATATTATTAAATGGGGAAAGTATAGAGACCATTAAAATAATGAAAGGAGTAAGCCAGGGTTGCCCACTATCACCTCTGCTCTTTATCCTGACGCTTGAAAGTCTGCTAATAAGAATTAGACAAAATTCAGAGATAAGAGGAACTAAAATTAAAAGAGAGGAGTATAAAAGTCAGGCCTTTGCAGATGATTTGGTATTCATTATAGAAGATCCGCTAGAAACAGGAAATAGTTTAATGCGAGAATTAGAAAAATATGGAGATGTAGCAGGGTTAAAGATTAATAGAGAAAAGACTAAAATGATAACTAAAAATTTGAAGGAAGAACAAAATAAAGAATTAGAAAGAATAATAGGACTGCAAGTGACAAAGAAAGTTAAATATCTTGGAATATGGCTAACTGCAAAGTGCTCAACTATAAAAGAAAATAATTATACAAAATTAGCGCAACAAATAAAAAAAGATCTAGAATTATGGGGGAAGCTATAACTATCATTATTAGGGAAAATAGCAGCAATAAAAATGAATGTATTACCGAGACTATTATATTTATTTCAAACAATAAAAAAATTTTTTATTGAATTGAATAAGATTATATTAAAATTTATATGGCAAGGGAAGAAAGCCAGGATAAAGTTGAAAGCTCTACAGGATGACAGAAGCAGAGGTGGTATGGGACTCCCTGACTGGGAGCTTTATTACAAAGCAGCAGCAGTAACATGGATGAGAGATTGAATACATTTTAAAAATAAAAGAATACTAACATTAGAGGGCCACGATTTGCAAATGGGATGGCACTTTTTCCTATGGGAAGAGGGTAAAAAGAAACAAAAATACTTTAACAGACACTATATTAGAGATGCACTGATACAGGTCTGGAATAAAATTAGAGAAAAATACTACATGAAAATACCGACATGGCTTTCCACTATGGAAATACACTAGATCTATCGAAAATGGTTAGATATAGTGAAAATTTAGACCTCCAAGGAAATTTGAAAACAAATCAGGAATTAAAGGAGCAAAATATAAATATAGACTGGTGGCCATAACTTCAACTACAATCGAGATACAAAAAAGAGGTAAAAGAATATGGAATATACACAGAATTACAACAAATAGATAAAATTTTAATTGGTCCAGAAAATAAATTCATAACGAAAATTTACTAATATTTATTAGAAGTCACATTAGAAGAAGAAAAAGTTAAAGGTTGCATGATAGCATGGGCCAAAAACTTGGGACACAATATAGATCTAGTGGATTGGGAAAGAATTTGGAACACAAATTATAAACTAACACGATCAGTAGCACTCAAAGAAAATATGTTTAAATGTTTTATCGTTGGCATTTACCACCAACGAGATTGGCTAAAATGTACCCAAACATGAATCCAACCTGCTGGAAGTGCAAAAAAATACAAGGGACTTTCTATCACATATGATGGACCTGCCTGGAAACTCAAAAATATTGGACAAAAACTTGGAAATGGGTGCAAGAAATTACAGGAGAACAAATAAAATACAAACCCGAACTCTTTCTGCAGGGAATAATCAAAGGGAAATATACAAAGAAAATTAAGTACATATTAACACATCTGCTGACCACAGCTAGAATAGTGTTTGCCCAATGCTGGAAACAAAACAACATCCCCTTGGACGAATTAGTGATACAAAAATTTTTGGATTGTGCAGAGATGGACAAATTAACACTAAAATTAAAAGACAAAGAATCAGAATATTATGAAATTTGGAACAATTGGTACAAATGGCTGCAAAACAAGAATAAAATTAATTAAGCCAAAAACTCTGTGTGTGTGTGTGTGTGTCTGTGTGTGTGTGTGTCTGTGTATTTGTGTTACAACCCCTGGTATGCCCAAATATGGGAGGGAGCTCACTACTCCCTCTTTCTGTCCTTCAGCTTATCACAGAGGACCATCCAGGCAGAAAACCATATTTTTATTTTTAATGTTGCCTTTTTATATTTGTGTTGTATTTGTGCTGATAAATAAATAAAGGGAGACTAGTATAGATCTATTCCAAGCTATTTAGCTCTCATCAGCTAGCCATACCCTTACTGGGAATCGAACCAGGGCTGTATTGCATATTAGGCCGATGTAATTGCCACTAAGCCACAGGCTCTCTTCCTTATCAGCTAGGCCAGGGAAATAGGTATGCATTTGTGTTACAACCCCTGGTATGCCCAAATGGCTCGATAATGAGCCGAAAAACTGAAAGAGGTAGTGAGCTCCCTCCCATATTTCGGCATACCAGGGCTCAAATCATCAATTCTTTGTTGTAAAAGTTCATTTCAATTTCAGATAGTGCAACATCAAAAGGAAATACATTTTCATCTTCAAATACAGTTGAACTAAGGAACAAACTTGACTTACAGGTAGTCCTTGACTTAATAACCTTTCATTTAACAACCGTTCAAAGTTATAATGGTGCTGACAAAGTGGCTTACAACCATCTTCGTACTTGTGCTAATCACAGTATCCTCATGGTCACATGGTTAAAATTCCGGTTCTTGGCAACCGGCATGTATTTATGAGTTTCAGCATCCTGGGGTCATGTGATCACCATTTGGAACCTTCACATGTGATTTCCGATAAGCAAAGTCAATGGGAGAAGCAAGATTCACTTAATGGCCACATGATTCACTTAACAACCACAATAAAGATTTTAAAATCAAGCCAATATGCTTAACAACTACATTGCTTATTGATGGAAGTTCTAGTCCTACTTTGGTTGTAATTCATGGACTACCTATTCTTTATTTCTTGGAAAAACAGCTTGTAACTACAATTGGAACCAGAATTGCCACTGATAAGCATTACGGTCACTAAGTGCAATGTCTTGTAACGATTTTGTTTAATAAGACCAATCCAGGCTGCCATCATAATTCCAGATGCATGTTATTAAGCAGGAAGCAAAAGGAGTTCCAGTTAAGGAGTGTGGGGTTCTGAAGGGGTATGGGGAAGATCTGGGTAGGCCCAGCACGGTCCACACAAGTTCAGGGAGATGGAGAAAAGAGGTACATTGTTTTAGTGTAGGGAGGCTGGGGAAAGAATACACTGTGGTTCCAGGGCTCCTTGGCTCACAGCAGCTCTGGGACTACAAGTTGGTCTTACCTGAGACACCCTTTCTCATAGCGATCGATGGGAGAGTCCAGGATGGGTTACTATTGTCTACTAGCTCGGTTGACTGAGTTGAAATTCTGAAGACACACCTCCTTGGTAACGGTCCTCAGTAGAACAACGAAGATGAAGAAAATCTCTTACTCCGACTCCAGTCCAAACTTTTCCCCTTCCCAGCAACTGGACCAGATGGTCAACCAAGTGGGTCTGGACCAGTGGTGGGTTCCGGATCCCATTGCAACTAGTATGGCTCTATAACAGCGGTGGCAAACCTTTTTTGGCTCTCATGCCACAAGTGGGGGGAGCGCAGGGGGGTCATGTGCGGGCATGCCGCACCCATAATGCAATGCGCCCCCCCCAGTGCGCATGCACGCACAACAGGCGCGACCCTGCATTTTTACATGCTTTTTTCACCCTCCCCAGGCTCGAGGCTTTATAGGACCCTGGGGAGGGCGAAAAGAGCCTCCCACGCCCCCCCGGAGGCCCCCAGGGACCGTCTGGAGGCTTCCCTGATGCATTTGGAGCGCTCAAAACGGCCCTCCGAGCAAACCGGAAGTTTACTTCCGGATTGCTCGGAGGGTCGTTTTAAGCGTTCCAAAGGCTTCAGGGAAGCCTCCGGACGGTCCCTGAAGCCTCCGGAGGGTGGGGGAGGCTCTTTTCGCCCTCCCCAGGCTCCTATAAAGCCTCTGGAGCCTGGGGAGGGCGAAAAATGGCTTTTAAAAAGGGTGAAATCAGCTGGCCAGCGCCTCGCGTGCCCTGATAAAAGGCTCCGCGTGCCACCTGTGGCACGCATGCCATAGGTTTGCCATCACTGCTCTATAAGCTTCCAAAAGGCTATCCATGCCCTTCTTTTTATGAAAAATGAGCCCGTTTTGGTGAAAAATGGGCTATTTTTTGCTCATTTTGGGGGTGCCCGCCTCCTCCCAGGAGCACTCTGCAAGCCCCCTAAACGCTATTCATGCCGTTTTGGAGGGGGGGAATGGGCCTGTTTTCACAAAAAACAGGCCATTTTTGGGAGGTTTGCAGAGTGCAAAAACTTTTTTTATTTATTTGCTTCTTCAAAACCTTGGTGCATCTTATACTTCAAAAAATACGGTAATTTTTAAAGAGCAACTGTCATCTCAGTCCCGCTGTTGACTCATTGACAGTCCCATTCACTTTAATGAGATGGCTGGTGATGCAGCATTAACACAACAAGGTGAGGGACGTGGCAGGCAGCAGGTGAGTGGATGCCGGCTAACAGGCGCTGCCATGATGGATCAGAAATGGCAGGTGCTCTATAATATTATATAAGCTGCTTAGGAGGTTTCATTTTCATTTTTACTGCTTGCTCATCCTCCTCACTGGTACAGATGCATTTCTCTTCAAAAAATCATAGTTTGTAGTGTATATAGATTTACAAACAATGGGATAAAAGAATATTCTTGAACTTTGTTTTATGATTTATCTCATGGCTACTGTGAAATTGTATGAATGCATCAATGCAATGCATGTTATCTCCATTAGCAGAGCTTGGATTTATTGAATGAGTTTACCAAAAAAGTAATTATTACAGAATATAAAGCCTCATGCTATATAACTAAACTCCATTTCATGCTGAATAAGCTAAATTATGAATGTATCTTAAATAGAAAACTATCTTTAGACAGATTTTTACTCCAAAAGCATTTTATTAAAATAAATTTGATAAAAATAAAATAAAATCTGATTTAAAATTTAAATATCCAATTTTTTAAAAAATCATCGATTTTTATCCACCCTGGGAAAAAGTAATATTCATCTGAATTTTAAAGAAGGGTGACATATAGGTCTGCTCAACTGCACAATAGCTCTGACATCACATTGTGGCAAACTTTTATTGAGACCCAACAACTGAAACACAAACTAGTTCAAAAGGTGTACAATAGGAGTTTTATTTCAATTCATTTTATATGAATTTTAATTCAATTTATATTTAGGAACATTTTGAGGAATGTCAAATTAGGCAATTTGGAAATTAGGATAAACAAATTTGTTGCAGAGAGATAAACTAAAATAGGCATGCACAACATGTAGCCTGTCTCGCAGCCTGTCAATGTTTTTTGAAATCCACTACCAGAAAGGCTCTACCCCCTCCTTTTTTGTATCTATCTCTGCTACAACACTGTTTTTCTGTAACTACTATAGCCACACTTGTGAAAAGTGGACAATAAAAAGCTCATGGAAGAAAACTCCACGATTGAAAATTACAAATTTAGAGTTGACTACTACAAAACCATAGACAGAAAAAATACCAAAAATATGGTAGACTGCTTCAAGTCAGAAGTATCAATCAATGGAAGCTATGATTATTATGCTAAGCATGTCTTATTTTGATGATGTTATGTGAGTTTCAATTACACCAGGAAGAGTTGTAGATGCTAAAAATGAAGTCAATAAAGAATCCTCTATATAGACTACATGAAACAAGATAATTATTTAAACACAGAAACATCAAAGTTTTAAAACATCAGAAACAATGGAGAAAACTGATCTGTAAAGTCAGATGTAACTACGGTATATTATCTGACAGAAAGGATCAAGGCAAATCTATATTGCCCTCAATTTGTATAACACTCTTAATTACACTGCTGAATGCATTACACAAATGAGTCATAAATACATGGATTTATACTAATTAAATTAAGATTTATTCCAGGAAAGCCAAAAAATGCCTTTCCTTGTGAATGTCTGTATACGTACAAACACTTTTTTCAATGAAAATAATTAAATTTCTGAATAAGTATGCATAATCAACCTAAATTAGTCTAATAAATATGGTTTTGTTCCCAACTTCCAGTCATCTTCTGATAATAAGGTTGCAATTATTTTTTATCATTCTTCTAAATTCTCCATTGAACTACTGAATAATTCTAAGAGACAAAAAAGATTTAAAGAAATGAATTATAAACAGAAACAATTAGCATTAAATGCATTTACTTTCTACTGCATGAAAAAACTGTTACATTCTGCAAAATACAAGGAAACTTTTTTTTTGCATTCATCCCACCCAAAGTGATAGAAATCAAGTAGGCCAAGAATCAAAATTCCTGTGTACAACTCCGTCTCAGAGTATAATATTCCCATTAAGTTTTCCAAAAAAGTGTGTGATATCTCCTGATTTTTTTTATTGGTAAAACCCTGTTTTTATTTCATTTACAATTTCTAAAAATTTTCCTAAGGAGGAGACTCACATAATTACTTTAAAATTCCCTTTAGGCAAAATTGTCCTTCTGACAGAGAAAAATATTAATCTATACTATTTTAATGTGCACACACATAATCAAATGATACATTTTAAAGATCATATTATGATAATACAGATAGTCCTTGACTTTCACATAAAATTGGTTTGGAATTATGACAGCCTTCGAAAAGGTGTTTTACAGCCCCTGAAACCCTTCCGGCTGTCACAAAATGTTGCATTACCTCTCCTGCAGTGTTGGGATCGTGATCTGGGTGTTAGCAATCTGTCTGCATTTGCAAAAGCCCTGCAATCATGTGATTGCTATTTACAATATTCTCTGCCCACTTTCCTGCAAAGACTATCAGAAAGCAGGCAGAGAATGTTGCAAGCTGCTGTCACCTACTGAGAGGAGTCCTTGTTTCTGGGGGCTGCCTCAAGCTGCCTGCTGATGAGAGCTGAATTCCTTCAGGGGGTGCAGAAATGGAACTAAAATCCTGAAAATTATCTGCTCCTGTACCCTGCCAAAGGAGATCCCTACCATGTACGGAGAACTGAACTCCTTTAATAGGCAGCTTTTCTTCTAGCCCCACAATCCCCCCCCCCCCCAGATGAGAAGAAGCCAAAATCCAAGCAGGGAACTGAGAGGAAATGATTGTTGGGTTACCTGAACGATCGTTCTGTGGGCGCTGCGGGAGAGTCCAAGCATGGGTTAAATTCTGCCTTCTACCCAAGGACTGAATTGAATTCTCTGGTACTTGTTCTAGTCAGTTTTTCAATTAAGGTGTGGTACAGTTGAGATGATAGTCAATGTCATTTGCATCCTGTAGGCAAACAGGGAATAGTCTCCCGCAGATCCCAGAGAACAATCGTTCAGGTAAGCCAATGATCATTCTCCTGAACGCTGCTTGGAGAATCCAAGCATGGGACATACCCAAAGTAATTGTCCTCAGGGCAGGAAACAGACGTGCTGAAGGTCTCCGTGCTGGAGTGAACTCTTTGTAACACTCGTCTCCCAAATGCTGCTTCAGCGGATGCAAACTTGTCTAGTTTATAATTGCATACAAAGAGAGATGGCGAGGCCCAAGTGGCTGCCCTGCAGATCTCCTCGATCGAAGCTTGCATTGCCCAGGCAGTGGTGGTAGCTGTACTCCTTGTGAAGTGCGCCATTATTTGACCTGGCAATGGTTTGGCCTGGTGAGTATAGGCGAGAGTGATACAAGCTCTGAGCCATCGTCCGATGGTTGAAGAGGTGACTTTGCAGCCCCATCGAAGCTGGCTGGAAGGAGATGAAGAGTGCTTCGGATCTCCTGAATGAGGCTGTCCTTTTAATATATCTTTTCAGAGGCCTTTGGACATCTAGGGTATGCCAGAGCCGCTCCCTAGGATGCTATGGCTTTGGGCAAAAGTCCGGTAGGATGACCTTATGGGCCCAATGGAACCAGGAGTTATTTTTTGGGATAAATGAAGGGTCCAGTCGGAGGACTACCCTGTCAGGATGGATGATGCACAAGTCCTCTCTTGTGCAAGTCCTCTTGGGCAGCCAGCTCCAAGATCCTCCTAGCCGACGTAATGGCAATGAGGAAGACTGTCTTAAATGTGAGATGCTTTAGACTAGAGGTGCAGATTGGCTTGAAGGGAGCGCAGGTAAGGGCCCAAAGTGTGGTGGAAAGATCTCAAGATGGAAAGCGATGTATGACCAGAGGGCGTACGTTGGTGGCCCCCTTTAGAAAACTATGCACCTGGGAATGCTGGCTGAGAGACTGATACGAATCCTTGGAAAGGATCATTGCCAGCGCAACCACCTGACGTCTAAGAATGTTAGGAACCAGCCCTTCCTGCAAAAAATCCAGCACTTGCAATATGGAGGCTGAGATGGGGTTGATGTGCCTGGTGAAACACCAGCTAGCAAAGGTAAACCAGGTCACGCCGTAAATTCTGGTGGTAGATTCTCGTCTGGAAGCTTAAATGGTCCTAATGACGGCACTGGAAAGGTTATCCCGCCTCAGGAGGTCCCTCTCAAACGCCAGTGGTCAACTGGAGCCACTGGGTCTCCAGATGAAGACTCCCTGGCTGAGAGAAACCTGGTCCTGGGGAATTCTCCAAGGCTTGGCGATGGACAGGCTGACAAGGTCGGTGAACCAGGGCCATCTGGGCCAGTGTAGTGCCACTAAGATGACTTCCGCTTGTTCCGCTATGATCTTCCTGATCACCCTGGGTAGAAGTGGCAGTGGCGGGAATGCGTATAGGAGCCCTGAGGGCCACTGGCAATGAAGGGCGTTGATCCCCTCCGCCTGAGGCATGGGAAACCTGGAAAAGAACCTGGGTAGGTGAGCATTCTCTGGGTGAGCAAATAGACCTAAAACGGGGTGACCGAACAGCATCAATATCTATTGAAACAAGTCTGGATGCAGTCTCCATTCTGATTGATCGATGGTAGTCCTGCTCAGCCAGTCCGCCTGAACATTGTCGACCTCGGAGATATGCTCTGCCGAAATGGAGCTGAGATGGCATTCCGCCTCAGCCAGACCTGGAACGGTTGCCTCCCTGCTGGTTCAAGTATGCCTTGGTTGCGATGTTGTCTGTTAAGATCAAGACATGGTACTTATGTCTCTCTGGTCTGAACCGTCGTAGAGCGAGATGGACTGCCCGCAGCTCTAACCAATTGAGCTGTGGAACAATTCTTGCATGGACCACCTGCCTTGAGCTACTTGGTCGTGAAGGTGAGCGTCCCACCCGAACAGGCTGGTGTTCGTCATGATAGTGAAACAGATCGGCTCCTTGAAAAGGGTGCCCTTCAACATGGCCGGAGATTGCCATCAACGAAGAGACCTGAGGACCTTGTGTGGTACCTGAACTCTGGCAAGGGAGTTGCTGGCATTGGCCCTCTGTAGTGGGAGCAGGAACCACTGAAGTTCTCTTGAGTGTAGAGGTGCCCAAGGCACTAGGTTGAGGCAGGAGATCATCTTGCCAAATAATTGCGACAGAAGAACGACTGTCACCTGCTGCAAGGTCAGAAACTGCTGAACTAGCGAGCTGATGCTATTTATCCGATCCTCGGATAGAAATTCCAGGGTGAGGCCCTGCCTCACTGTCTGCATTACCCACTGGCCAGTTGTGATTAACTCCCATCTGGCACAAACTTCCATTTTGACCTCATATCTGCGTTCCAGTGGCAGAGCCACAGGAGGCAACAAGTGGTCACGTTTGAGGCCAGGGCTCTGGATGCAAATTTGGCAGCATTGAGTGTGGCGTCCGCTGAGTACTCCACCGCTGCTATAATCTTGTTTACGTCCTGGCGAAGCCTAGTTTCGAGGGGGGAGGGCAATCTGGCTTGGAGTTTGCAAAGCCAGAGGATAGACGCTCTGTTGAAGAAGGATGCCGAAGTGGAAGCCTTAATGGCCCACACCGCAGCCTGATGCGTATTGTGGCAGGCCTTCTCTGACCTCTTGTCCTCAGCCTTAATTTCCTCCAGGAGGTCAGGAGGAAGGACGGAAGAAGAGGTGAGAGAGGCCACCGGCCCCTCAGACATGGGGAGCATCGGAGCACCTACCTGGGGAAGTTTGAGGAGCTCTTCAAAGGCTGGATCTACTGTATACAACCTCATCAGCTCCGCTTGGGGTCGCAAAGACTCCCGGCTGAGCCCACTGCCTTTGGACAACGCCCTGAAACAGGGGTGGAGTAGGGACAACTTCCTGTATAGGGGCTTGCTCATCAAGGAGGCCCTTGCTAGGATCCTGGGACATTTTAGCGGCCAGGTCAGGACCTGCGGATATCCCAACTTGGGTGGAGACCCTGGCCTTGGATAAAGTGGATTTGAAAAGGGTTGGTTTAAAGAGCCCTTGAAACAGAGGGGTCTTGGTAGGGAGCCCTTCATCTGCCGACAGAGCCTGATGATCAAGATCATCCCCACCGGACACTGAGCCCTTACTGGCCATGGAGTATGGGGGGAGGTGGGCACTGCTCCTGCACCTCCTCCTGAACAGGGAAATTGTGGAGCCAATCTGGGCCAGCAGAGTATGTGCCTTTCCTGCTGGAGCCCCTGGGCCATTCCCTGCGAAATGGCCTTGGCAAGAACAGCCTGCATCTCAGCCGAGAGCAGGGGTCCTTGGTCCTCTACAGGGCAGGATGGAGGTGCCGGTAGAACTTCGGGAAAATCAGGGGCCTCCAATAGGGATATTTCCATCTGCCCTGCCTGGTCTAGGGGAAGGCAGGCAAATAGATCTCTAGCACCTGGCAGAGAAGGCCCAGGTGAAGCCTGAGGCATCATCTGGCGACAATTCTCGGCCCCCATCCTCACTTTCAGACATGGGGCCTGGGGTGACCCTGCCTTGGGGGGGAAGCTGGAGGTGTAGACTGGCGAGAAGTAGTTGCGGTCTGTCATTGGGCCTTAGCAAATTGCTTCTCAAGCACCTTTTGCCTCCGAAGGTCTAGCTTGACGGACCCCTTGTTATGCCTCTTGCCCTTGTGTTGTGTCTCTGCACCCAAGGCCTCATTTGCACTCTTGCCAGCCTGCCTGGTGGATGGGCCCAGCTGTTCGTCATCCAGTCTGGAAGCCATGCTGGAATGAAATAAAAAAAAATAAAGGGAAAGGAATAAAAGATTCTTGTCAGGTCTGGATATGGATCAATGGAGATCAGTGCCCACCCTTGCCACTCACCAAAGGCTGCAAGTGTGGCTGTTGTTAAGGAAGCAGGCGATGGCACAAGAAAATGGCATGAACAAAAAGACTGCTCTCAGCGCCGGGCAGATCTAAGGCTGGAGGCTGACCGGAATAGCCAGGACCCCCGAATGAGCGAAGCAGCCCCACCGATTTGGTTCAGACAGGAGAAGACGTGGCAGTGATCTGCTAGAGGCAGCCAGCCAGCAATGCAAATGGCCTGACATAAAAATAGTATGCACAATTTTCTCACCCAAAAAGGCCGCTGTCAAAACAATGAGGCCGATTACAACGATTGCGGCTAAAAGAAGATTAGCAAGAGCCCCAGTGCTTGAAAAGCTTGCCTCTAGTTAAGGTAGGCGATCCAGCTGCACTTGCTGGGTGCCACGGCGTCCAAGCGGACCCGGAACGCAGCGGAGCGAAGGGGGAGAGGAAACAAGTTTTAAAAGGACCTCCCCACCTGCCTCAAGGAAAAAAAACCTCAAAAGGGGATTAAAATTATTTTTAAATTACAATTAATATTAAAGTAAACTAAATAAATAATAAAGAGTAAAGGAGTGGAAAAAAAGAGAGTTCAAACTTATCTGTCAAGAACTGCTGGAGCTTCTTTGCCACTGGGCAATAGACTGAATTGAAAAACAGACTAGAATAAGCACCAGAGGGCGTGGCCAAAGAAATTCAATTTAGTCCTTGGGCAGAAGGCAGAATTTAACCCATGCTTGGACTCTCCAAGCAGCGCTCAGGTGAATGTAGTAAAGTAAGGTGGATGGGAGACCCTCAGGCCCAGCAAAGGTTGCATGCAAGTGTCCCTCCACTCAGGGGCTTAAAAAAAATTACTTATATATAAATTTTATTGACCACCCATCTTACCATAGGGTAACTCTGGACGGCTTACATTCTTAAAAATATGTTTACACATATACAATTAAAATATAAATAATTAATTAAAATCAAACATTAAAACCTAAGGTCACATGGGGAGGGCAGAGGCAGAGTTGTGAGTGTGTTTGAGATCTGTTGTTACCTGATCAGCCATTTTTACTGTACTGTTCCCCTATTGGGATCCCAAGTCAACTGCCAAAGCCACATCTTTAGACCTTCATGAAAGGATAGGAGGGTTGATGCCACATCAGGGAGCAAGATGTTCCAGAAGGCAGGAACAACAGTAAAGCATACTATCCTCCTGGACCCCGCACCAGCCATTTCATCCAGGATTCTGGATATTATTTAACTTGAAGTTAAATTAGTTTAATGAACTCCTTCATTACCATGCATGTAAGCTTTAATTATTATGTACAATATTTCACATATTACACAAAACAGCATATATGTAGTTTTACAAAAAAACTCTAAAACTATTGTTCTACATTTTCACTGAAATGTTGTACATAACTACTTATGTAGTTACGTAGAAGCAGCAAACAAGCTAAATGGTGCTTAATCCATTTAAATGTGGATCCAGTTGCAGCTTCTAGTTTTATTATATGTACGTATTGTATGTGCAAATACATACACACATAATGTTTCAAGGACCACTTATTAGGTACATATTATATATAATGTTATGATTATTGCAACAAATAAACAGAAAAAAGTTGGCAAACAGATGAACAGAAATGAAATAACTGACAAAAGGAAAGTAAAATCTGCTTTCAGCAGGATTTAGACTGCAACTGGAACCAGCAACTCAATCAGTAAGCAAAGCAGTTGCTAAGTAAAAAACAGGCAACCACGCTTATAATTTCACTTTTCCTTTTCTTTATTTTACAGCATCAAAATGATACAAACCCAAATAGCTGGGTGAGCTCAAATAGCAGGAAAGATTTCTGGAATTCTACTTTCTGGAAGAAACCAGGTAAAAGAGCAAATCTTACAGCCCTTTCGCAATTTCCCCAATTTTTGAGATGCTTACCCCAGTGATAGGGTAGTTAGCAATAAGAGACTAAATGTTTATATCCATATTACCTGGAATGAAAGGGATTACAAGAGCGTAAGCAGGCACTCAATGGGTAATGCATATCAAAAGGAATGCACTAGCATGGTCTATTTGTCTACCTTACTTGTAGCTGCAAACCAGCTTAGTAGGCAAATAAGAGTATTTAATGTAAAACTGATTGGGTGCTTGTCAATTACAGGCAGTGGAAGCCAGCTCTCCAAGGTTCTAATCAACTAATTAAGATCCCAGAGTTGAGCTTGTAAAACTATCACTAAGTGGTGTATCTTAAGATTCTTCTTTTTTTTCTTTTATGTACACTGAGAGCATATGCACCAAAGACAAATTCCTTGTGTGTCCAATCACACGGCCAATAAAGAATTCTATTATATTCTATTGTGTTTAGTACTTTTTAGGGATGAGCTGGGCTGGGGAGAAAAGCAACTCAGAAAAAAAACTGGCTTGTTTAGGCAAACTTTGCAAGAGAAAAAAAAATGAGTAGGGTACTGGAGGACACATATGGCAAATATATGACTGACAGAGAGAGAAGATTTTTCAAATAATCTTATAAATGCAAGCATTGGAAGCAGTTACTTTTTCATCACCATTGCAGCTGCAAACATTTCCAGTTCAAACAGTCACTAAACAAGAGCTATCTATATATAGAATTCAGAATTAATGGATTGGTCATTGACTGTAATAAATATTCTTGTCTTGAATTCAGAACAATACCAATGTAATTCTTTAATTACTATATTTCCCGTGCTCTTTATACTCAGCCCAACGTTTCCCCAACTTTATACTCCTAATACAATACCTCTAAAATTGCCACATAGTCCAAATAATACATATGAACTGATGTCATATATAAGCAACAAATGTTTTTTTTAAAAACCACTATATTAATATATTTAAATCTCATCCTTTCTGATAAGCATTTACAGACTATCTATATAGAAGCTGAACAAATGTCTATTTTAGGCCTCATGGTTATATAACTACATTGCTTTATATTTATTATATGTACTGATAAATTAGTTGTGACAAGTTAAAAATATTAAATAAAATAATAAATACTATTAATAGTAAAGAAAATACTATTTGTTTTAGTAAATAGAACAAATAATGTAAAAAATAGTAAAACAAATATTATCAGTAAAAATACTATTAAACAAAATAGTAAACAAAACTATTTAACAAGTTCTATTTGCCAACTGACACTTAGCCTCCCACAGAATATTCCAGTAAAATTCTACCCTCCATATAAAAGGAACTGTCACCCTGCTTTAAAATAAATGCCTTTTCAAACAATGTTACTGATTGGTTTTTAAAGAAGGGGTTCTAAAATCTTTGTAGCTCCTTTTCCTTTCTTTACTGTTAGAGGCCAACATATTAATATCTATATATCAGTGATGGGTTCTAGATCCTGGTGCAACCAGTACGGTGTAATGGGGCCCGGCATCCATCACATGAATGTGTGCAGCGCGCGTGTGCGTACTTACCGCCTGCGAGGCTCCATGACACCTCCAGGATGCTCCAGCTGCTTGGCGGAGCATTGCGCAGGCCCTCCGGAGCACCATACTGGAATGGTACCCGGTGCTCCCAGCAGGCACCAGTACGCCCGTACCGGGGCGTACTGTTCGTAACCCACCACTGCTATATATCATCCATATATAGGTAAGATACAGAAAAAGGGTAACAAAGGGTAGTCAAAACAAAAAAACAAAAAAGCAGAATGTTTCTTTTTGTCTTGTTTTCTAGAATTTATGCTTTTTTACTCTTATTTCATTTACTGGAAAAAAAACTAAATTGGTAGAAATATAAGAGGGAAGCTTGGTCCCTATTCTAAGTGTCTTGTCATTTGTGATAGTTGTCAACCAGCGATGCATAAAATGCAAATAAAATATTTATAAGAAGTTACACTGAAATTATCTTTAACTGCAGCTTCTGCCATAAACAAAGAAAAACATTCTTCTTAAAATAAGAACTATAGAACTGCAATTGCAAAAACCGGAAGAAACTCCATTCATCCTTATTCAAATCTCTTCCAAATGATAGCATTTATCTGGGCCAATCCTATCAGAAACAAGCTGAAAACTGTAGCTCAAATTTTATGTGAATACGTGAACAGACAATGTTTATATTGTGAGTTCACTGCTTTGAAGAAACATATTTAATGAAATTAAACATACCCATTTTGATACATGATTCCTCTCCTGACCTTCCCCAAGCCAGACATTCTCCTGATGCAGGGATACTGTATTTGAGCTGCAAACCTTAGATAACCACTAGACTGCATCAAGAGTTGATGCTTCTGTACATCTTAGTTGTAGCCTAGTAGTCATCCAGATTTTTGCAGCTCAGATACAACAATCCTATCTAGGTATGGACTTTAAATCCTAGAATTCTTTTTTTTTAATTATTTTTATTGAATGTTTTAATCTTTAAAAACAGTAAAAAAGACACAACAGGGAAAAAAACACAATAAAATAAAAAAACACGGAACATACATAACAATATAGAGAAATTTTACAGCTTTCAATATCAGCTTTCCTGCTTAGCTTTTATAATTCTCCCTTCTGCATTGCCTTCCTATTACTATAACCTTGTCCTATGATGTAACAAGCATATTAACACTTATAGTAATATTCATTTTTTGTATCTCCATCTATTTGTATTCTCTATTTCCTGTTTTGGCTTCTGATTTCTAGCCACTTGTACATTTTATTCCATATTTTATAGAAGTCCGATTCTTCTCTTTCTTTTAGTTCTATTGTCATTTTGTCCATTTCTGCACATTCAAGTATTTTCCTGATTGTAGTTTCATCTGAGGGTGTATTAATTTTTTTCCAATTTTGTGCGAAGGCAATCTTGGCTGCAGTGAGTATATATATATATGATTATGTATTGAGATTGTTTGTCCATTTTTTGATCCAGTAGTCCTAATAAGAATACTTCTGGTTTGAGTTCTATTTTTCGCTCAGTAATTTCTTCTAACCACTTTCAAATTTTGCACCAGTACTTCCTTGTGATGGGGCACGTCCATCACATGTGATAGAATGTTCCAGGCTTGTGTTTGCATCTCCAACAATTAGGGGACAGATTTGGGTACATTTTGGCCAATCTCGCTGGAGGCAAATGCCATCTATAAAACATTTTATAGAGATTTTCTTTGTAAGCTGCTGCCTTCGTAAATTTATAATTTCTTTCTCACAGTTTATCCCATTTTTCTAACTCTATATTGTGGCCAAAATTTCTTCCCCAACTAATCATTGTCTCCTTTACCGTCTCTTCCTCCATTTTATATTTTAAAAGAAAATTATATAATCTAGTGATCATTTTTCCTCCCGTTCTTAGTAATATTTTATCTAATTCTACTTGTGTCTCATATATTCCGTATTGCTCCTGATCTTTTTTAAATCTTGTTTTAATTTGTAGGTAGGGCCACCATTCCATATTTATTCCCTGTGCTTTCAGATCTTGTACTGATTTTAGTTCTCCTTTTTCATCTAAGAGGTCTATGAATTCCTAGAATTCATAATATAAGCTGTACTGGCTGGGAACTATAGAAATTGAAGTTCATATACATCAAGGGCATCCAGTTTGTAGCTGTTTTTTTTCAAGATGTTATTCAAGGCATCAACTCAGCAGAATCACCTGTTCTATGATTTTTTTTTAATTCCTTGAAAGTCCTATTCAGAGAATATGTGCTTTTTTCTTGATGACAGAATGTTTTAACAGATCACTGGCATTACCTTCCTTATAAAAAGGATTTGTTCTTAAAGCTCATGTGGATAGTACTGACTTGGATCCTATAACTTTGTAGCAGTCAGGCATGTTTAAAGCATTCATTTGAGGAATATGACAAGTCAAAGCAAAATATAACATTGTGGAAAAAAGAACAAAGTGAACTTTTATTAACTCTTTCTGTATAACTAATTAAGCTTAAAAACAGTTTTTATTGGTTTGCCATGGTAAAGCCATCAATACTGAAATTGTATGCATAAAAATATGGAGAACTCAATAACAACAATGAGGAGGCTGATCAAGAAATTATTCCATGTCTGACCTGGAATTTTCGGCAACGTAATCACTGTACTGCATGTTTTCAAATTATAAAGCTCTATTGCTGCGCTACTGCAAAACAATGCTTAATAAAGGAATAACTGAGCTATAGGTTAAGATACATTTTTTAAAAAAAAATTCATTCTTTTGAATCAAATATTTCGCTAAGGTATACTTGAACTGAGGATAAAAATAAGCAACCTATGATCTTTAAGATGAAGATGAAGTCCAAAAGCTTGCAATTTGCCCCATTGCCCAACAAAGGAGTTACATGCAGGTCAAGATCTCAAGTAAGCCATTTCAGCAAATACTTCCATTTTGATCAAAGGAACAGATTTCCTAAAATATATATACCTGACAATGCTTGAAAACTTCACAGCACTATTACCTGAATGATGACTTATGAAAAATGTGATTTAAATATTAAAAGGTAATAGTAAAACATTAAAGTATATAAAGGTGCAGCCATATTTACAAAAGCAAGCAAAAGCATGTTTCAGATTTTTTTCTTGAAACAGTGAAAGGATCCAAGAAGCATGACTTTTATGTTGCATCATCTGCCCTGGAATAGTACACTCCCCGCTCCTCCTGACTCAAAGTTCAAATAGGCTCAGATTTGCCATCCTTTAAGTGGGCCTTGAAGACCTGACTCTTTCCTCACACAGAGTTAGAAAGAAGATCTATTAATATGCTGAGTATATTAGATCTGGATTACAGGTTTCCTTTTGTTTTCAACTCTACTGAATATAATTTTAACTTCTATACTGCCAATTTTACACATTTGATTTACAAACAAATTTCGTTAAATTAAAATTGATCCTTCAGAAAAGTAAACACATCAGTTGTTAAACTACCACTCTTCAGATGAAATATAGCACACATCCAAAGTAGATTTTTGCTATCAGAAATACTAATTTTAGATTATAATGTAATGCACCGCACTTGGCCAAGTGTTAGATTCTAAATGCAGCAGGATAAATCTTTCTTTTATAAGACACAAGATAATAATTATCATATATTCTATTTCTGACCTCCTGAAAGTCCAGTTTTGAAGATTCTCCAGAATGCCAAAGTCAGCAATCTGACAACTGTGTCAAAAGGAAAAACGACCATAGAGTGTGTTTATGTATAAAACCAAGGTAGAAAAAAAAATAACATATCATTTTCAATTATTTAGTCACAGAAATCCTAAAATTAATCCATCCATTGATAACCAAAGAATAGTATATTTTAGTGAATGAGGAGAGTTTCCTAATTTACCAGTCTCTTTATCTCACTGGATGCCTGTTCTTTCATTCTAACTGTGGAACTGTAATATGGAATATTTTGTGACTGGCCATTAGCTAGTTGATTTTAGTCTACCAATATATTCTTATGTCTTATTTTTTTAATTCTTGATGAACAACTTCATTAGGAATAAGTACTGCTCCTGATAAATATACATCATCCTTGCACATACCTCCTCAGTCTGCTGTTTTATCTTTAACCAAAGCATTCTCCAGTCCAAATCTAGGAATCATTTCAATTTTCATCACATATTTAATAGACATAAAAATATTTTAATGGAGTACAAAAATCTGCACTATTGATATATTCCTTCTGAAACATCTAATCTCATTCACAAACATTTATTTCTAATTTATGATATAGATTCTGCCTTTGATAAGAGAAGATCAAAATAGCAAATACAATGCTGTTTTCTCCTCCTACTTCTCTCTTTAATTTGTGAACTGGATCCAACCTAGCTAATTAAAGTGGGCAGGGAAGGCATGCAAGCTGTATCCAGTTATAGTAAATGCCCCTTTAGGAAAGGAGGGAAGGAGAGATGGTAGAGGTCCTTAAAGAGGCACTTGTCTGCCTACTCCTTAAGAGGTGAGGCCTGGATTTAATAAAAAACATCATCTTATTTTTAACGTTTCCTTCTTGAGATGGTTGCAACTGCAAAAAAGTCTGAAGAATATAGATTTGGAAATTTCCAATCTGGTTTTAAACCTGGGCATGGCAAAGAAACCACATTAGTAGTTCTTATGGATGACCTAGAGTGGGTCTTGGATTGAGATGGAACAACCATCCTTGTCTTCCTACTTCTTTCAGAAATTTTTGACGGGGTTTAGCGGAGTATCCTTCTGAACCATATGTGAGGGCTGAGACTTGGAGGCATCATTTTATGGTGATTCTGCTTCTACCTGTGAATCTAGTGGGTGCTGTGGAGAGAAAAAATCAGATCCACAGACCTCAGGGATCAGTCCTTTCTATTATCATGTTCAACATGAAACTGCTAGATTATTCATCTGTTCAAGATGAAATATCATCTATATACAGAGGTCCCCAACCCTCAGAATGGTACTAGTCCATGGCCTGTTAAGAATCGAAGTGAGCAGCAGTTGAGCAAGCAAAACCAAAACCATCACCACATGGCCCATAAAACCAGGCCCTGGTGCCAGTTGGAGGCCATTGATTTATATTAGGTGAAATCAGGGGTGGGTTTCTGCCAGCATTACTGCCAGCTCGGTACATGTGCGCAATTTTGTACCCGTGCACTTGCTTTGCTTGCGCGTAGTTGCCTATAAATAGGTCTGAGCATGTGCAGAACATTTAAAAAGGTCAAAAAAAGTTGTCACGGCAATCGAGAACTGGTTCAGGGGCATGGCGAGCATGCCGTCCCTACCAGTTCAGAGACCCAGTCGCCATTTCCACTACCGGTTCCACTGAACCGGTGCAAACCGATAGGAATCCACCTCTGGGTGACATTCAACCATACATCTCCAATCAAGATCTCTTGGAAGATGTGATAGAAGTCATAACTTGATGCCAAGGCTGGAGACTGTCAGGATATGAATGGGGGGAGAGGGGGAGGGGAAGGCTCAGACTCAATGCTTTTGCATAACTTCAGTTGATGTGCCAATTGCAACCTTATCTAAAACAGATGCACTGAAGACAGTCACTTGTTATATATTGATTACTGTAATCTTCTCTACCCAATACCCAACTGAAAACTATCCAGAAACTTCAAGTGGTCCAACTCACAGTGGTGCATGTGCTCAGTGGTCAGTTACATGTCACTGCTCTGCTGTTCAAGCTGTACTGATTTCCAGCATGTTTTGAGTTTAATTCAAGATGCGGGTCACTTGTATAAAGTCCCATATGGTTTGGGGCCTAGATATCTTCCTACCCAGACAATTAGGGAGCACTAACCAATGGTCTCCATCTTCTAAAAGCATGGCATCATGTGGCCCCAAAGTGGTGTTTTTATAACAACTCTCCTCTTCTGCAGCACAGTACAGCAGTTTGTACTCAGAAGCATGAATGGACCCGAGTCTTATCGCATTCTAAAAGAAAGAGAAAATAGGCCTCTTTCAGAGGGTCTTTGGCCATTAACTTATATGGCAGTAGCTACATTTTCTCGAATTCTAGACTTTCGGCCTTTAATTTGAATTAATATTTGAGAGCTAGTTTGATATAGCAGTTAAAGGCACCAGGCCTGAAACCCGATAACTGAGTTCTAGTCTTGCCTTGGGCATGAAAGCTGGGTGACTTTGGGTCAATCACTTTCTCTTAGCTGTTAGAGGGCAATGTTGCCAAGAAACTGTAATTGTTCCAGGGGTCAAGACTGATTCAAAAGCACCTCTTTTTATTATGTAAATTCTGTAAGCTGACTAAAGTCCTTAAAGTCCAGTTGGCTTTAAATGATCAGATAAATCTGGAATATACTTTGAGAGATAACTGAGGTGGCTGACACAGGAAATCTTACCAGTGACTGAAAGGGATGGACTAAAAGGCAGAACTCGGGCACTGATCAGAGCAACACAACAACAGACAGTAAGGACCAAATCCATACAAGGAGTATACCACACTAGGTAGGACCCAAGATGCAGAGAGACTCAGACACAATTAAACAGATAGTGGCAAGGTATAAGAGGTAGGCAGCAAACAGAATACATTAAATAGCACAACAGGTAGCTGACATTGTATAGAGCTGGGCTGTCAAACTCGCGGCCCCCAGGCTGGATTCATCACGCACTGGCTACACCGATGCCCAGTTTAGCAAAGGGGGGAAAACCCCATTATGTCATGTGATGCCACCGTGATGATGTGAGTTTGACAGCCCTGGTATAGAGGAACATCTGCACAGTGTGTAGGCTAGACTTTCCACAGAAAGTCATGAAGAATAAGATCCTGTAGGATTTATGTATCCAAACTGACAGGCAGGTATTAGCCAATCAAGCAATGGTTGTAGTAAGAGACAAGAACCAGAAGATAGAGGTAATGACATAGTGAAGCCAAGTGATAGAAACATCAGGAAGATGGAATATGAGAATTTGGAGAAATACTAGAGTCTGAAGGAGGAACTAGAGAGGATATGCAAAGTAAAAGCTAAAGTGATCGAACTGGTGGCAAGAGCACTCAGGGCTGTGGTTCCTAAACTGGAAGAATGGCTCTGAGGGATCCTAAGAAAAATCTCAGCGTTCAGAAAGGTTCAGTTATAGAAATAACTAAGATACTGCATAGAACTCTCAAACTATTAGGCCTCTGACAGAGGATCTTAGATTGAGGAAGATACAAACCATCCATAGAGGTGAAATATACAATACACACACGTATATACACACACACCGTTATTTCATTTTTTTCTTTTTTTTTTCTTCTAAAAAAGGATGATGTATATCCCATTTGTTAACCAAAAGTGACAACCTCACAAAAAGGTACCGGATGAGCTCTCTTGCAGATAAGAGAGAAGTTCCCTGAAGATGGGCTCCAGCATAAATCCGAAAGCTTGAAGACAAAACTTCTGATCCTGGTGACCGACCCCAGATTGGATTCTGCTATGATCTCTATACTGATAGCGGAGCAGAGACTGCACTTCTATTTTTTATTACCATTCAGCACTCTACAGAAAGTCCTCAACCTACAACCACAATTGAGCCCAAAATTTCTGTTGCTAAATTGTTGAGTTAGTAAGTAACAGTTGTTAAGTTAGTAATATGATAACTTTCTGATAAGCAAAGTCAATGGAGGAGTAAGTTAGTAACATGACTGTTACTAACTGGCTTCCCCATTGACTTTGCTTATCAGAAAGTTGCAGAAAGTTATCAAATGTCCCTGAGACACTGCAACTATCATAAACATGAGTCAATTGTCAAACATCTGAATTTTGACCACATGACCATGGGGATACTGCAAAAGTCGTAAGTGAAAAACAGTCATAAATCATGTTTTTCAATGCCATTATAATTTTGGCTACTAAATTAACTGTTGTAAGTCTAAGACTATCTGTCCTGAGTAGAACCAGAAAGCAGAGCAGGTTATTAAGAAAGGAGTTTGGAGATTATGTGGCAAACAGATTACCAGCACATTATTAGATTATACCAGGATTAATATCAATTAATAAATGTTCTTTTAACTATTTTGGTTGGGAAAGAATTATTATTTTTATGCATCAAGTCATACATGACTGCATATTCATAAATTAGCCACCATGGAAAATGAAACTCACACAATTCATGAAATATATTCTTAGGCTGTATAGAAACACAATGAATGGATAATCAGAAAAAAAGTTCAAGATTCCCTTCATTTTTATTTTTTAAAAAGAGATCAATGAAGAATCCTGTATCATTACGACTATGCAAACTAAACTCATATTCTAAGTAAACAATATACTATCCTGAAGTATTATCTATCCTGAATCTATCACGTTTCAATATCTCACTAACATCCGCTATAAAAATATACTTAGTGATATTAAGATATTAAATGCTCTGCAATTCCACTTTCTTTTTTAATACTGTAGAATTGTCAATCAAAATTTTGCCAAACTGTTAGTAAGCAGGTAATATAAACAATTATCTGTGATTGCATGCAAATACACTTTAAGAAACTGATACTTAAAATGTCTAGGCAATAAGAATACTAATTATGTTTGCAATATTTGACTATGTAAATACATATTAAATATACTGTATATTCAATTTCAAGTTGTCTTAGGTCCATATAACAGATAATGCCATTACAATGTTAATATCTTCCAAGAACTATGCTTTAGTATATATGCATTTGATCTGAAGCAATGTATGAGTAGCTCAAGAAGTTGACAATTTCACAAGTTAAACTTCACAAAATTGCACTTTTTTTGTATAATCCAAATATATGAATCTATGAAATATACCTCTAACAAAACTCAGTAAACATCTATCCATAATGTATTGCATGTTCCCAACAACTCCAGATACGCGGATTTCTATTCCTAGCATTTTTCTATTAGCTAAGGAAAGCCGGCTAGCTGAAATCTGTACAATAACTTCAGATTGAGATATAATGATATAAAGCTCAATTTATGTCATACAATTATTGCGGTGATAAAAATAGATGAAACTCTACCTACAGTGCTTTGAGCTTCTCAATAAAAGACTATATAAATCTAACAAATAAATATAGCAGCACACGTATAAAATCATCAAAAATATCAGAGATGGCTTCTGTGCTGCGGGGTGGGGTGGGGGACAAAGTATATGGAAATGTTCATATATTTGTAAGGCTATAACTATAGCT
This sequence comes from Natrix helvetica, assembly GCF_964273705.1. Lineage (NCBI taxonomy): Eukaryota > Metazoa > Chordata > Lepidosauria > Squamata > Natricidae > Natrix > Natrix helvetica. Next base: position 59,677,383 of record NC_138550.1, read on the forward strand.
AGAGGTTAGAACAGATAAAGTAAAAAATATTCTGAATCACTATATAAAATCTCAACTCACCACAAATAATAAAATTATTTAATTTTAAATAAATTAAAATTGAAGTAGCATTTTGACATGGTACATTACTCTAATTTTGGTTCAATTGTTCAAAACTTTCCCTGGAATTAATTTGATATTTCAAGTTAAAAGTGGCTATACTAGAATACAAGTTGCACATCTTTTAAAATCCAAATCGCATGTGTGTTTTCAAGATTACAGAACAACACATTGAAGCAGTAGAAAAATAAACCAATAAACACAACTCAGTATGCCATTACATAAGCTACAATGTTTTAAAAATAAAATCAAACCTTATACTGTAGATACCTAATTAGCTGTGGACTTATCATGCAAATGAATTTTTATCAACTTCATGAGTATAAAATTCAGTCAATGCCATACCTGCTATGTAAATGTATCAACATGGAGTAACATAGAAAAGAGAAAATGAAGATGTCAGTCATACAGAACCTTTCACACTTTCTTTGCAAACAAAATGATCCAATATTAAATAAGACATCTCTTTTAAGCAGACCATAATATACCACAACAGTGACACAGAGGATGGGTAATAATGATTGAGGGTGAATTTAAAGTGTTATTTAAAATATCTGCTGATAATGATTTCTAGGCATGTAGGTATTCATTTAACTGCAGAGCAATAAACTTCATTAAATGTTACTTTATTGATACAGAATTCTAACGTGTAATTCTATATAAACCACTGGATGTTATTGAGGAAGAAGTTGTCAGCTAAAAGTTTAGATTATATCTGTCCAATTCCATTTTAATATTAACTGATAATTAATTTTAACAATACATTTAAAGAATTATTACTATTTCTATCATAGCCTTTTGACATATTGTTTATCAGCAAACTAATAAGCAGTGCAAATGATTTTATATTAAAAGTTCCTATAGTGTATTGAACTATGTATGAAGCATGTTCGATCTACATATCATGCACATCACTCTCCTGGTTAACAAGTATACCTTTTAGGCTGGTTTTTATTAATTAGGAAATGGGATGCCAGAAAAACATCTGGCATGAGATGCAAAGGTTTCTATGCAAGGTTTTTATTTTCTTACATCTTCACATACCAAGTCCTAATATAATGCACTTTTCAGAAACATGTATACAGCAAACATAAAAAATAGCAAAATCATTGGCTGAGAATACTGTACACTCCAAGCAGTTCTACCATTTGCCAACTTGTAATCAATTACTAATTAATAACTACTAATTGCTGTTTACTGGTCTTAATCAAGAATCATGAAGTGACTTAACTATATTTGTCTTAATCACCAAATGTCTTAAACTGGCTATCAGGAAACAGTGTTTGCCACCATTTCAATTTTCTTTTCAGTTCTGTGTTTCAGATGATGGTGTTTATGTAAATTTTAAAGCAGATTGAACAGGGACATTCACACTAGCATTTTACTTGATAGAATTACAAAAATCATTAGCAAGTTCTATGTCTTTTTGCTTCGTCAGAGCCTAAATGCAGCATATATGCAGAAAACAGAGGAATTGACATCATAAATTGAGTATCAGTCTCTACTCATCAGAATAAAAAGACATTATTTCCAATTTCATTGAAAACAGCAGTACTTATGCCAAAAAGTTAAAAGTCAGATGAGGTTATCATATCTATAACAGCACAATACTGTGAACCAAAAGTTATGCATCTCCTGAAATACATCTAAAAACAATATTGTACAATAATTACAAATAATAATGTAAACAGACATCAGCAGAAAAAACTGGGATTGTTTTCTAAAGTGATAACTATGTTGCTACTGGTGGGAGCTGATTTATAGCATGGCTATCACTTCGGAGAATATTTAACTCATTTTTTCTTATAAAACAACTGAAACAATCTATCAAAATTGTTAGATACCAAGCTTAAGAGACAGGTTTAAAGATAATCATGGATTTAATCACTATTCAAGAGGAAAATACTTGACATTTCCCCACTTACACAGGTATCTCATTTATCATCCATATCTGTACAAATATCAGTATCTCTGGATTCAGAATCCTGACTTTGCTCATAAGCAACAGTTTCTTCAATTTTTCCTACAATATGAAAGCTGTTTTAAACAAGACCACAAACCTTCCATATAACTATTTGGTTTGAATCCCTAGCACCACATAACGAAGTGAGCTCCCGTTACTTGCCCCAGCTTTTGCCAACCTAGTAGGTCAGAAGAATGCAAAAATGCAAGTAGAAAAATAGGAACCACCTTGGTGGGAAGGTAACAGAGTTCCATGAGCCTTCGGCATTTAGACATACCAGCTGCATGACCATGGAATCGTCATCAGACAGGGCTGGCTCTTTGGCTTAGAAACAGAGATGAGCAGCACCCCCTAGAGTCAGGAATGACTAGCACATATGTGAGAGAGGAATCTTTTCTTTTACCTTATATAATATTAATATAACTATTAACAATAATGAACTCAGGCTGAAACCCACAGAGATTTTGAAATATTTAACTTGAAGCTTTAATTTTGCCTTTAAAAAGGTAAAATAGTTTGGAGAATTATTAGATTGATTTCTTTTCTGATTGTAATCATCAGTATTAACATTTTAAGAATGAAGAATTCCTCACTCCTATTTCCTACTTTTCTCATTATTTCTTAAAGCAAACTTTTCTAAACTTGCACCTACAGATGAATTAATGTTATATTTTACACCATACATCTTACAATTCAAACTGAATTGTAGACTAAAACTCTGGAGCATACCAGGGCAAGGAGGCCTGAATTGAGGGCTCTCTTGTTTAACTGTCTGACTATAAAAGCATTTAGGTATTTAAGAACATCACTGTTTCTTTGATTTGGGCTACCTTACCCAAAATGCTTACATACTGGACTCACATATCATCTGTCTATAACAAATCTATAATTTACCTCCTAGAATTACCTCCTATAATTCGACTACAGTGGTATCCTGGTACTCAATTGCTTTGAAAGTCATCAAATGTTATACTCAACACATTTTGACACAAAAATTTGTCCAGGTACTCAGTTTGGTACTCAACGCACAAACTAGAACTTGTCTATGTTGGCTGCCTTGTGACTAATTACATTATTCCATATGGGAAAAATCTGTTTGGTACTCATCATTTTTGATAGTTATTTCCTGGAACCAATTAACAATGAATACCAAGGTACCGTTTTCTTTGCCTAATGTGATCTATTCTGGAAAATAAATTTTAATATTTAGCATAGTCTTCTTCAATCTCAAATTTGATGGAAACAATACATTTTGGAAATGATAGCAGGGAATTCTGAAAGTTACTACCCTAATACTTTCAAATGCACCAAGATGAGAACTGTTTGACTTTGCTCTTTCTGCAAAACCATAGACTCTTTAAAATGTATTCCTCTTATGTACAATTTCTGATACCATTTATGCTATATCAACTTACCTGGAGTAATTCCTATTAAATTCAATAGGATATATCACAGGGTAGAATATATGTAAAGAAGGAGCTGAAGTACTATAGCAAAGCAAATAATTTACATGCAGAAGATTCCCATTTAATTTCCAGACAAAAGTGAGAAAAATTATGGCCGAAACTCTGCCATTCAGTTTTATTAATTCTGTGAGAGTAGGACCAATATCTGACTTCTGATATTCCTACGATTAAAATTTTAATCTAGGTTTAATACACAACCCATTTTAAAATACTAAAGATCACAACATATAGTATACAATAAGCATTAAACTTATTGATTTTCTTATAATTATACCCAGTAGATAAATACACAGACTAAGTTACAGAGGAATTAATAGCATATTACTCCTTAGAACCCTTTTCTTTAAAATCATGTCAAATCTTAATACTGTAGTCTAACATTAAAAACATTAAAAACAACTCTTTCAGTATACTGTAGTTTCACTTTGTGCCAGAAAAAGAAATACTTGAAGATTTCGAATTCTGGTAGCTCCCATCACAAATATTTGACATATGTGAATATCTAGAAAATGTTTCAATGTTTGGTAAAGATTGCCTTTTTTTAAAAAAAAATGTCACCAGAAACAAGAACTTCGATTCTATCAAAAAAATCCCTAAATCATGAATCTTTAAGCTAAGTTACTTAGTTATATAAAAGAAATACAGAGAACTTTATATTATACCCAAGTAGACCAATAAATTCAATGAACAATCACATTCTTAAAATAAGGAAATCATTACATCTAAGCTACAGCTTTGAGATACTAGCACTGAAAAGAAAATCTCAAGAAATGAAATATAAACCATTTCTTGTTGTCTAATAATATTTGTCCCATAAATTAATTTGTTATATCAAAATCTATGTAATTTCAGTAGATATGCTACAGGTTAATAAGATTTACCAATAGCTCTGTAAACATTCTGCTTTTAGTAAATTCAAGTAGGAAAACTCTTTTGACACATCAGCCTAGGCAGCTCCTAAAAAGTCAAACATTTCACACATATTTGCATATACATTCCGAGTAGAGTATTTATTTCTGTTTACCTCCTCCCACCAAGTCTTTCTCCTCCCTGTCCGGCCATCTTGGGCCAGGAGGAGAAGCCATTACTTAACTAAATGACAGGACCAAGAACTTTTTTTTACTGAAAGAAGATACCTCTTTAGTCAGTTGTGCAAAAACAGCCCCAACCTACAACCCGTTCTCTATATAAACAGCCCTACGAGGTAAAAAGCTTAAGAAAAAACAAATCGTTCAATGAAGATGCACGTTGCAAGGAAGATGGATACAGCACGGGTAAACAAATCAGTTTGCTACAAGACTCCTGTGAGTGACACACCACGGAAGAGGCGCCACGTTTCTTCAATACCCTTCTTCCTATTTATATCAATTCATTTTCAGCGATTCAATTCGATCCAGTTTTTTTTCCCTTCAGCAACCAGTCCTTATTAAATATCGCCCGATCTTCTCATTATTCAGATAGATTGCTCCTAAATGGAGAGAGTCGGGCCAGCACCTTCTACCCTACTTTTTAGATAAAACCCTGAAAGTGGGCAACGGGAGCTTTCTGTTCCAGCATGACGGAGAAGGGAAGAGGCGAGCGGTTCTCTCCCGAGAGCCAGGCGAAGAAGGGGATAGTCAGCGCGCTGCCGAACCTCACGGCCGCGAGGTGACGGTTTAATTCCGCAGCTTCCAGCACACTCACACAGGCTCCTACACAAATACACACACACACACATACGCACGCACATACACACACAAACCCGGGAGGGTGGCTCCCTGGTCGGTTGCTTCCACCCCCACCCCAATCCCCTTACCTTTAACAGCAAGGCCTTCGTTCTGGCGCCATCTTCATGAAGCCTTAAAAATCCGAAGAGTCGGCTGCACAAGGGGGAATCAAGCGACAGAGAGAGATTGAGCAAAAGAGACACGTTCGCAGAGTCCCCCAGCCCACCCCGCCCCAAACAGATCGCTCCGTGCGCTCCTTCACACTCGCTGGCAGGGGCAGAGCCCTCACTCCGGCCCAAGAGCACCGCCACACTCACACTCGCTTTTTCTCCCTCTCACGCGCACACACGCTCGCTCGCTCACTCGTACACCTCGGGCGGGCGGGCAAGAGAGATCACCGGACTAGCCGGAACACGGAGGCTGCCGTCTGAGTACCTGTCGAGGCCAGAGAGGACTTCTCTTTCCTCCGCTGTCAGGCTCGCGAAGTCCTCCTCGCTCTGGCCGCTCGCTTTCCCCGCCGCCATTTTCTTTTCCTCATCACCGAAAGCAGTAGAGGCAGCGGCGGCGGCAGCGGCGAGCGACACTCCACACGATTTCATGGAAACGCAACGTAATTAACTCACGATCGCAAGCCCCCCTCCCCGCGCGCCCCAACACCCCCCCAGTGCCGGGCGGGGCGGGGTGCCCGACACACACGCACCACCACAACTTTTATTACAACAACAACAGCCGGCAGAGAGGGGGAGGGAGAGAAAGGCGGGGGGAAGCCCCGCTGATCGGAGGAGGAGGGAGCAGGAAGGGAGCCCCAGCGCTGAAGACTGGGGGGGGGGGGAGTGGGAGGAGAAGGAGGAGGAGGCTGCTGCTGCGGCTGCTGCGGCTGCTGGCGGTGACGGAGCAGTGTTTACATCGCTGCTGAGCCGCCAGCCCCAGCGGCGAAAAGTGAGTGGAGTCGAGGTGACAGGGACCCGCGCCCGCCCGCGTGGGGTGTATTTGTTGCCTGTACAAACTTCCCCAGCAGCTGAACAAAGTTGTTGTAATTGTGTCACACAGCGAACCCCACGCCGCCACCGTGACCCCCCACCCCACCCCGTTTCCCTGTGCCCACGCAGCCAATCATCGCACTTAGGCGTGGCCACGTGACCTTTGTTGACTTACGTCAGTCATAGCGCTCTTCTAGCGCTACGCTCGAGCTTGGTATTGCCGCTGCTTCGATCTAAAGCCATTATGTATTTTGAGGCTGTATTTCAGATCTTCCAGTTTGTAATATGTGGAGACCCTCACATGCGGCCGGGCAAGAGGAAATAAACAGGGCAAATTTCAAAAGCTCGCATTCCGTAAATAATTTTTAAATTGGCATGTAGGCTTAAGGTTTTGTAAACTACTAGAACAAGCTACAGTAAGTGAATTTAAAAAGGGTTGTATTCTGATGTCTTGACAAGGTACATCGCAGACAGAAATTAAGAAATGCATTCTCCTACCCATAAAGTTTGTTTCGGTTCTGAAAAGATGGATATCAAACGCGTCTTTTGATCTTGTTAGGAAAAGTTCATGTGTTCTACTCGCTAGACAAAACCACTTTTTGTTATTTACATCTTTAAAACTACCATTTATAAACTGGCCGGCTTTCACGCCGGTTAGCAAAATGTAAAATTTTACCAATTGAAGTAAATGAATTATTTGACCTACGAAGAAGCAGGGCACTCAATAACCAAACTATTTTCTCTTAATTAAAAAACGGATTCCAACAAGCAAATGAAGTCGCAGACTTCCTTAGAAATCAAAAGCCATTTTGAAGGGAGGGCATGATTAGTGCTAAGCTAGCGATGAAATAAATACCTCTATTTATTTATTTATTTATTTGTTTGTTTCTTTATTACCACAATACTTATTCCAATGTATTTTCATCACTCTTTGCCGACATGTGGTACGTACTTCAAAAGGTCAATCAGAAACCGGAAACATTCAACTGCATTCTATTTCTTAGGTTTCCATCCTCATCGCTGGATGCACAATATTAGCAGAGAGGGAGGGATTTTATTATATTCTCGGGTTATCATTCGGCCGTTAGTGAGTCAATCAAACGGCTTTGTCACTCATGTTCAGCATGTTCGTACGCGCCCTTTAAATTAGTTGTGGAGCGGGCGCATTCTGTGGAAAGGCTTAGGAGGTCTTCGGGCGCGAATCGTATTTATGCCAGGGCGCGCGGGCTGCAGTTCCCTCGGTGGGAATGTGCACTGATATTGTCACTGTGTGTGTGGAGGGGAGTTACTCTTTGCCAACGCGTGTGCCCCTCCCGCTCCCCCTTGGGACGGCCTGGGGCGTGGTTCTGGCACCAACGAGTAATAATGGCTTCCCTTGAGCGCCGTTTGTGCGCGTGACGAGAAGAATCCGTCCGGGCACGGAGCCGAGCTTAGCGGGACGTTACGAAGGAGTGGGCGGTTGCCTGAGTGGCGCTGTTCCCGTTAACAGATCTGGAGTAACTGAGCGGTATTTCGCCGCTCTTCGCTAAATACTGTGAACGGAGAAGGTGCCGCCTCTTAGCAGCGGGAGCGAGGGTGGTTCTGGTTGCTGCGACTTACGATTCTTTTTCTGGGCCTAACCTATATAAAAGCATTGGGAGTCCTTTCCTTTTCCAAGGAGCTTGAGCCAGGAAAAAAAAAGAAGACGACCCCCTCCCCTCCGGCGCAGATAAGTGAAATAATTGAAGGCGGTTTTTTCCGTGCAAGAAGTCAATTTTTAACGCAAGGCCTGGAGCTCACGCTTTTGATCCAGAAGAGAAACTGCCCAAAGGCCTCTTTGGAGAGTCCCCTCTTTCTACGCGGATTGCCATTCCTAGGAATAGACATGCGGGACGTGTTAGGGTAGGAGAGGGGTACGAATGACGGGGGGGGGGGGGGGAGACAGTACTGTGAGAATTGAATGTTTCTTCACTTCAGCGAGGTGTGAAGCAATCGGACGTCTTTGGATTTTCCAGCTTCCCCCATGAAGCGGCGAGGTGGCAGGAATAAAAGAAAATATGTAAAAGAAATACTGAAATATTTTGCCTTTCTAGCGCACTGTATTACTTTGTTTACACATTCCTAATTTTGTATCTATGTTAAATGTATTACAATTCAGCATATGCTGCATTTGTAAATGCTGCCGTGGGCTTTTTACTGTAATATGATTTCCGAACTTCACATCTGCTTTAAAGTAATAAAGGACTACATACCGTAATTACCATGTGTATCTCCATGAAATTCCTGGACTTTAATGGACAAAAGATAGCGCTGATGTGTGATATGTTCTTGCTATGTGGGCCAGTTTTGTAAATAATCCTTGAATCTGAAAAGAACTGAATTTTTTTCCAGCCTGATCGTTTTTAAGTTATATAGAATGCTATTCTACCTATTTGCAAGTCTTTTTATACATTTTAATGGTATGCCAAAATGCCAGTTTGGTTTACCTAAAATGACTTCACTACAGTGCTCCATTTTAAAAGGTCATGCTGCATTCTTTCCCAATTATACTGTGGAAGCAAACTGAAAAAATGTTAATATTTTAAAATAGTAGCCTTTTTAAAACATGTTTGATGTTGAGCATTGTGTTTTGTTCTCCGGTTTAACATACCATGGAAAAAATAAGTTTTGCATCTACATTTGTTTAGTTACTCCCTCTGAGTAAATTTAAATCAAGTCCATTTACAAAGACTACCACCAATTAGGATTATATAAACTATTGGTTATAACTTGTTCCTAATCAATGGGTTGTTGAATATGACATTTCTAAGGAGAAGATAAGGTAGGTGGCCAGTTTTCGTTCCTTTTTTGCCTGCTATTAGTATTAAAATCCATGTCTGAAAAGTAGTTACCTGTCACAGATATTTTTGATAGATGCAAGATGCTTGTTGAGATTACTTTGTGAGACATACATTCACAGAGGTAATGTCAACCATTGATCAAAAACACAAAACTTAACCGATTTAGTGGGTGGGTGGATGGGCATGAGACTGCCAAAATAGGCAGAAGTAATTGATTCATCAAATTCATTGGTTAAAATCTTTTGGCTGATATAAAAGAAATAAAAGCTCCTTTAATGCTGCTACATTTTGCTTTCCACACTTGATGCAAATCTACAGGTACAATTTAAATCAACCGGAATATGAAAAGCTTTGCCCATAATCACTTTAGTCACATTAAAACAGTCTTATTTTATAAGCATATAGTGTCATCAGCCATATGCAGTTTGCTTTCTCATATTAAGCATATGATGTAAACATGATAGAAATAAAGTAAACCTATACACATAATCCATGTAAATTATACACAAAACTACAGTGGCCTAATAACTGGATGTCCAATTCAGCTTCCCGGCTTTGCTTCGTCAAGGTCTTCTAGGGAACCAGAGAACACATAAGGTGGGCAATCTTGCATAACCCACCTGTTCCAACTAGCCGGCCTGGCTTAAACTAGAACTTTCTAACCTCCCTGGCAATTTTAATTACGGTAAATGTAAATTTTGGGGTTTTAAATTATTTCAACTGTTTTAATTTATTGTTATTTATTTTAACCTAGTGGCTTTTTATTGGAATCTTATTTGTTAAGCATTGATGTCACCTCCTCCATGCCACATCTGTATATTTGTTTTGATTGTACGTCGCCCCGAGTCCCTTTGCGGAGAGGGGGCGACTGATAAGTCAAATAAATAAATAAATAAATAAATAAATAATATGTTCAGTAGTTTGCATATCAGCACCATTATCACAACAAAGGGGATCTTTCCATCCCCATTAGTTCAGAGTCCAGGCAATTCTTCCAGTATCACACCTAATTCTGTTCAATCTTATCCAGATAGACTGAGATAGGACAAAATCAACTGGTTTGGTAGAGTGATTACCAATGGTCAGGTCACAAGAAGGAACCTTGACCATTCTTTTCTCCAGGCATGGGACTACTGGATAGATGTTAAATGAATCATTGTTTTCCATGCTGGTCTATGGGATTTCAGTCTTGTTATGGACTATGGATTGTCTTGGTGAACTGGGAGGGCCTTCTTGTTTAGCATCCTTGACCATAACTAAACTAGAACTTGTCTTCGTACATGGGGCAGTATGATATTGCAACATACTGTAACCAGTATGCACAGGTGGGATGCAATGTTCCAGAGATGATACATATTGTCTGATGGAGTCAGACATCAACCAATTGGGTGTGGGCACTGTTAAGAGAAATACTGGCACAATATTCAGCTGTGAAATAAACCAAAGCCAAGGCTTGTAGGATGTTAGCATCAGCGCCCCAGGATGTTCTAGCCCAGGGATGTCAAACTCGATTTCATTGAGGGCCACATCAGGGTTGTGTTTGACCTCGGGGGAGGGGCAGGGTTGGCATGACCAGGATGGGTGTGGCCTGCTCAATGTCACTCATGTTTGGGGTGGCCTGACACTGCCAGCAAAAACGGGCTCATGAGCTCCATTTCCAACTGCAACGGCTGCCTGCAACCCTCTGCCAGCAAAAATGAAGCTTGGGAGAGCCGCCCTCCCAAACTCCATTTTCACTGGCAGAGGCATCATGGGTTGGTCCTTTGCTGTTTCCAGGGCGGCTCTACAGGCTCAATGTAAGCACCCCGCGGGCTTTGAGTTCGACACCCCTGTTCTAGCCAGTCTATTCAGGAAAATGTTGTGGCTTTTCAATTTTGCAGCTATTTTTTCCAGGTATGGTCGGAAGGGTAGTGAACTGTCCAGTGTTACCCCCAGGTATTTCAGAGAGTTATTACATAGTAAAATACAGTTCTGGAACTTCACTGAAGGGTGATAATTTGTGTACCTATGGCTGAAGTGGAATGAGGCTGCTTCTGTTTTTGTTAAGCTGGTTGCAGGCACTATTGTTTGAAGTTTCTAGAGATCTTGAGAAAGGATGCCCTCTGCATTACTGAAGTTGATTTTTTGGCTGTGAGACTGATATCATCGGCATAATTAAATTTCGGTAGATTGTTGACATACAAGTTTACAAAAGAAGGGGATAGCACTGGTCCTTGTCCATTATTCAATTTATATCTGCTTCTATTGAATTCTGTGAAAACTTAAAATAACTTGTTACTCAACATGTCAATCAAGACAATGGTTTTACGGCAAGGTATAATCTTGATTAGTTTGATACTCCAGAGAGTATCGCAGGCTGCAGAGTGGTCAAGAAAAACAGACATTTTTCATTTTCCTTGGGCGTTATTCTCCAGGTAGGTAGTGCAAGGACTTGATCGCTACAATCAAGTCTGGGGCTAAATCCATCTTGTTCTACTTTTTCCCATTAGAATCCTTGTAGTTTTCTAGTGTAAATTATAAGAAAAAGTGCCTTTCAGACTTTTTCTCAGGGAAGGTATAATTTAAAAATAAGTATGTAGACAAGCTGCTAGAGACAATATACTATTTGAATGTTTTGTTGGCTTATAAGGACTTGAGTGTTAATCCAAGTAGTTATAAAATGCCTCACTGATTAAAAGTTATTTTGATTTCCTTGAAAGTGGCAGGGAAAAGAAGTGTTGAAAATCAGAAGAGCAGTGGGCATTTGGGATAAGATTTTCAAGAGGACAGAAGTTGTTTCACGTCACATATATCTGAATGAGCCAAATGTTTTATTTTCATTTGATTTCCAGTCTATTTCTGGGACTGAAGTTTCACCTTCATCAAAAGATAACTACACAGAAAAGTACAAACCCTTAGGGTTATGCCAAACAAATTCTTCTTTAAATCTAAATTTCCTCAAGGCAATTTTTAAAGATAATTTTAAGAGCTACAGCTTCAACAACTGGTAGTACCTGACTGTTCATATCTGGGCTCAGAATCTAAGCAAGGTTAGATCTGGCTAGGTTTTGGATGAGAGACAGAGGTTACTGGGGATATTGACTCATTAAAGAAAGCAACAGCAAACCAAGAAAATTACATTAACATAATTTTAATCAATAAAATCGAGTTAAACGGCCAACAAGTAAAATGAATTTTAATTCAAATAAGCTGCAATGCTGATACTGATCTTGACTGCTGCCTCACAAGTGTTTCAATAACTACCGTGTTTCCCCAAAAGTAAGACCTGGTCTTATTTTCTTTTGGCCCACAAAATATGGCTTGGGCCTTATTATCAGGGGAGGGCTTATTGTTTTGGGGTTGCCGGGCGGCTGCTCCCTTGCGAGCGGGCTCCCGAAGAGCCGGGCACAGCCTCAGGGGTGAAGCAACCATGAGGTGACCACGCTCATGAGCAGCCACCCGGCAAACCCCCTCTCCAGCCAGACAGAGCACCATTCACTGACTGAGGGGGTAACCCTAAGGCGCCAAGCCACGTGCGTTCTGCCCGCTCCCCAGCTCCCGCGGCTTGGCACATTCGAGATACCCTCTAGGTCAGTGCATGGAGCTCTGTCTAGCTGGAGAGGGTGGTTGTGTGAGCCTGTTCTGCCCCCAGCTCGCATGCCTCCCAGCCTCACCATGCCCTGGCCCAGCTCTCCCTGCAAGACCAGGGCACCGCCGCCGCTCTTCGAGCATAACTTCTTCTCCAGCTTCCAAATTCTGGAACTCGGCTTCCAATTCTTCCAGCAACGGCTGCTCTAGGAGTGCGCTCTATGGTTGTGGGCCAGCTGCCATAGGCCCACAACCATAGAGCGCACTCCTAGAGCAGCTGCAGCTGGAAGAATCGAAAGCCGAGTTTGGAAGCTGGAGAAGAAGTTATGCTCAGAGTGTGGCGGCAGCAGCGAAAGCGGCGGGGGTGCCCTTGCCCTGCAGGGAGAGCTGGGCCAGGGCATGTTGAGGCTGGGAGGCATGCGAGCTGGGGCAGACCAGGCGCTCGCGCAACCACCCACTCCAGCTGGGCAGAGCTCCATGCACTGACCTAGGGGGTATCCCGAATGTGCCAAGCTGGGGGGGCGGGCAGAGCGCCTCATGGCTTGGCGCCTTAGGGATACCCCCTAGGTCAGTGAATGGCGCTCTGCCCGGCTGGAGAGGGGGTTTACCGGGCAGCTGCTCATGAGTGTGGTCACCTCATGGCTGCTTCACCCCTGAGGCTGTGCCCGGCCCTTCGGGAGCCCGCTCGCAAGGGAGCAGCCGCCTGGCAACTCCCCCCTTTGGCCAGGCAGAACGCCACATCCCAACCAAGCGGTATCCCGAAGGCGGCAAGCAACGTGAGCGTCTTTCTCCCCCCCCCCCGGCTCCCGCCTTCAGGATACCTCTAGGTCACTGAGTGGTGCTCTGCATGGCTGGAGGGGGGGGTGTCCAGGGGTCTTATTTTCAGGGGGGGTTATATTTTTGCCCACGTGAAAAATGTGGCAAGGCCTTAAGTTTCAGGACAGGTTGTAATTTCGGGGAAACACTGTAGTGAGTTTATTAGATCTCGTATGCAATTGGTTTTTTGGATTATGAATACATCTGACTTAATAAATTACATTATTTTGTAATGTGAAATAGTTTCTATCAATTCTTGCTGTTGTCTTAGTTTAATTTTTCCTAAAAGTGACGGGCTTATCATAGTCGTTCATTCTAACATAGATCTATATAAGGTTTTATTTATTACAAATTCACCATCCCCCCACCCCCCAACATCAGGATGTATTTATAAACTGGGCTGCTTTTTAAAAAAAACTTAAGATCTTAAATATAAGATGAACATAGCAACCAAGTTGTTAATTTATATCTTCCATAACTATATTTTTGTGCTGATATTGTTAGATTGGTTTCCAATTTTGTCTGCTTATACAACTCAAAAACTGCCAAGGACCATATTATCTAAGAACTACTTGTTCCCATAGCAACTTACCCATTCCATCATATCTTAAAAGACCTTACTCCTGCAGCTCTAACTTTAGAAGTTATATGCATAGAATCTGGGCCCTTCTGTGATTGTTCCCTTTTTGAAATTTCTCCTGAGGGATGGTTGCCAGGCAGTGACTTTATCATCTGCCTGTCAGTTGAAGACTATCTTCTTGATCTCTGACATTTAGAATATATATATACAGTGCATTGCTTGCAGGAGTTGTTAGACTAAGGGTCATCACCCTATCAAGTCTGCTTAATATGCAGGCAATAGGAAACTTTAAAAACCAGCTTTCTCAGAAAACAGTTTGCAGGTTTTATTATGTATTTTCCCAAACCAGTTTCATGCACCCGTAAAATTAGTGGATATTTATAATTAATATTGATAAAAATATGTGTATCATTTACTACATCAATCTCTTGGTTAAAAGTTCTGTAAGAGTTTTTCAGTATTTCTTATAGTTGGCTAGAATTTTTTTGTTCAAATTACTAATCTACCAAGGAAATTATATAAAAGAATGTTGAATTAATTTCAACATTTCAACTATTAGTAACCATATTATTATAACAAAAATATGTAGATCTTTTTTTTCTGGTGTTGTTAACCTGAGAGTTGTCAGGTCTGCCTCCATTCAAATCCCAAGAAAGAAAAACCCCAACTCCATTGAAATAGAGAAGAGGTACTTTTACTGAGTTTGAAATGATAGCAGCGAAAGAAAAGCAAGATCTGAGCTAAAAGGTGCGGAAGTTACATATTCCCCAATCCCTCCCCTGGGGACCCAGGCTGAATGTCCAATCCCCATTCCATATAGTGTCATGTGAGGCACATCTTCAGATGTTTTCGTCCTGGAGTTCCATGACGATTGGCCTTGACTGGATATAAACAAATCCATTCAGCTGTGCAATAACTTGTAAGAGCAAACCTCATTTTTTATTCACATGGGCCGTCTTCACACCAGCTAACTTCCCCAACCCCAAAGCCATGCCCCCCCCCCTGTTACTATGGCAGCCAATAACAAGCAAGCATCAAAGGGAAAACCCATGCTGGAGATCCAGCTGACATTAGTATTCATTCATATCTGATTTAGCAGGTAGGATTGTGCTTTTAAATTTGGTCATCACTTGGATTGTGATGATTGTCTTCAAGGGCAATGCAGGTTTAAATGATTATTAGAGCAGTCTTTTATTAAGTTGGCTGTTACCAAAACTCAGTGCTTCTAGTAAGGTTTATTTAGACATCAATGTACATTTTGATTGGAACCCAAATTAGTCAGGCTTATAAAATGACTACTTAAAAATGTAAAAATATTGCAGAAAATAAAAATACTGATAAGTTTCAGATAAGTGTACATTTCATTATAATTGCTGGCAAACCATTCTGAGGACTGAATCCTGGGTGAGCAGCTGGGTGCTATATCGTAAAGCATTTTTTGTCAGTTTCAGCATTTTTTTCCTGTAAAGAAAGTCCTCATAACCAGCCATTTAGAGGTCATTTGAAGTTACAACAGCCTGCCCAAAAGCTATTTATGGTGCAATTTCAAAAATATGATGGCCACCTTTGCACCTTCCCTACTGTCAGGTGATCACATTTTAGGCACTGGCAATTGGCTCAATCATAATTCCAGGCTCAGTTGTGCTCTTCTACTTTTCTTTTGCTGATTAGCTAGATTTAATTTTTTTTTTGTATCTTAAGTCCAAGTACATTCCCAATGTTATAAAAAAGAACAACAGCCTGGTAAGCTACAATCTCTTAAAAGTTTCCAGATTTTGAATTCCTCCTTTAAAATTTCCAAAATAATGTCAGGGATACAAGAAACTAAAATATATTAACATTATCACTTATATTTAAAGGGTATTAACCATTGTGACTGAGCCATAAGAATGCTGTATTAGATGATTTGTGCAGTCAAGAAGAGATAGAAAAGTTTGGTAGCCAACAAGTATCACAGGTGAACATCAAAAAAATTATGTTCCAGGAACATTTCAACCTGATAATCTAGATTCTGAATTTATAATTGGATGGAAAAATTCAATAACTGACAAACTTCATTTCATTTTCAATATTTATCCACTCCAGTATAATTTCTTAAAAATTATGTCAGTTTACTCTAACTGCCAAATCAAAATGCATTAGGTGGGTTTGAAGATCTATATTCCATGTGCAATAATTCATTAAGGAGATTTTTTTTCCTTAATCTACAGTTTATGAAAGTTGCATTTAGTATTGAATAGTACTTTGGAGAGCATACTCTTAACATTAGATATAGATAGTCCTTGACTTACAAACCCAATTGAGCCCAAAATTTATGTTGCTAAATGAGACATTTGTTAAGTGAGTTTTGCCTCATTTTAAGACCTTTCTTGCCACAGTTGTTAAGTGAATCACTGCAGTTGTTAAGTTAGTAACACAGTTGTTAAATGAATCTAAGTTAAGCCCTAGTGGAAGCCTGGGATAGGCGGCCGCTGGGGCCTTGGATCGCGTTGTGCCTTTGCGGCCTCTGACCCGGTGTCAATCCCGGGTGGCTCTCTGGTTTACCGAGGAGCTCCAGGAGATGAAATGCCGGAAAAGACGCCTAGAGAGTGGCTGGAGGACCAGCGGTCCGAATCTGATCGAACACTAGTAAGAATTCATATTAAATCCTACTTAGTGGCAATAGAAGCGGCAAAACGGCAACATTTTTCCGCTCTTATCGCGTCCGCAGATAACCGCCCAGCCGCCCTGTTTAGGGTGACCCGCTCCTTACTTAACCAGGGAACTGGGGAAGACCCCTTGCAGGGTAGGGCTGAAGAATTTGTTCAGTATCTGTAGGATAAAATCGCTCAGATCCAGACAGGCTTGGACTCTGATTGGGTAGATTCGGGCGAGCCGACGGGGATGAATCTGGAGGAGACAATCTGGGATGAGTTTGACCCTGTGACCCCTGAAGGCACGGACAGGATTATGGGGAGACTCAGTGCTGCCACTTGTGTGCTGGACCCGTGTCCCTCTTGGTTAGTTTCGGCTTCCCGGGAGGTGGCACGAGGCTGGCTCCAAGCGATTAACAACGCTTCATTGAGAGAGGGGTTCTTTCCCACCGCCTTGAAGGAGGCGGTGGTGAGGCCCCTCCTTAAGAAGCCTTCACTGGACCCAGCTTCTTTAGCCAACTATCGTCCAGTCTCCAACCTTCGCTTCGTAGCAAAGGTTGTTGAGAGTGTGGTAGCACATCAGCTTCCCCAGTACCTGGATGAAGCTGTCTACCTGGATCCGTTTCAGTCGGGTTTCAGGCCCAGGTACAGCACGGAGACGGCATTGGTCGCGTTGGTCGATGATCTCTGGCGGGCCTGGGACAGGGGCTGCTCCTCTGTCCTGGTCCTATTAGACCTCTCAGCGGCTTTCGATACCATCGACCATGGTATCCTACTGCGACGACTCGGGGGGTTGGGAGTGGGGGCACCGTTTTACGGTGGTTCTCCTCCTACCTGTCGGATTGGTCGCAGTTTGTGTTGACTGGAGGGCAGAGATCGATCCCCAGGCGCGTCACTTGTGGGGTGCCCCAGGGGTCGGTTCTCTCACCCCTCCTGTTCAACATATATATGAAACCGCTGGGCGAGATCATCCGTGCTTTTGGGGTACGGTATCATCAATATGCTGATGATACCCAACTTTTCATCTCTACCCCAAACCACCCAAACGATGCCCTCGACATGATGTCCCGATGCCTGGAGGCTGTGCGGATCTGTATGGGGAGGAACAGGCTCAAGCTCAATCCCTCCAAGACTGAGTGGCTGTGGTTTCCGTGATCCCAATTTGTGCATCTTGTTCCATCTTTGACGATAGGGGGAGAAATTTTAGCCCCCTCAGAGAAGGCTCGCAATCTGGGAGTCCTCCTGGATACGCGGCTTAGGGGGGGCCTTTTACCAGGTTCGCCTGGTATGTCAGTTGCGCCTCTTCCTGGATCGGGATGCTCTGTGCACAGTCATTCATGACCTCGTCCTTTCTCGCCTGGACTACTGCAATGCTCTCTACATGGGCCTGCCCTTGAAGAGCACCCAGAGGCTTCAGCTGGTCCAAAATGCGGCCGCGCGGGTTATCATGGGGGTACCTAGGTGCTCCCATGTTACACCCCTTTTTGGCGGCCTGCACTGGTTGCCGGTTGTTTTCCGGGTGCGATTCAAGGTATTAATTATGACCTTTAAAGCGCTCCATGGCTTAGGTCCAGGGTACCTGCGAGACCACCTACTGCCACCAGTAGCCTCCCACCATCCAGTACGATCCCACAGAGTTGGCCTCCTCAGGGTGCCGTCGGCCAGACAGTGTCGGCTGGTGACCCCCAGGGGGAGAGCCTTCTCTGTGGGAGCGCCTTCCCTCTGGAATGAGCTGCCCCCGGAGCTTCGCATAATCCCTGACCTCCAGTCCTTCAGACACGCCCTAAAAAGTTGGCTTTTCCAGCAAGCCGGCCTGACCTGTTAATTTTATCTCATTTTTTAAATGTATTGTCCTATAAATTGGGCTTGTTTTTTGGATATGTATTTAATTTCTTTTTAACTTTCGGGGTGTGTGTTTTTTAATGTTGTACGCCGCCCTGAGTCCTTTGGGAGAAGGGCGGCATATAAATCCAATAAAACAAACAAACAATCTGGCTTCCCTATTGATTTTGCTTGTCAGAAGGTCATGAAAGGTGATCACATGATGCCAGGCCACTGCAACTATCATAAAAATGAGTCAATTGCCAAGCATCTGAACTTTGATCATGTGACCATGGGGATTGCAATGGTCATAAGTGTGAAAAACAGTCGTGTCACTTTTTTCTGTTCCATTGTAACATCGGTCACTAAATGAACTTGTAAATTGAGGACTATCTGTACTTCCTGGACAGTTTTAAAATGACTTCTGACAGTTTTTCACACTTGCGACTTCTTACAAGTCATGTGATCAAAATTCAGATACTTGGTAACTGACTTATATTTATTACATTTGAGTATCTCAGGGTCATGTGATCATCTTTTGTAACCTTCTGGAAACCACAGTTAATGGGGAAGCGAGATTCACTTAACATCCGTGTTACTAATTTAACTGCAATGATTCATTTAACAACTGTGGCCAGAAAGGTTGTAACATGGGGCAAAATTCACTTAACAATTGTTCTTACTTAGCAACAATAATTTTGGTTACAATTACAGTTGTGTTGGGGGGAGAGGGTATACCTTCTTTGGGCTTTGTATTTGAGCTTCCTGTTCCTGTGCAAGAACATGCCCTTTAATATTCTATTAGCTGTTGTCCGATTCCTATGGGGCAGGGGTTCCTCAAACGTTTGGCCTATTCACGATCCCTCAGACTGTTGGGGGGGAGGCAGATCGGCTGGGTGGGAGTGGCTAGGTGGTCATGTGACTGGGTGGGTGTAGCTAGGTGGTCATGTGATTGGGTGGGCATGGCCAATTTAGCAGTTTAGCAGTCCAATTTGCCTTTGTCCTTGCTGTACTTGCTCAACCCGAGGAATCTATTTAAGATTTTAAGACCCCCCCAAGGGAAAAAGAGCTCAAATTTTCTTGTCACTTGCCTAACTTCATTACAACAGCAGCTTCAGGCTCCTTAAAAAAGAACAAAACAAACAGGATTTCCTTCAAAATAACTCCTGATCATATGTTACAGATGACTACACAATAAACCAGACTGAAAATTGCACCAATTAAGACTGCAACTAAAACCCCAAGATTGAGCATTGAGAGACATTGGAAGCAGGCGAAAGAAGGCTAGAATCAACACACACACACCCTCCAATGGTGAATTAAGGAGGGATAATGGTCCCTCAGACTGTTGGGGGCCGGACTATATTTGAAAAAAACATGAACAAATTTCTATGAATACTGCACATATCTTTATTTGTAGTGCAAAAAAACATGAAATAATACAATATTTAAAATGAAGAACAATTTTAACCAACATAAATATACTACTACTTCAATGGGAAGTGTGGGCCTGCTTATTTGGGATTACAGTATCTAGCTTTTTTGATACTGTCAGGAATTTTGTAGGTCTTTGGATCTTTGATCACATTTTCCAAAAAATCTCTCTAGTTGTTCAAATCAATTTCATAATTAAAAATTTCACCAAATTCAATCAATGCTGCCTCTGCTTCTGCCCATGGAAGGACTACATCTTCAATGTTCTAGTAATCCAGCTCCAAATATGTGATGAAGTGTAATTTGTTTGCGCCTGGCAATTGGCTACCTGTTTTTAGATGGTCGCAATCCATCAGCCTTTTATTCAAATTGGTGATGATGCTTGCCAAAAGGTTTTCACGAGGAAGGGCAACAAATTGTTGATTTGGAACTAATTTTATGTTTTTGAAGGCTTCTGAAGCTAGCATTGAATCAACCCTTTTTTTCATATGGGCCCTTTCCCCGTCTAAGCATTTCAAATGCTTTAATTGATTGCCATACTAATTTCTCGGTTTTGATGAAATTTGTGTTTCTCCCCTGCAGAGCATTTGATAAAAGAGAAATCTCATTTAGAATATCGATCATGAGGGCCAAATCCTTCAAAAAAATTAAATTTTCAAGACGGGAAGCCATGCCTGGGAATCTTTCATTGCCCAGAAAAAACTGATGTAGCACTGGATAAGCATGCCACACAGCTATGGTTGACCTTAAACTACAGGCAGCCCATCTTGGTCCCAAAACTCTGCCAATCTTTACAATTTCAATGCCCAGTTGTTCAGAGATTTGGAAAAGGTCATTCTGGCTCTTGCAGGATTTGTGGAAGGAGGTGTGTATTTTATCAAGGAAGATCTTGAAGTGGTTAACTTCCTTTATTTCTTTTATTGCATCATCCAGCACAAGTTGGAGGCGGTGGTTCAAGCAATGCCAGATTACGATGTTTGGGAAGTCTTGAGCTATTCTGGTGCTGACTCCAGATTTTCCTGTACACCGCTTGGAGAGTCCAAGCAATGGGTTAATTCAGTCTGCTTGCCCTTAGGACTGAGGAACTATTTTTCCTTTAGCCACACCTCCTCCTGGTGTGCTCAATCCCCCAGAATTCTTCCTCAGTCAGCCCGTTTGGACGTAATTAGTTAGAGCTCTGAGCTAAATTAATCCTTTTTTTGGCTTGGACTCTCTATTTGCGTTTTATTTCTATTTCCTCACATTCCCCAACCTTGTGAGACGTTTCTCTCTTCATTGCTGCGCTTCTCTCCAGCAGAAATTGCATTTGAAGGCCAGGAGGTAAGCTGGAAGGTGGTCGGGGGTGCCCCTCAGCCGATCCTCATGGGACGGCTTCGGAGGCCTGCCGCTTGTCGTTTAAAACGGCGCGGCTGCAGCGGCGAGGCTCCTACGTCCCCAGGCCCCCCGTTTGTTGTTTTAAATGAAGTATTTTTCGTCCCCGGCCTGCTAGAGGACCTCTGCCGCAGGGAGGAGTGGGCGATCGTCGCCATTTAAGGCGCGTTCGCTCCTCGCTCTCCCTTAGCCCCACGCTGTTGCGGTGGCCATTTTAGGCGTGAAAATAAGCGCGCCCAGCCATGGCCGCCATTTTGCATCAGCCTCGTTATCAGGAGACCGCTGGAGGTGGCAGGGCCTAGCAAGGGTTTCTCGGGCTAGGATCGCCACCTTCGCCTTTTGTCTATTTTTGTGAGCGGCGCTGGTTCCTGTGCCATTCCAACGGTCATCATACCGGCTCAGGGAGGAGGCCTAAGTAAGCGCAGGCCAAAGCTTTTTTATAGTCATTCTCCTCCCTGCTTCTCCTGCGGAGCCTTGCACCTCGGTGCAGGCCCCAATCCTACCCCTGGGCCTCCGACTGGTATTAAGCATGGGATAATTTCATACGTATTGATTCAATTACTGTGCATATGGCAATTTTAACGAATCCTTTCGTTTTGTTTCCCCTTGCAGCAACCAGTCTCTCTCTCTCCTTCTGCCTTATCATAGCCTTGCTCCATCTTGTGTGGTCATTGACTATGGACCTGCCCAGTCCCCCCGATTCCCAAGATACTAGGCCGAGCCTCTCGCAGGCCCCTAGCAAGGGTTCCTCCTCATCGGGGAGTGGGGGTGCGGGCAAGAGTGGTGGGGGTAGCTCTGGGAAACAGCGTTCCAGAACCCGTTCTGTGGCTGAGGCCAAGGATGCTGAAAGGCGCCAGCGGGCCCTTGACAAGCAGTTTGAGAAGGCCAGACGCCAGGCAGACAGGGAGCAGTCCCTCTCAGGAATCCCTCCTTCCCGGGAGGATCTCCAGATGGTCCTCGCCGAGGAGGTGGAGTCCCAGGACCTATCCCCAAATAGGTCATTTGCAGAGCCGGCTTCCCCGGCACCCTCTTGGGCCTGTGAGCAGGCCCCTCTCCCTGGGGATGCTAGCATAGATGATATGCAGGGAGCTTCACCCCCCCTAGAGGAGGGCTTGGATCCTGATTCTGACTCTGAGGAGTTATCTCCCCGCATGCAGGAATTAATGGCCCGTGCCATTGCCAAGGGCATCACGGAGGCCATGAAATTTAAGAGTCCCACTGCAGTGGCCCCTAGGGGTCCCAAACCCGATCAGGTAGTTCCCCCTCCAAGCAAGCGTGCTCGCCATCCTTCCCTGGAATCCTCGGTGGTCAGCGAGGCCTCTGCCATTGAGGACCCTGACCCGGAGGTGCTAGGTCTCTCGGACGACGAGGACCTTCCCCCTGAAGCGCCCGCCTTTGCGGGTCTGTTCAAGCCCAGCCTTTTCAAATCTGTCCTTCACAAGGTCAAGGCTGCCACCAGGGTGGGGATCAAGCCCAAACCGACCGCGCCGGCGGCAGATGCCACTCCGGCTAATCCCAATGCGGTCATGTTTGATGTCCCAGCACCCCAACAAGAGCTGGTTCCGGTCCCGGGGCTGTTTCCCGACCTAATCCAGCGCCAGTGGGCTCAGCCAGCCACGCAGTCCTCTCCCAGTGGGGTAGATAGGAAGCTTTATACTATGGAGCCAGTGCTGGAGGACCTTCTGGCCCTTCCCACTGTCGACCCGCCCATCGCTGTGCTCACTTCCAACTCCTCCCTACCGGCCGACCTCCTGGAAGGCCTTAAGGCGGAGGACAAGAAGGCGGAAAGGGCGTGCCACAAAACCCACCTGGCGGCTGCCTGGGCCATCAGGGCCGCTTCATCCGCCTCCTTTTTCAATAGGGCCTCTGTGATCTGGCTGCGCGAGCTCCTAACCAAGCTCCCGGCGGGAGACATCCGCCTCCACCAGGACGTGTCTAAAATAATCGCGGCCTCCCAGTATGCCGCTGATGCATCCCTTAATGCCACTAAATTTGCCTCCAGGGCACTCGGCTCTAATATAACTTCTCGCCGGCTGATCTGGCTCCGACATTGGCAAGCGGACCAGAAAAACAAGTGGAAACTGGCTTCCGCCCCCTTTAAGGGGTCCAAATTGTTTGGCGAGTCCCTGGATCCTCTCCTCATCGAGTCCAAGGACAAGAGGAAGATCCTCCCTTCTCTAAACAAAAAGCAGGAACGTAAGACCGCTCCCTATTCTAGGAGGCAGTCCTTTCGTGCCTCCGAGCCTTCCACCTCTGCCTCTTCCTTCTCTCCCTCCAATAGGTCCTTCGGTCAGCAGGGCGACAGATCCCAGGACAGGGCGCCCTTTCGGGACAGAGGCAGGCAGCAGTTCGGCTTCCGCAAGTATAACCGCGGTGGGGCCTCCAACAGGCCGTTCCGTAAGTCAAAGTGACTGCCCGGGCTCGGCGCCCATCGGGGGTCGCCTCCAGCTGTTTGCCTCCCATTGGGCCCAGAACACCGAGGACGCTTGGGTTCTGCAGATAGTCAGGGAAGGCCTCTCTCTGGAGTTCCTGTCCCTCCCCCCCCGGACCTTCATCCGGTGCCCTGTCCCATCCTGCCCCCAAAAGAGGGAGCGTATGGACCAGGAAGTCAGTCATCTCCTAGACATCAGGGCCGTGGAACCAGTTCCCCAGGGCGAAGAGGGGAGGGGGTTTTACTCCATCCTCTTCCTGGTGCCAAAGAACTCGGGGGGGTGGAGAGCCATCTTGGACCTCAAAAACCTCAACAGGCATATCGCCTACCGGAGGTTCAAGATGCAGTCACTGCAGACCATTCTGGCGGGGATTCGACAGGGAGATCTACTCACATCTATAGATCTCAAAGAGGCATACCTCCACATCCCCATCCGTCCTCAGCACAGAAAGTTCCTGCGCTTCTATTATGCAGGTCGCCACTTCCAGTACAAAGCTCTCCCATTCGGCCTCTCGTCCGCTCCTCGGACGTTTACCAAAGTGCTGGCGGTAGTGGCGGCCCAGCTAAGACGCAGGCCCATAAGGCTCCAGTGCTACCTGGACGACATCCTTATCCAGTCGTCGTCCAGGCAGCAGGCCCTGCGGGATCTCCAAACCACTATGAGATCCCTCAGAAATCACGGCTTCTCTCTAAACATAGAGAAGAGCCATCTCACTCCAACAAACAGACTTGTACACCTGGGGGCGGTGATAGATACCAACTTGTGCAGGGTTTTCCTCTCCCGAGACAGGTTGGCCAGTCTAAGGTCCATGACCCACAAGGTGATGAGCTTGAAGCAGGCTCCAGTGGTCCTTCTGTCGCAACTGCTGGGAAAAATGATCTCCTGCATTTCCATCGTGCCGTGGGCCCGCCTGCATTCCAGGGCTCTTCAGTGGCTGCTGCTGCCGCACCAGAGGGCATCCAGGAGCAACTCTACCAGGCCGATTCGAGTTACGCCGGACGTGAAGAGGTCCCTCCGCTGGTGGGTGTCTCCGGCCATCCTCAAGGGCCACCTATTCAAGGAGCCCGAGAGGTTGATCATCACCACAGACGCCAGCCTCTCCGGCTGGGGAGCCCACATGGAGTCCCTGGTTGTCCAGGGCAAGTGGTCCCAAGTGGAAACCAGCTACAGCATCAACCTGCTGGAACTGAAAGCTGCTCGCCTGGCCCTGCGCCATTTCAGCCGGTCCATCCATCGTCAACATGTGCTTCTGATGACGGACAATGTGGCCACCAAGGCCCACATCAACCGCCAGGGCGGCACCAGATCCAGAGCACTAATGAGAGAGGCGGAGTCCCTGGGCCGCTGGGCGGAGCGCCATCTGGAATCCCTCCGTTCCGACCATATCTCCGGAGTGGACAACACACAGGCAGACTGGTTGAGCAGGACAACCATAGATCCTGCGGAGTGGAAACTGGACCCTCGCCTGTTCCACCAGATGTCCGACAGATTCGGGACTCCGGCCGTAGACCTGTTTGCGTCCAGGGACAACAAGCAGCTCGACCGCTTCTACTCCCGGTTCTTCACCCCGGGGGCGGAGGGGACAGATGCACTGCGTTGCAAGTGGCCCCGCGAGCTACTGTATGCCTTCCCTCCCCTGCCTCTCCTTCCTCAATTCATCTCCAAAGTCATCGCAGAGGGAGCGGAGGTCCTCCTCGTGGCCCCGCATTGGCCCCGCAGGTCGTGGTTCGCCGACCTTGTCCACCTGTCGGTGTCTCCTCCGTGGCGCATTCCTCCGGACCAGATCTCCCTCAGCCAGGGGGCCGTGATTCATCCAGAGCCCCAGTGGCTCCAGTTGGCCGTCTGGCACTTGAGGGGGACCAACTAAAAGGCCAAGGCCTGTCGGAGGAGGTAGTGAACACCATTCAGGCGGCGAGACGCCCTTCAACCACCAGGATTTATGATGCGTCCTGGGCCGCCTTCGCCAAGTGGTGTGAGGAGCTGTTCATCGAGCCGACGACCGTGCCTGTTTCCAGAGTACTTGACTTCCTTCAAGCGGGGCTCAACAAAGGCCTGGCCCCGAACACCCTTCGACGCCAAGTGGCGGCCTTGTCCACCGTCTGGTCGGGCGACCACCTTTTGCCTCTCAGCAAAATCCCGAAGGTGCGCCTTTTCCTCAAGTGCGCCTCTAACCTTCGCCCTCCCACCGTTCATCGCTACCCCACTTGGCAGCTGTCCGTGGTCCTGCGGGCCCTCTCTGGCCCTCCATTCGAGCCTCTACACACTACTTCTCTTCGATTCCTGACGCTGAAGACGGCCTTCTTGATTGCCATCACGTCAGCTCGCCAGATTTCGGAGCTGGCGGCTCTTTCTGTTCGCCAGGATCTGTGCGTCATCCACCCTGACAGGGTCATTTTGAGGCTGGACCCGACCTTTACCCCCAAAGTAAACTCATGGTTCCATAGAGCGCAAGACATTATGTTGCCAAATTTTTGTCCTCATCTGTCGCATCCCAGAGAGCGATCCTGGCACAATCTTGATGTCAGGAGGGCCCTGAAGGTCTACATCGCTCGTACTGCGGAATTCAGGAAGTCAGAGGCTCTTTTCCTCTCCTTCCAGCCTGGTTCCCTAGGGAAGAAGGTCTCTTCCTCCACGATTGGCAGGTGGCTTCGTGCCTGCATTGCGACTGCCTATGAAAGTCAATCCAAGGCCGTTCCGTGCGGCATCACTGCACACTCCACACGAAGTGCTGCTACCTCCGCGGCCTGGGCCACCCAGGCCTCGATCCTGGACATCTGCAGGGCCGCTACGTGGTCCTCTCCTTCTCCATTTGTGCGACACTATAAATTGGACATTTTCGCCTCAGCTGAGGCGTCCTTCGGCAGGCGTGTGCTCCAGGCGGTTGTGTCAGAGACCGAATCCCGGGAGCCTTCTTCTGCCCGCCCAGATGGACAATAACTTGGGTATGTCCCATTGCTTGGACTCTCCAAGCGGTGTACAGGAAAATGACCATTGGCTTACCTGAAGGGTCCTTTTCTGTACACCGCGGGAGAGTCCAACCCACCCTGGCTCTCAAGGCCGGGATTCGGGTTCTTCGTGTCAACAGTACATCATCTTGGACGCTTCGCTCCGTCCGCACGAACTGACTCTTTCTAAGAATTCTGGGGGATTGAGCACACCAAGAGGAGGTGTGGCTAAAGGAAAAATAGTTCCTCAGTCCTAAGGGCAAGCAGACTGAATTAACCCATTGCTTGGACTCTCCCGCGGTGTACAGAAAAGGACCCTTCAGGTAAGCCAATGGTCATTTTCTCCCAAGCATAACATTGACACCATTGGAGCAGAAAGCTATTAAATTCTTCTGCAGATATTTTTATATAAGCTTCCCATCATTGCAGAACATATGGTCTCTGCATCTTGTTTCTCTAATTCCAACAGCTCAACAAAAATGGTTGCTGGGCGTTCTGAATCCTCAACTTTAACAAAAACTATCAGAACTGCTTTCATTGATAGCGTTGAGGCTTCATCAATTATTAAACACACCTTTAGATTCTATGCAATAATCCTGGAAAACACTGTAGTTTTAATTTTGTTTGCAATGAATTCAACTATTTTCACTGTGGATCTCCATGATTGCAAGCCTACTCCCACTTCTACTCCAACCGTAGTGAGCAAATTTACCTGCCCTTCGATGTCTGAGAATGGTTTGCATCTTTGTGCCAGATCGTAAACCGTAAAAATATTTTACTAGTACTGGATAAATGTTTGTCAGTTGACTTATCTATGGATTTGGTTAAAGCATCCTGCTCCCGTTGTTTACTGTTTTCTTTACAAATAAGGTGTGCTTTTGATTGAAAATGTTCCTTCCATTTTTTTCTGAGAGAGGACTGCTGATTCTCCTTAGTTGACCCTGCTGGCACAACCTGGAAATATTTCCACTCTCTAGAAACATGAATACCTTTCTCTAATGAGAACATGGGTTTCGCACAGTACTCATAACCTAACTTTTTGTCGGATACTGCCAGTCCATCATACTTCTCCTTGAAGTTTCTGTATTGCTGCAAACTCCAGCAGTCAGGAAGTTTTGGAGCTTCAGTGGAGGAGATGGACTTGCTGCTTTCTCTGACTTCAAGTGGTGTTGGTACTGGTGTTGGTGCTATTGGTGCTAGTGCTGTTGGTGATGGTGATGGTGCTGTTGGTGTTGGTGCTAGGGGTGCTGGTGCTGGTGCTGGTGACTGTTGTGGATCAGCTGATTGCTCCTCTCTTGGTTTTTTTGGAGAAGAAAGCGGTCATACTCTGTTGCCTCTTCATCTTGTTAAATAATACGAATTGCAAAAGAAATAAAGCAATATTGGACTCGATTGTGGTTGTAAGCTGAGGACTACAGGTAACAGAAAGGACCTCTGTTTTCACCCAACAATGTACAGTCTTTTCAGGAAGGATGTCCTCCAACAAATAGTAAAGATATAGTTTTTCATCTAAGAAGTTAGATCAAGAGGAATGAATGTCATAGGTAAATTCACAGGGCAATACAGATTTCTTTTTCTGAAATTTTCTGAAATTTATTCCTCAGTTCAAAAAACAGGAATAAATGAATTAGGTCAGTCCAAGTAGCTATTCAAGAGTTAGTGGTGTCATGGTTAGAAGCAATGGTAAAGCAAGATATGGATTTAAAACCAGAAATATTTTGTTGGGTATTTCAAAGGGAAATAATACATATTTACTTTTACACATGTTAACAGCTGCTGGAATTGTGTTTGCACAACAGTGGAAAAACAAAGATATGAAAATGAATAAATATTAGAATGTGCAGGAATGAATAAATTGACAATTAATATCAAGAAGGCTTCGAATACTTTTTCATGTGAGATTTGTTTTATCAATTGCTAACTAACAGAAACAGAAATTAGAAATCTAAAAGTATGAAAGAAAACACCAATTATGTACGGAAAGGTCACTAAAATGTATAAGGAAATATTATTAGCACTTGATCATTATTAATGTGTAGATAACTGCGGGACATTGCACACACACACACCCAAACTATGACAGCACCAGGAAAACACCAAAAGAATAACAGTTTTCCCCAAAAGACTGCAGATGAAACCAATTTTTTCCATAACCTAAGGACAGGAAAGACAAAGCCACTGGAATATAAACCATCAAGGCATTGTGGGAAATTATAAAGGACAGCGCCAGGAAGCTCACAGAACCAAAAACCACCAGACAGAAACACCAGCTGAAAGCTAAAATTTAAATACACCCATTAAGACAAAGACTAAAAATAGCTCACCTGGAACTCCCCTTTTCCTGTGTCCTGGCAGAACTAACTCCCAGGATAGGAAAGACAAAAGACCTGGGACCAAGATTAACCCAGGTAAACAGGAAAACAAATCAGAAATCATCAAAACCCATCAAGCTGCAGGAGCTCACAAAGCAGCACACAACTCAACATATGAAAACAGCCATGGAATCACATAAAAGGTTATTGCTGCAAAAAGCAACCACCCCACAATTACCTCAACAACCAGGTATCACACAGAAACACACAAAATCTCACAAAGCTGCCTTGCACCAACTTGGCCTGTCCATAGAAAAGCAGCCACTTTGAGGCACATATCACTACAGAAACAGACAAAATCTCAAAAACCATGCACCAACCTGAGTAAAAGCAACATATTGCACCACAAATAAAACATTTGCAAAAAGCAATAACATTTCTTGTAATGAACATATTCTATAAACAATAAATAAATAAAAATTCCCTAAAAACCATTTTAAAAAGATATTCTATAAACACTAAACAAAAATACCATTCTCTCCCTACAAACCATTAAAAAAAAACATATTCTATAAACAATAAATTAAAAAATTCCCTAAAAACCATTTTTAAAAAAACATTCTATAAACATTAAAATACCATTCCCTCCCTAAAAACCATTAAAAACATATTCTATAAACAATAAATTAAAAAAATTCCCTAAAAACCATTAAAAATATTCTATAAAAACTAAATAAAAATACCATTCCCTCCCTAAAAGCCCTTTTTAAAAAAATTCTATAAACAATAAATAAAATCCCCTAAAAACCATTAAAAAGATATTCTATAAATAATAAAAAACCCTTAATACCATTTTAAAAACACTAAATAAGCACTAAATAAAAATACCACTCCCTCCCTAAAAGCCATTTTAAAAAAAACTATAAACAATAAATAAAATATTCTTTAAAAAAACATTAAAAGCATTAAAAAAAAAACCAAGTCACTTACCAACAGGCAGAATCAGCAGCTCTCCGATGCAATGGATGCAGGCAGCAGGTAGGCGACCAGGCAGCAGGTAAGCTGGACTGGAGGGACACAGGGACAACCCAGTTAGCTAGGCCCGCCTGGCAGGCTTAGCCAGCCAGGCAAGGCTGGGGAATGGGTGAGTTGGTGGTGGCAAAAAAGGCCTCAGCCAAGCGGTCCTATGATCTAGGCAAGCTCGGGGATCTGCTGGAATGAAGGCCACAAGGGATCCCTGAACTTGCCCAGAGTGCAGAACCACAGCAGGCCACTCCAGCTGGTTCCCGCCCCCCCCAACCCACGCTTACTGGCGGCCACGTGGTCTAAGTGAGCCCAGGGACCTCGTGATGGCCTTCGCAAGGCTCCCAGGCTCACCTAGAACACAGGCCACTCGGCCTAGCCTCCCGCTGCGGCCGCCCACCCCCCAGCTACTTGCAGTCTAAGCGAGCCCTGGCACCTTGCCTACAGCGCAGAACCTCTCCAGCTAGCTTGCTGCTCCCGCCGCCCCCTCTTAATTGCAGCCACGTAGCCCTGCGCTCTAAGAACACAGGCCACTCGGCCTAGGCTCCTGCCGCGGCCGCCCCCCCAGCTACTTGCAGTCTAAGCGAGCCCTGGGACCTTGCCTACAGCGCAGAACTGCTCCAGCTAGCTTGCTGCTGCCGCCCCCCCCTCTTACATGCAGCCACGTGGCCCTGCGCTCTAAGCGAGCCTGGGGTGCTCGCGAAGGCCTCAAGAGATCCCTGCATTGCTTATAGCACAGAGTTGTGGCAGGCTGCTCCAGCTAGCTTGCCGCCACTGCCACTGTGCTTACTCGCGGCCCTGCACTCAAAGCAAGCCCAGGGTCTTCGCGAAGGCCGCAAGAGACCCCAGACTCACCTACAGCATAGAGCCATGGCAGGCCGCTCAAGCTGGCTTGCCGCCCCCGCCGCCCCCACCGCCCCCACATTTACTCACAGCCACACAGCCCTGCACTCTAAGCGAGCCCAGAGTCCTTGCGAAGGCCACAAGAGATTCCCAGACTCGCCTACAGCACAGAGCCGTGGCAGGCCACTCAAGCTGGCTTCCCGCCGCCGCCCCTATGCTTAGTTGCAGCTTACTTACCAGAGGGAGGCAGCAATAGCAGCAGGGAAGACAAGCAAGGATCCGATCAGCTAGCTAGCGAGTGACAACACGATAGCCAAACAGGAAAAGAGGTAAGTGGGCAGTCCGCACCGCGGTTTAAATAGGGCTCTTAGAGGTGGGGCAATTGGTGAGCCAGCCAATCAGTGAGCGGCGGGCAGGGCAAGCTAACAGGGTCCGAAATCAGTCACTTCAGAAGGTAAGTGTTCATTTCTTCTTCCTTTTCAATTTTCCTCCTAAGTTTCCAATTTTGTCATATACTATAAACACTGGCATTCTTAATGAAGTAAAGGTGCCAATTCTGGGAAAGGAATCTGTACAAACATTGCTTTATTTACAATAAGTACTTACAAACACTGTAAATGCTTTTTGTTTTTACTTTTATAGAATGCCTCCTGTGCAAGATGAATGGAAAACATGTTTTGTTTTCAAAATAACTGGTTATGAAAATAGAGGCAGAGTTAAGTGCAATGTTTTTATTTATATAATTGGCTAACAACAAACTTCTTAGTTGGAATGTGGCCTTGATTTTAAAATTGTTATATTAGCTCCTAGTTTTTCTTACAGTAAAAATGGTACAAAGCTGGTCTTGCATCTAAAATGGTCCAGAGTACAGTGTCCTGTATAAAAATATTTCAGAATATGAAAAGGCTTTATCCAAATAACTTTACATTTCCTTCAAAACTAATAGTTCCATTCAGAATTTTTATGTGATAGAAAATATGATGAATTAGATTCAAGCAGTTTAGTCAAAATGATACTTTATTGTTTAGTCAATTGACTATATCAAACATTAACATCAGCCACAGTAAAATATAATAAATGAGATAAGACGGTGAAGTAAGATAAAATACTACGGTGAGATAAAATAAAACCAAATGTAGTATATAATATAAAGATAGAAGGCTAAGATAAAGTAGTTTCACATGAAATAGAACTTTATTAGTTGCCAGTTGAGTATATCAGATATATAAAATTGATACAAAAATGCAAATTGATAAAAAGAAAACTTCATGATACCGTGTTTCCCCCAAAATAAGATAGGGTCTTATTTTTTGACCCCCGAAATAAACACTTGGCCTTATTTTCGAGGCAGTCTTATTATTTTTGAAGTGTAGGAGGCGGCGAGTGTGGTAACCTCATGGCCGCTGCTGTGTTGCAATATTTTTGGAGAGAGCTTATTTTTGGAGGAGGGCTTATTTTAGGGCATGCGCTCAAAAGCCCGATTGGGCTTCTTAGCCAGGGAGGTCTTATTTTCAGGGAAACAGGGTAGATTGTCACTCCTACAGTTAATAAAAATCTGATAAAGGTATTTTGTCCTCTTTGAAATGGCTTTGAAATGAAGAGTGCAAACGTATTGATGATATACAAGTTCATTCCCTACAATAAGTAAGACCGCTTCTCCTGGTTGCCCAATATTTTTTTATTTTTAAATAAAGGTCTAAATAAGCAGCCTTTTCTACAGAATCAACAAGAATGTGTCCAGTGTCTTCAATGGCTGATGCTCCACAAATGCGCAATGTTTCTTCAATTGGGACCACATAAAACCTGCCTTGTTTTACCATGGAGTCCAATTGTTCAAATGGAGCTCTAGTAATTTAGTTATGTTTGGTTTTTATAAAGTCATTCTAAGGAAGATACTGGAGATATAAAATCTATGTTCTGGATAATGTAGTGATGCTGAAGTTAAAATATTATGGAGGTGGTTAATAGAATAGAGAACATCTCAACTCCTTCTGTTTTGGGGCCTCCTTTTTAACCACTAAACTGCTTGGGGAAGAATTAGGCAATGAAAAAGGAGGGAGCAGGCAAAGAAACAGGCTGGAGAGGAGACAGGTCTTCATCAGGTAAGTGACCCGGTGCAGCAGGATGGGGGGACCAATTATGGGGACTCCACAGGAGGGAGAATGATGTATTTGTGGGTTGGGGGAGGCCTTGGGTGGTCTGAAGCAGGTGGCCTGTTCCATCACTAGCCCCCCCCCCCCCCTCAATGGCCTTCTCCACCCCAAGATACCTCACATGTACTTAACGAGGTGCACATTTGATTAACTAACGTGTGGGAGAAAGGAGGGAGTGGTTGCATTCAAGGTACAAGATTCACTCCTACGAATCCTCAGGTTACAAATCAAATGGGGAGGCTCCATTACATTCATAACTCAAGGACTTTCTGTATAGTGGAAAAATGGGAGTTTGGACACCTACCTTTAAAGCTAAGAAAAATAAAGGTGACCATAATGTCAGTGCATTTGTTTTTATGCATCAGCTAGTGGGATTTTTTTCTAGTCTTTTAATATAAGTAAGAATTTTTTTTCTTTAGGATTTTGTTGTTAGCCTCATACTTATTTTTATGGACAAAATCCATTTTACATGGAGGTACCGCAGCTGAGAGAACCAATTTGGTTAAAGCATTAGGCTAGAAGTTGGGAGACTGTGAGCTCTAGTTCTACCTTTGGGACAAAGCTAGCTGGGTAATGTTGCGTTAGTCACTTCTTCTCAGCCCAATGGCAAATCACTTCTGAAAAACCTTGCCAAGTGGCTTATTCAGGCAGTCTCTACGATCAGACACAATTGAACAGAAACGGGAAAAATTGCAACTACTTCAAGATGACTTAAGAGTAAATCTCATTAATATTTAGAAATCAAGCTTATAAGCAAAATATACATAAATCAGATGAACTGTCTCTTATAAACAGTGGTTTTGAAAGAATCGCATGACAGAATTTCCCTTTCTGGCATGAAAGCAGCCGGAAAATATATGATGGAGTGTCTGCTTGGCTAAGTGTAAAAAATCAGAATCATTTACAGTTCTTTATACAACTAATATAGTTTGCTTTTTGTTAAAGAAACAAAAATGTGGTCCCTCATCCATCAGAAATCTTTCTAGATCAAATTTATTTCATTATAAATAATTCACTATAAAAGAAATGGCATAGCAAAAAAGAAACACAAACATCCAGAGTTAATGAACAAATAGTGTTCAAACACAAATAGCCTAAAATCAGATCCTATAATTTTATTCTTCTCCAAAACATGGCAGGATAGACAAACAAAAATAATTACCATAGCAATGTAAAATTTTAATTATGAATATGACATAGTATTAACACTGTACTTGAATTTGTAATCAAAATGTGCAGTTAAGGATGCTTAAGGAAATGTGTGGCAATTCACTTCATCTATAATGCAACGGTTATTGTAAATGTTGAAGCTGGAACAGTGGGAATCAGCAAAGCTTAGGACAGAAACATCTGCAAACACTGAATAAATATTTGACTGTTAAGCAATCCAGGAATGGAATGGAAATGTTGCCAGGATCTTCTCTCTTTATGTTTGGTTAATTGGCAAATTAGGCCTCTAAAGTTCTAGTGGTGACTTTTTCAGGAGAACATTTTAAGGTAAACCCCACCACCATAATTTTTTCTAGACATTTTTTCCTGATCTCTGTGAGAAGTTTTATATCTTATTCTTTATAATGTTTCCATCTTCCCTTAAAATATTAACAGAATCCACAGTGGTCTGAGAATCAGTGTTTCCAAGTTAATCAAATTAGCAAACTTCCTCAAACCCTGAAATAAGTTATCCAGAACTAATCCACATATTAAAAGATAAAGTCTGCAAGCAGAAATAGTTAATTAAGTCTCCCAGCAGAACTGTATACACACACACACACACACACCCTCAGCACATAGACACTTCCACATCCCAGACAAGCTCCCCCTATAAAAGTTTGCCACTGTACCTTGTTTTGCTGCAGCCTTATAAATATTTATAATAATATTTCTCCTATCCTCACAGCTGTTTGGATCTCATTTTTATTTATTCTTGTGCAACTCCCGCTCATGTTGGAACTAAAAATTATTCTTTGACAACTCCCTATAGTTTGCTGCTTCTTTCCTCAAATCCTCAATGGTTGCACTCTTCACTCATTATCTTCCCATTCGTGAAAATCACTTATTCAGTGTGGTTGAACCCACATGCTAAATAATAAATGACAATAAAACAGATAAAAAGTTTGGACAAATATATAACAAGTTTTATTTTAAAATTTAACAGAAGGTACAGAAGACTCAGAATAAAGCATGGTTACAAAGAACATTATTAAGACAGGGAAAAATCACTTTGACTAGCCTGGGAAAGTAACTTATTAACTAAGAAAAATCATATTTTCTTTACATCCAAATCTACAGTTCTTTTAGACCATGTTGAATTACTGTCTATCTCTGCACCCTCAAACATTGCAGAGAATTGAAAGACTTGTTCATTTTTTGCAAAAGTATCCCAAAGTACAATAATTTAAATTCAATTTTATCTGAACCATCCAACTTATATTGTGTTTTGGATTGTCCACAATTAATCCTAATAAGTCACAAGTGAAATAATTCTCCATGATAATAACATGGTAGCATTTCTTCCACAGATAAACAGTGTTGGGAATATTTATCAAGGACTAGTACTCCAGGTGGGTGGGTTATACCTGAAAAATCTCATTCCTTTTATTCACTGCTCTTTTCTATATTCATTCTTTTTATTGTGAGATGAAAAAAGAGTTGAGACTCTTTCCAAATACAAATGCTAACACAATTTAAAATATTGCTTTCCAATTACTCTGCATCAAAACAATTTGTTGTGGGCACCGGAAGCTGACATCGCGGTGACACGACGGTCACTCTCAGGGCTCCGAGACCGCCACCGAAACTCCAGCCGCAGAACTGTCCAACTGGAACTAAACTGTCCCAAAGAGACGGTGATAGGAAGGGGTATATCCTGCCGATCCCAGAGACACCTACAAAGTCTCTGGTGATCCAGGAATAGCCCTTTTGCCAGCAGCTAGGAAGCAGCCATTAAGGCTGGCGAAACTGCTGACAGCTTCAGAAGTGAAAGTGTAGGAGAGAGTGTGTCGTTCATGGTGAGATTTTTACCTTTTTTCTGATTTATGAGATAGACTACAAAAAATTGAAGAAAAAGGTGACCAAAGAGAGAAGAAAATTGGGGAGATTGATAATAGACTGTGTGTGGTTGAAAAAGATAATATTCGAATACTGAATTGGGAGATGGAAAGGTCAGAATTTTTTCTAAGATTCCAAAACATAGAAGAAAAAGGTGAAAACCTGTTACAAATAATGATAGAAATTTTGACAAATGTCCTTGAGTTAACCCAAGATAATATGGCCGATGCTATAGATGAAGCATTTCGAGTTTATACAAGATATGCACCGAGAAATGAATTGCCAAAGGAAGTTCATGTAAGGTTTACCAAGAAAGCAATTAGGATGCAAATACTTCAAAAAGCAAGAGATAGAAAACTGGAGTACAAAGGCAAGGAGATTGCAGTTTTGAAGCAAATACCAAGAAGAGTGAGAGAATCGAGAAGAGAATATCAATTTTTGACTAAAATTCTACTCAAAAAAGGTGTTAATTACACAGGATTTATACTAGGTGGTTTAATGTTTGTATGGCAAGGACAAAGATATAGAATAGATTCAATTGAAAAAGCAGAAGCATTTTCCAAAGAACATCTCAGAGGGAAGGCTGAGGAAACTGGACATAAAGAATGGTGACAGAATCACGAGCGGTGTCTTCAGCTTCAACTGGAAAAGAAGAAGGAGCAGTAGGCAGGATCGAGATAGTAGAAGGTGCTGTAGGTGGCGTGGATATTAGAGATCTACGAGAACCTAGAGCCACCAGAGCAATAAATCCTATGTATAAAACATAAATATGGAAGAGAAGCAAATTATCTCAATTAACATAAATGGACTTAATTCAGCAAATAAAAGAAAGAAAATATTTCACAAACTAGGGAAATTAAAATTGGATATAATTTGTCTACAAGAAGTGCATATTCAAAAGCAACATGAATACTTATTAAGGCAACCAAAGCTGGGGAAAATGTTTACTTCATTGGCAACCTGTAAGAAAAGTGAAGTGATCCTTTATATTAAAGATACAATCCCAGTGGAACAAATTTATACAGATGACGATGGAAGAATTTTGATGGTGGAAATTATGGACAATAAAAAGAAAATGTTCCTAATAGCAATCTATGCGCCTAATGATAAGCAAGATGAATTCTACAGAAAATTACACAGGAAAATAATGGATTTGGATTACTTAAATATTTGTATGATGGGAGATTTTAATGGAATTGTAGATAAGAATATGGACTATAACTCACAAAAAACAACAAAATCAAATAGAAAGATACTCCCTAAATCCTTTTTTAAAATGATCGATGAGTCAGGTTTAAAGGATGTTTGGAGAGAGAGAAATCCTACTAAAGAACAATATACTTTTTATTCAAACAGACATTTATCTTATTCTAGAATCGATACAATATGGGTAGCGACTGAATCGGCCTATAACATACAGGAAATTGAGATTGAAACAAGTACTTGGGCAGACCACAACCCAATGATAATTAAATGGAAAGGATAAAGAAAAAGATCTAGGTGGACATTAAACAACACTATATTAAAAGAGTAAGACTTTGTACAGAAAATGGAAAAGGAATTGGCCTTTTTCTTTAAAGAAAATAGAAAAGAGGAGACATCAATGCAAAATCTCTGGGACACAATGAAGGCCTATACCAAAGGCCTGATAATTGACTATACAAGGAAGAGAAATATAAAGAAAAGACAAACACCTAAAGGACTTGACAATGAATATAAGGGTCTTGAAAAAGAACCACAGAACTCCCCACAAAAGAAGGACATTAAAGTAAGAATGGATACGATTAAACACAAAATTGGGTTAATGGAAAAAGAGGAATTAGCCCCAAAAATAAGGGGTGCTAAACAGAATTACTTTGAAAATGCTAATAAACCAGGCAGATGGTTGGCGTACAAACTGAGAAAAGATAGAGATTCAAAGAAGATATTGCAGTTAATGGATGATCAAGGGCAAACTTCTTATGGGAATAAAGAGAAGAAAAAAATTATACAAGATTACTACTGTAAACTATATGATCATGAGAATACAGAAGAGGCAGGAGTGAAACAATACTTACAGAAAGCCAACTTACCCCAGATACCCAAAGAAACTATAACAATGCTAGAAGGCAAAATAACTATGATGGAGTTAACCGAAGCATTTAAAAAACAAAAGAACGGGAAGGCCCCAGGCCTGGATGGGCTACCAATGGAAGTTTATAAGACCCTGCAGAAATTGTTGTCTCTCCCATTATTAGAAGTTATGAATGAGGTGATGTCAGAGAGGAGAATACCCAAAACATGGTCAGAAGCATATATTACACTTTTACCAAAGGAGGAGGCCGATTTACTACAAATTAAGAATTACGGACCAATCCCCTGTTAAATTCAGATTATAGGTTATTTGCTTCAATAAGAGTAGATCCTTCTCTGTGATGGGCCCAACCCTCTGGAATGACCTCCCCCCAGACATTCGAACTACCACCGACCTCCGTTCCTTCCGGCAAAAGTTAAAGACTCACCTGTTTCAATCAGCTGGCCTGGCACTTTCTTAGTTTTTACCTCCCAGGGATTTATTTTATTTTAGGGTTTGGGGTTTTAATTGTGATGTTTTAAGATTAGAATTATTTATTTCTTAGTACAGCCTATTTCCCCCTCCAAATGTATCTTAAATGTAGTTTAAATGTATTTAATTATTATGAATGATTTTATTATATTGACTGTACACCGCCCCGAGTCCCTTTTTGGGAGAGGGGCGGTCTAAAAATCTAAGAAATAAATAAAATAAATAAATATTGGCAGAACAACTTAAAACAAACTTAAGTGGTTTCATTCATTCTGATCAAAATGGGTTTCTGCCAAAGAGACAAATTAAAGATAATAAGAGGATAATCTTAGACCAGTGATGGCGAACCTATGGCACGCGTGCCACAGGTGGTACGCGGAGCCATTTGTCAGGGAGTGCGAGGCGCTGCCCTGTGAGCTGGCCAGCGCGCATGCGCGCGCTGGCCAGCTGAGTTCATCATTTTTAAAAGCCATTTTTCGTCCTCCCCAGGCTCCAGAGGCTTTATAGGAGCCTGGGGAGGGCGAAAAGAGCCCCCCCGCTCCCCCCCAGAGGCCCTCCGGGGGCTTCAGGGACCGTCCGGAGGCTTCCCTCTGGTTTACTCGGAGGGTCGTTTTGAGCGCTCCGAAGGCTTCAGGGACCGTCCGGAGGCTTCCCTGATGCCTTCAGAGCACTCAAAACGACTCTCCGAGGAAACCGGAAGTCACTTCCGGTTTGCTCAGAGGGTCGTTTTAAGCATTCTGAAGTCACTTCCGGTTTTCTCGGAGGGTCGTTTTGAGCACTCCGAAGGCATCAGGGAAGCCTCCGGACGGTCCCTGAAGCCTTTGGAATGCTTAAAACGACCCTCCAAGCAAACCGGAAGTCACTCCAGCCTCTGGAGCCTGGGGAGGGCAAAAAAAGCATGTAAAAATGGGGGGGGAGCGCCTGTTGTGCACGCATGCACACTGGGGGGTCGCACATAGCGTTATGGGTGCGGCACGCCCATACATGACCCCCCCCGCGCTCCCCCCACTTGTCAAAAAAGGTTCGCCATCACTGTCTTAGACACTTTGGAATACTATGAGGCACATTCTGAAAAACAATTGGCATTGATGTTTTTGGATGCTCAGAAGGCATTTGACGTGAATTGGCATTTTATGCTGTTACAACTGGAACAGATGGGCTTTGGTGAGAAATTTACTCAAGCCATACAAACTATATATTATTAACAAACTATATATTATATATCATTTCATTTGAACTTTCCTGTGGCTGGTGATTGGAGCTGCTGGCTGGAAGTGGGGAAGCAGAGGGAGAAAGAGGAGTAGGTAGTGGCCCTTTAACTCCATTTTATTTGAACTTTCCTGTGGCTGGTGATTGGAGCTGCTGGCTGGAAGGGGGAAGCAGAGAGACAAAGAGGAGTAGGTAGAATCATATGTCCATAAACCAAAATAGTAATAATAATACATTATGATTAGTGCACTTGAAATTGTGATTTTATTTTATTTCAAAATGACAAGTTTAGTTCAATGTAGTAGCTGTCTTGCACCTGTCTTTCGCAGTACTCTTTTCAAATTTGGATACTGTCCCCTTTGTAAACAAATTACTAATCTACATAGAAAGCCCCTACCGCAAATATCCTGCAGGAGAAGAGCAATCTGGATAACTGTGGGAACTGGCAGGGTGAGAGCTGTGAACCATAAACACAAAGCTTTTGCTGTGACCCAGCATAACAGATATAGCGCCCTTGCTGACCCTAATGGGGACACTAAAGAGACAGGTCAAGGTAGTTGTGATAATGATTACTCAAATAAGCAGGGGATCGTGGTCCAAAATGAAGAACTTACTTCGGAAAGGCGAAATGGGGGACCAGGTATCACACATCAGTCGCACAAGAAGAGCAAGGTATGCAAAAAGAGAAGTCACCTTCTGGTTGGTGATTCAATCATAAGGGATGTACATTTAGGAAAGGATATGGACGTTTTAAAAGAGGTCAGGTGTCTGCCAAGTGCTATTGCCAGCAGAGACAAGAAGCATATTCTTAGGATAGTCAAGAATGCAAGTAAGGACTGTGATGTTGATTCTATTATACATCTTGGCACAAATGATCTGTCCCAAAAAGATGTACTTTCTGTGAAGAATGATTTCCAGAGCTTGGGGTATGAACTTAGTAGTATAGGTTGTAGGCTTATCTTTTCAGAGGTTTTACCACTGTATAAGGGAAAAAAAGGGAAGGGCCAGTGTGTAGCAGAGTTTAATGTGTGGCTAAAAGACTGGTGTAAAGGGGAAGGCTTTGGTTTTATTAGTCATGATGTCTGCAGCTGGTCCAATGAAAAACTGTACAAAAGAGATGGTTTGCACCCATCCAAGAAAGGGACTGAGTTACTTGGCATTAAATTCACAGATTTTCTGGATAAACATTTAAACTGAACAGCGGGGACAGAGAATTAATTGATACAGAACATTTCTGTCCCCAGCAATCTAAAATTCATAGGGTTATCAGTGCATGTAACACAGATGTTTGTGCAGGTAAGATTATCACTCCCGCTGTCAAGCAAAACCAAGCATTTAATAGTGAGTGCCATACCCTGTGCATGAATCATACAAGTGGCAAGAAAATAGGGGCAGTCAGGCATAACACAGGTTTTGTAGACAGTTAAACACAGGATCAATGAAAATGGACTCAAATGTCTATACACCAATGCCCAGAGTATGAGGAATAAACAGGGCGAATTAGAAATTCAAGTAAAAGAGGGCAGATACGATATTGTTGCCATTACAGAAACTTGGTGGGATGAAACTGACAAATGAAACATACAGCTAGAAGGATTTAAATTACTTAAAAGAAATAGACCAAATAAAAGAGGAGGTGGAGTTGCACTATATATAAGAAATAATTACCTCTCTACAGAAATAGAGCACAACAATGATGAGAACTATCTTGAATGCATTTGGGTCAATATTAAAGGTTGTGGGGGAAATGACATTGCCATAGGTCTATACTACAGGCCACCCAACCAAGCAAAGGAAGTAGATGAACTTTTTGCTAGTCAGCTAACTAAGGTATGTAGGAAGCACACCACAATAGTAGTGGGGGATTTTAACTACCCTGACATCAACTGGGAAACAAACTCTGCACCAAGTGGAAGATCCAACAGTTTCTAACAAACCTAGCAGACAACTTTGTTTCTCAAAAAGTAGAGAAGGGAACAAGGGGATCAGCCATATTGGACTTAATTCTCACTAACAGAGAGGAAATGATAGAAAGTGTTGAAGCCACAGGAACCCTGGGGGCAAGTAACCATGCAATATTGGAATTCAACATTATGCAAACACAAGTAGTAGAACAAAGTAAAACTAGAGTCTTGGACTTTAAGAG
This sequence comes from Natrix helvetica, assembly GCF_964273705.1. Taxonomy (NCBI): domain Eukaryota; kingdom Metazoa; phylum Chordata; class Lepidosauria; order Squamata; family Natricidae; genus Natrix; species Natrix helvetica. Next base: position 59,719,294 of record NC_138550.1, read on the forward strand.
AGCTAATTTCAATAAACGTAGAGAGAGCTTGGGAAAAATTCCATGGATGAGAATCCTCAAGGGGAAAACAACTCAAGAAGCTTGGGAAATTTGGAAAAATGAGATTACAAAAGCCCAGTCTAGCACAATACCAATGAAAAAGAAAAATAACAGCTCCCAAAAGAAACCAGTATGGCTGCAAAAAGAACTTTCTGACAAATTGAAAGACAAAAAGGATAAGTATAAAAAGTGGAAAGGGGGGGACATAACTAAGGCAGAATATCAGCAAATAGCCGAGCATGTAAAGATGAAGTGAGGAAAGCTAAGGCTCACAATGAAGAAGGGCTTGCCACAAAAGTAAAAAATAACAAAAAAAGCTTCTTCCAGCATGTTAAAAACAAGAAAAAAAGTTAAGGAAACTATTGGTCCATTGCTGGGAGAAAATGGCAAGAAGGTGACAAGCAATAGGGAGAAAGCAGAACTATTTAACTCATGTTCTGCATCTGTCTTTACACAAAGGGATAAAACAGTCCAACCCAGTGGTGGGTTTCAATTTTTTTTGGAACCTACTCTGTGGGTGTGGCCTCCTTTGTGGGAGTGGCTTGCCGGCCATGTGACCTGGTGGGAGTGGCTTGGCAATCATGTGACCAGGTGGGCATGGCTAACTTGGAAAATGTGGTGAAACTCACTTAACGATGCTCTTGCTTAGCAACCAAAATTTTGGGCTCAATTGTGGTCATAAGTTCTTTTTCTTTCTTTCTTTCATCTCTCTCTCCCACTTTCTTTTTTTCTTTTTCTTTTTCTCTCTCTCTCTGGCTCTTTCTCTCTCTCTCCCTCTCTCCCTCTCTGTCTCCCTCTGTCATTTTCTCTGGGTGTCTATCTGTCTGTCTCTCTCTCTGTATCTCTGTCTCTCTCTCCTCCTTCCCCCATCTCTGTCACTCTGTGTGTGTGTGTCTGTCTGTCTCTCACTCACTCTGTGTGTGTGTGTGTGTGTGTGTCTGTCTCTGTCTCTCCCTCTGTCTCTCTCCCCTCCCTTCCTCTCTCTCTGTCACTCTGTGTATGTGGGTGTGTGTCTCTCACTCATTCACTTAATCACTCACTCTGTGTGTGTCTCTCTATCTTTCTCTCCCTCCCTCCCCCTCTGTGTGTGTGTGTGTGTGTGTGTGTGTGTGTGTGTGTGTCTGTCAGTCTCTCTGATTCCCTCCCTCACTCCCTCTCTCTGTTCCTCTCTCTGTCTGTCTGTCTGTCTCACTCACACACACACACTGTGGTCACCTTGTTGAGTGTTCCAATCACATTTGATTTTAACATGCTTTTAACCATATATTTTGGTCCTATGACTGCAGAATGCTGCAAAATACCATAAATGCAGGCCAGTTGTTGAGTGTTTCAAATGTGATTGGAACACTCAACAAGGTGACCACAGTGTGTGTGTGTGTGTGAGTGAGACAGACAGACAGAGAGAGAGAGGAACAGAGAGAGGGAGTGAGAGAGGGAATCAGAGAGAGACTGACAGAGTCTGACAGAATCAGAGAGGTACTTTTAACTACCTGGCAGCGGCGTTTTTCCTTGGGGGGCTCCTCAGAACATCCCAAGACTTCGGAGGGAAGCCTCCAGCCCGGAGCAGGAGCAAAGCCCCTTTTCCAACTGGCCTTTCCTCGCTTGGAGGGCTTTGGAAGGAAGCTTCTGCATAAGCCCGGCCGAGTGACAACAAGTTCCCACCGTTACGAAGCCTCGGAGGCTGTAATTTTCTGCGCCTATGTTTTCCACGGCGTGGAGCAGCGGCAAGGCTCTGCGCGGCCAGCGATGATTCCGGAGGCCATCAGTGGGGGGCAGGGTCCCCCCTCATGTTCCTCATCTTCCCGGATGGCCCCCGGAATCATCGCTGGCTGCGCAGAGCCTTGCCGCTGCTCCACGCCGTGGAAAACATAGGCGCAATTACAGCCCGGAGCAGGAGCAAAGCCCCTTTCCCAACTGGCCCTTCCTCCCTCAGAACGCTTCGGAGGGAAGCGTCTGCAAAAGCCCGGGCAAGTGACAACAAGTTCCCACCGTTACGAAGCCTCGGAGGCTGTAATTTTCTGAGCTGTGCGCGCGCGCCTGTTTTCCACGGCGTGGAGCAGCAGCGAGGCTCTGCGAGGCGAGCGATGATTGCGGAGGCCGTCAATGGTCCCCCCTCGCGTTCCTCGTCTTCCCGGATGGCATCCTGAGTCATTGCCGGCCACGCAGAATCTCGCCGCTGCTTCACGCCGTGGAAAACAGGCGCGCGCGCACAGCTCAGAAAATTACAGCCTCCGAGACTTCGTAACGGTGGGAACTTGTTGTCACTCACCCGGGCTTCTGCAGAAGCTTCCCTCCAAAGCCCTCCAAGCGAGGAAAGGCCAGTTGGGAAAGGGGCTTTGCTCCTGCTCCGGGCTGTAATTGCGCCTATGTTTTCCACGGCGTGGGGCCGCGGCCAGAAGACAAGGAACAGCAGTGGCGGCGGGGAGTCAGCCCCGATGCAAAAAACGCCAAGGGGGCGGGGCAGGAAATTACTTCCGGGTTCATTCTTCAACCGGATCGCGCGATCCGGTGTGATCCGGTAGAAACCTACCACTGGTCCAACCTATCAAAAACAGCACCACAAAAATCAGATTAGGAACACAATTTGAAATAGGGAAGAAAATGGTAAGTGAGCACCTGTCTACCCTAGACGAGTTCAAATCACCAGGACCGGATGGATTACACTCCAGGGTTCTTAAGGAACTGGCAGACAAGATCTCAGAGCCACTATATCTTTCAGAGATCCTGGAGCACCGGAGAACTACCAGAGGATTGGAAAAGAGCTCATGTGGTTCCCATCTTCAAAAAAGGGGAAAAAACAGATCCAGGAAACTACAGACCTATCGGCCTGACCTCAATACCAGGAAAGATTCTGGAAAAGATAATCAAGCAACGAATTAGCGAACATCTAGAAGCAAGCAAAGTAATAGCCAAAAGCCAACATGGGTTTGTCAAAAACCGATCATGCCAGACTAATCTTATTGCATTATTTGATAATGTGACAAAATTAGTGGACTAGAGGAATGCCGTCGATATAGTTTACTTGGACTTCAGTAAGGCATTTGATAAGGCAGATCATAACCTACTACTAGATAAAGTAGAAGAATGTGGTTTGGACAGCATCATCACCAGATGGATTCGTAACTGGCTGACCAACCTCACTCAACGTGTAGTCCTCAATGGAACTGCATCTTCATGGAGGGAAGTGTGCAGTGGAGTACCCCAAGGCTCTGTTTTGGGCCCAGTACTCTTCAACATCTTCATCAATGATTTGGATGAGGGAATAAATGGGGAACTCGTCAAATTTGCAGATGACACCAAGCTGGCAGGAACAGCCAACACTCCAGAAGATAGGCTAAAGATACAGAAGGATCTTGACAAACTTGAACATTGGGCACTATCTAATAAAATGAAATTCAATGGTGAAAAGAGTAAGGTTCTACATTTAGGCAACAAAAACGAAATGTACAGGTACAGTATAGGTGGTACCTTGCTCAACAGTAGTAACTGTGAAAGGGATCTTGGAGTCCTAGTGGACAACCATTTAAACATGAGCCAGTAGTGTGCAGCAGCTGCCAAAAAAAAGCCAACACAGTTCTAGGCTGCATAAACAGAGGGATAGAATCAAGATCACATGAAGTGTTAATACCACTTTATAATGCCTTAGTAAGGCCACACTTATAATACTGCATTCAGTTTTGGTCACCACGATGTAGAAAAGATGTGGAGACTCTAGAAAGAGTGCAGAGAAGAGCAACAAAGGTGATTAGGGGACTGGAGACTAAAGCATATGAAGAACGGTTGTAGGAATTGGGTATGTCTAGTTTAATAGAAAGAAGGACTAGGGGAGACATGATAGCAGTGTTCCAATATCTCAGGGATTGCCACAAAGAAGAGGGAGTCAAACTATTCTCCAAGGCACCTGAGGGTAGAACAAGAAGCAATGGGTGGAAACTAATCAAGGAGAGAAGCAACTTAGAACTGAGGAGAAATTTCCTGACAGTTAGAACAATTAATCAGTGGAACAGCTTGCCTCCAGAAGTTGTGAATGCCCCAACACTGGAAGTCTTTAAGAAGATGTTGGATAGCCATTTGTCTGAAATAGTATAGGGTTTCCTGCCTAGGCTGGGGGTTGGACTAGAAGACCTCCAAGGTCCCTTCCAACTATGCTATTGTATTGTATTGTATTATATGTGCTAGCTAAGATAATAATAAATGGAGATCTGACAGTCTATTGAAATAAAGAAAGGGATGAGACAAGGCTACCCATTATCACCATTACTTTTTGTCTTAATGTCAGAAGTTTTAAATAGAAAGGTCAGAGAAAGAAAAGAAATAAAAGGAATGAAAATCAAAAAGGAAGAATACAAGCTACAAGCATTCACAGATGACTTGGTCTTCATTCTAGAGCAGTGATGGCAAACCTATGGCACAGGTGGCACGCGGAGCCATTTGTTAGGGCACGTGAGGGCACACGTGTGTTCACACTTTTTTAAAGCCATTTTTCGCCCTCCCCAGGCTCCAGAGGCTTTATAGGAGCCTGGGGAGGGCAAAAAAAGCCTCCCCCGCCCCTCCCGGCGGCCCTCCAGAGGCTTCATGAGCTTTCCTGACACCTTCGGAGTACTGAAAACGACCCTCCGAGCAAACCGGAAGTCACTTCCTGTTTGCTTGGAGGATCGTTTTCAGCGCTCCGAAGGCTTCAGGGACCATCCAGAGGCTTCCCTGACGCCTCCGGAGGGAGTCCGGGGGGGGGCGGGGAAAGCTGTTTTCGCCCTCCCCAGGCTCCTATAAAGCCTCTGGAAAGGGCGAAAAAAGCATGTAAAAATGAGGGGTCGTGCCTGTAGTGCGCGCATGCGCACTGGGGGGTCACGCATTGCATTATGGGTGCAGCACGCCCACACACGACCCCCCTGCGCTCCCCCCACTTATGGCACACGAGCCAAAAAAGGTTTGCTATCGCTGTTCTAGAGGATCCATTAGAAACAGCACCTAAATTGATAGAAAGAATAGAAGAATTTGGAAAAGTAGCAGGATTAAAAATAAATAAAGACAAAAGGAAGATCTTGACAAAGAATATATCAACAAGACAAAAAGAAGAGTTGGCGGAAACCTTGGAGATGCAAGTTACGAACAAGGTTAAATATTTGGGGATATATTTAACAGCAAGATGCAGCGCTCTTAAAGACAATAATTACTATAAACTCAAACAGATCGTGATGGACCTGAAGAAATGGGGAAATCTACAACTTTCGATGATAGGGAGAATATTTACAATTAAAATGAATATTTTACCTGGAATTTTATATCTGTTCCAGATGATTCCAATTAGATTAGGGAAGGAATATTTTGATGACTTAAATAAAATAGTGTTGAAGTACATATGGCAGGGGGAAAAAGCAAGAATAAAACTAAAATTGTTACAAGATGCAAGAACAAGAGGAGGATTGGGCCTGCCCAATTGGGAACTATATCACCAGGCAGCAAGTTTGATGTGGGTTAAAGAATGGATAACACTAAGGAATACCAGATTATTGATTCTTGAAGGACATGATCTATTGTTGGGATGGCATGCCTTTTTACGGTACAAGGAAACTAAAACACAGGGGTATTTTAGAAGACATTACCTACGGGAGGCTTTGCTACTAAATTAGGAGAAGATTAAAAGACAATATTATTTAAAAATTCCAGTCTGGCTGTCAACTATCGAAGCCTTTTCATACGCAATAATATACAAAAAGGAACAGTTAGATATGGTGAAATATTGAATGCAGAGGGTAAACTTAAATCTATGCAAGATCAGGAAAAGGGAGGTATAAAGATGAACTGGTTTTCATATGTGCAAATACAATCTAGATATGACAAGGACCGTAAAGAGAAAGGTTTTTATGATAAAATGACTGAGTTATATAAAATGTTGATGGGTACTGATGAAAAAGTAATTTAAAAACTTTATGGACACTTACTAGAGGTTAAGTTAGAAGAAGAACAAGTTAAAGGAAATATGATAGCTTGGGGGGGAAAATTGGGCATGGGACTGAATTAGAGAAGTGGCAGAAATTGTGGTCCCAAAATTATAAAATGACAGTGTCAACAGCATATAAAGAAAATTTGTATAAGATGTTTTACAGGTGGCATCTACCCCCGGCAAGAATAGTAAGAATGTTCAAGAATAAATCAGAAAAGTGTTGGAAACGTCATCAGACACCGGGTTCATATTACCATATGTGGTGGACTTGCAACAGTTAAGGGAGTTTTGTTCCATTTTATGATCTTTTTTTGCCACAGTTATTCAGCGAATTACTGCAGTTCCTAGTTAGTAACATGGTTGTTAAGTGAATCTGATTTCTCCATTAACTTTGCTTGTCAGAAGGTTGCAAACATTGATCATATCATCCCGGGAACCATTATAAATATAAATTAGTTGTCATGCATACAAATTAGGATCATGTGGATGTGGGGATGCTGCAAAGGACATAAATATGAAAAATGGTCATAAATCATTTTCAGTGCCGTTGTAATTTCAAACAGTCACTAAATAAATGAATGTAAGGACTATCTGTATATAAATCAAGCTATCTCAGTTGAATCTATGGGTCATCTAACCCATCATTTAGAGCTATTTTATATAAAATAAGAAACTTCTCTTATAAGCTGTTCTGTGTTTCTTGGAGATGAATGGTACATCACTGAAAAATATAAGAAAATAAATATTAAGCAAATTTAAAGATAAACCCTAACCTCTTCTAACTTCTCTAGGATCGATCAGGGACTTTGCAATGTCCCTGAGATCAGCAAGACATATTCTTCCTGTTCACCATCTCTGCGGGACGGTTTAGATCCGATTGGACCACCCAGCGACAAAAGTATCGGCTAACCCTAACCCTAACCCTAACGATAAACCCTAACCCTAACCCTCTTAACTTTGCTAAAGTACAACTGCCAGTATTCACTATTTGAAAGTGCTGACTGAGGCTCTTGACTGAGGAAATTTTCTTTGCTTATTTTAAGTTCATGAATCTAGATAGCTATTTCAGTAACACATAAGTAGAGATACTGATTAGGCAGAAAAGAAACATCATTTAAAGAAAGCTATAGCAAACAAAGCAAAAAAGAAATTAATATACTTATTGGGTCATAAGACCCAATCAAAAATGTATGTGGGGAAAAAAACATTCCAATCCCTTCAGAAATTCAGTTTTCCATAGGATGACTACTCAAAGGTGCTTTTTCAAGAGGCAATTGGACTTTCTTCTTTTTTTGTCTTTCTTTGAAGACATTTCGCTTCTCATCCAATGTTCACATTAGTGGTTGTGACTTTGTCAGTCATTGTCAGGATGTAATTTTCTCTACATTGTAAGGCAAATTTTACGGAATTTAACGTTATCGATAAATAATATCGTTCTAAAGTTTTTGTTTTATTAGTTGTGTTATTTGTATCCTCCCGACCTATGTGGATACTTGCATGCAGAATATTCTCAATAAAAACTTATTGAAACTAAAAACAGTGTACCATCCTATGTATTTTCGGTTTTAAAAATGTGGCTCTCAAAATAAATTTCAATCGTGGTTTTGGCGAGATTTGGCTCAGTTGAAAAAAAAGGTTGCCCACCACTGGTCTAAGTGAATACACTATTGTGCACTTTTTCTATAAGGGCCATTTTGGAGGTAGATGGGCAGTTCAAAAATGTGAAAAAAAACAGAATCTGATGGAAAGGGAACGAAAAGAAAAAGAATGGCAAAATATTAAGGCCTTCAAAGTAACCCTATGAAATTGCTCTGATCTCGCCTACAATTCATTAATAAAGTATCAATGATAGATTTTACATTGGTATTTAAGCTCTTTAAGACATTCTTAACATTTTTGTGCAATGGAGCTCTTTTAAAAATGTATTTTAATGCACAAGCATATAGATATAAATCATATTTCAAGGTCTCAACACAATGGATTTTTAACATTTTACCAATAAACAATTGTAATCTGTCTGACATGTAAATCTGTACAAGCAAACAAGCTTCCTCTTTTCACTCCCCTCTTTCAACTCATTGTAATTTTAATCCCACATTGGTCTAGTCACAGATAAAGTAACAACTCACAAAAGGGTATGCTTTCTAATAAAATGTTTCAGAAAAGGTCCAACTCTTGATTTTTCACCACAATGCTCTTCTACAAAGGAAACCAATAATGCTCAAATATACTTATCAAAGTATTAAAAATTAACAAATATAAGTAATATACGAACTTCTTGATTCTATTAAACAATGCAAGCTAAATGTCAGATATTAGTTTAAAAATGAGGTATTTTTTTCCTATTCAAGTTCCTGAACTCTAGGGTTATAATCCCCAAATTAACAATCCCTGCTTTAAGATTTTTATCTCGCGAGTGTTTTAAGGTAATTCTGTAATGCTTTCTCACCTATTACTTTGGGGGTGGCGACTAGATGACATTTTATAGATGTGATCACCAGTCGCTCTTTGGGTTAATGGAAGGCACAGATAAGTCCTCTCTGTTTGCTCGGCTGCCATTTCTCTCCCCGCGTTTCTCCTCTCCATTACTACTTTGTCTGCTAAATTCCGTTCATATACATCACTCCCTGTTTTTTGTTTTTCACACCAAACTCTGGGAAAATTTCCCGAGATCTGTCAAGAAGAAATTTAACTGTATAGATAATGTAACACTACTGATCCTTGTGACAGAGATAAAACAGATTACAATTTACGGAATGGCGCTGAATACTATCGTATGTAGAAATTAAATAGCATTTTATTTTCGGCAGGTTTTGTAGAGATATGGCATTCCGGGCGGGAAACACAGTCTATCAATTTCTTTCCCTAATTGCGGGGAAGACTGGATCCAATACATGCTTTAGCGCAGAGCAATAATTAAACTACAATTCCCACAGTCCCCCAGGAAGTTTCTGCCATGACGTTACTCAGCGACAATCCAGTCGAGCGTGCGAGCCTGTTTTCTTTGCAGTGCGCATGCGCTTCTGCAAGAAACCTTCGGAGTTCAGAATGATGCGGGGGGAGATAGGTTGCGACTGAGCGGAACTCCGCGGTGTCTCCTTTCCTCCTGCCCTTCCCAGGTGCTACTAAACATGCCGTCTCGGAGAAATCGCTCCGCCTCAGGTCAGTGAGAGCCCTATTTCTCTCAGGGCTGTCATGGCGCTATTCCTGCTTTCCCGAATGGAGCTTGCCAACATTTCGGGAAGAGATTACAATCGCTAGTCGAGGAAATCGCGGGGCCCCTTCGGCCAGATGTTGCCCTCTTTCCCTAGGCTTCCTCTGACCCTTGCTCCGCGCAGGAAGAGGATCCCCTCCCTCCAACCGCAACCGAGGGCCGGGCGAGAGCTGAGTGGTTGAGCGCGCGGGGCGGAGCTTGGCTCAGCCCCTTCCTCGGACTCCCGCTGGGAAGTGAAGGGCAGGCGGGGCGAAGCGGCGGTCTCTCGCCGGGAGTGGGGGTGGCGCGTCTGCCGGGGACTGTGCATTAACCAGGAAGACATCCTGAGTGGGGCTCGCCTTGCTTGTAGAAAGATGGTGCGTCAGAAGAGCCTCGCAGGAGGAGGTCAAAAGCCAGCTCCCAAAATGGCCAACCAGATGCCTCACGGGGACGGTCATAAGCCAGGCAATTCAGAGCTTATGCCGCCTTGAATCCTGGAGCAGCATCGTGGTTAGTAGCCACGGTTGGCTTTGCCACTTTTCGTCCTGAGTTTGCCTGTCGGCTTCCGATGCTGCTGCGCCCATCCACTCTCTCCTCTGAAGAAATTAAGAAAAGTTCCTCCCCTCCCTGCCGTCTCCCCATGTAATCAAGATACTACTGAAGATAGTTTACTGTGTTCATGTGAACAAGTTAGAAATGCATATACCATCTTCACCTGACGGGATTGAGGCTTATTGTTCAGGCCGCGCTTGGTAGCAATTGTGCCGTAAGAAATAAGGCCTTTTTGAATAAGATCACTAGATACATTTTGTGTATGTGTAATACCCCCTTTCATGGCATGCGTCATTTGTAACTGAATCTACCGTAGGACCAGGAAATAAACAATCATCCAGCCTGTCCTATAACATTGGGTATAAATTGGGACACACTCAAGATATTTTTGCTCCAGCAGTTTTATTTGGTTGTGGGTGGGTGTGTTTAATTCATCATGGAATTTATTTTTCTGTCAACTGCTGGGACTCTGGGAGATTGTGCTAGAAAGCAAAGTAAATAAATATAATGGTGTTTATCCAAATATGTTCTTTTCCTGAGGGATGTTTCCATCCCTCAGGAGGATGGAAGATACATGGTCCAAATTGTTTTTACTGTTGCTTCTTTGCTTAGGAGGAAACTCACAATGGTGCCAAATACCTGGCACTGTTAGCCTCTAATTCAAATTAAACTGGTTCTGTTCACATGAGACACTTACTAAATTAAAAAAAAATATTCAGCTAACTCAGTTTTATGAATTAATTGCAAATATGTTCAACCAAACTAGACAAAGATGTTTTGTGTGCTGATCAAGCTCAGCCTTTTTAATTATTAGGCTATTTTATGAGATGCCATTTTACTCAATTTTTAAATAGTTAAATGATAATAATAATATAATAATAATAAATTTGGATTTATTAGCCGCTCCCTTTCCAAGTAGGACTCGGGGCGGCGTACAATGGAGCATATAACATGAAACATATATAACAACACCAAACGTACATACATACACAACACACATACATACACGGAGGAGGAAGCAAATTACATCAATAGACAGTTAAAAATCTGCTTTAAAATACCCCAATTGTAAAAACCCAATAAAATTAATATTTAAGAACAATTTAAAAACAGTTTGGAGGAATGGGAAAATTACGATTGCGATTGAGCCAGGCCGGATAATTGAAAGAGGTGGGTCTTCAGCTGTACACGGAAGGAGCGGAGATCGGAAATCATCCTGATGTCACGGGGGAGGTCATTCCATAGGGCTGGGCCCATCACAGAGAAGGCTCTGCTCCTGGGTGTCGCCCCCCGGCACTGTTTGGCGGACGGCACCCGGAGAAGTCCCTCTCTGTGTGAGCGAATTGGTCGTAGGGATGTGTGGGGCAGGATGCGATCCTGCATATAACTAGGCCCTGTGCCATGGAGCGCTTTAAAGATCATAATCAAAACCTTGAAACGCACTCGGTAGACCACAGGCAGCCAGTGCAGCTCGCGCAGGAGAGGTGTTACAGGGGAGTATCTAGTCCTCCCCATAATCACCCGCGCGGCCGCGTTCTGGACCAATTGTAGTCTCCGAGTGCATCTCAAGGGAAGCCCCATGTAGAGAGCATTGCAGTAATCCAGGCGAGACGTCACTAGCGCATGGGTGACTGTGCGTAGGGCATCCCGGTCCAATAAGGGGCGCAATTGGCGCATCAGGCGAACCTGATGGAACGCCCCCCTTGCCACGGCTGTTACATGGTTATCCATGGACAGCCGGGTATCCAGGAGGACGCCCAAATTGCGCACCTGTTCCATGGGGGCTAGTTGGACGCCCCCGATGGCCAGAGATGGAAGCACCTGGTTGAACCGGGAGGCCGGAAGCCACAGCCACTCCGTCTTGGAAGGGTTGAGTTTTAGTCGGTTGCCATCCATCCAGACCCGTACGGCCTCCAGACACCGGGACATCATTTCGACGGCCTCATTGGGGTGGTTCGGAGTGGAAATGTATAGCTGAGTATCATCAGCATACAGATGATATCCCACTCCAAAACCACGGATGATCTCGCCCAGCGGTTTCATATATGTGTTGAACAGGAGAGGCGAGAGCACCGATCCCTGTGGCACTCCACATGTGAGTGGCCTCCGGGTCGAACTCTGCTCCCCTGTCAACACACGTTGCGTCCGACCAGAGAGGTAGGAGCCAAACCACCGTAAAACGGTGCCTCTGACTCCCAGCCCCTCTAGCCGGTGCAACAGGATACCATGGTCGATGGTATCGAACGCCGCCGAGAGATCTAATAGGACCAGGATAGAGGAACAACCCCTATCTCTGGCCCTCCAGAGATCATCAACCAATGCGACCAAGGCCGTCTCCGTGCTGTGCCCGGGTCGGAAGCCGGACTGGCGCGGGTCTAGATAATCATTTTCCTCCAGGTGACGTGGGAACTGCTGTGGTACCACACTCTCTACAACCTTCGCTAAAAAAGGAAGGTTGGAGACTGGACGATAATTGACTAGGTCCGTTGGGTCCAGGGAAGGCTTCTTGAGCAGGGGCCTCACCACCGCCTCTTTCAAGGCGGCCGGTAGAGACCCCTCACCCAACGAGGCGTTCACCAGGCCCAGGAGCCAGTCACGCGTGACCTCCCAGGATGCCAGTACAAGCCAGGAGGGACACGGGTCCAATAAACATGTGGTGGGTCGCAGACGTCCACGCAACCTGTCCAAATCCTCGATGGCAACCGAGTCAAACTCCTCCCAAAGCGGTCCCTCAAGACTCGCAACGGGCGTCTCTACTGAACCACTGAAAGGGGTCCATCCCATCCGGATTTGAGCGACTTTGTCCTGTAGATAATTCCCAAACTCCTCTGCTCTGCCCTGTAAAGGGGCTTCCCGTGGTCTCTCAAACAAGAGGGAACGGGTCACCCGAAACAGGGCGGCAGGGCGGTTATCTGCAGACGCAATAAGAGCAGCGCAATGTTGACGTTTGGCCGCTCTTAGTGCCACAAGGTACGTCTTCAAATAGGCTCGTGCCTGTGCTCGGTCAAATTCGGAACGGGAGGATCTCCAACGACTCTCTAGGCGTCTCTTGTGGCGTTTCATAACCCTTAGCTCCTCGGTGAACCAAGGTGCCAGGGTGGTTCTTCGCCGCAGGAGAGGCCGCAAAGGCGCCACCCGGTCTAGGGCCCCGGTAGCCGCACTATTCCATGCGACTACCAGGTCCTCTACTCGGGGGCGGGTCAGGTCCACAGGAGGTGGCCCAAGTTCCGTCTGGAACCTATCCGGTTCCATCAGGCGCTTGGGGCGGAACCATCTAATACCTTCCAGTTCCGCCTCCTCGCGGCGGGGGGTAGCACCAGGGAAGTCCAGCCGGAGAAGTGAGTGATCCGACCATGACAGGGGAATAGTGTCTAGATCCCCTATTCCCAGATCACTCGTCCACTGGCCAGAGACAAAAACAAGGTCCAGGGTGTGGCCTCCCTCGTGAGTAGGGCCCTGAATTAACTGGGTCAGGTCCATGGCTGTCATGGAAGCCATGAACTCCCGAACCCCCTCAGACGCTTCTCCCATCGACGGCAGATTAAAATCCCCCATCACTAAAAGTTTGGGGGTCTCAACCGCCACCGATGAGATCAGCTCAAGGAGTTCGGGCAGGGCCGCTGAAGTATAGCGAGGAGCCAGGTATACTATCAGCAGGCCCAACTGCCTCCCTGGGCCCCATCTCACGACGAGGGACTCACACCCGGATGTCTGCGGCACAGTGAACTCTCTCGGCTCTAAGTCTTCCCGGATAATCACTGCTACCCCACCGCCCCTTCCCTGATCATTTACTGCCTTTTGATTATTCCACCACTCAATCTGGAATGTTTGCAAAATGTTGAACTTGAGAATAATGCCACTTAAATTTCAAATTTCTTAAATTATGATTGTATTGTATTTATAATTCTAAATTTAATTTTATATTTTAAAATTAGACAGTGAGAAAATGTCATCTGAAAATAGAACTGGAAACCATAGCTTATTCAGTTTATTATTATAATTACTTTTAGATGAAGTAGATTTATAAAATTCATTTTACTTATGTTTCTCTTTTCCCTTAATTGTATTTACCCTTTAAAAATTAGAATTTTATTTTTCATTGTCCGCATAAAGAATTATCATTAACGACCACTGAAAAGATAATATTTTGAAAATCTGATTGAATAGGTTATTTTTATATATATATATATATATATATATATATATATGTATGTATGTATGTATGTATGTATGTATGTATGTATGTATGTATGTATGTATGTTTTCGTAGATTTTCACGGGTGTAGGTATGCTGGTTTTGTTGTATTCGGGTCTTTTCCCGTGTAAGGTTGAGATTGTCTTTGCAACGTTTCGGCAGGATCACACTTGCCATCTTCAAGCTGTGGGCTTAAAATGTGATCGGAGCTGCCGTCTTTCTGTAAGTCTTGGTGGGAGGGGATGGGGTGCTGGCTTTGTTTCAGTAAGTGGAATGATTGGTTGTGTGGTTGTATCATGATTGGTAGATTGGTGCTGATTGGTGCAGGTTGTGTGTGCATTGTTGTTTTGTATTTTAACGGCTTGGGTGGTGGGTGGTGTTCGTTTGTTGGCTAGGGCTGGTTTCCAGATGTTTGGTAGGCGGGAGGTATCATCATGTTTGCCAAGGAGTCTACGAAATACCATGCAAAATCTGCCCAGCAATATACATAGGACAAACAAACAGGAGAATAAATGCACGCATCACAGAACACAAAAATGCAGTAAGAAAAAAAAGAAAAAACTTCTTCCCTTTTCCAGCACCTTAAAGCTACAGGACACGAAATCAACTTTGAAGGAGCCAGGTTAATCTCCAAAACAGAACACCTCCACAAGAGAATAATCATGGAAGCCATCGAAATAGAGAAACACCCCCACAGCATGAACAAACGTGATACACATATACACATATACACATATACACATATACATCATATACATCATATACAACATATACAACATATACAACATATACACATCATATACACATATATACACATACACACACACACACACACACACACACACACATACATACTGTCAGGGGAAAAAACACCCTGTTAGAGACCGATGGACCGTGGCTGATTCCCTTCTGCATATCTTTTGAGATATTTAGAAAAATAAGTCTTTAAAAGTATTCTAATTAATAAACAAAACTTTAATAATAAAATAAAACAGAAAATAACTAATTGGTTACATTTTGATAATGAAAAGCTTCGTTAGCCAAAGTTGGCTGCCGAACAAAGAAGAGAGGAATTTTGGAATGTGTAACGCGTGCGCAATAAATCACTTTCAGATAAGAACCCTTTTTTTGTTTTATGACCTGCGCAATAAAGCTTTCTTAGTTTAACTCTTGAGTGTCAATTCAGGCAGTTCAGGCCTAGCAAACTTTTTAACATCGTGACACCCCTTCTTTTGCTAGTCTGGGCTGACGTCATCAAATCATCAATTAAGGCACATCTTCTTTCGCAGATACTCGTGTTGATTTGCGGCAAGTGGTTTGTTAAGCATGTCTGCGATCTGATCATGTGTAGAAACATATTGCAATTTAACAAAACCTTGCTTAACTAATTGCTTTGTGTTTTGATAACGAATGTCAATGTGTCTGGACCTAGAACCTGTAAAATGTGACTCAGAAATATAAACAACAGATACATTATCTTCCATCACGGTGATTGGTCGAATCGGACGTGTCCAGATATCTGTGATCAAAGCATCAAACCACGTTAGAGAATTACAAGCATCTGAAACACAAGCATATTCAGCTTCAGTAGATGAACATGAAACAAAACTCTGTTTTCTCACTTGCCAGTAAACAGGACAACCATTTAGGAACATCATGTAACCAGAAGTGCTTTTGCGCGACTTCTTGTCGCTCGCCCAGTCAGAATCGGCAAAACAAATCAACTTTGGTTGATCAGTGTGTGTTGGTTCTAGCAATAACTTCATGTGCTTAGTGTGTTTTAGGTATTTCAACAACTTCTTAATGCATGACCAATGAAATTGTGTTGCCTTACCTACGTGTCGTGATAAAAGATTAACACTAAGTGCGATGTCAGGTCTGGTCCAACTACTAATGTATAATAGTGAACCAATGACTGAACGATAAAGTGTTTGATTTTCGAACTCAGGACTTGGTTCATGTGTTAAGTTGTGAAAATCTGTTTGCATGGGTGTCTTTGTTGTGCTAGCATCTTTCATGTTGCAATGATGTAGAATGTGGTCAATTTTCTCCTCTTGTGAAAGACTAAACCCCTTCTGTGTCTTTTCAATTTGAACACCTAAATAAGTGCTAATGTGTCCTAAAGATTTTAGTGTGAAGTATCTCTGCAAACTTTTAGCAAAAATCTCACTCATTTTCTTATTTGGACCAATATAAACAATATCATCAACATAAACAAGAATTATCTCATATGCATTGTTAGATCTTTTTGTGAACACGCATTCATCAGTTTCGGACTTAATAAAGCCCATTGAATTTAGTTTGTCAGTAAGACATAAATACCACATTAAACCTGACTGTTTCAGACCATAAAGACTTTTGTTCAGGAACCAGGTATCCCCTTCTTGCTTTCGGAATCCTGGAGGGCTTCTCACGTAGATCTCTTCATCTAGGTCTGCATGTAGATAAGCTGTGTCCACATCAAATTGGAAAACTTCTAAACCAAGAATAGTTGCAGTGGTTAAAGCAATTTTTACACTTTCAGTTCTGACTGTTGGTGAGTAAGTGTTTGTGTAGTCCTCAGGATAACGTTGAGCGAAACCCTGAGCTACCAGTCTGGCTTTGTATAAAGACTCACCATTCGGTTTCTTCTTGATTCTGTAGACCCATCGGGTGCCAATGACTTTCTTGTTTGCTGGAGGTTTTGCAGGTGTGAATACATTAAGTTTCTTTAAACTGTCCATTTCATCCTGCATTGCATCATACCACTTGTCTTGTTCTGAATCAGGAAGCTGTTTGATTTGTGTGAATGTCTCTGGAGGAAGAGTAACGTTGCAAATCAAAGGTAATGGTGATTTTGTCAGTTGCCATGAATAACGTTGTGGAGGGATTCCTTTTGTGGCCCTCTTGGAGCGTCTAGGAACAACAGACCAGTCTTCTTCTTCTTCATCATCATCCTCGTCCTCACGTTCGTCGCTAGCATCAGCATCCGCGGCTTGAGAAGACGGAACATCAGGTTGTGAAGAACTGGTAGAAGGAATATCTGCCTGCGAATTGTCATCAGGCTGCGTGGCATCTGGAACACCATCTCTAGGAAAATAAACTTCAGGATCATTGGAATGAATCCTGGACCAGTCAATGTCTTCCTCAAAATTAGCAGATTGTGAAATGACAATCACATGTTTAGTATCAATGAATTTGTACCATTTTGAATTATCATCAATACCCATAAATCTCAGTCTCTTTGCTACTGCACCTCCCTTTCTTCTTTGACTTAAGGGAGTGTTCACCATAGCATATGAACCAAAAATATGGAGGTTCTTGAGATTAGGCTTGTAGCCATATAGCATGTAGAAAGGAGTTTGATTGATTACACTGCTCCAAGTACGGTTGACAATGTAATTTGCATATTTGATTGCTTCACCCCAGTATGCGTTACTGAGATTGGCATCTTCTAGAAGACAACGCATCATGGTTTGTAGAACCCCTTGTCTTCTTTCTACGACTCCGTTATGAGCCGGTGTATATGGAGCAGATGTCTGATGAAGAATTCCATTCTTACGCATCCAGTCCTGGAAACGCTGAGACATGAATTCTGCACCACGGTCACTCTGGATTCTGGCGATGCGAACTTGGTATTGTGTAGAAACAAACGCTGCAAAGTCTTTAAAGATCTGAAAGGTCTCAGATTTCTCTCTCATAGGATATACAAATCCATATCTAGAATGATTATCTACAATTGTTAAAAAATACTTTCTGCCACCAAGTGTTGGTGGGAAAGGACCCACTATGTCAGTGTGTACCAAATCAAAAATGCGTGTTGACCGGCGTGTAGCGTGTTTGGGAATTGCAGCCGCCTTGGATTTAGCCTTTTTGCAAACCGCACAATCCAAAAACACCTTACACCCCTTTAGATCCAAACCTTTTGCGAACTCCGGCATCTTTCTAAGAACACGGAAACTGGCATGCCCCAATCTTCTGTGCCACTTGTGAATACACCTGGAATGCAAAGGTTTACCAGTTAGTGAATTCTCAACATTAACAGTTTCATGAGGACCCTCAGGCTTGCTTTGAACAATCTGTTTCTGTTTTCTTTGTTTGTTGGCTTTAGGAGCCTTTGGCACAGTAACGCTTTCTCTCTCTGGGAGAACTCTCTCTGGGTCTGCGTTGTGCCTTTTTGGAGTTTGCATACTTGCCTGTGCTTGCCCTTTAGGCTTTGGCTTTAAGTAATAAACACCACCAATCAGCATGGTTTCAGCAACAATATCACCATCTTTAACTAAGTAACTTGCTTTTTCGAGGTGGTGAACCTGGAACTTTAACTCTCTAGACAAGTGACTTTGACTAAGCAAATTACTGGTTGCTGAAGGTATGTAATAAACATCAGGGATGTGTGTATCGAGCTCTTCAATGTAAACAGTTCCTTTTCCCATAACCTTGCAAGTGTGGTTGGTGAAGGAATACAGTTCTCGATACTCGGGCTCTGGTTCGCCCATCTCTGTGAAAAGTTCCCTTCTATGGGTAACGTGCACAGCTGCTCCACTATCTAAAGTCCACAAAAGACGTCTGTCGAACTTTGGATCAGGTTGTGGAACGTTGGTTATGGCCAGTGTTGCAAGTGGAGCTTGTGAATCATGCCTTGGACCACGACGACCTTGTCTTCCGCCTCTACCTCTGCCTCTGGAATCTGTTCCTCTGGGCTGGTACGTGGCGGGAGCTGGAACTCGTTGGGGACAATCCCGGGTGTCATGTCCCACACGGTTGCAGGTATAGCATTTTGGCATCCTTGGAGCGTAGCCTCTTCCTCGGAAGGGACGTCTGGCTGGAGCCTTTGACGTTGGAGGTCGTTGCAGATGTGGGGTAGCTAACCTGATAGCTTCGTCTTCCACTAAAAGTCTGCAAACGTGGTTAACTGTGCGTTGAGCAATAGGCACGTAGTTAATCTTTGCAACAGCATCTTTCCATTCATAATTCAATGAGTTAATGATGATGCTAATCATTTGGATATCATCGATTACATGGCCATTTTGTCTCAATTCACTTCTCATTCTTTTCAGTTTGGTCAAATGTCCACCAATTCGTTCACCAGGTTTCAACTTCGAACCATGGAACTCAGACATGAGCAAACATGAGGATTCAATTGAAACGGGCCTGTAGCAATCTTCCAAAATAGCCCATATTTCTTGGGCAGTTGCATCAGGTGGAAAGATACCTTGGATCTCAATTTCCATTGACATGAGTAAAGTCGTGATAGCTCTGTTTTCGAGGTTTCTTATTGCAGGTGTCCAGGGTTGACGGGGAGGATCAAAAAACATGGAATATGTGCCTTCTCTTCGAAGCAAGAGCGCAATTTCACTGACCCAGGCTTTATAATTCTCTCCTGACTCCTTTAATTTGGACTCACCAGTCAAGGGGGTGACTGTGAATACCTGCTGAGGAACAATTTGTTGCTCTGGTTGCAAAGCTGGTTGTTGAACCAGGGGATGCTGGGGTTGCATCATTGGCCTTTGCGTGGCAACATCAAATTGGCTTCCTCGAATTTGCCTCTGGCTTTGCCTTTTTCCATCTAGGGAGAATTCCACACCGCCAGGGGGTATTGAAGACTTAACCTTTGGAGACAAAGTTTTGGCTTCTAAAGGACTCATAGACATATCTCTGAAAATCTGGTCCAATTGCTTAATCTTTTGCTGTAATAATTTTTCTCCGCCAGCAGATGGCAGTGCAGCTTCACTTTTTGGCTGCCTCTCCTTTCTATACGTATGCTGAAGTTCAATGGGCTCAAAGGGACCACGTGACCTCGGTGACGTGTACATGTCTCTTTGTTCTAATTGACCAATGAACTCTGTGGGGTGTGTCTTAGGCTGTTGTTTTGAAGAAGACAAGATGGCGTCCTCAGACATTTTGGGAGTGGGGGAGCTTCTTCTACTTCGCCTTATCTCCTCAAAACACACTCTCGCCTCCCTAACATATCTTTCTAAACGTTCTATTTGATATAGATAGCTTTGCATTTCTTGCTCATCTGGGGAGATGTCATAAACTTTGCTTTCTGCGTGGGAGGATTTTAACTCTGCCGGCAGTTGCCGTTTAGACTTTTGCCGTTCATTAATTGTATCTTGATAATGAGGGACATTTACTGACCTCAGTCCGTAGATCTTGCCTTCTGTAACTCTTTCCCCCATTTCTGGCTCGGCACCTGAAGAATCTTGCTCCTCTGTGTCCGAGGGAATCTCTTTGTCAGAGGAAGCTGATCCATCTGTGCTCGCCCCATCTTTCTTTTTCTTTTTTTTCTTTTTCTCCGACATTGCTAATTAGGCTTAGTCGGTTATCTTTAGATAGCATGAAGGGAAAATACAGCCATAAATTGTAGTCATCTCAGCTTGTATCATCAAAAGCCAAAACTCTGCTACCAAGTTGTCGACCAAACCTCTGCTACCAAGTTGTCAGGGGAAAAAACACCCTGTTAGAGACCGATGGACCGTGGCTGATTCCCTTCTGCATATCTTTTGAGATATTTAGAAAAATAAGTCTTTAAAAGTATTCTAATTAATAAACAAAACTTTAATAATAAAATAAAACAGAAAATAACTAATTGGTTACATTTTGATAATGAAAAGCTTCGTTAGCCAAAGTTGGCTGCCGAACAAAGAAGAGAGGAATTTTGGAATGTGTAACGCGTGCGCAATAAATCACTTTCAGATAAGAACCCTTTTTTTGTTTTATGACCTGCGCAATAAAGCTTTCTTAGTTTAACTCTTGAGTGTCAATTCAGGCAGTTCAGGCCTAGCAAACTTTTTAACATCGTGACACATACATATATATATATATATATATATATATATATATATATATATAAATCTTTCTTGCAACACATTCTAATATGTGGTGACCATATTAATTTTTCTTCATGTGTGTAAATATGAGTACTTTTATTGTTCTTTCATTCCTATGTCATAAAAGCTATGTCAGTGCATGTAATTTTAAAGGAAGTTAACAGATCTGGCATTCAAGATCATAGACTTCTAATGGCTATAATGTATGAGGAACTTTAGGAGTTTTCCTGGGTTCAGTTTATATTAGTTCCTGTTAAGAGTAGTCTTTCGTCAAGAAGAAAGAAATTGAATCAAACTAAAGGAGGGTTGTAACCTGTCAACCAACTATAGAACTTAACAATAAAATGTATTTTGTGCATCTCTGGCATAGAAACTTGCAAATCACATCACCATTAATTAAAAATTATTTTAGTTACGGTAAATATAGTTTTCTGTTCTAATGATTCTTCTGAAAATATGGTTAGAATGTAATTCCAGATCCATTTATATAATAGTGCATTCTTTCCTAACAGCTAATGGAAACTTGGTTGATTGGTTATGTAAAAACAATAAAGAGCCTTTTAAAATTTTTATTCTTTATTTTTAGAAGTTTACAAAATATAGACAGACTATTAAAATACACACTAAAAGCAGCATTTAATTAATTCAAGGTATAAGAAATTTTAAAAAATAATGAAAAGTAAAATATTAAAAGAAAGACACCATTCCAGCCATCCTTAAAACCCATAAACAAAATTTAACCAATAACAATATTAGAGTTCATTGAAAATAAAAGTTTAGCATATATGTGAAACTCAGTCACTAATTTTCAAAAAATACTATATAATACTATATAATAATTATGACAAAAATACCCAATGCTAATCATAAAATTTATGCCAAAGAACATATTTCTTCATCCTTTGATTAGTAGAACTTACTGATGTTCTATTAAGTACTAAACATACTTTTCCAATTCTAACATTTCCAAGACCCAGTCCTTACTGTCTGGAATAATTGGAATATTACTTTTCCAATTTCTCTACATCATTCTTCTTCCCAACCCCAACCCCAACCCATAACTAGTACAAACATAATTTCTTAAGCAAATTCCAGACTTTTGGTAAATAAGTCAACATCACATCTTTAATATTGAGATAGTTTCCCATAAATCAATTAGTGTCTATTAACATACTACTCCAGAAATGTAGTGCCTAAACATTTCATATAGTTTAATGAGACCTCACTCTTTTTAAAAATCTCCAATAGAAAAAAACATTGTTTGGAGAGTCCAATATACTTTAAATCGATGGATTTTGATGAATCAAATTTAATTTCAGTTCTGTAAATACCATTTTAAAGAATATAATACAGGTAGTCCTTGCTTAACAAACCCAGTTGGGATTGGCAACTTGGTCATTAAATGAAGCAGTCACTAAGTGAAAAATTATTGAGACTATGCTTACTATCTTCAGCTTTAGTCTGTTCTGCATACCTGCAAAGATGGTAAATGCAGGCATTGGTTACAAAATTACTAAGTAAGGTCTACCAATATAGTAATATATTGGGAGCATTGATGGTAACTTCAAATGTAGTTGATTGATGTATTCAATGTTTTCAAGGGTAGTTAAAATAACATCTTTATCATTATGTTTATAAGATTGCCCCCCGCCAGACCCTGAATACCTGGTTTTTTCAACAAGCATGGGGATCCTAGAATGGGATGGAGCTCCTCAAATGATTCCTTTGATTGTTGACACCAGAGGGGTTATTTTTTTTGCCTTTTTATTGTTTTTATATTGGATTTTTTTCTTTATAAGCCACTGGGATCACTGAGAATGAGTTAGGATACTATATACATTTCATGAATAAATAAATAATATTTTGTATAATTTGCTATTCAAGGTAGCTCAGTGAAAATGTGCATGCATTATCTTGTTTCTTAATGCATATGTTTGAATACTGTAGTTTTACATCTTTTTAAAATGTAGAAAATGTCTAACTTTCAATTTCTTTTAAAGAACATGACAGTGATGATGATTCGTATGAAGTACTGGATTTAACAGAATATGCAAGGCGTCACCATTGGTGGAATCGTGTATTTGGCAGAAATTCTGGACCTATTGTACAAAAGTATTCTGTAGCCACTCAGATTGTAATGGGTGGTATATCAGGCTGGTGAGAACAAATTACTTTGATATTCTATTTGGCACATTTATTTTGTATACAAGTTGTCCTCGACTTACAACAGTTTGTTAAGTAACCATTCAAAATTACAACGGCATTGAAAAAAGTGACTTATGATCGATTTTCACATCCATTGCAGCATCCCTGTGTTCACAGGATCAAAATTCAGATGCTTGGCAAGTGACTCATATTTATGACAGTTGCAGTGTCCTGTGGTCACATGGTCACCTTTTGTGACCTTCTGACAAGCAAAGTCAATGGGGAAGCCAGATTCACTTAACAACCATTAATTTCAGTGATTCACTTAACAACTGTGGCAAGAAGGGTCTTAAAATGGGGCAAACTCACTTAACTTTTTCACTTAGCAACATAAACTTTGGGCTCAATTGTGGCTGTAAATTGAGGATTACCTATACTTAATCTGCTTGTTACAGAAAGCTGTATGATCATATTTATTACAAAAAAAAGCAGGTTCCGAGTGCATTTTAACATGACTTAATCTCTTGTGTTACTCTGCCATTACTTCGTCTGCATTGTCAGCATTCTGGCATATTTCCTGTACTTTTCACGTTTAACTACAACACCATATATTTATTGCCCATTGTCTTATGAATGCTTATTTGAAAGTAAGTGCACAATAAGTCTACACAGACGTATTGAATTTTATTTCTCTTTCTTAAGGTGTGCAGGATTTTTGTTTCAGAAGGTCGGAAAACTTGCAGCAACTGCAGTAGGTGGTGGCTTTCTTTTGCTACAAGTAGGTAGTTGCTGTTATTCTGAAAATATGAATTCAAATAAATATCAGTTAAGTGTTTTGCATATAGAAAAGGAAATGGAACCTAGAGATATAGGTTTAAAAGAGGGATTTGAAGTCATGGAGTTCAAATTCCGCATTAGGCATGAAAGCCAAGTTGGGTGACCTCGGGTCAGTCATTTTCTCTCAGCCCAACTCATCTCACATAGCTATTGTGAGAAAACAGGAGGAGGAAGGACTATTATATATGTTCACTGCTTTGAGTTATTTGTAAAAATAATAATGGCGGTACAGAAATAAATATTTCAGGGGTTTGTGTAAACCCCTTTTCAGAAGTGTTTAAATTATTTTTACATTAGAAAATAAAAAGATAAACATAATTAACAACAAATCACATGAACTGACTTATAGAAGTTAATCATTTTACATATCCCCAATCTGCCATAAAGATCAAAGCTATTTCAGATTAAGGGTCTGATACATGTTGTTATTTTGTCTAGGGAGATACGTAATGTGAAATTACAAAAATAATATCCCCTATTACAATTATTTTCTGCCATAAATATATAATTTAAATCTTTAAAAAGGATGTTTCTGCCTTATCCTCATGGCAGCAGCAGATGTTGACAGAGTGGTGGGTTACGAACAGGTACTGTTACTGTACGGTGCTCCGGAGGGCCTGCTCTCCTTCCCTCTATTTGAGCCAACTGGGGCATTTGCGCACATGCGCAGAGCGTACGGTGCCTGCGCGACTCTCCGCTGAGCAGCTAGAGTGTTGTGGGCGGTGGGTACGTATGTGCACGTGGTTTACGCCCGGCCCCTTTGCAGCATACCGGTTGCAACGGCATCCGGAACCCACCACTGATGTGACATCCACATGTTGCCAGCCCTCCCAGATAAACCAGATTGGAAGCACAATTAAATGAGCTAAATCTACTTTATTATAAGACTACATTAACAGAATCTTGCAAGTCTGAAGTACAGACTTCCTGCTGCCACTTTTAACCAACTGAAGGTGGGTCCTTCCTAAGTTTCTGACTATTAAGTGACTGCAGGCTCCTAAATCTCTCTTGTCTAAGGCAGCATCTTTTTTCCTCATCCCCCAAGGTCATCCACACATTCCACTACACATGTTCAGAAATCATGCCATCATATGTCGGTTCAATTTGCTATTGGTGCAGCAGAATATTGTGATGGAAAAGCTTTTGTAGCTTATCGTTTAGTTGTTTGCCTTACATGGAGCTTCCAGACTGTTTGCTTAATAAACTTATAGTCTGCCAAACTCATATACATGACTGAGGGTGGCTGGTACATATTTGGGGATCAAACTGGGCTAAAAAGTGGTATCTTTGCACTCACCCTATTTCCCCTCCTGCAGAGGAAGTAGAGAAAGTGGAGCATGATATGAATAGAACTTTCTTTGGATGGGCTGAGAGATTTCTTGCATAGATTGGGTTTTTTTTTTGGCCTACTTCTGTCTTGACTGACACTGTCATCATTTCCCGAGGCCCCTCAGCCAGCTCACAAGTGAGAATAGTTTTGTTTATTTAGTATAAGTCTCTTTATATCCAGATGATCTTTTATTTTGCTCAGTGCAGGTATATTATTCCTTGTATTCTTAAAATTCTTTAAACTCTTTTATGTTCCTAGATAGCTAGCCATAGTGGTTACATACAGATTGACTGGAAAAGAGTTGAAAAAGATGTAGATAAAGCAAAAAAGCAGCTCAAAAAACGTGCAAACAAAGCAGCACCAGAAATCAACACATTAATTGAAGAGGTAAAATACGTATTATTGATTTTGCATATTGATTTTGTGTAATTTCTTGGTATATGGATGGCCCATTCGAGGAAAAAAATGTTTAATAGATCTTCAGCATGTTGGCCTGGTCATATGGCCTAGCTTTCCTCTGAACTTGTCAGAAACAAATTGCTGCTTACCTGGACTATTTGTTCATTGATAAGAACATTAACTGTTGTTTTCTTTATTCTAATATGGTTCAGTCGGTTGGGTGTTTTATAGTGTGTTTGTGTGTGTGTGTGTGTAATGCTATATGTTATTGTACCATTTTTGCCTACCACCCAGGAGCCTACTTTTTTAGGTGAAGAATTGTATGGAATATTTAAAAACAAATTTTAGAAATGCATTGACTTTAAACTACAAAATCTTGCATTACAATCAATTTGATAATCTTAAATTGCCATAAGCGTCTACTTTTAGTGTTACAGGTTAGTAGAAGTATACCTAAACAGTTTTTATTTAGAAGTTATTTGAATCATTTATAATAGAATTAAAACATTGTTGAATTACAGGAAGAAAAACAAGAATGTTAAGCTTTTATTTTCTAGTTTCTCATTCATCTCAAGAGCTTTATAATAGTAATTATACATAATAATATAATACATTATTATTTTAAGCTATAAAATGTAAAATAAATTGAAATTATTTTTTGCCACATAGATTTTGCATTAATATGTCTCTAACATAATTTGAAGAATCTGAAGAATGAATAAAAAATATAAAGAAAACAAAATTGGAGTTTTGTTTTAGTGATTTAGAATAATCGTAATATAAATGCAATGCCCCAAATGCATGTTCTTAGAATCGTAACTTTTTGTCCAAGCTTTTAAAATAAAAGATAAATATAGATGAAGCTATCTATGATTCCATTAACCACAGTTTGGCACATGCTGGACCTTGTTATTCACAATAAATATTTTTCCATGTCCACAGTTTAGGACTTGTTTTGTATTATTTCATGTATAAATTACATTTTTCAATTAGTACTGTTATTTATTATAGTTTATACCTGATCCAGATGATATTGATTGCCATCCAAAATCCCTGGAGATGCACAAACACATTTGGATTTTCCAAATGCTTAATGCATTGATGGCGAACCTTTTCAGCACTGAGTGCTGAAAAGGGAGTGCACGCTTGTTGGGGCCACAACCCAGGGGCCTTGCACGTGGCAGAAAATGAATTTCCGGTTTCTGGCGCATGCATGCGTGCCGGCCAGCTAGTCTTCCGGTTACTGCCACACATGTACATGTGATGATCAGCTGGCTGGCCCACATGCTCACCCTGGAAAATGGAAGACCAGCTCTTCCAATTTCCAGCACTGCCACACGCACAAAGGCCAGCTAATCGTCGTGCATGTATGCATGCCAGAAACCCAAAAGAGGAACGGGTGGCCCGTGTGCCAGGCGCCATAGCTCCGCATGCCACTTCGGGCATGCATGCCATAGGTTCCCCATCACGGGCCTAATGGATCCAAATTGTTTTTAGAGAACACTTGGGGCATTTCTGAAAAATCCAGCCAGGCAACACTTTCCTGTGCCTGGTAAAGCACTAGTAATGGGAGGCAAGCCTAAAACTATATAAAATTGCTTCTGAGTGGCTTCTTTCTGCTGTCTAATTCTAGTTGCTTCTTTGTTTTATGAGGACTTCCAGAAATTGAATCAACAGAAATAATTGCTAGAATGCTGGGAGAGGAAGTGAGTCTCACGAAGCATTAGTATATGCACATGTTCAGACCTACTCTACAATGATAAGGAAGCAAAACATCTTCTCCACTATTATATTAATAGACTGTCATTCTGTGTGCCTGTTTAGATAACTAATTATGTTAGAAAAAAGTTAATGCCATGTTCTCCATCTGGTTAATGTGGCCAGTTTGCAGAGCAAAATGCTTAGATTCCAAAGGGCAGGTCAGTTCTGCTGGTCCTCAGTGGGTTTCCATGACCATGGTATTGTACTGGATGGCCTTATGGGACTCAGGATTGCAGATATCATCTTGCAATACTCCACTCCAGAGGGGAAGTGAGTCAGTGATCTCTGCTTCACAGAATTCTGTGTGTATTGCTTTTCTCTCTTCTGTTCACTCTGCTGGGTGAGGTCATCTGATAGTTCAGGGTACACTATGTCAGCATATCCTGGTGATGCTCAATCACGATCCCTGTAGATCCTTTCTGGGTACTTGAAGACCATCAGAGATTGGGAGGCATAGAACAAACTAGCCATGCCTAGTCAAAGGTACTGTTTGCCATTGACATCAGTGTTCTCACTGGAAGATGGGCACTGTTCCTAACGAAGCAGGTTCAGGATTTGAGAATTCTTCTAGTCTCACATCTCTCACTAGTACAGCAGGTGGGAGCTGTGATTTGAAGGGTCTTTGCCCAGCGCTGACTAGTGCACCAGTTACAGCATTACTTGGCAGAAGAGAGCTTTGTTACAGTAACTTGCACCCTTCTTACCACCAGGTTAGATTATTGCAAGGCCCTTTGTAATAATCTAACCTCATTTTAAATATAATTCAGGGATAATAATTCATATAGATCCAGTGACCTATATAATACTGGCACTTGCTGCCCAAACATATTACACTTTTTGCTTTGGGGCTGTGCACTAGGTACAATTAGCTTCTGTGTGCAA
Organism: Natrix helvetica; assembly: GCF_964273705.1. NCBI lineage: Eukaryota > Metazoa > Chordata > Lepidosauria > Squamata > Natricidae > Natrix > Natrix helvetica. The sequence continues at coordinate 59,747,380 of NC_138550.1, forward strand.
TTTAAGAAGCTTGTTTGATCTAACAAAGGCCTTTATGTTTTGGCACATGGGTAATTTACAGGGCTACTTGTGCCAACCAGACTCAGCCTAATCAATTAGGTCATCCATGGAGAAAGTGTTTCTACTGTCCCACTTTGGGGGATAAAAGGAGTTACTTCTTGGTAGCAAGGCCAGCTATGTGCTACAATCTTCCTTTGAAAATCAAGCTGATCCCCTCACTAATTTTGTTCCAAAAGATACTGAAACATTGTCCAGGTGGCATTCTAATTAAATTAGGTCATCTCTTTTATTTGGCAGATTCTTTTATTCTTGATATTTTATTGTTACATTGTTTTGATTTTATGCTAATGTTACTTTCATTGCTTTTCTTTATATCACATAGACTGCTAAGAATTATTTGATTATGGAAAGATATAAATGTGATAAACAAGCATGGTGCTGTCATGGAATAAAGCAATAATTGATACAAACAATTGATATACGTAAATTATTTGAAGGTGTTTCTAAACTGAAATGTTCAAGATGATAAAGAAATGTTAGTGCTTTTTAAAAGCACTAACTTCCTCTTGAAGCAATTCCTCTTCAACTTCAGTACTAGTAAGAGTCTATTGCAGAGAACCGGATCCAGGAGAAAAAGCTCTTAAGAGGGCCCTGAATATTCTATGTGTAGTAGAATAAAATAATCCAGGCCTAATGTAACATTATTAAGAGACAGAAGCAGAGTAAGAAAAGTGCATTAAAATATAAACAACAGCATACTGCTAATGAATCAAAGTATAGAATGAAGGGTTAGACTGCCTACTCGATAGGCTACAACAATAATCCAAGTCTGACACAATCAGGACATTAAACAAGAAATGCTCATAGATGCTGTAGGCGTTCATTCCATGGAAATGGCAGGTTTTTGGAGGTTGTAGGCTTTTTGTTTTTGGATTTTTGTTTTTTAATAAAAAACTGCTTATATATCACTCGTTTGGGCTTCCAGTAGCTCAGAACTGACAACCTTGGAAAACAAAGTGAGAATTGGGAAATGGGTGGGGATGAGATGATCAGAGTATCAGAATACAATAACCTCTATCATATTATGTTCAGTTTAAGACAATTGGGAGCACATTCAAACTAAAATCATAGCAGTTATTTTTTAAAAATCCCACATTATTGTTATCCACAGAAGGGACAAACAAATCTGAAAGTTGTTGGCATAAATGTAGGATTGAATTTGGAATACAAATTCAGAGTATGTAATGGAAAGGGTTCATCAAGAGAATAATAAGGGACTCAACACTGAGCTGTGAAGAATTACTGGCAGGAGGAATGATTGAAAAATTGAGTTATTTCATGAAACGGAATAATTCTGTGAGATTAATGCTGAAATTACTGAATCTGCAGTTTAACAGCTGAATATTATTATAAATAATAGATTTAAAAATAATAAATTTGTCTAAATGGACCTCACTTAAACTGATACTTTGGGATAAATTAAAATGCTTTTGATAATTTACTATTTAATTACTATATAATGCCTTGGTTGTTTATAGTGATTGTGTATCTTTTAAATATTCCTAAAAGGTATTTACTAACAAACGAAAAGCCCTTATGTTAATTTATTAACAAAAATTCACCCCTTTTTATTCAAAACTTTCTGTTATCAGAGAATAATGTTCTGGATTTTGATTTATGTAATAAACGATTGTTTTAAGTTGTCTTATCAGAAACTTTTCTTCATGGGTCACCTTTGGATTAGTATGTTTGACACTGTACCAGAAGTTATATATTGTAGTATAACTATCTAAGCTGTGCTGACATCACTTAAAAAGACCAAAAGCTGGAATTTTTATCACATTTTTTTCAAATTTGAGGAATAAAGGAATTTAGTAAAAGAAGCCTATTGAAAGCTAAGTATATGTGTTTTAGTGTGTTTTTATTTTGTTTTTAATTATTTTGAACCAGTTGCCACAAATTCAGCAACTTGTGTTCAAAATATCTAACAAAAATAATGTTGGATGAAAAGTTGTCAAAAAAATAAAAATAAAATAGAAGATCCTCTTGGATCAGGTGTTGTCTGTATATGTCTGATATGAATAATTAAACAGCATAGCAGGATCTTTGTATATAACTAAGTGCTCATTGGTTAGCATCCAGTGCATTTATACAATCTGACATAACCCTTTTTTGTTTTCAGTCAACAGAATTTCTTAAACAGAACATTGTGGTGTCCGGAGGGTTTGTCGGAGGCTTTTTGTTGGGTCTTGCATCTTAAGGACATGACTTTCATCATCCTGCTGACCTAACCATGGTAAAGATGAATGACAGCAATGCACAGATCTTTTCTGTCATCCCTGAATCTCTTGAGCAAGAAGGATAGAGTTGCCAGATACATTTTATGTCTTAGGCTTTACCTCCTTATGCTTACCTGAAGGAAGTTTCCTGAAAATTCTGCAGTGCATTCAGTATCATTCCCAAAGAAAAGGCTAATTCTCATAATGTTTTCATTTTCCTTTAGAGTTCATATTGAATATGTTATTTTTGTTCTGCACTTCTCATTTTAGGGTTTATGTTTATTATATAAAATTATCTCATACTGTGGTTAATAATCTTATGCCAAACATAACGTAGGATATTGTACTTTAAGTGCAGGGCTAGCCGCCTTATTTTTGAAATCACAGCATAATAAATAATTTGTACATGTATTTTTTTTTGCAAAGATGAAATAAACAACTATGAACCCATTAAAAAGTAAAATAACATTAGCAAATCTTTGCTGTTTTATATTTTCATTCTTTTCTCAATTTGGGATTATATTATGAATCTGCATTCAAGCAGCCTATATGAGATGCAAACCATAATCTTCTTGATTTTGGACTTCAAAGTACAACTCATTCTTTCAATGCTACAGTGTCATCACTGCATAATGGTACCATTGAGAAATTGAGTTAGTAGATTAAAAAGTACATGCAATTATACTGATGAGGAAAAGAAGTTCATATTAAGAGAAGAGTTTTATTACCCATATAAGTAAATACCAGAAGCATGCAAGCCTTTGAATACCAAGTCTCCTTTTCCAGGTACAATGGCTAAATATCCAAAAGGAAAAAGGAGGGGTGTGGGAAATAACATAATAATGGAGTTGGAAGAGACCTTGGAGGTCTACCCCTGCTAAAGCAAGAGACCCTATTTCATTCCAGACTAGTGACTGTCCAGACTCTATTTAAAAGCCTCCAGTGATGGAGCACCCACAACTTTTGAAGGCAAGCCATTCCACTGGTTAATTGTTCCCACTATTAGGAAATTTATCCTTAATTCTATGTTGTTTCTCTCCTTGATTAATTTTCATCCATTGTTTTTTGTTTTGCCTTTTGGTGCTTTGGAAAATAGGTTGACCCCATCTTTGTGGCAGCCCCTCAAATATTGGAATACTGCTATCATGTCGCCCCTGGTCCTTCTTTTCACTAGACTAGACAAACCCAAATCCTGCAACTGTTCTTCATATGTTTTTGTCTCCAGGCCCTTAATTATTTTAGTGTCAACCCTGAAGCTGACCTAACCGGAGCCATATTGGAGCTTCAGTGTTGCCACACTGGAGTTGAGGGAGAGGGAGGGGGGATTAGAGATAGAGGGGTTTGTGTAGTCAAAGTTCTTTCTCTTGAGAACCAAGGACATTCTCACACCTGGACTGTGGAAGAAGGAGTGAGGTCACCAGATGACCAGACAGCATCTTGATTGGACCATGTGACTGATTGTTTGGGGTTGTGGAAAAACTTTCTCTTTTAACTAGGTGAAAAACCGTGGGAACCTTTAGAGTCGGTTGCCTTTCTTTGCACTTTTTCCAAAGTCTCAACATCTTTTTTATAATGTGATGACCAAAACTGGATGCAACATGCTATGCATGGTTTTATGAAGTATATGTTTTAGCCTCCAGCCCCCTAATCATCTTTGTTGCTCTTTTCTGCCCTCTTTCAGAGTCTACATATTATTAAAATGGTGACCAAAACTGAATGTAGTATTCTAAGTATGGTCTTAATACCGCTTTATAAAGCCTCTATAATACTTTACATGATCTTGATTCTGTCCTTCTGTTAATGCAACCTAGGATTGCATTGGCTTTTTTTGGCTGCTGCTGCACACTGCTGGCTCATATTTAAGCGATTGTCCACTAGGACTCCAAGATCCCTGTCACTGCTATTGATCTAGGTTTCACCTAATCTGTACTGTACATTTAATTTTTCTTTTTGTAAATTTTTTTTATTAGTTTTAAAACATTTATGGGAAAAGGGTAATAGGGTATATAGAAAATTTTGGTAGCTCCCATGTTAGTAGTAGAAATCCCCCCAGTTCTCACGCTTCTACAATTTTAAAAATAACATGTAAAGGATAAGCATATACAGAGTTCTTACATTATATCAGCCATATGTTCAATCCTCTCTTTGTCACTTTCTAGAATATCAACAATTACAATAATATTTCAAATGTATTTATTTTTGTGACCTGAGCCTTTGCGATATTGCTCCCTCCTCCCTGTCCCCAGGTGGAGCCACAGCCCCCCCACTTCCCCATGTCTTCTAGATTATTGCCTTTTCCCCCACCTCCACTATCTTCATCCTCTGGGAGAGAAAAACGTTTTTTAATAAAGGCCTCTGCCTCGTCCACCGTCTTAATTCTGATATGGCTTCCCTCCCAGAAAATCAGCATTCCTTCTGGCAATAGCCATCTAAACCAAATTCCACTATGATATAGTTTCTTTGATAAGGAAGAGTATTTCCTCCTTTTTTCTCTTATCTTTTTTGGAATTAGCTTTAGAATGGTGATTTCTTTATCTTGGTATTTTAAAGGTCCCTCCCTTTGGGCCCCTAGCACCTCATCTCTTGTGGTCCTCCTGAGAAATTTAACATGTACCTCTCTTGGAACATGGATTCTAGCATAAGCTGAGTTAATTCTATAAACCAGGTCCATATCCCACCATATCTGCTCTTTGTTTCTCTTAAAGTATTCTGCTAAAATTGTGCTCATAATATTTTTAAAATCTTCATTTTCTGTCTCTGGTAGATTCTGGAACCTGAGAAAAAAAAGACATTCTTTCAAATTCTATTTTGGTCATAAAATTTTCCAATTTTAAATTCCCCTTTTGGACCTCTTTAACCCTTTCCTCCATCCCGGCTGCCCCCTCCTCTAGCATCGCAATTTTCTGTTTATTTTCTGTTGTATTATATTGTACCCGTCTGAGTTTGTCTTTGAGGTCTGCCACTTCCTTCCTCAGTTCATTTTGACCTCTCATAATTTCCCAAAACATTTCATTAACAGACAATTCTTTTGAACTCTCTCCAGCCGCTTCTTTTTGTAGCAATGAAGTGATCTTCGGCTGTTGGATATTTGGGCTGGAAGTTGCTGAAGCGGGGGCCGAAAGTGAATTGCCCGTTGGAGGTTTCTTAGGTCCCATTGTCTAAATTCAGAGATGATAAATCTTTCGCAAAGAAAATGGCACCGCTGGAGCGCACAGCCAGGATAGTCCAAGGTGACAGGCAAATCCGAAAGTAAAAAAGTTAGTTCTCCTTCACTATTCCAAGGCATAGATGTACACCAAGAAGGGACAAATCCAAAAAGTCCACGCAGCAGAAGAGATCCAGAGCACCCTCAAGGGAGGTATTAAAAGATGCCAGAAGTCATTTTTCCCCCCAGGGTGGCTTCAAAAGATAGCTTCATTTATGAGTACAAAAACAGGAATGGAGGGGAGCCATTTTAACTCCTCCCTTTCGCAGAGAGAAGAGCAGAAGTTTTAGTTTTCTTTAAAAACAGCTCAGCACGCACTCTTGCAACTGTGTATTCAGTCTTTCACACATAATTAGCTCAAGTGGCAAGTCAGCCTTTGTTCTCTCTCCATTCCAGAATGGAGAGTAAAAATTTAAATGCCGCTTCGTCCGGGGGGGGGTTAAAAAAGGGAGTTAAAACCCTCTAATCTTCGGTTTTAAATAGATTGAACAGTAACTTACGATAGCCTGCTGCTTATCCGTTACCGGTAATTGAAGAGATTAGGAAGGATCCTCCACAACCAACATTTCAGCCATGCTTCCTTTGGTTAACTTATTTCCTCCGGCACCCGTTCGGCGAAGGGGCAGTCATGCCCCCCCTTCTGCTCCCCGGTTCCTGGGGTGAAGCTGAAAAAAACCCCACCAACTGCTGCCGAGTCTGGGGGGCTCCAGCAAGCTGCCCTACGGCAGGGGGTCCCCTCCAAGGCCCCCCCTATGCTCCAAACGGAGCCCACCGAGAAGACAAGCGGCAGACAAACGTCCATCACCTGCAGAGACCGGAAGTGATCTCCTACATTTAATTTTTCTTATCTGAGTGTAAAACCTTACTTTTCTCACTATTGAATTTCATTTTGCTAGAAAGGGCCCAATGTTGAAGTCTGTCAAGATCCTTTTGTATCTTTTTTTTTTTTCAAAAAATTTTATTGGTTTTTTTAAACATTTATAAGGAAAAGGGTAAGTGGAATGGTGTACAAATTTTGGCAGTTGCAAGTGTGGCAGACGCCCCCTCCCTCCAAACTCATAAAATACATCTAGGTATAAAACGTTAATACATAGTCATATAAAATCAGCATGTTAATTCTAGAAAAAATTTCAATCAGTTTGTATATTATAACATATAGTCTACATATAATTTCATTATTACTTTCGGTCTATTTATAACAATGTGGTTTTCTTATTCATTTTTGTGATCTGAGCTTTCTTGGTATTACCCCTTCTCCCCCCGCTGGCAGAGCTCCGGCCCCTCCCGTGTCCTGTATAACCGTTGTAGAGTCTTCTGTTTTTTCTAGGTTTGCTTTGTTTTTTTCCATAAAGGCTTGTGCCTCTATGGGTGTATTGATTCTAATTCTTGTCTCCTCCCAGAATATCAGCATACCTTCAGGCATCAACCATCTAAACCACACACCCTTCTGGTATAATTTATTCGCCAATTGCGAATAATTTTTTCTTTTCTCCCTAATCTTTTTGGGGATCTGCTTCATGATGGTTATCTCCCTGTCGTGATATGTCAATGCTTGCCCCCTTTGTACACCCAGAATTTCGTCTCTTGTGCTTTTCCTAAGGAATTTAATATGGACCTCCCTGGGTACATTGTGTGTTCTGGCATATGCTGAGTTCACTCTATAGACCAGATCTAACTCCCATTCCATCTGTTGTTTATCTTTATGTATGTATTCAGCTAGAATATTAGTCATAATGTCCCTTATATTTTCCCCATCAACTTCAATAACATTTTGAAATCTAAGATAAAAGGACATTCTCTCAAACTCTGTTTTCATTTGTTGGATATCAAGTTCTTTGTTTCCCTTCTGCAAAGTTTCTACCCCCCCCCCTCACCTCCGCCACCCCACCCTCTACAAGGTCCAGTCTCTGTGAGTTCTTATAAATTTGGACTTGATTCTCTTTAATTTCTTCCTTCATTTCCTTTAATTGTTTCTTAATTTCTTCCTGGCCCTGTATAAGTTGCTGAAGCATTTGTTGCAAATCCATCTCTGTACTCTTAGGTTGCATCAGTTCTGTAATCTTTGACTGTGTGGCAGGACTGGATGTTGCAGATGTCGGTGCAGAAGTAGCAAAGCCAGGTTTTCCAGGAGGTGGTCTTTTTGGAGACATAGTTTATAAAGTAAAGAGATCAGCCAATATAGAGAATGGACAGCTGGAGAAGTAGAGCAGACAGATGAGTCCAGGAGGCAGAAAATCCAAGCAGATGGGAGTTTCTTTAGTCAGTCTGGGAATAGAGCAGAATTTTCCCCCCAGAGAGTTCAAGAAATAACAATCCACAAGAGATTCTTCTGGGTGACTCGGAGACAAAGACCGGAAGCCTGAATTTTGAAGGTGGAGTCAGGTTTCACAGTTCATGAAGACAACAGAAGTGTGCCATCTTGCCCTGCCAGCTTTGGGCACAGAGGCATAATAAAGTTTTAAAAGTTCACAAAAGTTCTCAGGTCATCAATAAATTCTGAAGTTAAATCTAGTGAAAATCACTTTTAAAGGGGTGAGGCATCATTGATTGGCTCTCCCCCCTCCTCCTTCCCCTGGGGACGAAAGCAAAATTTTCTCAAGCCGCTTGTCCAAGGGGGGGGGGAAATCCCCCTCCCTCCAGCCGCACCTCCAAGAAAATCCGAGAGTTTAACTTTGAAATTGCTGAAAAGTCCATCAAAATCAATAGAAAGGGAATGAAGGGAGGAAGCGTCTCACCACACCGCCGCTGCTTCCTTCAATTTTGCATCGTCCGATCAGCCTGGAGCGAGACGCACGCGCGCCCTCCGAGACTGCTCCTCGATGCCTGGAGCAAAGCGGAGAAGCCCCCACCAGCCGCCGCCGATGCCAGGGTCCTCCGCGAGCCGCTCCTTCAGCAGGACGCCTCTCCGGGGCGTCCTGTGCCCCCCCAGAGGCGGGGAAGCCCACCGGGGAGCGGGAGCGGGCAAAGGACTTGCCCGTCGCCGTAGCCGCCGGAACCGGAAGTCAAGATCCTTTTGTATCTTGAAGCTATCTTCTGGAGTGTTGGCTATTCCTGCCAGTTTGGTGTCATTTACAAATTTGATAAGTTCCCCTTCTATTCCCTCATTGCTGTTAAAACTGTCTGCACCATTTTACAGTGTTAAATAACACGTTAGAGTGTGGTTAGATAATGTAAATTGATTCCTACAAGGTACATGTTTTAAAGTTATTCCTGGGAATGTCCCTGCTTATTCCTATAAGAAGAATCCAACAAATAACCAGTGTATGCCGGTTTTGGTAAGCATAAAATTCAACATTTAAAGTCAAAATTGTTGTCTTCCATATTAAGATACAGATATTTGAAAGAAAAGAAACCAGCTAGATTACCCTTTCCTGTCCAGGCATCCTCCAGACATATGACTTTAAGAGTTCCCCAACTATAGCTATTGCTGAGAATTTTGGAAGCTGAAGACCAGGCATGTAAAGGTTACTCAGATTATGGAAGGCTAGTGATCTTGGTTAATAGTGCTAGAAATAATTCAAGATGTATTAGAAGATACTAAGAATATTAAGGATAAACTGGAAAATCTATAAAGGTCATTGAGAAAAAAAATTAGTCCAGCTTTGTTAATATAGTTTCATGTCTTTTAACTTCATTCCTTTTTATTGAATTGGATCTCACACACTATTCATTCTCTTTTTTTTGTATATAATTTTTTTTTTCATTTTTATAACATATACTCACATCAGTGGTGGGTTTCAAAAATGTTTGGAACCTACTCTGTGGGTGTGGCCTGCTTTGTGGGAGTGGCTTGCCAGCCATGTGACCGAGTGGGAGTGGCTTGCTGGCCATGTGACCGGGTGGGAGTGGCTTGGCGGTCATGTGACTGGGTGGGAGTGTCCAAGACGATGTCACTGAATTCTTTGCTCCAATGGATGAACTACAATAAGATTAAGTACAAAAATAAATACTAACTGCAAAAGAAATAAAACAATATTGGACTCAATCGTGGTTGTAAGCTGAGGACTACAGGTAACAGAAGGGACCTCTGCTTTCAACCAACAATGTACAGTCTTTTCAGGAAGGATGAGAAACAGGAAAGATATAAACAAACAGGAAAGATATAGTCTTTCATCCAAGACATTAGTTCAAGAATGAATGTCATAGGTAGATTCCCAGACCTCTGTTTTCACCTAACAATTTACATTCTTTTCAGGAAGGTTGTCCCCTAACAAACAGGAAAGAGATAGTTTTTCATCTAAGAAGTTAGATCAAGAAGAATGAATGTCATAGGTAGATTCACAAAGCAATACAGATTTCCTTTTCTGAAATGTATTCCTCAGTTCAAAAAATAGGAATATATAAATTAGGTTCAGTACTTAGGTCGGTCCAAGTAGCTATTCAGAAGTTAGTTGTTAGAAGCAATGGTAAAGCAAGATATGGAATTAAAACCAGAAATATTTTGTTGGCTATACAATATATATTTAATTTTACACATGTTAGCAGCTGCTGGAATTGTGTTTGCGCAACAGTGGAAAAACAGTTACGAAAATGAATAAATATTACAATGTGCAGGAATAAATGACAATTAAAATCAAGAAGGCTTTAAATACTTTTTCAGGTGGGATTTGTTTTAGCAATTGCTAACAGAAACAGAAATTAGAAATCCAAAAGTATGAAAGAAAACACCAATTATGTAAGGAAAGGTCACTAAAATGTATAAGGAAATATTATTAGTTCTTGATCATTATTAATGTGTAGATAACTGTGGGACATTACACACCCATACCCACACAAACTATAACAGTGCCAGGAAAACAGCAAAAAATAAGAATCCCCCCCCCCCAAAGACTGCAAATGAAACCAGTTTTTTTCCCCTAACTTTAAGAACAGGAAAGACAAAGCCACTGGAATAAAAACCATCAAGGCATTGTGGGAAATTATAAAGGACAGTGCCAGGAAGCTCACAGAACCAGCAACCACCTCAGAATTACCTAAACAACCAGGGTGAAACACACTAAATCTGGCAAAGCTGCCTTGCACCAACCTGGCCTGCCCATAGAAAAGCAGCCACTTTGAGACACATAAACCTGGTCTGAACACTTAAAAGCAACATATTGCATCACAAAGAAAACATTTGCAAAAAGGAATAACATTTCTTGTAGTAAATATATTTTATAAACAATTAAAAAATAAAAATTCCCTAAAAATAATTTTTAAATAAGATATTCTATAAATAAAAAAATCCTTAAAAGCATTGTTAAGTATTCCGCACACAATAATTTATACTGTAGCCATTTCAAGGTATTCTACCAGCAATAATTTATACTGTAACCATTTCAAGGTATTCTACCAGCAATAATTTATACTGAAGGCCTTCCCTCGTGAAAACTAGCCTGCTGCCGCCCACCCGCTTTCGGCCGTGTAGCGTACGCCAGCTCGCGACTTTCGTGAGGCAAGACCTGAAGGCCTTCCCTCGCGAAAGCTAGCCTGCCGCCGCTCCTGCCGCCACCCACCCGGTTTCGGCCACGTGGCGTATGCCAGCTCGCGGCTTTCGCGAGCCAAGGCCTGGAAGGCCTTCCCTCATGAAAGCTGTGAGCTGGTGTAAGCTAGCCTCCTGCCCCCCCACCCCTCGAGCTTAGTTGCTTACCTGAGGGAAGCAGCAAGCTGCTGGAAGGCGAACTGAAGCGAAGGGAGGACCGATCAGCAAGCGCGATGTGACAGCTGCTAGGGAACGAGAAAGACTCTGACACCACACTTTTAAATAGGTCGCCTCCAGCCCGCTCACTGCTTGGTTGGACTCCAGTCAATCAGTGAGCGGCGGGCTGGGCTAGTTTAGTGCGGACAGGCGGGGGAGCGAGCGAGCTGCGACAGGACGTCCAGGGCGAGCGAGCGACAGGGCCGGGGCAAGTGTTCTGGAAGTTAACTTCCGGATCCACTGGTTGAACTTCCTCTCACCGGATTGGTAAATTTCACCAACCAGTTCTCCCAAGCCGGTGCGAATCGGCAGAGACTCAGTGCTGCCACTTGTGTGCTGGACCCATGTCCCTCTTGGTTAGTTTCGGCTTCCCGGGAGGTGACATGAGGCTGGCTCCAGGTGATTACCAACACTTAATTGAGAGAGGGGTTCTTTCCCACCGCCTTGAAGGAGGCGGTGATGAGGCCCCTCCTCAAAAAGCCTTCCCTGGACCCAGCTTCTTTAGCCAACTATCGTCCGGTCTCCAACCTTCGCTTTGTAGCAAAGGTTGTCGAGGGTGTGGTAGCACGTCAGCTTCCCCAGTACCTGGATGAAGCTGTCTACCTAGATCCATTTCAGTCAGGTTTCAGGCCTGGGTACAGCATGGAGGCGGCATTGGTCGCATTGGTCGATGATCTCTGGCGGACTCAGGACAGGAGCTGCTCCTCTGTCCTGGTCCTATTAGACCTCTTGGCAGCTTTCGATACCATCGACCATGGTATCCTACTGCGACGATTCGGGGGGTTGGGAGTGGCGGGCACCGTTTTACAGTGGTTCTCCTCCTACCTGTCGGATCGGTCGCAGTTCGTGTTGACTGGAGGGCAGAGATCGACCCCAAGGCGCGTCACTTGTGAGGTGCCCCAGGGGTCGGTTCTCTCACACCTCCTGTTCAACATATATATGAAACCGCTGGGTGAGATCATCCGTGGTTTTGGGGTACGGTATCATCAATATGCTGATGATACCCAACTTTCCATCTCTATCCCAAACCACCCAAACGATGCCCTCGACGTGATGTCCCGATGCCTGGAGGCTGTGCAGATCTGGATGGGGAGGAACAGGCTCAGACTACTGCAACGCTCTCTACATGGAGCTGCCCTTGAAGAGCACCCGGAGGCTTCAGCTGGTCCAGAATGTGGCCGCGCGGGTTATCATGGGGGTACCTAGGTGCTCCCATGTTACACCCCTTTTAGGCGGCCTGCACTGGTTGCCGGTTGTTTTCCGGGTGCGATTCAAGGTACTAATTATGACCTTTAAAGCGCTCCATGGCTTAGGCCCAGGGTACCTGCGAGACCACCTACTGCCACCAGTAGCCTCCCACCGTCCAGTACGATCCCACAGAGTTTGCCTTCTCAGGGTGCTGTCGGCCAGACAGTGTCGGCTAGCGACCCCCAGGGGGAGAGCCTTCTCTGTGGGAGCGCCTTCCCTCTGGGATGAGCTGCCCCCGGAGGTTCGCATAATCCCTGACCTCCGGTCCTTCCGACACGCCCTAAAAAGTTGGCTTTTCCAGCAAGCCGGCCTGGCTTGTTAATTTTATCTAATTTTTAAAATGTTAGTGTTATATTAATTGGTTTGTTTTTTGGATTGTTTCTAATTTTCTTTTAACTTTTGTAATATGTATTTTTTAATGCTGTATGCCACCCTGAGTCCTTTGGGAGAAGGGTGGCATATAAATCCAATAAAACAAAACAAACAAACAAACAACAAACCCACCACTGAATCACATGTACACTATTACATAGCCAACATCGTATTGTATTATTAAATGTTTACATCAATTCATCTTGCCATCAACTCCCAAAAACAATTATTGGCTCTTCTGCTTCCTATACACCATATTTGTACCTTATCCATCACTTTATTCTCCCTCTCTCCTCTCCCTCCTTACCCCCTTTCTTCCCTCTGTCATCCTTCTCTACTTTCTCTTCCTCTCTCCTTCTCCTCCCTCCCCGTTCCACTCCTCCTTTCTCTCCTCCTCTTCCCCCCCTCTCCTATCCCTCTCTTCTTCCCTTACCTCTCTCATCTACTTCACACTCTTCATCTCCTTTACTTGGTGTATTTCGGCTTCTGAGCAAGCTCCATTTTATGTTGATAGTATTCATAATTCCTTTTCAATATATATATATTTAATTTTAACATATGATTTCCTCCTTTTTAAAAAGAATAGACAAAAAAGTATACATATATAGTCATTGTGCTTTTAACCCCACCCCCCACCCCTTCAGCCTAATTTTGGCTGAGATGTAGACCTGGTTACAATTCCCAGATATTCTCATCATTATATTTATATAATTATACATCCTTACACGCCCCCAATTTGTGATTCTGTCTTTAAATCTCATAGTTTCCCATTGTAAGTATATTTCATGTTCCCTCTCCATTTTTCCATATCTTGGATTAGATCAGCCTTAATCATCTATAAATGGCAATCCTTACTGTTCAATGTTCATTACAATTCCCTTAATCTACTATATAGAATAACAAGCGGTAAACATCTCACTTTGTTCATCATCTTAAAAGTTCTATATATGTCCATATTTCATATATTTTAACCCATGCTTAATTGTCCTTCTATTGTCATATTCAATCAATTAGCAACACAATTTAATTATCATGTATAAAAGTGAATCACAAACTTCTGCTTTACAATCTCCTCATATCAGTTTCATATTTGTCCATATTCCATATATTTTAAACTTTATTTAATTATCTTTCTATTATCATATTCAACCAGTTATCAACTCCATTTTATTGGCATATTTAGGAATAAACCCCTTATCTTAGCTTTATATTTTCCCATATAACAATTTCTAGTTGTCTGATTTTTTTCCTAGTAAGTCTTTTGTCCCACTTCTCTGTTCCTGCCTTCTCCCTTTTCTTAGTTTTGACATGTCCACCCTCTTCAATTTTCCCCAAGCCACCGTCAAAAAGGTCTTTTATATTTCTCTTTGTTGGGGCATAATCTCCTACTTCAATTTTCCTTATGCCACTGACAACCTCCAAAACATCTTTTGTCTGCCTATTATTCCTTTTGTTGGGACACATCCCCCTTTTACAATTTTCCCTATACCACTCTGCCAAGTCCAATGGAGCTTTTTCTCTGCTTTTTATTTCCCTCTGTTTCTACCCCTTCATTATCTTGTCCCCCTTCTTCTTTGCCTTCTTCTTTAAATACCTGCTTCTTTGGGTTCAGAATTTTATTTAGGCTTGATTTTAATGATTTATGCAAAAAAAAAATTTATAATTTCACATAGTTCTTCAAATTCCCAGCTTTCCATGATCTCCAGTTCCAAAGTTACAGTTAGTTATACAGTTCTTATTTCAGATCCACCTTAAATTTATCTACTTCAGCTGCTGTGGGGAACAGCGACAGGAGCCATTTTGGTCTTTTGTTCTTCCTTAATGTTCAGTTCCAAAATTGCAGTTAGTTATATAAGTCTTATTTCGAGGTTGTGGTCCACTTTAAATTTAATTAATTCAACTACTGTGAAACTGGAAGAGAAGCTGGAGCCATCTTAATCTTTTGCAGAAAAAAAAGGAAGGAAAATATAAACCTTCATATTTCCCAGTTCTTGACTCTATTATTATTTCCTGTCCTTGCCACTCCTCACCTCTCGTTGGTCATAGCTGCTCAAAATATATTAATTGGAACAAGCTTGCATACAGCCAAAACTCGGGTATGTTTCTTCTTCGCCTCCTGCTTTTCCAAGTTCTGATTTACGGCATTTGGTTAATTAGAATTTCACACAGGCAAGATTAGGTTATCAGTTGTCAGTGAGGAGATAGTGCTTTTTTCTTGATCTTTCTCCCTTGTTGCATTCCATCTCTCATTAATTGGGATTGCTTAAGATGTGTCAGTTAAAAGACACTCAGTTGAAATAAATCTTCACGCTCCTAGATTCCTTTAAAAACACTATCTTTTCAAGTCGGAAGCCAAATTTAGAATTAGTATTTGAGAGGGTTTGTCACTTCTCTGTTTTCTCCCTTTCTGTCCATATTGTTTCAAACAAATAGCTTTTTTGGGGGGGGGGTAGTGTTTCAAACCTCCATTTTCCTTTTCTTTCTTTCTTTTTGAAAAAATCCTGTTCTGACCATCAATATTATTTATGCTCTCAAGATTCTTTGCCTTTTCCAAGTTTGATTTATGGCTGTGGGTTAGATGAATTTTCTTACCTGTCTTTCATCTCTTCCTCACACTCCTGTTCATTTGCTTTGGCTGGAAGTCAGTTTCTTGTGCAGCATGTTGCCATGCTGCTGCCCCTACTCCGTTTCAGAGGGCAAATCTCCAACCTACGAGGGACCTGTTGCCTCCCCCTGGGTCTGATGAGACGCTGCCCCTTCTTCACTCCCCCTCCAGGGGGGTTCCGATCTAAGAAAGATCTCGGAGATGGTTTGTCAGACAGGGTTCATGTGAGACTCTTGAGAGCCTCCCTACCATATATCTGTCCAGTTGGAGAACTTCTGGTCGACTCCCTCACACTGTTCATTCTTAAACACTTAAATTTTTATTTCACCTTTCCATTGGGCCAACTTTTTTATTCTATCCTGGCTTTTGACAGATAATTTCTTTTGGTGCAGAATTGTTATTGATGATGGTACCCAGTTCTGTTTTCTGTTTCTTCCCTTCTATCCTACCACAATATAGGATAAAGGATTATCTCAAAATATGCCTTTATTGCCTTTTTTTCTAAATCTTCACTTTTGACTTCCCTCCAGCTCCCACTCCCTCTCTCTTATATAGCACTGCCACTCAGTAGTCTCAAGTTAAAATTTACAGCTTTTATCTTACTACACGTTTCTTTCACAGCTAAATTCTGTCATCTTTTTCCACATGTTTAAATTTTTAAAATCCTTTCACTGATTAAAACAAATTCCATTCATGGGTTATGTAAACCTGAGAAAGGTATCTTATACATAAGGAAGAGGAGTAGCATGCACACCAGCCCTGCTTACTGTTTCTGATTTGAATGGGAAAGTCTACAGATTACCACATTATTGGTAAGCAGGATTTTATTCCGACACTTCTACTTCTATTCAAGTCAATAATAGTCTCAGCAGTAAGCATCTTTCCATCCGGATGAACTGGGAGCACTGAATAAGGATGGATTTGGGACCCAAACCCATGGATCTTATATATTAATTCAACATTCTAGTCTTTTACCATAGGCTCACAAAAAAAAAGTAATCAGAATTCCAGTTTATAACTTCTCCTTCCCAACTATCTTGCTACATTTTCAATGGCATGCACTATCCACTGCAAAGAGTGGATAGCCACTACAGTACCATATCTAGGATGTTTTTAACAGGTTGTGATGATGGGCCACCTACATTGCTTTCATTTTTTCCCCTCTAGACTAATGGTTTGGTGTTTTTTGCACTAGTCATAAGACAAGAAAAATGAGCTCTTGCAGGACCACTCAATACTCTTCCCTATTCTTCCAACAATGCCAGAAAGCTATAGAAACTATTCATTGGAGAGCTGTTTCCATTTTTAACTACTGTAACAGTGACTGTATGAGCAGAGGTACTCAGGGTTACTCTCATCTGGAAACATTTTACAGTTTTTAGAAATCCTCCAACATTTTTCAGAATTTTTTTTGTTTATTATGCCAATATATATTTATTAAGTTTTAGCAAAACTTAATTTTTCTTGGCAAATTTGTTTTATAAATTAAGGAAAAACTACTAAGAAGCATCTTGGTTTTGGCAGGAAGCATATCTAAGATGAACCAGTCTTGTTTCAAAATGAACTCTAGTCATCAAATCAATTTGATGCTTTCTTTTTTTCCTAATCTTGAAGTAATTCTTATTAGTGCATTTTCAGCCTAAGCCATAAAGAAAGTTCTCAAATGTGATTAAATTCAATTGAAAACAATGTGATTACTTTGGCAAAGATCCAAGCCTTTTAATTTGATTGGGTTGTGCATTGAATAAAAATCAGGTGTTTTTAAGCAATAGATAGGAAATCTATTTTATTAATGGCCATGATTTTCTTTAAAAATAATATTTTATTTAGCAAAAGATAAGTCATTGTAATTTCAATCAAGAATTTTTATTCTTGATTGAAAGTCTGCAAACTACAGACTTTTGGTTCATTGGATATGATTCACGTATTATAAATGACATTGCTAAATGGAATGTAAATTAATGTCTGATACATTTTTTCTTAGGAAACAAAATGAAGTAATGAGATCAATCTTCCATGAACCCAATTAGTTACATTTAGCTATTACAGATTTCTATTCATTGTGCAAAATTTGTTCACATATTTAACATGGAAGCCTTGCTAAAATAAAGGGGCATTGGAATGACCAGTATTTGATGGCTTACCGTATGTTTCCCTATTTACATCTGTTGCTTTAAAAACCAAAACAGTCACTCTAAAATATGTGACATAGCAATTTTTCTTTAATCACTTAAGATGACAACTATTTTTTACAGAATAATTTCATTTAATTCTTCATAGTTTGGATTTAGAAAAGGAATATTATCAATGCGTAACAACAGAAGGTCATTGTTGAATCACCAGCTAAGAAATCTTAATGGTCAAGTTAATGCCAGCCAAATCCACAAGCCACATAGGAAGGGATAGTCTACCATTGTAATTGTTGGTTTCCCAAAAACTGGAACCTCAGAAATAAGCAAATTTTAAAGATGTAAGTCCTGTTTCACTATTAAGGTAAATTTTATATATGTGAATTTTTCCAAGCTTTTAAAACACCTTTAACTAGTGTTATATATTCCCTATGCTAGTGATGGTGAACCTTTTAGAGACTGAGTGCCCAAACTGCAACCTAAAACCCATTTATTTATCACAAGGCGCCAACATGGCAATTTAACCTGAATACTAAGGTGTTAAGTTTAGAAAAAACAACTCATACATTGACATCTTTTGACTTAAAAGAAAAACACAATGACACAGCAATATTTCACTGACCACCAGCTTTTGGCCTGCTCTGAAAAAGGCATCAGTGCATTTGATTCACTTCTGATTCACCTCTACATTGGACCTACTTCTTGGGGAATTTGCATAAATAAGATGAAGTAGATGGAATAGCGCACATTTCCCATACACAGGAGGCATGCAGACCTCGATACAAACTCTCATTTTTCCATTAGCAAGAGCCCAGGTTGGTTCCTATGGACAGCAGCCAATACAAAATTCCCCCTGACAATCCCAGTACAATGTAGTGACTACAGCAACTCTGAACACCAGAATAAGGAAACGACCAGCCTATAAGCACTTTCCAACAAAATGGCTATCCACACAACTTTGTCAAAAATTGCCTTACCACTGAATCCACTACAGCAAGCCAACACAAGCTGTGAGCAAACAACACTGGCAGGGTCTCTAGTCTCTAGCAATTGATCCGGATCACAAAGGCGGGAATTCAGCATCCAGGGCACACATGCTTACTGGCTTGCTTTTTTGCTTCCACAATCCAATTTGCAAAAATAAAAACCCAGCCCGAATCCACATGTTAGAAATGAAGAAAGCTGTGAACTCAGTTTGCCCAGGTTCTCCTTGGTAATGGAAATGGCCAGTTCTCCACGTTAACACAGTTCCAAAAAGGAAGAAAAAAAGAAATCCAACGGGCTTGATTAGCCCAGTATTCGCTTACGGTTTCAAGTTCCTGGAGATCTCAGAAAATCTGCTTCATTTGGTAAACCCAAAGACCACTGAACCTGTTACTCAGAAATTCAATCAAGTTCCTGCAAGCAACTGTAGAGGTTATACAAAGGTTACGTACAGGCATGAGCAACAAACTGCCATGCGCCTTAGTAACCGATTACCTCAGCTATCTATGAGTTCACCTGATTAGTAGAACCAGGCACTATCAGGAAGTTGCGTGAGATTCTACCCTGGCTGGGATGGTCTTAGAGATTGACAAGGAGAATAAGGCAATAAGATGCTGTTGCTACTTATGCTCTTGCTTTGCTTGTTGAAACTGAAAGCCGAATAAACTCTGCGGAGGCAGACAGACATTTTGGACACCTGCTATGATGGATTTCTGAGTCCTACAAGCAACCTTTCTCTCTGCACACCCGGAGCCAATGGGATGTTTTATTCCTGCTGAAACCGCTCAGGCATTGGATGGCGCCATCTGAATCCCCTGAAGTTGTGGGGAAAAGGATTGGAAGGGAATTCCTGCGGGGCACCACGCTTGGTTCCCACATTTCACTCAGTCTGCTTGAACCACCATGGCTGTTGCGCACAGCCAGGGATCCTTTTAATGATTTCAGCCACTTTGTGCTTTTCAATGCCCGCTGCTTCCTTCTGGAACCAAAAAGTGCAGCCCGACTCCGCTTCCTCTTTCTCAAGCAGAAAAGGCGGACTCAGACTGGGCCTTCCCCCTCCCCCCCCGAGAGATGGTTCCCCAGGACTGATTCTGCAGCGTCTGCCTACTGAGGTCAAATGTCCCCCCCCCCCAAGATCATTAGTCTGGCTTTAGATCCCCCAGAATAGATCCCCCTCACAGCCAGGTTCTCTTCCCACGATCCACTCTCCCAAACTGGGCAGCCACGCTGGGAAGGAGAGTCAGGCTGGTGAGTTTGGCTTTGAACTCTGTGGTAGGGTGAGAGCATGTGCCCAAAGAGAGGGCTCTGAGTGCCCCTCAGGCACATGTGCCATAGGTTCGCCACTACTGCCCTATACTGTAGCTGAGAATTGAGCTTGAGTTTAACTTTATTCAGAGAGTTAAAGAGTAGTGTAAGTGCACTACTAGCCAAACATTACTGCATCATTAACCAATTGGTTGCTTTCTAGATGTGCTGAATACAAATTATGTTTGGATAAGATTTTTTTTAAAGTTTTTTATTTTTTCATTTTAAGTACAAATATCTACATGTATACCATTACATAACCAATACTATTTTGTATTATTCAATATTATGTCTTACCATCAACCCCCCAAAACTATCATTGGCTCTTCTGCTCTCCATACACCAAATTTATACCCTATCCATCACATTCTTCTCCCTCTTCCCTCCTCCCTACCTCCTTTCTTCCCTCTGTCATCCTTTTCTTCTCTACTTCCTCTTCCTCTCTCCTTCTCCTCTCTCCTCTTTCCACTCCTTCTTTCTCTCCTCCTCTCCCCCCTACCCTTTCTTCTAACTCTCTCTTCTTCCTCTTGCCTCTCTTCTCTCTCCCACACACTTCATCTTATTTGCATGGTGTATTTCAGCATTTGAGCGGGCTCCATTTAATGTTGATGGTGTTAGTAATTCATTTCAATAAACATCTTTCATATTAATAATTTTAACATATATCCTCCTTTTAATAAAAACTATACATATATAGCAATTATATTTTTAACCCCCCCCCAAACTTATTTTTTGGGCGAAGCGTGGACCTGGTTACAATTTCCAGCTATTCTCATCATAATATTGTATAGTTATACATTATTACATGCCCCAAGTTTTTAGTTCTCTCTTTATAATATCAATAATTTTCCATTATAAGTATATTTTGAGTTTCCCCTCCATTTTTCCATATCTTTACTTAGCTTACATTTAATTATCTTTTAATTATAATCCTTGCTATTCAATGCTTATTATATTTCCATTGATCTGCTACATAACATAACAAGCAATATGCATCTCACATATTCATCTTCTTAAAAGTTCTATATGTATCCAAATATTTTAACTTATATTTGATTATCTTTTCATTATCATATTCAATCAATTAGCAACTCAGTTTAACTATCATGTAAAGAGTAAATCACATACCTCTCCTTTATATTCTCCACTTAGTAATTTCTAAATATCCAATTAGCTAGTCATTCATATTAATATATTGCTTCTGTATACATATATGTATGCTTCCCTTCTTCCTCTCTCCTGTCAATCTTCACTTTTTTTTGCCTTATCATTTCCATTTCTTCCTAGTGAGCCTTTTATCCAAAACTCTAAGCTGCTTTTTCTTTCTACTGGGTATGTATTCTTCCTTCTCAGACTTTTCCTTCACCCACTACTGTGTCTTTCGACGTATCCTGTCTCCCTGTCTTCTCTTCCTCTTTTCTCTTATCGTCTCTTTCTTTCTTTTCTTTCTTCTCTATGCCTGTCTGGCTGTTTCCTTTCCTTTCTTCTATAATCCCTTCCCCTTTCTTTGTTGGGACATATCCCCCCTTTTCAATTTTCTCTGTGCCACTGTCAAACCCAGTGAAATCTTTTGCCTGTTTTTTTTATTTTCTGTTGCTTTTTCTGTAGTTCCACTACCTTCCTCTTCTTCCCTTGCTTCTTGTTTCTCCCTAATTTCTAACTTCAAAATTCTATTTAAGTTTAATTTTAATAACATGCATATTTTTATAATCTCATGTAATTCTTCAAATTCCCAACTTTCCATAGTGTCCAGTTCAAAAGTTACCGTTAATTATAATTTAAGTTCCACAGTTTCTTCTTATTTCCCAATTCTGATCCAGCTCCAATATTCCAGTTCAGCTGAAGTGGAGAAAAAAAAGGGAGACTTTCTTCTTTTCCTCCACAGCCACAAATTCAAACCCTCCTTAAATGCTTCGCTTTCTTTGTTCTTCCCTCCGGCAAATGGCTCCGTATTCTTTCAACTTGATGGTTTTCAGTAGTTCAGTAGTACAGTATTTTTGATATTTTTAAATCCAGTTTTAAATCCAGGAAAGATAAAAGTATGAATGGAAAAAATAATGCTTTTTCTTAATTTTTCCTCGTTATTTTCCATCTCTCATTGATTAGGGTTGCTTAAGATGTGTAAATTAGCTCGAACAAAGCAAGTCTCCTTAGTGTCAGTCTTTTTAGCTTCCATTCCCAATTGTCAGTTAATCTTTTTCAAAAACACAATCTTTTCAGATCCAAATTCAAAGTTTGTATTTCAATGGGTTAGCCAATTCTCATTTCTCTCTTCAAGTTGTTTAAAGCAAGCAGTTCTCTTTGGGCTTAACAATTTAAATCACATTTTCCCTTCTTTCTTTCCTTTCCACCAAAATCCCAATCTGTCCTTTAATGTTATTTTCTACTCACAAGATTTTTTGTCTTTTCCAAATTCTGTCTTTTATGTCAGTTGGTTATTTAAATCTTCTCACCAGGTCTCATCATTCCTTCCAAACACCACTCCTGCTCAAAGCTTTGTCCAGAAGCTTCAGCTTTGTAGTGGCCATGTTACAATGCGACTTCCCCCGACGCCGATTCAGAGAGCTAATCTCTGACCCACAAGGAACCTGTTGCGTTCCTCTAGGTCTAATGAGATGCAGCTCCTTCTTCACTTTCCATTCAGGAAAGTTCTGATCCAAAGATCCCCAGCATCAGTTTGTCAGCCAGAATTTATGTGAAGAATTTTCTTTTCAGAGCCCATGGTTTTTCTGTCTGTCTCGCAGAGGTACTTCCGGTCTTCTCCTGTGTTTGGATAAGATTTGAATGATGAGATTTGAAGTTTACCACAACTAGATGGCACAAAATCATATATCTTGCTTTAATGGCTATCATCAGATTCTCATCTTTCATATTTCCAGTGTGTCTTACCTCGAAGAATATGCATTATTAACACCTGTTTTATTACCTGTTCTAACATTAGGTTAAGCTAAGACTGGTGCACCCATTGTTCTAATCCACAATCCATTGCTCTAACAAATTGCTGTTTTTTTTTTTCTAACCTGACAAGTAGCTATCTCCCAAGAATCATCAACATAATGGATATCCATATGAGGTAGCAAATTTATGGGTTCATGCCAGATCTGGCTTCTCTGCTTTTTTAATATATAAATGATAAAAAAGAATCAACACTGAGTGTAATTACATGCTGGACTATGTGGGCTACCTACAGGCTATATGTAAGACTTTCATAACTTGCTTTTTTCTATTTTCAGCCACAGAAAACTGATTAGCTATTGTGTAACTTAATGTTAGTTCCTATGTTGCTTTCGGGGATAACCTGACATTCTAATTGCAATATTTCCCTTAATGCCTTTTATTGAAACAGCTGGAAAGAAAGAAATGTTTAATTAAAAATGCAATTGAAAAGCTACCAAGCTTGGCAGAAGGAAAAGCTCTGAGATTTCGAGTTGACAGTTTTGTATTAAGAATGCAACTGAGCAGGTCATGCATGTCACAATTAAATTCCAGCCACAGCTAGTCTTCCGCACAAACTGCTGTGAGTCATTTTGCATTACAGTGTTGCATCTTAATTGAATCATTTACTGATTTAATTTGAAATCGACAAGCAAAGAAGCTATTTTGAATAAAACTATGTAATGGGAAATATGGAGATGAGATAGGCATTCTTGTCAGTAACACTTCAGTGATTAATCTATTTTGAAAAACATTTTCAAACAAAATAAATCAAACTTATTAAAGAAATTTCAGTCTTTCCTTGTGAATTTTTACTGGTTTCAGAAATTAAATAATAGGTTTAGTTCTAAAATTGTTATTACACTACATATTTTCCAGACCAATAATGCCTTTCTTGTTTTCAATGGTATTGTATGTATTGGATCCATTATTAACTTGCATTCTTTATGGCATAAAACTACTGAAAGTCATGCTTAAAATATATAGTGGATGGGGAGGCAGCTTAGCCACATCAGTCAAATGGGTTTGTTTTACATAACTTGAATGTCCGACAGTGCTTCAGCCACTTTTCAGTTTTCTTCTATCTGATCATTCTCCAAAGTCTCCACACTATGAAGGGCAATTTAGCCAAATTTCCTATTGAAATGTATTCAAATGTCCTATTGAAATGTATTTGAATATAAGTACCTTGGGTTGGTAGTTGGGCTGTTGGTTTGAGCTCTGAACATGGCAATTTAGTTGCAAACGCTTCATCACCATTCGAGGAGACATCATCATCGCTTTGACTTGTCCTAATCTTTAAATAACTTTTTATGTCATGCAAATTAGTGTGCAGATTGTTTGTTCAGCTACTTCTGGGTCACTGTCTGACTTCTGACTGTTTGATTGGCTGGCTGTTGTTAAGGGGGGCATGGTCTTTGGTTTTAAGTATTGTCTGTGTGATGTAAATTAGGGTTGAGTGTTCGGATACTGCTGAGTCATAGTCCAGTTTCGGTCTCTTTGAATGGCTGGTTGTTACTGAGATGTGGTCCAATTTCTTGTGAGATGATGGGTTGTGATTTTTGTTGTTGTGTAGTGGGGTGCCTGTTTGTTCATTTTAAATGTTATCTTCGTTGATGCAGTTCTTTTGTTCCCAGCAATTGGTAGACTGGATCAATGTCAACATGTCTGTTTATTGACTGACTAGCTGAATACCCATGCTCCACCACAAAACTATGTGATCGAGCTTGATAAATCAACACCTACAGCTTGAAAATTAATGAGTAGTTACGACTGGCCTCTCTTCTCCCCTTCTCTCCTCAGGCTTGTCCCACAGAGGCCTCTCCTATCTTATCCCCTTCTCTCTCTCAGGCTGGCCCCATTGATCCTCTCCAAACCGTCAGCCCGCAGGCCAGATGAGTCACGCCCTAGCCACACCAAAGTGGCAGTTGGAACAGAGTTCTTTTCAGATTGGGAGGGGGAGTAGAATGTTTAACTCCTTAGCAACGGAGTGTGTTAATAATAATATAAGAAATACTAATGATCTGATGGTCATTTCAAAAAATCCTTTCTTAGCGAGCACTTAGAAGCCAAGAGGAACATAAGTGGCAAATGTGAAGTTTATAGGCTTTACAGTTCTGGAGATTTCATGATGCTGAATGAGTGGCATTTTGCTTTTATATGCCATATTTTTCAGAGTATAAGACGCACCAATGTTTTGAAGAGGCAAATTTTAAAAAAAGTTTTTGCACTCTGCAGACCTCCCCAAAACAGCCCGTTTTTTGCAAAAACTGGCCCATTTTTTTTTCAAAAAAGGGTATGAATAGCCTTTAGGAGGCTTATAGAGTGCTCCTCTATAAGCCTGGGGGCTGGGAGGAGTCAAAATTGAACAAACAACGGCCCGCTTTTCGCTCATTTATGCCCTCCCCAGTCCCGAGGAGCACTCTGCAAGGCTCCTAAAGGCTATGCACAGCCATTGTGGTGAAGGGGGGCGGGGTTTCGGGAGGTAAAAAGTGCTGTATAAGATGCACCCAGATTTTCAGCCTCTTTTTGGAGGGAAAAAGGTGCGTCTTATACTCCGAAAAATATGGTATATATAGATTGGTGGAAAACCAGGCTTCGAGGAATTTTCTTTCTCTCCTTGATTTTGCCTGGATTATAACAGTTATGGGTTAAGTATACATTCTTCCAAGATGCAAGATTGTGTCTACCCATCTCCAAACCAGACCTAATGTTGATTACATACATTCTCATCTGATCAAAGCTTGTGAAAAGAGAGTTTAGATTACTATTTCAATAGTCTTGCTACCACTTTTCTTGAAGTGAATTTCTTTCCTAGAGAGATGGATCTCATGTACTGTGACAGGACAATCTGATGGGCAGCAATGTAGAGGATATCAATAACACACCCAAGGATATCACAAAAATCAAACTAGTTCAGAGACACCATATTTATGCTATAAAAACCTGGATGACCATTAAATGGCATTAAGAAATTTTCTGCATCTCTTGATAATCATCTAGTAATCATCTGAATTTTAAATGCACATCATATATTAATATAATATATATTATATTATACTATATTACATATATACAGGTAGTCCTCAACTTACCACCACAATTAGAACCAGAATGTCTGCAAGCAAGATATTTGTTAAGTAATAGTGCCTGATTTAATATAGCTTTTTTTGTGATTGTTAAACAAATCACTGCAGTTGTTAAGTGAACCAAGGAGTTGTTAAGCGAATCTGGCTTTCACCATTTACTTTCCTTATCAGAATCCAGTTAGGAAGATTGCAAATGGCAACCACATGATCCCAGGGTCTTGCCACTGTCATAAATACATGCTGATTGCCAAACACCCAAATTTGGTTCATGTGGCCATGGAAATGCTGCAACCATTATAAGTACAAAGTAGTTTTTTCAGTGTCATTGTAACTTTGAACAGTCATTAAATGAATGATTGTAAGCTAAGGACTACCTATATACCTCAAATCCTGTGCTTCCTTATCATGGCAGGGATTCCTAGTGGAAGATAAGCAAAGAATGCCAGAAGTGTATACCAAGAATATATATTCCTAGTAATGTCACCCAAGGTTACCACAGCTACCCTGATAAAGCATGCAGGGATCTATATCAGGCCAGCAGCAATATAGGAAAATGCTGGAGACAAGCGATCATTTTTGTGACAATGGCAAAGGCATCATTTTATACTGCACTGAAGTAGGCAATGGTGAACCACTTCTGCAGTTTATCAAGAAGACCTAGCCTTTCACACATGCCTTCGTATATCAAATACATGTATACAAGTCATGGGGTCTGTATAATGATATCATATGCACTTTTTATTATTTGATCTCCTATCCTATTTCTGCAAATTCCTGTACTGTAAGTATATCATAAAAAAACAAAGCTGTATTGGTAATTAAGTTATTATTTTAACAAGCAACATAATTAAGCCCTATTGTTTTAAATCAGTCTAAATATAATCTAGATCAGGGGTGTCAAACTCAAAGGCCAGAGGTTGGATCTGGCCCACGGGGTGCTTAGATCTGGCCCGCAGGGTTACCCTGGAAACAACGGACTGGCCAGTGGTGCCTCTGCCAGTGAAAATGGAGCTCTGTTTTCTCTGGCAGAGGGTTGTAGGAGGCCGCCACAGCTGAAAATGGAACTCGCAAGGGCTGTGGCAGCCCTCCTGAGCTCCATTTTCACTGGCAGAGGGTTGCAGGAGGCCATTGCAGCTGAAAATGGAGCTCAGGAAAGCTGCAGCAACCCTCCCGAGCTCCATTTTTCTGGCAGAGGGTTGCAGGAGCCCATCACAGCCAAAAATGGAGCTCACAAGAGCCACAGGCAGGTCCATTTTCACTGGCAGAAGGTTGCAGGAGGCTGTCGCAGCTGAAAACGGAACTCAGAAGCCTGTTTTCACTGGCAGAGCACTTGGGCTGTCACAGGCACCTCTGACACGAGTGACGTTGAGCAGGCCATGCCCACACTGGCCCCCCAAGGTCAAACACAACTCTGATGCAGCCCGCAATGAAATCAAGTTTGACACCTCTGCAGTAAGGGAAGCTCAGAAAAAATATTGAAAGAAGTAATTATTTTGTCATCATTCTCCATTTTGTATTTTAAAAATGAATGGTTTTTAGATAAAGTCTACAAAATGTTATCTCGTAGGATGATCTCTCTCCTTTGCCCTCATAACATTTTAAAGCAGAAAACAGTGATTCCACATGGAATCTACTACCTAAAATCAACACTGACAGAAACAGAAGCAAGAAAGCATATCTTATGTCAGCCCTGGAGGCCATCTTTTTCTTTGGATCTTCAGCGCTGCCACACTTGGTGGATGGGCATGCTGTGGGAAATGGGAGGGGGGTTGGATGGTGACAGGGTGAGATGTATAGCCATAACAATATTCTTTCCCTGGGAGTCAAGGATGTTCAGCCTGCACCTGGAGAGGCATGACTGGGAAACAACTCGTTAGGATGGTGACCTGATTGGACATGTGATGGACATGTGGGTGCAGGGGAAGGGACTTTGACTTTCCTTTCGGTGGGAAAAACCCGGGAGACTTTCAGATTCGGGTTTTCTCAGATGTGCCAATATGACAGCTCTAATAAAATGGAACTTTGAGGAAATGCCTGCCTCGGAGTCTTACTTCTCTTGGGGGTGTTCCTTGAAACCCTGACATCTTATTTTAATGTTATACTGTGAAGTGGAGATATGATTACCAGATCTGGGCTGCAAAATCCAGATGGTCACTAGATGGTCTTATTTTTGTTTCCCCAAAAATAAGACCTAACCAGAAAATAAACCCTAGTCTGAGTTTAAGTGTGAGCTTAATAGAAGGTCTACCCAAAAAATAAGCCCTAGTGAAGATCATCATCAGCCCGGTGTGTGTGTGTGACATGGCCAGTACAGGAGGCAGCAAGTGGCCAGGGGCTGATGGTGTCCGGCAGCAGCTACAGACAAGCAGAGAGAAGGTGGGAGAGTGGCGGGCACAATAGATGTATAAACCACCCAAACACAATTAGACCTAAGGGCAGTAAATAAAACACTGTGGGGGGAGTGACTAAAGAGAGGGTGTTCTACCTCGTTTCTAAGGATACTGATTCAGAAGCCCACATAAATGGAAAGCCTGAGTTGAAGCTGTAAACCCCCCCCCCCACCTCTGGCTGAAGAGGGGGAGATGAAACTAGAGAAGAAAACCTATTTCCCCCCCCTTGCCCTCCAGGAACAACCAATGACCTCTCAGTCTCTCCGGGAGCCTGGAGATGTTTTCAACGCACTCTTGCCAACCCTGGCCCTGCCTGCAGGGCCAGGCAACCAAGCCGGTGTGGGCTCCTCTCTTCCACAGCTCACCTTGTAGCAGGCAGTGACCACAGTTTATACTACACCAGGCCTGAAGCGTGGGTCTTGCTCAGTACCGTAGTCTGCTGCTACAGTATCTGGGGGTCATTTATCGGTGCCCTAGTTCTTCTTCAGTCGCAGTGGCACTATCCCCAAGCCTGCCTGTCTTGACTACAGCTTGGCAACATGCTGCCTGCTTTCCCCCTTTCCTATTGTGTTCTGGGGGAAGTGAGCCCTTATCCTTGTGATCTCCCTCTTGGCAGGCGACCGCCCACCCACTCTAGGCTGAGGCAGGGTAAGATGGCTCAGATCTATGACCTCTGGAGTGCCCCCTCACTACTGGCCTACCAGGGTCCCTTCCCTAGCTGCCGCTGATGGAGCCATGCCACCCATGCTGCCTTGCCCACCACCACCTTCAGGCTGTTGAGTGCCGGCCTGCATGTCTACTGAGTGCTGCAGGAGCTGTGCTACGGACTGAGCCTGGTGCTCTTTGGGCCCTGTCCCTGGTGGCCGCTGCAACTCTGCAGCTGTGCGAGGCGGGTGTGGGGATGCTCCTGGCTGCCTTCAGCCTGTACCTCCACTGTGACTGCTCTGCCGCTGGTTACTGTTGCAGCCTTGCCTTTCACCTGTCCCAGACTGTCCGGCAGGCCAGTGTCGCTGCCACGAGGTGAGGCGGGGCAGGTGGTGGTGGAGGTGCCTTCTTCTGACTGCCAGACCCCTGCTGAAAGCATGTGATGCAGGGGAGGCATGCAATGCCTGGCTTGTAGGGTGCATGAGGCAGCTCCATCAGGGGGTAGTGGAGGCTGCTAGGTAGCAGCCGGGCTTAGTGGTGGGCTGGGTGGAAGGCAAGGCAACAGTAGTGGCCGGGTAGTAGTCACAGGTAAGGTAGATGCTGATGGCAGCAAGGAGCAGCTCCACAGCCACTTCACACAACTGGTACGAGAGCTGCAGCACCTACCAGGGCCAGGGCCCGAAAAGCACTGGGCTCAACCTTTAGCCTATCTCCTGCAGTACTGAGTAGGCATGCAGGTTGGTGCTCAGCAGCCCAAAGGTGGTGGTGGGCAAAGCAACACTGTTGCTGCTGTGGGCAAGCAGACAGAGGGACGGAGAGGGCCAGCCCGGCAGTAGCAGCACTCCCACTTCCACCAGCTCCCACACTCGCTGCCTTCTTTACATGAAAAAAATAAGATTCCCCCAAATAAGCCCTAATGGGCTTTTTAGAGCAAAAATAAATATGTGGGTTGTCAACTTGCAAAGCATGCCTCGCCTGCTCTTTAGTTGCCATAAGAAAGGGGGGATGGGAAACCGATGAAATGGCATGGCAGCAAAAGACAGGTGCACATTCCAGACTTATCTCTCTCAAGGCTATATCCTAGGGTTAATTACAGTGGCCAGAGGGGAATGGTCTCTACAAACTGTGAAAATGCCCCATTGGTGAATGTGATTGATGACACACCCTGGGGGTAGGGGGAAACAGGGTCATGATTGGGGCCATAAATTATGTGGAGTCAGAGCTGGCTTCACTTGGGTACGTGCTGACATGAAGCTCCTAATAAATGACTGGATTTTTTTTTTAAGCTTGGCTCGAAGCTCATGATTTTATTAGGGCATTTGTCGTATCTCTGACACGTCTTATTTTTGGGAAACATGGCTAGTGACACATGAAAAAGAACAGGTCAGCCTTTGAGATAGAGCTGGTTAAAAACAGGCACAGCAGAGAAGGTGATTCGTTTGTGTGGTTTCACAAGTGTTTTTCATATTGCAAGAATGTAGATATGGTCTTTGAAATGGAGAAGGAGTGAGTTAACTGTTGAAGAGGAAGTTTCATTAAAAAAAATTACTTGGTTCTGAAAAGGAAAAAAGTGTGAGAAAGAAACTCAAAATAGCCCCATTTTGCACCCCTGGCTTTGGCAATGTCTTGTGGTTTCTCACCTTCAGCTTCCTCTTCCTCTTTTTTATGGTTTATCAATAACTTTCATATTTTGTAAAGCTGCTAGAGCTGTATGGGGAATACTTTGAGAAGTGCTTATTTAATATAAATGCTGATTTTTGTCCTTTTGCAGATCGATGTCTAAACTGTATTAAAAATAGAATATATTTAAAATTAAGGACATGAAAACAATGTATTTAGAAGATTTGAGGCTGAACTGAAGATACCATAATGAGGTGAGCAAACCTATGTCTTGTAGATATTGTGAAACATATCCTTTATCACTGCCCATTCATACTGCCTGTGACTGATGGACATTCTTGTTGAAAATCTGTCTTTATTCCAGTTCCGATGGATTCTTTAAAATGCTGATTTTTTAAAAAAGGCATTATATAACTCCAAAATTAGTTTCAAGTTATTACAAAGTAGCTGAGTTCTGGTTTAGCATTTAGACACAAAAAGATATGTAATCTTAGCCTTTTTAACCACATAAAATTATTCAACTATAAAAGGTCCTTGAGCATGTAACATTTATATCTATCTATAAGCCCTGTGGATTTCTCATGAAATTTCTCTGATCATAATGACTCGAAGCCCATTTTTATGCACATTTACTCCAATGAAAAACCTACAGTGTTCAATAAGATTAACTCATGTGACTGCAAAGTGCAGTCATGAAAGCTGAAAATTATGGCAACATACAACAATAAACAATTATTCAATAAAGTTTTGTCACGTTTTAACATTTCCCCATCCAAATGCCATGCCATTTTCTCCCCAGTTATAAGACAATTTGTACAATAATTTGTATGTCATGCACAGCAGTTAATACATTGCTCCTGTTTTATTTTTAAAAAATTGAAGGGAACAAAATCAAGTATGTTAAGATTTTATTATACATTAACTTGTTTCATTTAACAGGAATAATTAGCCTGAAGGATCCTGTGCTGTTTAAATGTAGCGTAGCTAAAGCAATTACCATAGAATCTAAAGGGATGGGTTTTAAAGAAATCAATCTAGTATTTTTGTTTGGAATAAATACAAAATAAGGTTCTCTATAAAAGTGCCTCTTTGGGTGTCACCCCATGAAGCTTTTAAAAGAAAAGAAATGGTGGTGAAGCAGACTGCTGGATGTATGGCAAAATTCTATCTTTCAACTCTGGTGACCCAGTGGTGGGATTCAATTTTTTTTACTACCGGCTCTGTGGGCGTGGCTTACTGGGTGTGGTGTGGCTTGGGGGAGTGGCAGGGGAAGAATACTGTAAAATCTCCATTCCCACCCCACACCAGGGGAAGGTTACTGCAAAATCTCCATTTCCTCCCAATCAGCTGGGACTCGGGAGGCAGAGAACAGATGGGGGCAGGGCCAGTCAGAGTGGTACTTACCAGTTTTCTGAACTACTCAAAATTTCCGTTACCGGTTCTCCAGAACTGGTTAGAACCTGCTGAATACCATCTCTGTGGTGACCCTATACTAAAATTGAAGGAAGAACTTGAATCAGAAGGTTATGGTTGCCATTGGTTTACATATCAACAATTGAAAGAAAGATTTAAATTGGATAAAAAGAGTTATGGGTTTGATTTTGTTAAAAATGAATTGGAAATCTTACTGTGTGGAAGCGATGAACATATTATTGCTCAAGATGTCTAAAATGTTATTGAAATTGAATTTGGAAAGTGAACATGTAAAACATAGTATGTGTTAGATCGGGTAGTGAGGAGGCAGACACAGGCTTAATGTAACAACAGCTCTTTATTGTAGTGGAACAAGTCTGTACAATCCAGCAACTTCTTGGTCTGACAGCAGCCCTTTTATAGGGAGCTGTCAGACCTCTTAGCCAATAGGATTCAATCTCTGTTCCCGCCTGAACAGAGGACCTTGTTGGAAACTATAGCAGACAGAGTCTAATCTATCTAACAGTATGATTCGTGGGCAAGGAATTTTGGCTATAATGTGATGGGAAAATATGTGGATGAAGGGTTTAAAACCGTGATGGCGAACCTATGGCACACGGAGCCCTCTCTGCGGACACACAAGCCGTTGCCCAGCTCAGCTCCACCGCACATGTGCATCTCCCAGCGGTCAGCTGATTTCCGGATCTCTGCCATGCATGCGGGAGACATGCACGCATAGGCAGGGGAGGTCACATGCGCATGCATAGGGGGTGAGGAGAGCACAAGGGGGTGTCCCCCTGCACCCCATTTTTGGTCCCAGGAGGCTTTAGGGAGGCCTGCTAGACCCAAAACAGGGTGCAGTGTGTATGGCATCCCCCACAGCCCATTTTTGGTCCCAGGAGGCTGCAGGGAGGTCTGCTAGGCCCAAAATGGGGTGGGGTGGGGGTGCACACATGTGCGGGTGGTGGAGCACATGGGGGCCGGGTGTCGCACACACATTGCATTATGGTGTAGGACATGCATGCATGCTTTCGGCAAGCGAGGACAAAAAGGTTAGCCATTACTGTTTACAATTTACACTTAAGAAAAAATGTATAAGAAGATGTATCGCTGGTATCTAATACCACATAAGGTATGTAAAATGTAAAAGTAAAGAAGGGAATTTTTATCATTTCTGGTGGACATGTGATAAAGCAAAGAAATTTTGGAGTAAGATTCATATTTTAATACAGAAAATTCTGTAAACAAAGATAAAGATGAAACCAGACCCAAACTTTTCTTTTGGGTCTAATGGAAAATGACTTGGAGAAAAAAAATGGCACTTTGACTGCATAGTGACACGTTGACAGCAGCAAGACTATTGTACACACAAAAATTGAAGGACACTTCGATTCCCAGCCTTGAAAGGCTGCAAAAACTGATGGAGTTGGCAGAAATGGCTAAATTGACTATTTTGATTAAAGAAAAGAGCAAAGTATCTTTGTTTCCACATGGAGATTGCTTCTGAACTTTGTGCTTGAAGTGGGAAAAAATGAAACTCCGATTTTGGGGTTTATTGATTAGATTAGATCAGTTGTGTCCAAACTTGGACAGAGCTGGCTGGGGAATTCTGGGAGTTGAAGTCCACAAGTCTTAAAGTTCCCAAGTTTGGACACCCCTGGATTAGATGCTTATAGAAATGGCTAGTTTATATTATTATGAAAAAGCAAAAAATGTGGTTTGGTGTTTAAAGCCTTATTTTATTGCAAGAGAGGAAGTTGGAAATGAACACGTTTTCCCCCAACCCTTTCTCACTTCTCGTCCCTCCCCCCACTGTTTTCCTATATACTTTTGTATTTTGTATTTTATCTTATAACCTAATAAATGTTTAAAACTTGAAATCTAGTGTTTTTGCACTAGAGACTGTGTGAAGGTTTGCAATACAAATGTAAAGGGGGAGGAAAAATTTCTTGTTCCCAAATTTTACCCTGCTGACCTTTGGACAAAAATTCAAACAGAGCCTTGATTAGTTAAAGTTTATTAACATTCATAAAACATCAGAACAAGCTGTCATATCTAATCATGCTCTAAACTAAAGATACACACACATACACACACACACACATTCTAGCTGTAGTTCTATTTCTCAACATTTAGTTGATTTTCTTAACTTTAGCACTCTGTTGGAGAACAGTGAATGCACTTTCAGTATGACTGAAGCACAAGAAACTCTTTTCTCTAACTGGAATTAAGCAGGCGTGGAATGACATGGGAAATTCAGATTGTATGTTGATCTCAACTGGAAAAATCAAGAAGGAGCTTTTTTATTTCTTACAAAATGTAGTTCAACCGTTGGATATGGTTATGATTCTTAAGAATGCCATACTATTATGAGTTTATGAAGCAAGCAACTGAGGCAATCTTCCTCAAACTGTTACTGCTGCTGGGATGTTGGACTTTTGCTCCACCAATTCTTAACCAAAAATTGAAATCCAACATATTCAACTGGGGAAATCTAGTTTCATACATGCTAACAAAACAATATATGTTAACAAAAGATCTCCATCTGAAAAACAACAGCAAGGGGCCACATTTCAATTAACTTTTTTCAAACTGGAAATTGTTTGATGGTATTTACAGAGAAAAGAAATGTAGTATCCCAATGTTATTTATTTGTTGTGTAATAAATTGTACGCCGCCCCGAGTCCCTTGGTGGAGAGGGTGCGGCATATGAATTGGATTAATAAAATAAATAAATAAATAAAAGTATCCCAATAACCATACAATGCATTCTAGGTTAATATGTAATTGTTATAACTATACAGCTGCCAAGATTTAAGAAGAAAAGATCACTGGAAGTATCTATGGCCGTAATAGCGAACCTCTGGCAAGTGTGCCACAGGTGGCACGTGGAGCCATATTTGGTGGTACACCAACCGTCAGCTCCGGCACACATGCGTATACCAGCCAGATGATTTTTTGCCCTTCTGGAGGGCCCATGCAGGCCATTTTCGCCCTCCCCAGGTTTCAGGAAAGCCCCCAGAGGCTGGAGAGGATGGTAATCTGTTTCCGGAGGGCCTCTGATGGGCCATAGGAGGCCATTTTTGCCTTCCCCAGGCTTCAGGACCCCAAGGGGTCACACCTGCATGGGTGTGTGGGGGTCATGCATGCATGTGCAGAGGGGGAATGCGCGCATACACAGGTGGGCAGGGCAGATTGAGAGGGCATGCACGTGTGTGCAATTTTGGCACGCCGTCAGAAAAAGATTCGCCATCACTGATCTATGGGGTCAGCAAATCCTTAAAGAAACTGTATCTTTTCCATGTTTGACATAGACAATAACAGGAAAAGGTATTTGCCTTAAGGCAGTGCTTCTCAATTATTTTCTGTCATGCCCCCCCTAGGAAGAAGAAAACATTTCGCGCCCCCCCCCCCGCGCGACTGTAAATAGTCTAATTTGTCTATAAAATTGTTATAAGTACACCTCTGCATAACATAGCACACCGGTCTTTCCTCGACTCCCACCGTAGTCACATGCTTTCTTTCCTCTTTCCCTCTTACTTGTCTATCCTTCCACCCTCCCTTCCTCCTTCCCTTCCTTCCTGCCTCCCTTCCAGTTCCCTCCTTCCTCTTTCCCCCTGCCTGCCTGCCTTCTTTCCTCTTTCCCTATCCTCCTATCCTTCCTTTCTCCCTCCCTCCTTCCCTGCCTCCCTTCCAGTTCCATTCTTCCCTCCTTCCTTCTGCCTCCTTCCTGCCTGCTTGCCTTCTTTCCTCTTTCCCTCTTGCTTGTCTATCCTTACTCCCTCCTCCCTTTCTTCCCTCCCTCCCTGCCAGCAGCTCCTCCAGCATCCCAGCTGGAAGCAGCAGCACAACAGTCGCCGTTACCAGGGGCGAAGGGGTGGGGGTGGCAAGATCGGGCGACCGCCGCCCCTTTGTCCCTTCCCCAACAGCGGCTGTTGCGCTTCCGCTTCCAGACGGAATGTTGGCGGTGGAGCTGCTGGCGGGGAGGCGAGCTACCTGCATAAAGACGCCACCGAGGGCATGGCAGAATATATCCCGGCTTGAAGTGGCAGCGCTGGGGACTGCTCAGAGACTCATCAGAGCCGTGGGCTGGAGCTGTGCAAAAAGTCTGCTTGGGCTGGGGGGGGGAGGGAGGGAAGCCTGGGACAGCCATGCTTCCCTCCCTCCCACCCCCGCCCGAGCAGGCTTCTTGCACAGATCCAGCCCGCGGCTCTGATGAGTCTCTGAGCAGTCCCCAGCGCTGCCACTTCAAGCCGGGATATATTATGCCTCGCCCACGCCGCCACCGTTGCACCCAGATGGAAAGGGAGCCTTCGCGCCCCCCTTTACGGAGCCTCGCGCCCCCCCAGGGGGGCGCGCCCCACTATTTGAGAACCGCTGCCTTAAGGACATGCTGATAGGTATGATGCATGCACCCACACGTGCTGTACAAAAATAATATTCTTCCAAAACTGATTTCAACCTTCATACTTCACCCATTCAAAAAGTAAACTTTTAACATTATCTGGTCTGTAAGAATTTGTGCCTAGAGAGATTCTCTAAATAATTATAATAGCATTGGCAATAGCAATAACGTAGACTTATCCTCCACTCCATAGTGCATAATAGCACTCTCAGAGTGGTTTACAATGTCAGCATATTGCCCCCAACAATCCGGGTTCTCATTTTGCTGACCTTGGAAGAACGGAAGGCTAAGTCAATCTTGAGCTATTCAGTATCGGACTCCAGAAGGTGCACAAAAAACTGGATTGTATGGGCATTTTTGTTTGTTTTCATATTTTCTTTTTATATTGTGAATGTTAGAACTATGCATAATTCAAGGAAAAAGAATGCCAAGAAACAGCTTAATATGCTATGAGATTCAAACAGAATAATCTCTGAGCTAAAGGAGAGAAAAATAATGAAATTGGAGGATTATACAATCAATATTATCACATTGCTTTATTAAAAGCTCAATTTAAGAACTCCTTTACTTAATTCAAAAGAACCTGTTGTTACAACACATCATCATAATGTCACAAACATATCACAAACAACACACACACATAACCAAATTTGGCTTCTTTCATTGATCAACTACAAACTGCTATCAGAGATTAACAAAAGCATGGTAAAAATTGGTCAAGACTAATGCAGGGAATCCCTATGCTTTCAATATTTCAACTGGATTAATAGTTTTTGCAAATGCAAAGTCTTCCCGCTATCTTACAAAGTAGACTTTGAGGTTTGTGATGATATGTCAGTTTACTTCATAAATGTAATTAAGTGAAAATAGTAGAAAAGTAAGAAACTAGGATAGGCACCCAA
Organism: Natrix helvetica; assembly: GCF_964273705.1. NCBI lineage: Eukaryota > Metazoa > Chordata > Lepidosauria > Squamata > Natricidae > Natrix > Natrix helvetica. Next base: position 59,784,582 of record NC_138550.1, read on the forward strand.
GAGTGGGAAGAGAAGGGAAGGAAGGCTTAAGAATGGGAAGGAAGTTGAACTATTAAGGGGACAGTTTTAGAAAATGTTCCTTGGTTCATAGAAAAAGGAAAGTTTGAGAAAGAAACTCAAAACAATCCTGCCTGATTATTACCATATTTTTCAGAGTATAAGACGCACCTTTTTCCCTCAAAAAAGAGGCTGAAAATCTGGGTGCGTCTTATACACTGAATACAGCATTTTTTGCCTCCTGAAACCCTGACCCCTTCACCAAAATGTCCGTGCATAGCCTTTAGGAGGCTTATAGAGTGCTCCTGGGGGGCTGGGGAAGGCAGAAATGAGTGAAAAACGGGCCATTTGTTGCTCAATTTTGCCCCCTCCCCCAGCCACCAGGAGCACCCTATAAGCCTCCTAAAGGCTATCCATGCCCTTTTTTGACAAAAAACAGGCCCGTTTCCGTGAAAAATGGGTCATTTTCTGCTCGTTTTTGCCTCCCCCAGGAGCACTCTACAACCCTCCTAAGGGCTATTCATGCCCTTTTAAAAAAAATGGGGCCGTTTTCGTGAAAAGCGGGCCGTTTTTGGGAGGTTTGCAGAGTACAAAAACTCTTTTTTATTTGCCTCTTCAAACCTTGGTGCGTCTTATACTCCGGTGCGTCTTATACTCCAAAAAATATGGAAGGTCATGTCTTGAATGACACACACACACAAACACACACACGCCAAGTGCTACATTACAAAAAGAAGCAGTAAGAGAAGATAGCCTTAGTATAGAGCCAGTTTGGTGAGTGGTTAAGGCACCAGGGTGGTAACCGGGAAAGTAAGTTCTAATTCTGCCTTAGGCATGAAGCCTAAGTCACATGAAGTGACTTTGAGCCAGTCACTCTCCTTCAACCCTGGGAAGGAGGCAGTGACAAACCAGTTCTGAAAAATCTTGCCAAGAAAGCTGCAAGGATTATTCCACACAGGTGCCAGGAGTCAAAAAATGCCTCGGAGGCGCATGATTAGACACACATACACACAAATACACATTACACAAAGCTTCTGTATAACAATTTTATTTTTTGTGTAATGGCAGTGCAACTTTAAACTATATTTAACCTCAAATTAATCAATTTCTGACTGAATACACGTTTACAGTAATAGTATAAACTGAAAGAAAATCATAAAGGATTATCAAAAAGCTGAATCAAACATTCATTCGGAATCTGCCTTTGTTCACTTTATTGCCATTAATTTATTGCCTACTTTCTGAGAAATAAGGAACAAGACTAGACTTTTTATTTAATATTCTTTGGAATTTTTCTTCATTAAAGAAAATAAATTGTGTTTCAACTGTCTTTCCTCAAGACTAAAAGTATCTCTAATAAAACTTTTGTTTTTAGTCTCCTGGTCATCCTTGTTTCTTTTCTGTGAACTTGTTCCAGATTGTCTGTTTCTTTCCAGAATGTGGAGGAGTTACATCAATGCAGAATACTATATAGTAGAATTATTACTTCCTTTGACCTGCAAACAAAATTTCTATTGAAGTAGTTCAAAATTGCTTTTGCCTGTTGACAGTGTTAGTTATCTGACTTACAGTATATTCAGCTTGTGATGAACTATAGTTCCAATGTCTTTGTATCATGTATAGTTATCAGGTATTCTCTATCCTATATCTGTAAATTTGGTTTCTTTTATCTGTATGTAGAACTTCAGGTTTGATTTATGAAATGTAATTTTCATCCTGCTGCTTTAATTTCTCAAGATCATTCTGAATCTGTGTGTCCTGACCTTTTGAAAGAATGTAGGGATTGCATAATAAGACAATTGAGTTACACGGTAAAGTGTGACCAATTTTCCTAGAAGACTAAATAATCTTAATTCCAATTCATTCATTCAATGTATCATTCATACTTGCACCATTACACTTTGTGTTGCTAAACAAAAGGGAATTAGAGACTAGAGAAATGGAACGTATACTTAAATCATGGCTGCAAATGGAGTCTTCTTTTTGTCCATCTATAAGGCTTAAATTTTCACTGTCTTTTATCTTATGAGCATATCCAAAGAACTTCCCTCTTTGGACACACTTAATAAACATATCCCTCTGCAGTTTTTACATTCATTCTTGGTATCTTTCTCTGGGCATAGAGGAGATATAATGGCATAGGCATTGGCTTATATTTGTTCCAAATGGCTTGGTCCAAATATATTCCTTTAATAAAAAAAATCACCACTGTTTTCTTCCTTTATGGCTGTAGAAAGATTCATTTGCTGCAAATAAGCATTAATAAGTTAACAAATTATTGAGAGGATCAAGTCTTCAAAGGCTTAAAGAAGCCAATCTAAGGCACGATACGATAAAGAGTGGAATGAACTTGTCCAAGGATTTTACCTGTTTCTTTCAGAAACAAAACCCCTTAAAAATGCCTTAAACGCAGTGATGGGTTGGAGGCGGTAGGTCCTGGTACGGGTGTACTGGATCCTGCCCGGAGCACTGGATACCACTCTGGTACGGTGCTCCGGAGGGCCCACCCGCCCGCCCGTGCTACTTACCGTGTTTTTAAAGCTGCGGGGCTTCTGTGCACGGCGCGTACAGCGCCTGTGCGATGCTCCGCTGGGCAGCTGGAGCATCACGGAAGCTCTTAAGAGCCTCCAGGTTTTTGTGATCAGTCCATACTTCAAAAGGCACCTTGCTGCCTTCTATAGGAAATGTCACTAGGTCAGCAGCATCCATCGAATGGCAAAAGCCTCCTTTTCCCATATGGCCTGTCGCTTCTCAATATCACTGAGTTTCCAAGAGGTGTAGGCCCATGACTGTAAGCCTCCCCCTTATTCTTCTGAAGGAGGATGGCCCCTGCAGTTACATTGGCTTGGATAACAAAAGGCTCCTCAGGGTCACGGTGCTTTAGGACCGGCTACTTTGCGACCAACCTTTTTAGTGTTTTGAATGCCTCCTAGCATTCCATAGTTCATTGGAGGGTCTGGCTTGCTCATGCTGTAGCTGCTGTACTTCCTGTCTTCAATAAGTCTGTGATCAGCAGGGCTACTTTTGCGAATGAAGGGATGAACTGCCGATAGAAATTTGCATACTCCAGAAAGCTCTGTATCTGCTTGCAGATACGAGGGGGTTGCCACTTCAAAGCATACATGGTTGGAAAAAATGGTAAAACATATTGATTTGAAACCAGAAATATTCTTGTTGGGCATTTTACTGGATAAGTATAATAAAGGGAATGCATATTCGATTTTACATGTACTGACTGTAGGTAGAATTGTATTTACACAACAATGGTACAGTGAAGAGATCCCAAAGGATGAATATGTGATTTAAAAAAATACTAGAATGTGCAGAAAGGCTAACACTTACAATTAAGGAAAAGAAAGAAACTGAATACTTTTTGACCTGGGACTTATTTTATCAATGGTTAGCTGACAAAAACTGGAGTTAGAAACAGGGAAATATATGGAAAGAATGATATAAGGAAGGTATGCTGAAATGGTTAAGTAAACAACAACAATAATATCAATATTAGTATAAACCAGGGTTAGTCAACCTTTTTATATCTACCGCCCACTTTTGTATCTCTGTTAGTAGTAAAATTGTCTAACTGCCCACCGGTTCCACAGTAATGATGATTTATAAAGTAGGGAAGTAACTTTACTTTATAAAATTTATAAAGCAGAGTTACCGCAAACCCCTACCGCCCACCATGAAAGCTGGAACGCCCACTAGTGGATGGTAGGGATCAGGTTGACTACCACTGGTATAAACAATACTAATGTAATGAATATTGTAAACATTTTGATTACTATTTCCTAAAACTATTTCTACCCAGACAACACACTGTTTAATTGAAAATGGAAATTTTATGTTATAAAATAAAAAACTTGCAAGCAAAAAAAAAAAGATGCTGAACCAATCAATGTACCCTCTGACTGAACCTATAGGAGAATGCAAAACACAGTCTCCTGTCCCAAATTACTGTCAAATCTGCAGCAGTAAAAATTCCATTCACCTCTGAGTTTCATCAAAAGGGAAGAAAATACTTTGCTATCAACCTTCTTATCCCTCCCTCCCTCCCTCTATCTCTCTAGCCAAGTCACTATTTCTCTATTAGAAAAGACTATGTGGAATAGGGCCTGGGAGTTGGAGACCAGAGTTCCTTCTAAGGGGAGAAAATTTGGTGAACTATAATAGTGCAAACAAAAATTCACTTCTTATTTCAAAAACCTGTTGCTGGGCTAAATTGGCTTAGCTACTGAATGATACTGTGAGATCAAACATGTCTGGAAATAATTTTGAAATGATTTCATGTAGACTTTTTAGTCTTTGTGAGTTAAATTCATTTATTATGAATTTGTTTGATGTATTACATATGTTGCGAGTGATTCAATGTCGTTTTATCATGAATTAATCTTTATTAAGCAGAATGAAAAAATGATTTTTTAAAATCTTTGGTCACTGTTATATTTATTCATATATGTAGGAATAAATATTGGCCAAATTACATTTCAGGCAGAAATTACCACAATTTTTTTCTGTTGCAAAATAGACCAGCAAATAAAATTCACTAAACCTCTTTTTGTTTTTAAAACGATTTTCAAGTTGCATTTTGAATATATGTAGAATGCAGAAGATTAGTAAAGAAATAAGACATTTTGGTCTTGATGTGGAAAAGAAAAAGGATTTGTAGTAAGCACAAAGGATATGCAGAAAGGATACCAACATTCATTTATTAAACTCTATTCAAAGTTAAATGACAACTAATGCATAATGCATTTTTAAATTATTGGTTCCCAAGTTAGCATTGTTTATAAGGGAGTTTGGTTGATTCCATCATTTTATTTTTAACAAAGAAGTTGTAAACTAGAGTTTACTACTATTCCATTATCAACTGGCTACAAAAGTGATAATCAATGATATGATATCAGAAAGAGACTTATTTTACTTGGCTTCCTTTTGAAAAGACACAATAATTGAACTGTAGATGAATTGAAGATTGTCTTTTCACGAAGAAATTGCATGAAAATCAAAATGTAAGGCCTTACACACTACAAAGTTTGTGTAAATAGACATATAAAATAAGTCTAACTGCTAAGAAAGTAATGGATAAGAAGGAAATGTACGGTGTTGAGATAGCAGTTCAAGAGGGAAGCAGCTGCTGCTAGCTTCATGTCACTCAACATTACCTGTTTATAATATAGCTAGAGGAGAAGAAAGAAAATGATTTCCCAGGAAGCTGTGCTAGTTATACAATGGCTTAAATTTTGGTTTTCATTCACAATTCATGTTGGCAAAAACACCAAATATGAGAAGTAGCATAAAGAATGTTTCAAGCAGGGATCTCAAACCTTGCCAGTAATTGATTATATTTAAAAAGGCCAACAAATTGATCCTAGATGTCACCAAGATATACAACTATACCCTGAACAGTGGTGTGCTGTACGGTCAACATGATGGAGATAAAAATGTCATGCATTCCAATATAAAATATTTTTTCTTCTTGCACAAGAATTTTCACACAAATACATTGATATGTCACCAGAAAACTGCTGCCCATTTGCACTTGAATTAAATTATGGAGTATGTGGCTAAATTAATCATGGTTGAATGGATGTTGGATCATATGGACTTGGCCATCAGCCTTCCTTGAAAATATGTCATTTGATGTCCCATCCCCACCAAGTCATGCATACACTATGTATATTACCTTGGCTGCTTTCACCAAACTCTTTAACTATTGTACTGCTATTGTTGCAATAGAGCATCTGTATATAAGGACATATAGGGTTGCCCTACATTGGATCAATACCCAATTCATTTATTCCATTATTACCAATACTAAGGCCACTTGAAAACCAGTGTTTAGCATTGTTTTGAGATCAAAATAATCTCATGTCTTCACCTACTTTTGGAAGTTAATTAATTTCAATTTTATTTGAAATCTCTGCAAAGTTGGGTAGTTTGGATTATTGTTTTGTTTTTTAGGTAATCTAAAAATTTAATAAAATATCGACAACAATATGTTTATTTGCTCAACAGGAGCAAATGACCAAACTATCAGATTTAGACACCACCTATCTCACTATCCAACTCTGACTCTGACAGGTTTGCAGATGTAGATTTTTTAAAGCTGTTAGGAGGAAATTGTTTTAATAGTCAAAGAATGAACACTATAGAAGCCAGTTTATATACAAACTGAATCTGCTCTCCAATTTTCTTCCTCAGTGAGACAGATAAAAAATTAAAATAATAGTACTAGTGAGGGTATTTTTTTAATGTTAATGGCTTTACATGAATTTGTTTTCAAAATTATTTTAATGGCTCATGTAAGAAAAAAAAAGTTTGTGATGTTTTAAATACTAAAAAAAGACAAAGGATTATAGAATACTGGCCAATCACATCAGGAAAGGTGCTAGGTTATATAATCCAATTTTGAAATCAAGATACTAGATAAGGAACAAATTGGGGATTATTATTTACTTCATCAAATGTGAAAGTGAAACAGATTACCTGCACTTCTCAGGCTACAGTTGAGTATAGAGAAAAATATATAACTGTGAAATTAGTGAATGATATATTACAGCTTAATAAAGCATCCTAGGATGTTTAGTTGATATTATCCTACTAATTTCAAAAAGACTTATACTCCTAAATGAATATAACAGATTTTAGTTAAATTTACATAAAAGAACAATGACCATTCCTTACAGGACTGATTGATGAGGCATTATCTCGCCACCCATTGAGTGGACAGAAAATAAACTTTCCCAACTTGATAGATGCCTCCTAAAATAAAAATTGAAGGGACCCGAATTTTCAAAGTGAAGTCAGCTGTATTTCATATACCACCTAATATATTGTAATATATTATAGGTACCACATAAAGTAACTGTAAGCGTAACTATAATATAAGTGTTACCTGTTGTTATGTCCATTTTCAAGAATTGGCCTATGTCAATAAAATGTCCCTTGACATCTGTGACCTAGGAGGGCAACAATCCCTTGGGGACGCACGAAAGACCTTTCCTAGCAGTCCCGTAGATGGAACTTCGCATACCTCAACAGCAAAGCGCGATTCAACGGCCCACGCAGGTTTTGCGGCAGAGTCAGTTGTCTGCAGGGGGCAGCATAGAGCAGGGGCGAAGCGAACGCACCATTCCCCGCCACCCTATGTGACGTCAAATGGGGGTCTCCAGGCAACTGGACTCCAAACAGCACGGCTGCGCTTCCTTCGGCCTTGGTAGCGCGGAGGGCGATCAGCCAGGTTCGGGCAGCAACACCAGCCCTGAGGCGGCGGGGGGCGCGGCTGGCAGGACCCGCACAACTATGGCGCTACCGCTCCTGCCCGGGAACTCTTTCAACAGGAATGTAAGTAATGTTGAGTAAGATCCAGGGGCCACCGGGAGCTCTCTAAGTTTAGGTTTACAGAATGTTTTGCGGGGATACCTATGCACGTGTGTAAACTTCGTTCGTCAAACTAATTCTAAATGCCTAATAACTGCCGTCCAACCAGAGAAAGAATCTCTTCCCTTCAGAAGGGAGACTCAAACTCTGTCTTTGATCAGGTCTCAGATTATTTATAGGATTCGTCAATGTGGTATAATCCTTGCTTGCTTCCTGGACTTGCACTATCTGGGTAAAGAAAAGGCTAAACCTGATTATTGAGAATCCTTGCTAGAAATATGGGTGACGTAACAGGAGCTCTGCACCCAGGCGACAGAGGTGGATGAATCAGTTTTTTTATTTTCACTCTTCTTTCATTGCTAAATTTGGCAGAATAATATATATATTATATATTATATATATATTATATATATACACATTCTATATATAGTATGTATGTATGTATGTACATACATACATGCATACACCCTGCCTTTCTTAGTGTGTAATGCTTTCTGATACAAACACAGGACTAAGTCTTACATTGAGAAGGATTTTACAACTCATTGGCAGTGCAGGTTAGAGATTTAGCCAACATCATTTCTTGGCTGCTACTCATCTATGCAGATATAAAAATATCTTATACTTTAAAAAGCCAACATACTCCAGTAGTCCTATCCTTATTTAATATTTGAATTTAGCTGGGTAGCTGTCCATTTTTTCCTCTGTTTTTCTTGCATCACCAGCCCTCCATATTTTTAGTAGTTTAGTAGTTTTTAGTATCAGTGTATGTGTGTGTGTGTGTGAGAGAGAGAGAGAGAGAGAGAGGGAGAGAGAATCATTAAAATGTATATGTATGTTTTCAAAGAGTATATCCATTCCCATTGTTATTAACAGAAGTAGCACTTTAAATCGGCAAAGTCAGGTCTGTGTTTTGTTACATGATAAATTTTGGCATTGGTTCTTGTAAAACTAAGGCACAGTATTAAGATGGGCTCTTAATATTATGCAGTCTTGCCCCACCTTTATCTTTAAATGTGATTGAAATACAATATTTCAGTACAGATAATAGAATTGATTGCTACTCAGGTTTCTTCAGAGATTTATGGATTTGAACAATTATTGTATAAATTATTTTGTATATTTAAAACATTATTTTCCTTAATTTGTTTTTTTAATAATTGTCTTCTATTTATTTCATTTTGATTGCAGCTAGGAAAAGAAAAGTTCCATAAGTCTCAACATTGGAGTTACTGCAATAAGGTTTCTATGTTGGTGGGAGAAGACAAACCTGGAATAGGAGGAGAACCTTTGCTTGGACAAAAACTAAAACCAAAGTATAGTGTATTTCCTAGAGGTGTTGGAAGTGATGCACCTTCATGGGTAGCATTTGATAAACAGGTGAATGATTTGTTTTTTCACACCGATCTGCTGCTGTTTTTTGTGTGTGTTTCATTTTCAGTGATTAATTGGATCCTAAAATAAGTTAACTGAAAAAATGAAAGAAAAAAGTTTCTTGTACTCCATAAAAAGCCTTTTGGGAGAGCCAGAGATTGACCATTGCATATCAGATGGTACGAAGTGGAGGAATTTCTAATGAGGAAGAGAATAGTCCAGAATTGGTAGAAGTCTTTGCTATTGAGTTATTGAAATCTAGCCAGGCTGCCAGACAAATTCTGTGCTATTGGACTATACACAAAACATTTTGGAGGTTGGACAACATGTAGAAGTGCCTGCAGGAACAGTTAGACGTCAAATCTTCTAGAGCTCTCCAATAGTTTTGAATTATGTATAAATAACTTCTAATCTGTGTGAGTGTGTGTTGTTCACAAGTCATTTATATTATTAGAGAACTGTACACTCCAACCTTGCAAACTGTTAGATGAAATTTAACAGATTTATTCAGATGAAAAAAAATGCCCGGTCCAATTGACCAGAAATTATTTCTTCTTACTTGCTTCATCTCTGCTATTGATTTATTCTACTGAATTTGTAAACAGATCAGAGTTTTGTTATCCTGGATATGCTATGTGCAAAAGCACACTTGGCCTACATTTGCTTTTTATAGTTTTTATGAATTTTATAAATATTAGTTGTATCTCCTCTTGTGCAATAAATATTAAGGATACATCTAGCTTGGGGGTTTGACTATAAAGTTCTGACAGGAAGTAATCTAAATTATAAATTTAGAAAAATCTCACAATACCATGAATGTATTTAGTACCTTAGAAATCGACTGTCTCTCAGCCTCTAATTCCTCATCTAGAAAATTAAGGTAATATTGATTTAATTTGCAAGATTATTGTGGGGCTACTTAAATAATGGTCTATAACAAATCATATTTCTGTACCTTCACATTCTAGCCTGGATGATTGGAAACAGACTGTTAGGCTTCCTGTGATTAGCAAGCCCTCTGATCCAGGATTGCCAAACACAGTTTAATCCAATTTATTGTCTTGCTTTTCAGATCTTGCTGCAATCACACACTCTAATTACAGACTACTAGAAAACAATGGAAAAGGGCTATCACCCTCCTGTCCATGCTTCTTTCCAAAATGTGTTTGGTTGGCTATGTGTTACACAGAATGCTGGACAAGATAAGGCTTTAGCCAGATCCTGTAGGTCTTTGTGTTTTTTATATAGACAGAAGTATTCCATTTGTAATCCAGCATTTAAGAGTTTGTATCATGTGAAATGCTCACAGACTATTCTTTTTACTTTTAATTTTATATTTTGAAAGTATACAAATCCAGGGATTACGATGATTAGAGGAAGGTTTGCATTTCATGCATAGTAATAATACCTAAAATGATGGTCTTAGTTTTCTGTTTGTGTAATGCTTGCCACACAAATGTAATGTTTGCAGCATGATTTACAAACTAGTTCAGCCAAAGTGCTTTGAAGGGAAATAATTTCTCAGTCTGAAAAAAAAACCTGTGGGACAGAATTCATGTAAATCTAAATAAAATTACTTAACTGGACTATAGATTAGGATATTAAATAGTTAAGTCATAAATTGGACAATTCATGCTTGAAATGTTTCTTATAAAACATGTTCATTAAACTGTATTGTCCAAGCAAGCCAAACATAATGCAGTTTCCTGGAGTGCCCCCAGGATTTGGCTAATCGCCATTCTCACTGTCTCCCACCATGTTTTTTTTCTCCTTGATGTAGAATTTCTATTCATTTTATTGAAAAAGAGAGAATAAACATCAGCACATACATGCCAAACACCAGGCAGATGGTGTTAAATTGTTTCCAAAGCTTTATACTTACAAGAAAAAAAGAACATTTCAAACATTCAGATTTGAATTACCAGAAAGTATCATTTGCAATGTTTTTTCCTTGCTACTATGAACATTTTTCTTAATGAGGCTTGTGATTATTTCCATTTGATATTGGTAGTGCTAGCTGCAGAGAGTTTAATTAACTATGCATAGCCTGTGTAATTAGGAGATTAAATCTATCATTAAGGGTAAATTCAGACAGGACTCTACCTTTCATAATCTTTTTCTGGCCTACATAGCTGCTGTCCCTCTTATCTTGATAACAACATGATTTGGTATTCTTTCAGTAAAGCATGCTAAAGGATCTCTTTTTTCTGCAGTATGCCATCCTGATTGCATGCACTACAAAAATATATGCCATCATATTAAGACAGTTTTAAATCATTTATTTTCCAATGAATATTACAAAACCAGAAAATCTGGTTAGCCATGTATTTACAGTATCAGGACAATCAGACAGTGACATTCAATAGAATTCCTTTAAAATTTTTATAATTTCTGCTATTACGTACCTGACAATTTAAAAAGTTGTTGACTTATGAGAATTTTCTGTTGATTTCACTTCTTCCTTCCCTCCCTCCCTTCCTTCAGAAATAGGAAGATGTAATACTGATGTACTAATCATTCTTAGATTGTTGAGCTTTGTTTATTTGTGTCATAACTAAATGTAAGAATCTGGATAACTAATCAATTGTATAATCAAATCAATTCCAGTGTTATGATCCTATAAAAGACCTAATTAAAATATCTCCATAATAAATACAAAATAGTATAGTTCTTTGTTAGAATCCAACTTTTCCACTGTGTGTATATGTGTATGCGTTTGCATACTGTATATATATGCATATACTCTGTGTGTGTGTGTGTGTGTGTTAATAGTAGTAGTAGTAATAATAATAATAGAATTGATTTTGCCTATCTCTGCTTTTATGTAGGTATTGTCTTTTAGTGCTTATTTTGATGAAGAAGTTCCTGACAAAAATCAAGAGCTGTATAGAATAAGACATTGTAAAATATATTTCTATCTTGAAGATGACACAATTCAGGTTGTTGAACCCCAAGTGAAGAATAGTGGAATTCCACAAGGTATATTTTATATCTTTTTACTACAAATATTTTAACAAAATAATAGAGTTGGAAGAGATCTCTCTCTTAACATATTATCTATATTTTGCTAATCTTCTTTTATTTCCCTATTTCTAACTTCTGTTTTTATTCTCTAACCATCAATAAAATAATTCCCATGTCATGTAATATTCAGTTTGTTCTTTCTCCTTAATTGTAAGTGTTAATCTATTCATTTCTGCACACACTAATATTTTTCTAATGATATTCTCATCAGTAGGGATCTCTTCACTTTTCCAGTTTGGTGCAAATACAATTTTAGCTGCAGTTAATACATGAATCCCCTTACTATAGGCTTCAGGTAAAATCCCCAACAAAAATATTTCTGGTGTTAAATCAATGTGTTGTTTTATCATCTTTTCCAGCCACATATGTATTTTTGTCCAGTATTTTTTTGCTTCTACGCATGTCTACCACATATGATAATAAGACGCAGGTATCTGGTGGCACTTCCAACATTTAGCTGACTTATCTTTAATCATTTTTGCCAACCTCGCTGACGCAAAGTGCTATCTATAAAACATCTTATACAAATTTGCTTTATATGCAGTTGACATTGTTAATTTATAGTTCCTGTCCCTCAATTTTTGCGATTTATCTAGTTCTATTGTGTAGTCAAAGTTTTTTGCACATACTATCATTGTCTTCTTCACTTGTTCATCTTCCAGTTTGATGTCCAGTAAGTAGCTATACGTTTTCTTTATCAATCTTACTGTTGTCCTGTGGTTTTCTCGACAAAACATCCCCCTGGGTTTTTTGTCTCTGCTGCAGGTGCTGCAGGTTCTGGGCTCTTGGGTTCAATCGTCCCTGGGTGGCCCTTTTCCTCCACTGATGGTAGCGGCCCAAATGCAATAATTAGTTTCCTACCGCTGTCTTCCCACTTTATCGTAGGCTTCCACTTGTCAAGCCATGCAAGCCCCAAGATAATTGATTCCGGCATCTCTGGAGCCACAATGAATCTGAGAAGTTGACACTGACACTTTCTCCTGTCCCTGTTAATATCTTATCTAATTCTGTTAATTCTTTATAGAAAATATATAATTTAACTTCTTTTTCATATCTAGAATGTATTTGTATTTTTGAGTACCATGCCACCTTGAACACTCAATTCTTGTTTAGTTTTGAGCTCCCCCTTTTTGTATATTTTCTTAGTAATCTGAATATCTATTCTCTTCATTCTTTTTTCTGTTCATCTGTTTTTTCACTAAAATCTTAGTTTTCTCTTTATTTATTTTCAATCTTGCCACTTTTCCATATTCTTCTATTTTTTTTAATTAATTGCCTAATAAATTTTCTGAGAGTCAAGAACCACTTAATTATGTTGAGCTTCAGGCACAATATAAAATTTAAGTAGTATAGGCCACTATTTATTGCAAAAGACAGTATATAGTTTCCCAAAATAATTTTGTGATGGTCCTGTGATTAGATTTATGTGTGAATTTTAGAAATGATATTTCATACGAATTATAATTGTGTTTTGAATCTGAAATTGAAAAGATAAGATTTTAAATTTCCTTTACCTTTGAGAGTCAACAGTTTAAAGTTGATGACACATTATCAGTAAAAAAATTACATTATGCTAAATCTAATACTAACAGATTTATGTTTATGAACACAAAATGGGAAAGTTGCATGTTTTCTTCAGAAAGGAAATCCTTTTTTCATTCAGTTATAATGAAGAAAACAGTTTTTGTTTATTTGCTTTTAGTTTTTAGTATAAGATTTATAGTAATATTTCTGAGTTTTAATACAGCTGTAACACCACTTTTTACGATAGATAGATTAAAAAAAACTAATGAATCATCAGGAGAATCTGTTGTTCATCTGGTTGAGAATATATCCAGCATTTTTGTTTGCAGTATTCCTCCCATGTTTTATGTTTTCTTTCCAAACACTAATTCTAACCCTACCCAAATCTCAATTAATTTTTATGGTTTTGCTAAAGACAATGTGCTAGAAACTGAAACACTGTGGATCCTAGTTCTTTAGGTCCAAAATGATATGGTGACTTAGGGTCAATTTCTGTCCCTCAGTCCTAGGGATAAGATAATGGCAAACTACCATATTTTTTGGAGTATAAGAGGCACCTTTCCCCCCCAAAAAGAGGGTGAAAGTCTGGATGTGTCTTATAGTCCGAAGGTAGGCCCGTCCACCCGCTGGCCCCACTCACAAGTGGCCTGGGGAAGCATGGAGGTCGGACTCGGTTGGTGAAGCTGGCACTGCACACGAGATGTAAGACAAGGTGGCTAGCAGCTCTGCCTGCCCCTTCTGTAGATGACCTAGATGGAGGGCAGTCAGCTTTTGCTCCTGGCCCAGGAGGAAAGAGGTGAGTGCAGAGAAGGAGAAGGAGGGTGTGTGGCTTTGCGATGTGCAATGGGGCATTGGGGAGGAACACATTTTCAGATAGCAATGCCAACTTTACACCCCATTTTTGTATTTGGGGAGGAGATCGCACCGCTGCCACCCAAAAATGCTTTCCTCCCCGATTTGGGCAGAGGCCAAAAAAGTGGTCAACTGCCTGAAAAATGCCATTCCAGGCGATGGGTATTGCCAAAAGCGAGCATCGCTTTTGCCAGGAGCAAAAGTCGACTGCCCTCTGCCTGGCTCATCTGAAGAAGGAATTTGAATTTGAATTTGAATTTATTGAATTTATAGACCGCCCCCTCTCCCCGAGGGGACTCGGGGCGGTGTACAGACAGCAAGCTAAAAACCATGTACAAAATAAATAATCTTAAATACCCCTAAAATCAGATTAAATGTTAGGCTGTACAGTAATAAAAATTAAAAAGCAACCTAAAAAGACTACCCCTAAAAATTTAAAATACAGGCTAGAAAGATTAAAACTACGGTTAGGCCAGGCCAGCTAAGTTGAACAGGTGGGTCTTAAGTTTCTTGCGGAAGGAGCGGAGATCGGTGGTTATTCTGATGTCGGGGGGGAGGTCATTCCAGAGGGTCGGACCCATCACAGAGAAGGCCCTACTCCTGGGCGCCGCCCGCTGGCACTGCCTAGTGGACAGCACCCGGAGGAGTCCCTCTCTGTGAGAGCGAATCGGCCGCAGGGATGTATGGGGTAGGATGCGATCCCGCAGATACCTAGGTCCTGTGCCATGGAGCGCTTTAAAGATGATAGTCAACACCTTGAAACGCACCTGAAAAGCCACAGGTAGCCAGTGCAGCCCGCGCAGGAGAGGTGTTACATGGGAGTACCTAGTACCTCCCATGATTGCCCGCGCGGCCGCATTCTGGACCAGCTGCAGCCTTCGGGTGCATCTCAAGGGAAGCCCCATGTAGAGCGCATTGCAATAGTCCAGTCGGGACGTCACCAGCGCATGGGTGACTGTGTGAAGGACGTCCCGGTCCAATAGGGGACGCAATTGGTGCACCAGGCGAACCTGGTGGAACGCCCCCCTTGCCACGGCTGTCACTTGGTCATCCATTGACAGCCGGGCATCCAGGTGGACGCCCAAATTGCGTGCCCGCTCCACGGGGGCCAGTTGTTCGCCCCCGATGGCCAGTGATGGAACCCACTGGTTGAACTGGGGCGCCGGTAACCACAGCCACTCCGTCTTGGAGGGGTTGAGCTTGAGTCTGTTACTTCCCATCCAGACACGTACGGCCTCCAGGCACCGGGACATCACTTCGACGGCATCGTTGGGGTGGTTCGGGGTGGAGATGTACAGCTGAGTATCGTCAGCGTACAGATGGTACTCGACCCCAAAACCACGAATGATCTCACCCAGCGGCTTCATATATGTGTTGAACAGGAGAGGCAAGAGGACCGACCCCTGCGGCACCCCACAAGTGAGTGGCCTCAGGGTCGACCTCTGCTCCCCTGTCAGCACACATTGCTTTCGACTGGAGAGGTAGGAGGAGAACCACCGCAAGGCGGTGCCCCTCACCCCCAACCCCTCCAGACGACGCAATAGGATACCATGGTCGATGGTATCAAAAGCAGCCGAGAGGTCTAATAGGACCAAGATGGAGGAGCAACCCCTATCTCTGGCCCTCCAGAGATCATCCACCAACACGACCAAGGCCGTCTCCGTGCTGTGGCCGGGCCGGAAACCGGACTGGCGCGGGTCTAGATAATCGATTTCCTCCAAGTGGCATGGGAACTGTTGTGCCACCACACTCTCTACAACCTTCGCCAAAAAGCAAAGGTTGGAGACAGGACGATAGTTAGTTAACATAGCTGGGTCCAGGGAAGGCTTCTTGAGTAGGGGCCTCACCACCGCCTCTTTCAAGACGGCC
The DNA here is from genome assembly GCF_964273705.1 of Natrix helvetica. Lineage (NCBI taxonomy): Eukaryota > Metazoa > Chordata > Lepidosauria > Squamata > Natricidae > Natrix > Natrix helvetica. Next base: position 59,800,605 of record NC_138550.1, read on the forward strand.
GGCAAGAACCCCTCTCTCAAAGAAGCGTTGACTAACTCCTGGAGCCAGCCTCGTGTGACCTCCCAGGATGCCAGTATAAGCCAGGAGGGACACAGGTCAAATAAACATGTGGTGGCTCGCAGTCGTCCACGCAACCTGTCCATATCATCGGCAGTAACAGAGTCAAACTCCTCCCAGAATGGTCCTTCAAGACTCGCCTCCGGCGTCCCTTCTAGACTACTGAAGGGGACCCACTCGCTACGGATCTGGGCGATTTTGTCCTGCAGATATTCCCCAAATTCCTCTGCTCTACCCTGCAAGGGGGCTTCCCGCGGCCTCTGTGAAAGGAGGGAGCGGGTCACCCGAAACAGGGCGGCAGGGCGGTTATCTGCGGACGCAATAAGAGCGGCACAATATTGACGCTTGGCCACTCTTAATGCCACAAGGTAGGTCCGTAAATAGGCTCTGCTAGCCACCTTGCCTTATACCTCCTGCGCAGTGCCCGCTTCGCCAACCAAGTCCCGACCTCCACGCTTCTCCGGGCGGCTTGCGGAATCTGGCTCAGACCGAGGCAGCAAAGGTGCAGGTGGCTTTCCAGAAAACCTGGCACTGTGTTTACGAGATGGCAGCGTCCAGGAGGACTGAAGTGCTGCATCTCTATTGGGCCTTGCTGCGAGAAAGCCAGGTTTCACTGCCTACAGCTATAGGTAGGAAGACAGGGGAATCTTGGGAGTGGAGCCTTCAGTGCCAAGTCCCTCTTCTGCCCCCATGAAAATCATTCCCCACCCCACTCACTTTAGTTAAATGTGCGTAGGGTGATAGGGTTTGTTTTAAATGGATAAAAAGATCTGTGCAGAGGCAGAATTCTTTTTTTCTTGTGCCCCCCCCCCCCAAAAAAAATTAAGGTGCTTCTTATACTCCAAAAAATACGGTACTTCTGAAAAATGTTGCCAAGAAAATTGCATGGTTCATGTACTTATTAGAGTCAGCACTGATTTGAAGATGCACACTATAGATACAAAAGGAGAGGGTTGTGAGGAAAAGTAAAGTAGAGGTATTTTAGTCCATTTGCTGTGCTGTTGGAATAATTGTATTTCAATGTATTTTGAGAGAAAATTTTTCAGCTAAGGATAGTTTTCTGGAACAAGTTTATAGGTGGTCTTCTAATTTCAGAATTTGATATGATTTCAGAAAACCAGAAATCTATTGTGGTTTTATGTGTTTAAATAAATCCCATTGAATGAAGTAAGATTTGCTTTTAAATAAATATGCACAGGAACCGAATAACAGTTAAAGTTAACTATTAAGAGGCAAACCACCATATTTGTGTCACTAGCTATAAATAAAAAACAAATCCATCAAGAAATTGGAAGACATAAGAGATTTCTTTACTTTAAGAAATATGTAGTAGAGGTAGTCTTCAATTTTTGACCACAATTGAGCCCAAAATTTCTGTTGCTAAGCAAGATATTTGTTAAGTGAGTATTGCCCCATTTTATGACTTTTCTGCCACAGTTGTTAAGTGAATCACTGCAGTTCTTAACTTAGTAACACCCCAGCTCTATGCCGTCCTATTTAGTCACAGTTTCAAACCGTGCACATGCATGCAAGCCGTGCACGTGTGTGCAAGCCATGCATGCGATCAGAGCATATGTGCGGAAGGCTGAGCACATGTGTGGACGTGCACACACTCGCATTTGCTAACCAGTAGGGAAAGTAAGTGAATACCACCCCTGGTTGTTAAGTGAATCTAGCTATCCCATTGACTTTGTCAGAAGTTTGCAAAAAGTCGTCACATGATCCAGGAACACTGCAACTGTCTTAAATATGAGTCAGTTGCCAAGTGTTTGAATTTAATCACATGACTGTGAGGATGCTGCAACAGTCATAAGTATGAAAAACAGTCTAAAGTCACTTTTTTCAATGTTGTGATAACTTTGAATCAGTGATGGGATACGACCGGTATGCCCTGGTACGGGCATACCAGTGCCTGGTGTGAGCACCAGGTACTGCTCCGGTACGGTGCTCCAGAGGGCCCACCCGCCTGCCTGGCCATCCTTACCTGTATTTGAGCCAATCGGGGCTTAAGCGCAAGGAACGTACGCACACAGAGCGTACGGCGCCTGTGCGATGCTCCGCTGATCAGCTAGAGCGTCATGGGTGGTAAATATGCATGCGTGCGCTGCCGGTTGCAATAGGATCGGGAACCTACCACTGCTTTAAATGGTCAGCTAAATGAAATATTGTATGTCAGAGGCTATCTGCATTGCATTGTCATGCTCCTTTTTGAAGAATTGCTTATCCCAAACTAATGATATTCAGCGTTGCAGTCAGGCATTAGTAACAATTGAGTGTGGAAATCTGCTCTCCTTTGAAGCCAGGAAAGAAACAGGGTAATTTCCATTTTCTTCCATGTTATATAACCATTAAAATATATTAGATTGATTTAAAAAATGCTCAGAAGTATCCTTTTACTTATTCTTTCCCAGTAACATGTTCCTCTTTGTGCTATAGGAAGGTATATATTAAATAATGTGTGAATTATAAGTAAAATTCCATCTCCAGTTAATTATTATTTCACCAGGAATTAAAACAAATCACTCCTGAAATATTGAAGAATAGTATATGTTTCTATTTTTAACTTAAAAACTCAGTTTTATGATAACTGTTTTCTATAAAATATATGTATTATTAATTTACCATAATAATATAACTTTTATGCATACTTATCTACTCTGACTGCATTTCATGGAATTAAAAGGGTATGGGTATAGGCTATATTCCATGAGTGTTAGAATGACATTCAAAGGTGAAGAAAAATTTTAAAGGGTAAAATTTTTAATTTTAGGGTATTTTAATTGTTTTATTTTATTGTTACTGCTTTTTAACCTTATGGCTATTATTATTATTTATGAATTGTAAAAATGTTGTATGTATTTACCTCCTCCGTGCCATATGCTTGTATTTAATTGTACGCTGCCCCGAGTCCCTTCGTGGAGAGGGAGCGACTTATAAATTGAATAAATAAATAAATAAATAAAGGAAGGTGAAAGGTAGGTTTTGGAGTATAACTATTATTTCAGTAGAGATAGGGATAATTCTTGCTCAGGACAGGATCCTGAATAATATTTTTATAGAGTATGCAGCACATATATGAACCCCCTTCATATATATAATTAGGCTTCAGTGGGGGAGAGCTAGGAGGTTCTTATATACATACTCATGATGTTGTTGTTTTTTAAAAGTATGCTTCCACTACTGATTTTATTATATATTGAATCTTTTCTAGGAATTTTGATCCTTTCCCTTAAGACGTTTCAAACTTTTGGTAGCTATTTTATCTGAGTGTCATAGTATTATGCTTTAAAGATAGTCATGATAAGTAGTAATATGCTATTGGACATTTATTTTAATATAAGTGTTCTCTATATCTTCCCCTAATCTCACAGATATTAACCACAATGTCAGTTCTCTAAATGATTCTTTGGACAATTTAAGGGATGGGATAAGGATTGCTGTTTTTTAGGCAGATAGGAATTATAGTACCTCTTTCTGATAAAGGGATTCAAGGGGTCTCCAATTGCATTAGAAAAACAGTTAAAACCATACAATTTAATTAGAAACCAAACAAAAACATATTAGAGCAACACAGTACAAATTATAACCACAATTGAGCTCAAAATTTCTGTTACTAAGCGAGACATTTGTTAAGTGCATTTTGCCCCATTTTACAATCTTTCTTGCCACAGTGAATCAATGCAGTTGTTAAGTTAGTAACAGTTATTATGTGAATCAGGCTTTCCCATTGACTTTGCTTATCAGAAGGTCACAAAAGGTGATCACATGACCCCGGGATGCTTCAACTATCAGTCAGTCACTAAACAAACTTATAAGTAGAGGGTAATCTCAAACAAGGAATGCTAAAATACTGGCAATTGTTTGAAACGTTACATCTTTACCTAGTAAGCTGCTGGAATTAGAGGCACAAAATTCTGTAAGTTGCATTCAGAATTCTGAATGCATATAGAAATAATATATCAAGGAATAAAACCCTGATTTACTGTTTTTATCAATGATTTTCTGAGAGAAATTCTCAGACACAAGTTTCAAGTGGCACAGTCCAAAGGCGCTGTTTAAATTGATGTTAAATTCACCCTATTTAATATTTCAGGCAAAATTTCTGTTATCATGTAACTATTTTGAGATTTCATGTGAATAATGTTAATACACAATTTCAGTTGGGAGTAAGTTATATTAATTGTGTTTTTCTTCGACACAGGAACACTTATTAGGCGCCATCGGATTCCACTACCGCCTCCTAATGAAGATCAGTTTTATACTGTTGATTATTTCAACCTTGACATTGATGTCGTATTTTATGGCCAAAGATACAAAATTACAGACTGTGATCAGTTCACTAAAAATTTCTTGAGAAAGATGGGAGTCAAAGTAAATCCCCCGTTGGAACATCCTGATGATCCCTATACGAAAGGACGCCAGAAGGTTAGATGAAAGAATGGCTGACAAAACTATAGTTTGTAGGGTAAAATTAAGAACAGTTTGTACATAACAAACAAGGAAAATTTCATGTTGGGAAAGGAATCCTCCTTAAGAAGAGGTCTTACGTTAATAATCCATATTTAATTACATTTCTTGTATTGGTTTGCATCTATTTCTTATTACATACTTATTCTCTCAGAACATGACCAGAAGTATAGCTTAAAATTATGTTTGCCATCACTATAAATAATGCTATAAAATTTGGTGCTTTTATCAATGAGTAAACCAGATTAAATTGCCAGTATCTTCATATGTTGTGCTTAGTATTCAAACAATATCCAGAATGTGTTAGATAGCTTGTAAAATCTCTTGCCTTCTCATTTGCAAATGAAATTTTGAATAGTAGACCAAGGATGTTAGTGTTCAAAAGTACTGCAGATAATAAAGTTCCTTTAATACTTTTTAAAATTCTGCAATCTTAGGAGTAAGAATGATTATATATACAGTGGAACCTGTTTAAAAGAAACGTATAATGAACTATAAATGTTTCTTTAACTTAATTTGATTGAAAGGCCCATTTTTCAACACATATCAGCTTAGAACATAGTAAGCATAATAGCAAGCCTCTCTTCAATTGCAGTAGTAATTATTTTATTTCTCTGATAAAAGGCACTGATTGAATCTTTGTAGTCTACATTTTCTTTGATAATTTTCAATTAACATCAATCAGCTATGTAGCTTGCAATTTGCTTGTTGTCTGGCAGCTGACTCTGTTTCAAGATACTGATACTGTCCATTTTGTACTTCATATTTCAATATGTGACTTGGTCGTTCATTTGTGTACCCGGGGCAGCAGAAATGTCTGGCAACATCAAGGGCAACTGGGCAGACTTTTTAAGATAGCAGTGTTCACCTTCATATAAGAGAGGGGGATAGAAAAGGTATCTAAACATTGCCTGCCCCTCAACAACATCTGGATAGTTTATCGTAGCTAGCAGATCATCCCCTTAACAGTCAAGAATCAAGGGGGTGGGATCAAGAATAGATTTTGCAGTCAAAACTGCTCTGCTGAAGAACTCTACCCACTGGAATAAATAAATGCCTCATGAAGTTCTGCTTTCCTCTCAGCAAATCCTGGTATATAATAATTGTCAGCACCTATTTTCCAATTCTCACCAGCACATTTGAAGACAAGAAGGCTTTCTGTGAAGACCTGAATCAAATTATTTGAATAAGCTTTGACAATGACAAATTCATCATTTTGGCCGATTTCAACACTAGGTTGAGGAAAACAACTTGGACACATTCCTTGTGAGATTTATTATAGGAGAAAATGTGGCGTTTATATTAAAGGAAGCAGAAGGAAAATAGGCACTGGAGATGAATTAGATTAAAAAGAAGTAAGAGCTGAAGGTTTCTCTCTAGTAGGACCTATTGCCTAAAACTGAGTAGCTGTTAATTCAGGGAGGTTGATACCAAAAGAGGAATTTGCTGAATGTTTACAATTACTTTGTAAAATGTAACACAGTGCAACAGAATTCCCATTATATGAATCTGCCCAAATGTGTTCTTGTATGTATCCCCCTTTGAGACAATTTAATTTAAATTCTAATCTTGCTGATACTTTTAAACATTTTGGCAGTTGTTTTATTGTTCTGGAAGGGATTGTAAAATATGTAATATATTCAAAGCTGCTTGGCTTTAAAGCCTGGAACTTAATAATAAACATAAAATAATAGCTACCCTAAGGAGAGATTTCATGAAATAAATCAACTGAACAGACATTAGTTGACCTACCTTAACCTACTGAAAACCCTCAATGCAATTTATCACAAACCTAGCTGTACTTTACCTTACTAGAATGAATATGCGGAATATTTATAGTTTATCTTGTAATACACGTTTGAATCAATGTATTAGCACTAAAACCTTTTACATAGATTTTTAATTGGGATTCTCCTAGCTTAAACGTAACTGCACTATGGTAACTGTCAGATTAATTTAATACCAATTTCTGTTATCATTTGTCCTTTCCTATGTTGCATAACAATTAATTTACAATAGAACAAAAGACAATGGAATAAAACTGATGGAAAAGAGTAGACGCCTTTATGTTGTCCCAAGATGTTTTTTCAAGAAGCAATTGGACGCCCGAACCGGAGGGAACCAGCTGAATACCAACTCTGATTTACACTCTTTCTAGGGTATTTGTGTTGGCTTTCTAGCTTTGTCAATGAACAATTTGGCCTCTTCAAATTTTTATCTGTCCTTTTACCTCATTGCTGCCATTTCTTCAGACCATTTTCTTCCATTCAAAATGTGTTTCTATTTTCACAAACTGCAATTGGACTTTTTTCTTTTTTTCTTTTGAAGACATTTGACTTCTCATCCCAGAAGCTTCTTCAGCTCTGACTGGGTGGGTTATGGGAGCTGAAGAAGCCAAACGCCTTCAAAGAAAAATAAAGACCAGCTGCCTCTTGGAAAAAGCACCTTTGGGACAACCATGACCTGGATGACTGAAAATCTCCATAGATACTCCTTTATGTTACAGAATTGTAGATAAGGAGCCATCTAACTGGTGGCTGAACATATAGAGTTCTGCGGTCATCATAGTAAATGCCAAGAGATTATGAATTAATTTCTGAAAGCCATTGTTAAGAATAGGGACAGTGGATTTAATCTAAGTTTTCTTAAATCAAGAATTATGGATTATTCCTAATTATACTATAACAGACAAAATAAAAAAGCAGCTGTTAGGGCACTGAAACATAGTTTTGTGTAGTAGTTCTTTTTTTGTCTGGGACAGGATCAGTAATTGCTGATTGAAAGGCTTTTCTATGCTGAACTTATAACTACTGAGAGCTTGCACATATGCACGCATGTCTTTACTCAGTTTCATACAGACTTATTTATACTTCTGTGATGCTTGCTTGTTTTCTCTTAATTATATTTCAATGTTAACTCAGCAAAGAGTGGAAACTCTGTTTCCCTAAATGTTTAGAACAAGATACAAAGATGTTTTACACACATCTTATAAATGGCACAAATGATGTATCTGGAAATCGATGTCCATAATTGGTTATGCACAGGGACCAGATTAAAATACATACTGGATTGACTAGTAATATTTTCACTTTATTATCTGCACTGCGCTTCTCTTTTCAGTTGGCTCACTGAGAATGTGTGATATTACAAAAAGTTCAGTAGTGGCAACTGACCATCCTTTTTTTTTCTAAATCCATCTGATTCTGCACACACATGTATGCACACAGACACATAGAATCTAGAGAATTTTAGCACAATTAAATATTAATATATTCAGAAGAAAAAAATAAGCTCATGAGCAGCAGGGAAATTTTGCCACAGCTGGCCATTTAGATTAAGTAGCCCTTGTGCACAAATATTTTGTGTACCCTCAGTCCTATTAACAGAGCAATCCTACACTATTGCATCTACTCAAATTATCACTGATTTCTTTTGGTGTTTACTCCACAGTAAATGATTGTAGGATTGTTTCTTAAATCTCTACAGCCTAGTGACTGGGAGTAATGGGTAGCAGATTTGAGATAGAAATTGTTCTTAATTGACCTGTGATGTAGCCTACAGAATACATGTGTTTACTATTGCTAATGTTAACTTACAGTACTACTGCTACTACTATTTTAGCTGGCATATAAAATAATTGAGTGGCAATCTTAAAATACCTAAATCTGGCAAACTAATTGATTTGTTTTCCAGGAGAATGATTATATTAATCCATGGAAAATTTAGAAACTGATTGGAGTTGTTATAATAGTACACTGTAAGATTTATGTGTATTTAATTGATAAATGCGGCATCTATTACTGAAAGGAGAGTTTACCATTTTCCCCTCACAATCTTTTTGATCTAGTCTTTTTTGCTCATTTATTCATTTTAGTGCTTTATCGCTTGTGTAATGAATGATTTAAGTTGAGCAATGTACTGACAGCTCCTAATCCACATTAACTCCTATACCTGTTAACAGTTTCTCCCTCTTTCTTGCCACCAAATGCCGCGGCAGTTTTTTTTAATCATGCAACCGTCATCCTAGTTCCTTATTTTTAAAATCAGCTTGCATGATTAAAAGAGCACATATGCCTTTCTGTTTACCATTTTATTTCTTTATTTTCATAATTGAATAGATTAAACTAAGAGACATTGAATTGTTGAAAGCAATTCAATATAGCCCTACTAGAGCACCTAGCTTTACTATTCAATTCTCCAAGTCTGTGTTGCTTCATAATAAAAGGAAACTTTGCTTCTTTCACTACAGTTCAGTTGATCTGGATCTGATTCACACAACATGCTAAGCCATAATGTAATTTGTTTAGTTTTGGATTAGCGTTCTAAGTTAAACCATGGCTTTAAATAATGTCTTATATCTTATGTGAACCCGGTGAATAGTGATGTAATAAACCATAGGGTTAGGGTTACAAAATGTAGTTTAGATTGAAATATAAATCTAGTAGATTCCTATGTTGGAAAGGGGCTTGGACTAGAGCAGTGATGGCTAACCTTTTTGTCCTCGTGTGTTGAAAGCACGTGCACATGCGATAGCATGCGTGCCCACACCCATCATGCAATGCACGTGCAACATCACCACCCCATGTGCCCTGCCACCTGTGCATTCTCATGTGACCCCCCCTGTGTTCCCTTACCCCCCACAATGCACACGCGACTCCCCCACGCCCCGTTTTGGCCCTAGCAGGCCTCCCTGAAGCCTCCTGGGATAAAAATGGGGCGCAGGGGGCACCGCACCCCTAACTCATGTGCATGTGACCTCCCTCACCCACACATGTGCGGCAGAGACTCAAAAATCAGATTGGCAGAGGGAGGCTCGCGCACATACTCAGTGGAGCTGAGTTGGGATGATGATTTGCGTGCCCGCAGAGAGGGCTCCACGTGCCACCTGTGGCATGCATGCCATAGGTTTGCCATCATGGCACTAGAGGATCTTAAGGTTCTTCCCAGCCTTATACTTCATGATCATTTTATTAATATTTTAAAGTTTGGTTGCTCAGTCATTGTTTGGGGCTTATAGGATAATAGTCTAACAACATTTTATGCCTTTCTATCTGCCTTTTTTCTCCTTGATTCCAGCACCCCCTCCCACTTCCTCTTCAGTGATGTCATAATATCTAAGGTTAGTGTTCTGAAGAGGCAGGGATGTTAATCCTGTTCCCGGTAGAAGTTTATTGCTTGCTTCCTTCACTCACATTTCATTAATTTGATTTTGAAATCAAATTCAGGTTCCAAATTGAAGGTAATATCATTTACATTAGCGGTGGGATTCACTAACCTTCCCTACCGGTTCATAAATGTGAGCGTCTGCACATGCGCAGTGCTCTTGCATTACATCAGGGTGGGTGGGCAAAGCCTCCCACAGCCGCCGCTACCGGTTCACCCGAGCCAGAGAGAACCAGCTGAATACCAACTCTGATTTACACTGTTTCTAGGGTATTTGTATTGGCTTTCTAGCTTTGTCAATGAACAATTTGGTCTCTTCAAATTTTTATCTGTCCTTTTACCTCATTGCTGCCATTTCTTCAGACCATTTTCTTCCATTCAAAATGTGTTTCTATTTTCACAAACTGCTTTTTGTATAGTCTCGTTACCTCCAATTATTCACTTAATGTGGCTTTCAATACATTTATTTTGTCTCTGAACCTTCCTTATAGACGTATTGTAGCAAGTTACTAATACTGAAATAATACTAATGGGTGTATTTTGAGAACAGAACCATTTTATTTTTTATTTTATTTTATAGGCATAATGTTGCAAGCTACTAGTATTAAATAATACTAAAAGGTTCATTCTGAAAACAAGAACCAATACCTACTTGGATAAGAAACTTTATAATACCCCTTCAGAACATGAAAAAGAATGTTTACAAATGAAGAAAATATATCTGACAAAAATGTGCCTGGGACACATTTTTGCATACAAAAAATGGGATTGTGTATTGAGATATTGGAAGATAGTAATCTTGCCCTGAGGTTGTTAGGGGCTGGATGGGGAGCAACGGGTTGAAACTAAACCCTTGCAAGACCAAATGGCTCTGGGTTTGGGGTTTGTTGGCTCGGGAGAATTGCCACCTTTGGTCTTGGATGGGGTTGCACTACCCCAAACAGACCCTGTGCATAATCTGAGGGTTCTCCTGGACTCAAACTCCTGCTCAAAGAGCAGGTGGAGGTTGTGGCCAGGAGGCCTTTGCGCAACTGTGGGTTGTACGCCAGTTACGCCTTTCCTGGACCATCAATCCCTACTCACAGTCACTCATGCCCTAGTCACTTTCCGTCTTGACTATTGCAACACGGTCTACATGGGGCTGCCCTTGAATAGCATCCGGAAGCTCCAGTTGGTGCAAAATGCAGTGGCCCACATGCTTTTGTGTAGACCCCACTGTGCACATGTATTACCTCTCCTGGGGGAGCTGCATTGGCTGCCAATTTGCTTCTAGGTGCAATTTAAGGTGCTGGTTGTCACCTTTAATTGCTTGGGACCTTCATGTCTTCAGACCAGGTTATCTGAGGGACGATTCTTGCCGGTCACCTCTACCTGACCCATCAGTGGGGAGGCAGGGAATGTGGTGGGTCCTATCCCCTAGGGAAATACACCTGGTGGAACCCAGAAGAAGAGCCTTCTTTGTGGTGGCTCCCTCTCTCTGGAACATCATTCCCCCAGAGATTAGAATGATCTCCACTCAAACACTCTTCTGGAAGGTGCTGAAAACCTGGTTTTGCCAGCGGGCCTGGGGAACCCAGAGCAGGATGGAGCTCATTAAATGCCTTGTGTTTAAAATTATGGGGGTAATTTTAATTTTATTACATTAATTTATTTGATTCTTTTTTATTAGTTTTATTGTTTTAAATGAGATTTTATATTTTGTAAGCCGCTTTGAGTCACCATGTGCAAATAGGCGGCAATATAAATTAAATAAACAAACAAACAAATTTCCAGTTTTGAGATGTAAAAGTTCTTCATAAAAAGGGGAAAAAATGAAACCTTGATACTTGGGCTCACTATTGAAATTGTTCCTGGATGGTTACTATAGCATATATTTCATTTGCTATAACAAAATTGAAATGTGTATTTTTTATACTAAAAATGTATAGGAGAAGCATTGAAAAAATTATGGTTTTAGCTATGAAGACTGGTACTATGAGACATTGTAAAAGTTACTAACACATTGAGATTTTTATGTTCATAACAATAGTAATTAAAAAAATTCTTTTCTGATCTACAGTTGATAGATAGTATGACACCATTGCGTCCCTATGAGCGCTTTGATACACTTCGCCAGTTTCTGGAACATGAGGGACATGTTTTACGTTTTTACGGTGTTTGGGATGACACTGAAACAATGTTTGGGGACATTCGAGAAGTGGTGCTACATTATTTTTTGGCTGATGATACAATTGAAATAAAAGAAGTGATACCTATAAATTCTGGCCGGGATGCTGTACCTCTATTCCTCAATAGACAGAAACTACCAAAGGTAAATGCGTATGTGAAAATATATGATTTGATATTTGGCAGGGTTGGAATGCATTTATACATTTGTTCCATTTGCTGTCTTTTTCAATGAAATAAATATTTATATATGTAGTTAGATGGACATAAAATGTAGGTTTTATGTGAAACAGACATTTATTACCTTATAAAATTTCAGATGCAGGTAGTTCTTGACTTATTATTGGGTGATCTCATGGGTCATTAGGTGAATGGAATCCCAACTAAATAGCACCAGTTGCTTCAGAGAGGGTGGGAAAAACATCTGGATGCCCAATGTAGGGCTAAGGATAAGATGAGGTGTTGCAGCAGATGCAATTCTGCCATGGCTTTGGAGGTCAGCTGGCTTCAGACAGAGGCCATTAGCACACATATTTACATACCTTTTTATATATTTGCATAGATTTACGTAGGCAGATGGAGGGAGTTGCAGTGCCCCAGCAGTTGTAAGTGTGGCTGAGCTACCAATCTCCTGACTTTTAATCACATGATCGTAAGAATACTGCAACAGCTGTAACTTCAGGCATGGGTCGCAATTCCATTCAGTTAGCACCAGTGTAATTCGAACAGTTGCTGAATGAATGGTCAGTTCATTCATACGTCGAGCACTCTTCATCAGGGACGTGCGGTCAGGGGAGGCAGGGGAGGCAGAGCCTCACCTCTCATCATGAAATAATAATATATAATAATAATATCCACAAGGGAGTTTCATTAGTGCTTCCTGATGACGTCACCAGCCTCACCAGCCATAAACCTCACTGCACGTCACTGCTCTTCATACTAGATAATCCTGGCTGCTCTCTTTAGTTAGCCTGGTATTTACATATATTAATAGTCTGTCTTTTACCTGAACCCCAGTTTGCTCCAGTTGGAATATATCAGCCTGGTACAATTACAGATCGAACAGTTTTGAATGTGCTTGGAGGGCTAGTTGGGAATAAAGGGCGTTATATTCTGGATAATCGTAAGGTAAGATATTTTCGACAATTATAATTTACAAAATTCCACTATATTTAAATTGTCTTTCTATGATGGTAATTTGAGTAAGCAGGTTGGGTGAAAATGTGATTTGGGAGAAGATGTATAATTTAATACAAAAATATAATCTCATACAAAAATATATTTCTCAAAACAGAAGCTTGTCAAGAAACTTCAAAATAAAATAACTGATATAACCTTTAGTGTATATATTTCTCCTTTCTCCACTCCCCAATTATTAGACAGGAGCAGTGTATCAGGAATTTTATAAAGACTGTGACCTGAGAATAGGAGCAACAATCAATGTTTGGGGACGAAAAATAATTCTCTGTGATTGTGATGAATTTTCCAAAGAATATTATAAGACAAAGTATGGAATCAGTAAGTAAAAATACCAATATTTTAATTTTAAATTGGGCATTTTTCAAGGTTGGTTTTTCAATCCATTGAGAACCTCCATTATTGTAGTGCACATTTTAACAATAACATCTATATCGGAACCCAAGCAATTGGAGATGAATACTTTTATTAATATCCTTGTTTGCCAAAGATTCTGTCATATCTGAGCCCCTTGGATTTCATGTACTTTTGCCTCTAGTTATATTGCCCAGAAATTATCAAAGGTTGATACCAAATTAAAACTTGTAATGAGATAAAAGAAAAAATATGATTTTCTCTTTTGAAAAAATGAATATGAAAATATGAGAATAATCATATTTAATAGTACATTAAAAATAAATAAAATCAAATAACTTAAGACTAGGGATGTCAAGCTCAGTTTCATTGAGGGCTGTATCAGCATTATAGTTGCCCTCAAAGGACCAGTTGTATGTAAGACTATGACAACTCACAGCTGCCAGGTGGGTGTGGCTGGATAGGTGTGGCTGGATGGTCACGGCTGGGTTGCCGCAACTAGGTGGGCATGGCTGGGTGTGACCGGCTCAACTTCCTCACTGAGTGCAGTTGACCAGGGATGGCTAGGTTGGGATGCAACAAGTTGTACTGGCTAACTCAATGTGGGGCCAGTTTGGTGCCCTACAAGCACACGCGCACACACGCGCACACACACCACGCTAAAGGAAATGTTCTTATCCCAATCCCAGACATCGTTGGCATTTCCCTGTCCAGCAAAGTAGGAGGCAGAGGACAATACTACTACTTGTAGAAGCACAGAGTAGAAAGTTTGCAGGAAGCAATTTCCTCCCAGTCCAACTTCTGCATTGACAGATCTCTGGAGAGCAAGAGGAGGTGGCGGGGGAGGAGAGCTTCCCTCCACGCTTCCACATGCAGCAGCATTGTCCTGTGCCTCCTGTGGGGGTCCAGTCAAGACTGGGAGGGGGGATCTGGAGGTCTCCAGTGGAGGAAGGGGAGACCAGGGTGAGCATCAAAACCTCGTTCACTGAAGGAGCCTTGCCGTCACTCTCACTGCCACACAAAGGACCCCTGGAAGGCAGCTGGGCTGCACGGCGGTCTATGCAACGGAGGGAAATGCCCAGCCTGGGCCTTAAGCTCCTGGGGGACTGGGACCCAGCAGACCAGCCCCACCCTGCTTCCCTGAGGGGGTGCCCAGTCGCACTTACCTCCTCCTTGAGGTTGCTGCTGGTGTGCTCTCTCTCCCTGGCCAGGTTGCTCACGGTGGGTGCAGGATGGGAAAGTGCATTAGTCAGAGGGACGCCCACTCCCTCTCCGTGCAAAGAGACCTGGCTTTGTAAGCAAATCATCCTCAGCGATGGAATGGGAGACGACGAGGAGAGGGGGAAGGGGGCAAGGGGGAAGGGGGCAAGGGGATGGCAAAAGGGCAGTAGGACTGCTGTTGGCCAAGTGCTAAGGCAGGATTTCTCTCAGACCCTCCCTCCCTATCTTTCCAATCTTCTTCCATCTTCCCTTCATCCATCCCTCCTTCCCTCCTTGTGTGCCCAGAAAGAGATGAAGGGAGGGAGGGGGAGGGGGTGGCAGAACTGCCGGTGGCCATGGTTTTCCCATGTGGGGGTGGACGGTGGGCTGCAATGGCGAGCAAGCCATTGAGGTAGCAGTGATACTGGTAGCTGCTGCTGCTGCCCCCAAGCTGATCTACATTAACATCGTGGTAGCCCACCCAGGCCTTAGATCTAGGCCAGTGGGCCACCCTGGATGCCAGTCCCCACGTGCTCGCCACCTACTGAGCTGGGCTGGGCTGTGGTAGAGGCAGGGGGGCTGCTGCTCGCTGTCTCCAGGCAGCCCCACAGGCCAGATCTAACCACATGAGGCCTATGGGCCTTGTATTTGACATGTCTGCTTTAGGTCAATGGGCAGCCCATAGGCTCTTTGTGGCCTCTAAATCTCCTGAGGAGCAGTCCATTGAAATAAGTTACTGTGCACAGTTTTTGATATTTTTTTATGAGTGAAGATTTGCAGTATGCATATCACACAATTTAATACTGAAACTTGCAAATACGTTCAAAAATAAAGTGTTATCCTGCCCACTCCAATAACATGACCAGCTCTCCCCATGAGTGCTTTAATTGAATAAGTAAATAAATGCAAAACCAATTTGGAACCTGAATTTGATTTCAAAATCAAATTAATGAAATGTGAGTGAAGGAGTGTTCTACTCCAAACATGGACTTGAATTTTGACTCCTATTACTTTACTCTTCAAGTGAAGTAAGAATTAACCAGCCTTCTTTAACTGATTCACTTTTTTGTTTATTCAATGTTAGACAAACTGGTGTCTGAATAACAGATTATACCAGATTGCAATAAAACTTGGTCATGGGAACTCTATTAGAGAAACAGCCGCCATTGCAAAACCTAAGTTTAAGTCCTTTAAGTTTGAAATAATTTCTCTTGGAGAGTTAAATGTGAATTTAAATAGCCCGCTGCATTGAAAACTATTATCTGTAAGAATAAGCTATTTGTTTCAGCCTGATCATCTCCGTGTTTTATGATTTCTACTGGACACTCACCAGCTGAAAGGAATGCATGGTTGCTTGTGAGAAAGATTTATTTTCACATCCTGCCCTGCAGCAGTGCTTCTGAGAGAATGAGAAAAGCCACAGAAACAGTTGCTTCTTATCTATTAGAATCTGCAGACTAGAGCAGCAAAAATACTCAAGTAAATTAGTAAAATAAATGCATCTGAGAGATCAACATAATGTATTGCTTTCAGTTTCAAGCTGAGCTTGTTGTGATCTGCAGTTGTTGGTGCAAGGTAGAAGAACTGGCTTTCCATTTTTACAATGGTTCTCTTGGAAGAACCATTTAAATGTAGTTCCTGTTAGCCCATCTTCAAGAAGTGCACTAGGTGGCACTGTTGGAATGCAAGGAAGATCTTAATCAGCAATCTATTCGTTATGCAAGTCCTGAAATTCAGATTCGGGAACAAGATAACTGCACATTAGAAAGGTTTTTGTTCTCAAGGAACATATCCCATTTATCGTTTGGAATATGTTATTATGTTATTCCCCTTTGGTATAAACAACATAATGCAGAGAAAATAAAAAGCAGTAAGCAAAAGAAATTGAAGCCAGGAGATAAGAGAAAAAATAGAGCTCTTAACTAAATTTAATTTATATCAATCCTGTTCAGTATAACTTCACATCTTTCAGTCTTGGGAAGCTATTCTTTCTTTCACTATGTTCATTTACTGATTCATGCATTATCTTTTGTCGTGTTTTTAACCTCTCTCAGTCTTTGTCAGCTCTATTTATGGTAATCACAATTTTCTTAGCCCTCTCCTTCCCTTCAATCCACTCATTTGTTTGTGATTTATTCTCTTTATTAGACCAAACCACACAATGGACTTCTTTTGTACTGAGTACTAATTTTTATATTCAATCTTTTCTAACTCTTTGGATATCTTTATTAATTACATTTTTAATTTATCCATACTTGATGTTACTCAATTATTGAGTGCCCAGATACTTGTAGGTTTCATCCTGATGGCTCCTAATGGTTTGATTTCAATTTGTAATTTTCCATAAAACTTCAAATCATCCATCTAAAGTACATGTGATATTTTATTAGAACTTTTTGCTGATTTGTATTCAAGATTTGTGGGGTTTTTTTCAAAATCACTGAAAGTGGGATCACAGCAATGACAAATAATAAGGGTAATATTGAGTCACCTTGGAAGATGCCTTTCCTAATGATAAACCCATATTTTTCATTTCCAGTCACCAGTTCTGCCTTCCACTGCTTCATTATTTTTTATACAGACATTCTAATGTTTCGATTGGCACCAGTTGTTTGCAAACATTTGATAATCCTATATAGTAATCAATCAAATGCCTTTTTATAATCAATTCAGACCATATGAAAATTTGCTTTTTGTGTTTTGCAATTCTCCAAAACCATTTTATCACTCAGAATTTGATCTTTTGTATCTCTGCTTTTCCTTTTATTTCTTTTCTTTTATATTGAAAGGATGTTATTTTCTTCTAAATAACCTTGCATTTTACCTGCCATCATGCTGGTGAGTAATTTAAACATTGGCAAGCATATTGTTGGCCTGTAGTTTCTTGGTATGTTGCTGGCCTGTAGTTTCTTTCACTGGTTTTTTTTTAAAAATCAAATTAGTATTGGCCAATTATTGGAATAGTTCATTAGGCCGTTTAGCTATAGTTGGATGTAAGCTTGTCAACTATTTGAGCCAAAAGCTATGGAATTGATAATTTCCAGGAGTTATCTAATTTTTAATCATTTTCACTTGATTTTTAACAATTTCTGCTCATATTATTGGCTCTTCCATTTGATTTGTAGTAAATTCATTTTCAAATTCTTTTATCCATCTTGCATTCTTTTTGAGTTTCCCATGTGCCTTTCTAAAACGATTGTTTCCCTTTTATTTGGTTTTCTATTTTCAGAATTTCTGTTGCCATTTATACTTCGGTAGAATCATTTCTGGTCTGATTAAAATAGATGATTTTATTTAAATTGTATGGTCTACTCTATCCATCAGTGTTCCCCACTATTATTATTATTTGCTGCTTTATGATTTCTAAAAATTGATTTCTTCTACTTTTCTTGTGCTAAGACAGCGGTTCTCAAATAGTGGGGCGCGCCCCCCTGGGGGGGCGCGAGGCTCCGTAAAGGGGGGCGCGAAGGCTCCCTTTCCATCTGGGTGCAACGGCGGCGAAGGCGTGGGCGAGGCATAATATATCCCGCCTGGAAGTGGCAGCACTTCGGACTGTGGATTTTCATTGGAGCCGCGGGCTGGAGCTGTGCAAGAAGCCTGCTCGGGTGGGGGTGGGAGGGAGGGAAGCATGGGACCGCCCGTCTTCGCCACCGCGTAGCTCGCCTCCCCGCCAGCAGCTCCACCGCCAGCATTCCGTCTGGAAGCGGAAGCACAACAGCCGCTGTTGGGGAAGGGACAAAGGGGCGGCAGTCGCCCGATCTTGCCACCGCCACCCCTTCGCCCCTGGTAACGGCGACTGTTGTGCTGCTGTTTCCAGCTGGGATGCTGGAGGAGCTGCTGGCAGGGAGGGAGGGAAGAAGGGCAGAAGGGAGGTGGAAGGAAGGAAAGAAAAGCAGACACGCCAGAGGGAAAGAGGAAAGAAGGCAAGCAGGCAGGAAGGAGGCAGAAGGAAGGAGGGAAGAATGGAACTGGAAGGGAGGCAGGGAAGGAGGGAGGGAGAAAGGAAGGATAGGAGGATAAGGAAAGAGGAAAGAAGGCAGGCAGGCAGAAGGGAGGGAGGTGCAAGGAAGGAAGGAAGCATAGATAAGCAGGAGGGAAAGAAGGCAGGCAGGCAGGAGGAAAGAGGAAGGAGGGAACTGGAAGGGAGGCAGGGAAGGAGGGAGGGAGAAAGGAAGGATAGGAGGATAGGGAAAGAGGAAAGAAGGCAGGCAGGCAGAAGGGAGGGAGGTGCAAGGAAGGAAGGAAGCATAGATAAGCAGGAGGGAAAGAAGGCAGGCAGGCAGGAGGAAAGAGGGAGGAGGGAACTGGAAGGGAGGCAGGGAAGGAGGGAGGGAGAAAGGAAGGATAGGAGGATAGGGAAAGAGGAAAGAAGGCAGGCAGGCAGAAGGGAGGGAGGTGCAAGGAAAGAAGAAAGCATAGATAAGCAGGAGGGAAAGAAGGCAGGCAGGCAGGAGGAAAGAGGAAGGAGGGAACTGGAAGGGAGGCAGGGAAGGAGGGAGGGAGAAAGGAAGGATAGGAGGATAGGGAAAGAGGAAAGAAGGCAGGCAGGCAGAAGGGAGGGAGGTGCAAGGAAGGAAGAAAGCATAGATAAGCAGAAGGGAAAGAAGGCAGGCAGGCAGGGGGAAAGAGGAAGGAGGGAACTGGAAGGGAGGCAGGAAGGAAGGGAAGGAGGAAGGGTGGGTGGAAGGAAGGATAGACAAGTAAGAGGGAAAGAGGAAAGAAAGCATGTGACTACGGTGGGAGACGAGGAAAGACCGGTGTGCTATGTTATGCAGAGGTGTACTTATAACAATTTTATAGACAAATGATACTATTTACAGTCGCGCGGGGGGGGGGGGGGCGAAATGTTTTCTTCTTCCTAGGGGGGGCATGACAGAAAATAATTGAGAAGCACTGTGCTAAGAGAATATTTTTTTTATTAGGCTTATCTTTTTCCTTATATTTTTCAGGTTTTGCTCTTTCATATTCTTTAAATTACTTACATCTGATCTTAATTTCTTTATTTTGATCTCCAATCTGCTCTTCCATTTTGGGATTGCATATGATTCTGCTTTGGGTTTTGAAAATTGATATTCAATTTTTCTATAATCACCACTGTTGTACTGTAGGCACTGATTGGTCTGTTTGATACATGTTATTTTAATCTTTGCAAGGGTTTTATTTACATTCTTTATTATAGGTGTCAGATCTTTTGGGGGCATTACATTCAATGAAGACAATTTTGTCTTTCTACTGATAATTCTGCATATGTCATAATTTTCTCTTTTAATCCTTCTCTAAGGGAGGGGTCAATTCATAGGTTGTTTCTAGTGTTTCATATAATACAGAGATTATTATAAGTATGATAGTAGTACTGTTAGCAGCAATACTGCTTGACTCCCAGTAACACTTCATAAATGTATAGTTATAATGTATGGGTCCTTGGTGCTCTTTGAGCTTGATTGTTTTCTTGCAGACATTTCATTACCCAAATTAGGTAACATAATCGTACTAGCCCTGATGATGTTACCTAGTTTGGGAATAAAACATCTGCAAGAAAACAATTAAGCTCAAAGAGCATCAAGGATCCTTCATTTCAACCCTGACCTACAAATATTCTCCTTTATTAACTGTAATTTAGTTGAGCTCAGTGAGAATAAATTGGTTTACCCATGTAATGTTAGGGCAGGATGGTTACATAGCTGGCTGGAGTAAAATGTTATGAAATATATCATAGTTATGAAATTATTACAGGTAAACTTTAGTGATCTGTATTTATATTTAAAAGACTAAAATAATCTAAATGTAATGATGTGAATAAGGGTCCATTTTCTAGAATAATATATAGTTATTGTTAGCAATGTATAATTTTTTCCTATCTATAAAAAATAGCAATAGCACTTAGACTTATATACTGCCTCATAGTGCTCATTTTACTGACTAGGTAAACATACAGGAAGCAAAGGGAACTATCAACGGTGATATGCAAGGAAAAATCTTTACAAAAATTCCTGTTTAGAGAAATGTCTTATTCTTAAAACATATCTTATGACTTTTTTAAAAAATGAAAATTATTTTATTTTAATAGATGTGTGGTATATATATAAAATGTAAGCACTAATATTCAGGAACTAATCTGAAATATGTTGATTTGCTACTTGTGTTTAACAGAGGATTTTACTCCAGTTCCATACAAGACAGCACCTCCTCTGAAAATAGAAAGAGTGATTCCTCCGTATAGTGGTTTTGGATCTGAAGAAGACTCTCTTTGCTCTTGCCTTGGCTTACTTCCTAAACCTCCCCAAAAGGACTTCAAGAAATTCATGGAAAAAGACAGGTATCTGAATAAAAGTGCTACTCAGAACCTTTTTTCTCCATTTGAATGAGAGACAGGAAGAGATGGTCATTTTTTTCATAATGTCAAAACAAATGGACAATTGTAGCAGGCATATTTTCTGTCTGGTAGACAACAAATCCTATTAGCAAAGTTTTGATCTCCTAATATTGATCTCCTAATATATTTTCATTAATATCAAATATGTATAATAAAATTCTAAGAACCACCATAGTCCACTTATCTCTCCTGGCCTCTACTCTGTAATCATTTATATATCCTATATCAGTGATGGCAAACCTTTTTCACCTCAAGTGCCAAAAGCACAAGTGGGTGCACTATTGCGCTCACTCATGTGCCTACCTCCATAACTTGATGCCCCCCGCTCCGTGCCCCCTGCACATGCGCACATGACCACCACCACCCACCCCTGCTGCCCGTGCATGTGCGCACTGCTTTCTTGGAGCCTGAGGAGGGCGAGAACGGCCTCCCTGCCCCCCCAAGGCCCTTTGGAGGCCAGAAACAGCCCGTTTTCTGACTTCTGGTTTGCATGTTTGGCTGTTTTTCACCCTCCAGAAGCCTCGAGAGCGAAAACCAACCCAACACGCAAACCGGAAGTTTAGGAACGGACTTCCGGGTTGCCCAGAGGGCCATTTTTCACCCTCCGGAGGCTTCAGGGAAGCCTCTGGAGGGCAAAAAGCATCTGAAAATGAAGGCCTAAATCAGCTGGGCAGCGTGCACATGTCCGCTGGAGCTGACAGGGCAACACCTCACGTGCCCTCAGAAATAGCTCCGTGTGTCACCTGTGGCCATAGGTTTGCCATCACGGTCCTATATCATGCTCTATTTTGCAACGTAGTCTGGAATTTACAAAGCAATTTTTGGAATTAGGACATCTGAATCATTATATACTGCATGGGTAAATTTTGTGAATTAATGGAGAAATCCTTGCTATGGAATTTCCCCACAGATTTGAATTCTTTCCTTATAGAGGACAATTACAAATCAGTATGGTTCATGATCATCTCCCCAAAACTTCCTAGGAATATTTTTTGAGCAATCAAACTCCTTTTTTCAAATATATTTATATTATGTAACTGTCCCTAAACTCTGAAGAGCACTAATTTTAGTATGCTGCAATGTACTTCCCACAGCAGTTTTGGACGCCCAACATTGAATTAATATAAATCCTGACTATGGGATGTTATTTTACAAATTGAAATTATCTGTTTCTCCAGGTAAAGAGAAAATGAAACAATTTTGAAAGTCTTTTCTTCTGCTTTTTCAGACAAGGCCTTGAAAGCAATATTTTGCGGTTCCTTGCACAACATATTACTTCTGATCCCATCGCTAAGGATCGGAAGTTCATTATTTCTTATTTTCTAAGTGATGACACAATATCAGTGTTTGAACCTCCTCAAAGAAATACAGGTAAGATAATAATTCTGTTACAAGCAACTCTGTTAATGAAGAGGATAGAGATTGTCCTTTACTTACAACTGTGATTAGGACTGAATTTCTGTCACTAAGTGATGCAGTCTAAGGCATTAGTGCATTACTTAGCAAAACCAATCCCTGCAATCCTTGTTGTTTTTGTTATCTGAATTCCACAGTTGTTGCATTGGATATAAAATCTACACATCCCTGTTAAAATGTCAGTTTTGAGATGTAAAAAAAATATTAGACCGAGATAAATCACTTCAGATTTTTTCCACCTTTAATATAACATGTAAGCCATACAATTTAATTGAAAAACAAACTGAAAACGTTTGGAGAGTGGGGTGGATTAAAAACAAAAAACTTACAATAATATGGTTGCATAAGTGTGGACACTCTCTTATAAATAGGAATGTTTTGGTAGTATGTGAGCTCTTATTATTTGGTCAGATCTGTTTTGGTAGTTTGGGGGGAATGATATTTTATCATATGTAAGTATATAGATATATAGGTAAATGTTTTCAAGTTAAAGATGTAGCGGTTATATTACATCACTTATTTCAAAATCATCTGACAATGGGGGGAAAATATTGATCACCGTATTTTTCAGAGTATAAGACGCACCTTTTTCCCCTCAAAAAAGAGGCTGAAAATCTGGGTGCACTTATACACTGAATACAGCATTTTTTGCCTCCCGAAATTCCGCCCCTTCACCAAAATGGTCATGCAAAGCCTGTAGAAGGTTTTCAGAGAGCTCCTGGGGGCTGGGGAAGGCAGAAATGAGTGAAAAACGGGCCATTTTTTGCTCAATCCCCCCCCCCCCCAGCCCCCATGAGTACTCAATAAGCCTCCTAAAGGCTATGCATGCAATTTTTTTGACAGAAAATGGGCCTGTTTTCATCAAAAATGGGCCGTTTTCTACTAGTTTTTTGTGGGGGCCACCCCCCAGGAACACTCTGCAAGCCCCCTAAAGGCTATTCATACCTTTTTTGGGGAGGTTTGCAAAGTGGAAAAACTTTTTTTTTTAAATTGCCTCTTCAAAACCTTGGTGCATTTTATACTCCGGTGTGTCTTATACTCCGAAAAATACAGTATATCAGGCATAGAAATAGTCAAGAGAATTCTATTCAATGACTGGAAATGTATTATCCCAGATATCAAAAGCTGGATTCAAGAAATCCATAACATTAATTTTTGAAAAGGCTGTTTTTTTCTACTCATTAAAAAATGACACAATGGATTTTATTGGCATAGATTTTATAATATCTTACAACACATATATAGAATGTATAATCTGACACATTGTTATTAAATTTAATAAGAATGTTCCATTTCTTATTTTATTCTTTTTATTTTATTTTTGTTTAGGTGTCATAACTTATATTGTAACTTGTATTATTGGAAATGTGTATTAATTTCTATCTTTTTGCATTGCAATAAAATTATAAAATAAAATTCAAATAATTTGAGTTAATGTTTTCCTAATTTGAATCCAGTCTGCTGTAATCCTAGTTTCTCCCAAAGGGATGGTATGATTCTCAGTTGCTCATGAAAACTTTTAAAAATTGTGAGTTTGATCACTGTGCTGAAATAAAAGAAGAATGTTGTTTGATTATGTTAATATCATGAATATAACAAGAAATCTGGGGCAAGGAGGAAATGAATGTTAATGATTGTTATGTTAATGATTGGCTATGAAAAATTCAATATGAGTGAGTGAAATGTATGAATCTTGTTTTATTTTCATGTATGACTTACATTCAAAATATCTAGTATGGTTTTCTCATTATAGGAGTAATTGGTGGGAAATTCTTGGAAAGAAGTCGCATTAAAAAGCCTGGGCAAGAGCTTTATAAAAGTGAGCCATCTGAATACTACACAGCTAAGGACCTGTTTGTTGGAGCTAAAGTGTGTTTCCATGGCCACGTCCTTCTTTTGGTGGATGCTGATGAATATGCTTTCAACTACATGGAGAAGCATGCAAATGAGGCAAGCTATATTTGCT
Source organism: Natrix helvetica (assembly GCF_964273705.1). Taxonomy (NCBI): domain Eukaryota; kingdom Metazoa; phylum Chordata; class Lepidosauria; order Squamata; family Natricidae; genus Natrix; species Natrix helvetica. The sequence goes on from NC_138550.1 coordinate 59,824,964, forward strand.
AATCCTTATTTGTCTTTGCAGGCATATGTGATTTTATTATCTTGCCTAAATAAGGGTGGCTCTGAAGATCTTTGTTTATATGTTGAGGATGAAAACAGCCATCATTGTTTGATTTTGTTAAAAAAAAAAGTTCTATGAGTAACTCATGCCACATTCATTGTGAGTTTGGTAAATGCCATGGAGTTTATTTTGTGCCTGATGACTGAAGTTTACAGACTGATTTTTCATAATGTTCTAATCCTACCTTTGTTTTAAGAAAGGAATAATAATAGTAACAAAAAAGGGAACTACTGATAAGGGCTGTGTTGTACCAGTTTATTTTCCTATACAAAATGCAAAGGAGCTAAAAAGCTAAGCAAACAAAATCCCTCAGAATATTTGATAATTGTTATGACTGCTTGTTTGCTATAGTATTCATGTAAAGCCTATTGGATAAAGAACAGCTAAACAATGAAAAGATAAAACTAGCCTGATGAAAAATTTGGCAGAATTGTAAGGATTTTTTTTTTACTTTTTACTTTTAATCCAGAAACTAAACAGTATTATATATTATTTCTATTTGATGCTTATAGCTACTTGATGTATTCTGTTGAAGTAGACTTATTTTAATAGCCATATGTTGTGATAACATTTTCTCAAATTAGAAAAGAATTTACAATGCCATTGTACAAATATATACAAGTGAAAATAAGAAATACTAAAATTCATATCCATTTTAAACATATTGGAGATCATGCTACAATTGTTGCCCAACAGCATAGATCTGATGTGTCTTAGCTTTTGTCTTGAATGCAAATTAGATGCAGGACAAAATGGTATCTCACTTTTTAAAACCATTACCATTTGTTTTTGCCAATTATTTGTATTAGTGCACAACGAATGTTTTTAGATTTTCTCACTCACTGGAAACTATTGGTATTTTCAGTAGGAAAATATTGAATATCACTAGGAGAGCAGAGTAAAGCAAGTACAAGTCTTACAAAGATTAGTCTAATTTCTTAAATTTAAAATTTAAAGATAAATTATATCATAACATAGTTTCATAATTTCTTCACCATATGGTGAAATTGTACTTGACATCCAGAACTGGCATCATTGGGTAAGTCCAAGTTCTGTGCAAGCTGTTTGTTCTGTTCAGTTCTTTAACTTCTGGTTTTTGTTTTCTGAACTCTAGTAATAACATTTTCATATTAACAATCTGACAAATTGTCTTGCTTTCAAGGTAATATTGCCTGGATATGTTTTGCTGTCTGAAATCCTCACAGAACAAGCCAATAGTTATAAAAATACTAAGTTTCTAAAATACCTTCTCCCTAATACTTTGGGGGGGAGGGCTTCAAGATGGTTTTTGATTCCTAGTAACTAGTCCTTGCAATTTTCTTGGAAAAGAATTTTTTGAAATGGTTTGCCATTGCCTCCTTTCTAGTATTGACAAGAGTAGCTGGCCCAAACTTACCCAGCTGATTTCATGCCTAAGGCAGGATTAGAACCAATACTCTTCCAATTTCTAGCCTGATGCCTTAACCTCAGCCATTAAATTGGCTCTCCATTAATGCTATTATCCATGCTAAAACTCAGGAAAGAGCAGTGGTGAGATGCAGATTGAAACTGCTGACTTTCCATATAAGAAAACTGGGAGAGTACATGTGCAGTCTGACAGTATATTGGCAAATGATTCTGAAGTAAATCCTGGCATTCTTAATAAGTAGTAATTTGGAATGTAATTCAATGGATATACGTCATAAGGAAAAAATAACTTTGTGTCATTAGAATTCAGTCTTGCACCATATAGTATTAGGTTAAAAGATACAGCAAAATCAACCTTGAACCTCCCTCTTTTTTTTTCTAGTATGCTATGGCCAATATTAACGTAATCCTGAACAAATTGAAAGTTATAGGAGAACCTCGGTCAAGAGAGATTAAACAGATTTTTGCAGCCGCTGATCCTCAGAACACTTACATGATCGATTATGATGAGTTCAGGTAAGATTCGAAGCATCCAAGCAAATAGCAATTTAATTCATTTAAATTTTAATATGGCATATATGAATTTGGCTGAGAGAGTGATTGAACCAAACTTACCCAGCTGGCTTTCATGACTGAAGCAGGACTTGAACTCATGATCTCTTTTGTTGTATTAATTCTGTCAGAGTCTCTTGTTTATGAAGATAGAGAAATAGAGGGAGATAATTAATTTAGCTATAGATGTTCTCTGTTGCATGGGCCACAAAAACTAGTACAAAGTATTTTGTAATGCTACCACAATTCTTATGTAGAAAATTGTTAAACAAAATGAGCTTTCTAACATATGAGCTATTATACTCTTAACTATTCATCCATTTAGCCAGCATGTTTTGTTTTAATTGACCCTATTATGAAAGATTTTTCCCAGAGCAGAAAAGGCAATTAAACCTTGGTCATTCTATACATAGATCAAAATGTTTGTTCATAATTATAGGCAATATTGTAAGTTCATAACAATATATTTCAAAAGTACCTTTCCAAAAGCCTTCCATTAACACCACGGTCCTTGCATACTTTAAGTACCTTCAGTAAATAACAAAATGCAGGTGAATTCAACATGCCATTTTTTAACCCTATGCTTTTCCAGTAGAGTAGAGGGAGGGGTCACGCGTGGGTTTAACACAGCCTGATTGGTCCATTAAACTGAGAGAAAACTTCTTAACCTTCTGTCTCTCTTATTGGTTCCCAGTTTCCTCTCAGTCCTTTGGTCGAAGCACTGTGTTTTGGTTCTCTAGACAGGAAAATTTGGCTAATTTCGATTAAATCTACTAGATAAGGTAAATTTGGACTTCTAATTTGATCAATCGGTTATCCTAAACTTTAAATTTGGTGGCTGTGCCCAAACGGACGGTTTCGTGCCTGTCCTCAGCAGCCAGGGAGAGCCCCGTGGGGCGTTCTCTCTCCCTCCTCGCGGGCCGGGTGCCTGGACATATTCCCGGGTCTCCGGGCGTGCTGGGCGTCCACTTCAGCCCCAGGAGCCGGAAAACGCCGCCCGCAATGTCTCCAGTCGAAATCGGGCCAAATTCATGCCGTAGCACCTCCGAAGAGCGCCAAAAGACCGTTCAGCTACATGCGGCCCTCCGACCGAGTATTTTGGTGCTAGCCTTCCTTCCGGAGCCGTGTGCACTCTGCAAAGGCCCCAGCATTCCGACAAGGCGCGAGAGCAGCCACGTGCGCCAGGCCGAAGATTTTAACAGAGGCTCCGCGCGCTCGAGATGAGAAAAAGGGGCGATCTGAAGGCCACGCCAGAGACAGGGCCTACATCTCTGTTGATTGACGAGCTCCATGAGGCCCAGGGCGGAAGACACGTGAGTGGGGCGATGGCGGCGTGTGCAGAGCCGGCGCAGGCTACCTCTGCCCAGGCCCCAGAAGACAGAGAGGCCCACCCTGACCAACCGGGGGCCAGGTCCTCTTCCTCTAGGCCTCAGTGTCCGGGGACGCAGCAGACAAGATGAAGCCGGAGGATAAGCGGGCTGAATTAATCCTACACAAAAACTTCAACGCTTCCGCATGGGCAGTTAGAGCGGCAGCCATAGCGTCGTATTTTAACCTTACCACGGTGATGTGGCTCCGCCAGCTCCAGGATCGAATTCCGATCCAGGACGACCGTCTCCACCAGGACATTACAAAGTTCCTAGCAGCTTCGCAGTATTCGGCCGACGTGACTCTAGACGCGCTTAAGTTCGCCTCTGGTGCCTTCGCCACATCTGTCTCCTCCCGTCGCCTCCTGTGGCTTCATAGTTGGCAGATGGACAATAAGGCAAAGTGGAACTTTGCCGCTGCACCCTATGCAGGACCCAACCTTTTTTGGGCGACTCTGGATCCCATCTTGGTGGAAAACAAAGATAAAAAGAAAGTTATGCCTTCCGCCACCAAGAAACCGAAATCCCGTCCTCATCCGTACTGTAGGCCCTCATTCAGGGCCCCTGACCACGAGCAGCAACAGCGATATCCTTCTTACAGGCAGGACAGGCATTATTCCCAGCCTCCTTACCAGGACTGTAACAGGTTCCAGTCTCAGTCCAAATGGCCCTTTTGTGGGGGAGGCGGCCGCTCCTTCCGCAGGGGGAAATGACTCGAACCCGAGCCCTTCCATCGGTGGCTGTCTGGCAATGTTTGCGGACCAGTGGGACGGGATCACCACAGATGCCTGGGTCACGGCCACCGTCCGGTTCGGCCTGAGGCTAGAGTTCCTCATCGACCCCCCAAGATTCTTCAGAACCTTCCCCCCCTCCAGAAACCTGGAGCGACGCCATCTGATGGATCTCGCCATAAAACATCTGCTAGAGATCCGGGCGGTGGAGGCGGTTCTGGCCGCGGAACGTGGGTGGGGTTACTACTCCCACCTGTTCGTAGTTCCGAAGAGCTTGGGGGGTTGGAGGGCAATTCTGGACCTCAAGGATTGAACCGGTTCCTTTCACGGTTCCTTGAACCGTTTCAAGATGTCTTCCCTGAAATTCATCCTTCAGGGCATTTGGCGGGGGGATTATCTGGCCTCGGTGGATCTGACGGAAGCTTACCTCCACATCCCCATCCTCCAGTCCCACCGCAAGTACCTTCGATTCTCCCACGGGAGGTGTCATTATCAATACCAAGCCCTCCAATTCGGTCTGGCCTCGGCCCCCCGCACCTTTACAAAAGTCCTGGCGGCATTGGCAGCTCACCTGCGCTCGGTGCCAGTGAGACTCCAATGCTACCTACACGACGTCCTTGTTCAGGCAGATTCCCTCTCCAGGACAAAGTTGGATCTTCGCCTCACCATTCGTTGCCTCCAGTCCTTGGGGTTTTCTGTCAACTTCCCCAAAAGCCATCTGTCCCCTTCCAATCAGATCCTTCACCTAGGGACAGTCATAAGCTCGACTACAGGGATAGTGACTCTTTCCCCGGACCAACTTGCCAGACTTCACCAACTTGTAACCAAGGTCAGGGCAAGAAGGTCAGTTTCCATCCTGACCTTATCACAACTTCTGGTCAAGATGGTGTCCTGCATAGGGATAGTCCCCTGGGCCCGACTACACCTGCGTCCGCTTCAGTGGGCCCTGATCCCGTTCCAGAAGAAGTGGATGAGCAACTCCCTAAGGCCCCTACGCCTACCTGCGGACATACGAGCGTCTTTTCAGTGGTGGCTATCACCGGCGGTGCAGAAGGGGGGCTCGTTCTGGGAGCCAGAAAGAGTGATAGTGACGACGGACGCAAGCCTATTCGGCTGGGGGGCTGTGATGTCCTCCAACATGGCTCAGGGACAGTGGAGGGCCTCGGATCTCAGCCACAATATAAACTGGCTGGAACTCAAGGCTGCGAGACTGGCTCTGCGACACTTCAGCCAACACCTATGGGGTCAGCACGTCCTTCTCCTGATGGACAATGTCGCCACGAAGGTGCATGTGAATCGATAGGGGGGAACTCACTCCCGGGCTCTTTGGCGGGAAGCGCAGACACTCGGCTTGAGGGCGGAGAGACCTCTTTGGTGGCGGAACACATCTCGGGCGTGTCCAACCACCAGGCGGATTGGCTGAGCCGGGCGACTCTGGACAATGGCGAGTGGCAGCTAGCGCCCAAACTATTCCAGAAGATCTGTCGGAAATTCGGCACTCCTCTGGTGGACTTGTTTGCCACTCCCAGCAATTCGCAGGTGCCTCGCTTCTTTTCCCGATTCCAGACGCCAACGGCGGAGGGCACGGATGCCCTCAGGAGCAGATGGCCTCCAGGCCTGCTTTATGCTTTCCCTCCCCTTCCCCTCATTCCTGGGACTGTCAGAAAGATAGTGGCAGAGAGGGCCCTCGTCATCTTGCTCGCCCCTTACTGGCCCAGGAGACCATGGTTTGCGAACCTAGTCCAACTGTCAGTGTCTGATCCTTGGAGAATCCCTCAGGGGGAAATCGCCTTGTGTCAGGGGGTCCTGAACCATCCGGAGCCCCAGTGGGGTCCTGAACCATCCGGAGCCCCAGTGGCTCCACTTAACCGCCTGGCACTTGAGTGGTGCCGGCTGAGGAAGGTGAAGCTTTCCTCAGGGGTCATAGCTACCATTGAGGCATCCAGACGACCTTCCACCACTAGAATCTATAACTCTACCTGGGCGTTGTTTGCCAAGTGGTGCTCTCCCCTCAGCCTCAATCCCTCCGGTTCCGAATGTCTTGGAGTTCCTGCAGAAAGGCTTAGAGGATGGTTTGTCCCACAATACTCTACGGTGCCAAGTGGCGGCCCTGGCCACGGTGCTAGGGGAGAGGGTTCCCACACGCTCTCATATTCCCCCCTTGTAAAGCGATTCCTCAAAGGGGCGGCGAATATCAGGCCGTTGCCGGTCCACAGATTCCCGACTTGGGACCTTTCCCTAGTCCTTAAGGCCCTGACGGGAGCTCCGTTCGAACCCCTGCGAACAGTTCATATGCGTTTGCTCACCCTTAAGGTGGCTTTTCTGGTAGCCGTTACCTCGGCTAGGCGCATATCGGAGTTGGGGGCGCTATCATCCCGGGACGATCTCTGTCTTTTCCACCAGGACAGGGTAGTCCTTCGCCTTGACCCAACCTTTCTCCCGAAGGTGAACACACCTTTCGATAGGGCCCAAGAGATCATCTCACCTAACTTCTGCCCTAATCCGTCGCACGAGAGGGAGCATCTATGGCACAAGCTAGATGTCCGCCACGCTCTCCGTATTTATCTGAGGCGGACAGAGGGGATCCGTAAGACAGAGGCACTCTTTGTGTCTTTCCAGCCGGGGGTTCTTGGGACTAAGGTTTCCTCCGCCACTATTGGCAGGTGGCTGTGACAGGCCATTGTCGCGGCTTATGAGGCTTCTGATCAGGTTCCCCCTTCGGGTATTATGGCGCACTCCACCCATAGTGCCGCTACGACTGCGGCTTGGGCTACCAGGGCTCCGTTTGAGGACATCTGTCGGGCGGCCACCTGGGCTTCCCCGACCCCTTTCATATGCCATTACCGGCTAGATCTCTACGCCTCGGCTGAGGCGTCCTTTGGCCGGAGGGTCCTTCAGCGGGTGGCGGCCATTCCTCCCCCTGGGCCCCAGTCTTCCCCCCCCCTTGGATGTAGCTTAGGTATGTCTCTCGCGTGACCCCTCCCTCTACTCTACTGGAAAAAGAACGTTGGTCTTACCTGAATGTGTCTTTTAAGTAGAGTAGAGGGAGGGGTCACATCCCGCCCTAGATAGTTAGACAGGGACTGGGTGGGGGAGGAACGGGTGGCCCCGGGGGCTTGTCCCTTGTTTGATTTTCAGATGCAGACTTTCGACATCAAGGAAACTGGGAACCAATAGGAGAGACAGAAGGTTAAGAAGTTTTCTCTCAGTCTAATGGACCAATCAGGCTGTGTTAAACCCACGCGTGACCCCTCCCTCTACTTAAAAGACACCTTCAGGTAAGACCAATGTTCTTTTACATCGGGGGTGTCAAACCCGCATCATCATGGCGGCGTCACGTGACATATTGAGACTTTCCTCCCCCCTTTGTTAAATTGGGTGGGGGCGGGGCCAGCACATGACATATCTGGCCCGTGGCCCACGAGTTTGATAACCCCTCCTTTACATGATTGAAGCTGAAATGTCCTTTAACAAGAGGCCCTATCAGGAACCTGAAGAAAGTTCATGAATCAGGCAATTCCTTCAGGGTCACCCTATACAATTAATCCTCCACTTGCGACCACAATTGAGCCCCAAATTTTCATTGCTAAACAAGGCAGCTGTTAAGTAAGTTGTGTCTCATTTTATGACTTTTTTTTGCCACACTTGTTATTTGAATTAATGCACTTGTTAAATGAATTGTGCAGTCATTAAGCTGATATGGCTTTCTCCATTGATTTTGCTTGTTGGAAGTCAGCTAGGAAGGTTACAAATAGTGATCACATGATCTTGGGACAGTGCATTTGTCATAAATACATGCCAGTTGCTAAGTGCCTGAATTTTAAGAACATAACTATGGGGACAGTACAACAGTTATATATGTGTGGCAACCAATCATATATCACTTTTTTCAGTGCCATTGTAACTTCAAATGATCACTAAACAAATGGTTGTAAGTTGAAGGCTACCTCTATAGATTTGTATTCCAAGGGAATCAGATTTACCATATTTTGGTCTATAAGACACACTTCTTCCCCACCCCCCCAAGTGGGTGGAAATGTTTGTGCGTCTTATACAGTGAATGTTGCCAAAGCTGCGCCCACCTGCCAGCCACCACCCTTGGGCCTCTGCCTCCCTCCCAGCAGTTTGCTTACTTGCAGCAAACAGCCTGGTCAGTTTCAGTACAGCCTGATTTAGCACAAGCAGCTGATTGGCGGTTAGATCTGCCTCCCAGAATACCACCTATCAGCTGTTCCAGGCTGCGGGGATCGCCACCGCCCATCACTGCCATCACCATTGCCACCTATTGTCGCCTCCAGGCCCCCCATTTTTGACCTCTCCCTGTCCTGTTTTCAGCCTCTAGGCCCCCCATTTTCAGCCTCCACACACCCCATTTTCAGTCCTTTCCAGTTGGTGGGGGTTGCCACTGCTGCCTATCCCCGCCACCTGGAAATGGGCCGAAAATGGGACGCAATCTAACTGCCAATCAGCTGCTCGTGCTAAGTCAGGTTGCGCTGAAGCTGACCAGGCTGTTTGCTGTTTCCTGAAAGGAGGCAAATTGCTGGGAGGCAGAGGCAGATTTTTTTTTCTTGTTTTCCTCCCCAAAAGCTAGGTGTGTTTTATAGTCAGGAGCGTCTTATAATCCAAAAATACTGTATCTTATAAGAAGATATATGTTGAATCTATTTTGATTATGCTGCTATAGTGAAATAAAGTGTGAAAGTCATGTGTGAATATTACTGTAACTGTGAGCGTTCCTTATTATTGGAAAATCATACTGTTCTTGAACAAATATGCATAAGTCTTTATAAAATAATTCTGTCCTGTTATGAGTTAAAACAATCTTATTTTCAAATCAGTGCCTTTCAGTAAGACACAGTGCAATCATTTTATCACTATTGGAATACAACTTCTAATGTAGGAATATACCGTATTTTTCGGAGTATGAGACGCACCTTTTTTCCTCAAAAAAGAGGCTGAAAATCTGGGTGCGTCTTATACACCAAATACAGCATTTTTTGTCTCCTGAAGCCCTGCCCCTCCTCACCAAAATGGCTGTGCATACCCTTATGGAGGCTTTCAGAGAGCTCCTGGGGGCTGGGGAGGACAGAAATGAGCAAAAAAACAGGCAATCCCCCCCCCCCCCCCCGGCTCCAGCAGCACTCTATAAGCCACCATAAGGCTATGCATACAATTTTTGGACCAAAAATGGGCCTGTTTTTGCGAAAAAAGGTCCATTTTTGCTCGTTTTTGCCCCCCCCCCGAGAACGCCCTGCAAGCCCTCCCCAAGGCTATTCATGCCTTTTGGGGGGGAGGGAAAGGGGCCTGTTTTTGTGAAAAAGGGGCCGTTTTGGGGAGGTTTGCAGTGCAAAAACTTTTTTTTCCTTTTGGAAAGCTCTTTAACTGATTGATGAGAATTACATTGATCAAGTGCTGTGCCAGCAGAAATACCTACCTATCTACTGTATTTCTCTCTCTCTCTCTCTATCCCTCTACCTACCTACCTACCTACCTACCTACCTACCTACCTACCTACCTACCTACCTACCTACCTACCTACCTATTCTCTCTCTCTCCTTACCTATCTACTGTATTTCTCTCTATCTCTATTTCTCTCTATCGCTGTACCTACCTACCTACCTACTCTCTCTCCCTACCTATTTATTGTATTTCTCTCTATCTCTGTTTCTCTCTATCCCTCTCCATCCCTCCCTCCCTCCCTACTCTCTCTCTCTCCCTACCCATCCACTGTATTTCTCTTTATCTCTATTTCTCTCTCTACCCCTCTACCCACCTACCTACCTACTCTCTCTCTCCCTCCCTATCTACTGTATTTCTCTCTATCTCTATTTCTCTCTCTCTATCCCTCTACCTACCTACCTACCTACATACACTCTACCTACCTACCTACCTACCTACCTAGTGTATTTCTCTCTCTCTCCCCCTCTACCTTCCAACCTACCTTCTCTCTCTCACTCCACCTATCTATTGTATTTCTCTCTATTTCTCTCTCTCCATACCTCTACCTACTTACCTACCTACCTAACTACTCTCTCTCTCCCCCTACCTATCTACTGTATTTCTCTATATCTCTATTTCTCTCTCTATCCCTCTACCTACTTACCTACTTAACTACTCTCTCTCTCCCTACCTATCTACTGTATTTCTCTCTATCTCTTTCTATTTCTCTCTCTATCCCTCTACCTACCTACCTACCTACCTACCTACCTACCTACCTTCTCTCTCCCTACCTATCTACTGTATTTATATACCTACCTCTAGCTACCAACCTACCTACTCTCTCCCTCTCTCTCTCTCTCTACTGTATTTCTCTCTATCTCTTTCTCTCTATCCCTCTCCCTACCTCCCTACCCAACTACTCTCTCTCTCTCTCTCCCTACCTATCTACTGTATTTCTCTCTATCCATCTCTTTCTCTCTCTCTATCCCTCTACCTACTTACCTACCTAAACACACACACACACACACTATTTCTCTCTCTCTCTTTCCCTTCATCTACCTACCTACCTAACTACTCTCTCTCCCTATCTACCTACTGTATTTCTCTTTCTCTCTCTCTATTTCTCTCTCTCTATCCCTTTATCTCCCTACCTACCTAACTAACTACTCTCTCTCTCTCCCTACCTACCTACTGTATTTCTCTATCTCTCTTTCTCTCTCTCTTTCTCACTCTATATCCACCTACCTACCTACCTACACACTCTCTCCCTCCCTATCTACCTACTGTATTTCTCTCTCTCTCTCCCTTTATCTACCTACCTAACTGCTCTCTCTCTCTACCTATCTACTGTATTTCTCTCTATCCCTCTCCCTACCACACCTACCTACTCTCTCTCTCTCCCTACCTATCTACTGTATTTCTCTCTCTCTCTCTATCTCTTTCTATTTCTCTCTCTCTATCCCTCTACCTACCTACCTACCTACCTACCTACCTACCTTCTCTCTCTCTCTCTCTCTCTCTCTCTCCCCCTTTATCTACCTACCTACCTACCTAACTACTCTCACTCTCTCTTCCTACCTACCTACTGTATTTCTCTCTCTCTCCCTGTCAATCCCTCTATCTACCTACCTACTTTTTTAAAAAATTTGCCTCTTCAAAACCTTGGTGCGTCTTATACTCTGAAAAATAAGGTAGCTTCAGTTATTGAAGTTGACTATTGTTTAGTTTGTCATTCCTGACCACTGTAGAGTTTTAAGAAAACTAGAACTTTGCTTCATCCCTTTTCTTTAGAAGTAGACAGAATAATTTTAGAGATAATACTATCTCTCAATCACCCTGATGCAGATGTTTTGTTGTTTATGATCCAAAGAAAAATAATTTGGAGTTGTCCAGAGAAAATAAAAGTTAAAAAAAAGTTCCTATCCTCAAATGTGCACAATCTAAATATCAGTAAATAATATATAGTTTAGAATTCCAAATTTAACTAAAGTGGATTGTGCAAGTTTTAAGTGTCATTCTTGGTTTATTAAACTTGCATCTTTATCTTTATTTCCATATTATAATTCCATAGATCTTATCAATATTATGAAAAGCAATCCTAAACTGAGTAGGTAAAAGTTCAGAAATTGACATATTGCCATGATATTTTTTCCATCTCATTATTTTATGAAACTCATGGTGAAAAACAAGCAGTATAATGTCCAGCAAAAGATAGGCAATACAAATTTCAGCAGTATTTCATTTTAGGTAATTTTAGACCAGATTAATGCCTGATTTGAGAGTCGAAACTTTCTAGAATGCTCTACAGGATGGCAGTTTATGGACTATAATATTCTTTTGAATAGTTTCTCAGTTGGATTGAGTTTTAGGAATAGAGTGTTATGGCTGCTTTAATCTTATCTGGAAGATGTATCTCAAAAATTCTGGAATTTTTGCTGGGCCCTGTGACCCTTAGTTGTACAGTACTTATCTTCTGTATTTAATATCTGTGTTAAACACTAGAAATGACCTATAAAGTTTTTGCTACAGTGCTATTAATATGAAGATTTCAAATGGCTGTGCCCCTCTTTTTTAATCTATAAACTCTTTGGAAACTGAAAAACTGGTGGTAGTTAGATAGCTATGGTTGAACGGAGTAAAGTTTAATTGGGACAAAGAAGTGTTTCAAATAAGGAATTATTAATTTGATAGAGGGATTCAATTACCATTGGATGAGGTAATACAATTTGGAGCATCCATCAGTTTAGGCTTATACTTCAACTGTGAGTTAGTTAAGAGAAATGGAATCCATCTCAGTAATATAGCCTGTAAACATATTTTTTTTTATTCGAAAAGTTTAGTTTATACAAAATTCAGAATTTTGTAAATTTATTTTTGTTGGGCCTAAACAGGTTGTATTACAGTAATTCAGGAGCAGTTGCATCAGTTGACAATACATTTCAAGGCAGTATTAAAATACTAATACTTTCTTAAAAGCCCTAAAATTATTGGAATGAGATTAGTTAAAAGTCCACACAAAAATCTGCTTATGTTATTTGTTTACCTTCAGAACCCATGTTTATTAAAATCAATAGAGTTGATAGGGGTAGCAGTAAAATAAGTGTTATCCAATATAATTTCTTTCCTTTAGGTATATAGATGTCACTATCAGTGATTGCTTATAACAGCTTTTAAAGCATAGTTGCTCTCTGTGCTTTGAGGTCTGAATGTTTTCTCAAAGAAAATTAATCAGTGTGCTCCCTATCTGAATGAAAAGGCATTGTGAAAAATTTAGTCCAGTAATATATTGACTACGGATCTCCGCTCCTTCCGTCAGAAACTTAAAACCCACCTATTCCAGCTAGCCGGCTTGGCCTAATTCCACCTATCCCACCTCAGTTCTATTTCTAAATTTTTAAAATTGGTTTTAAGGTTTGTTTTTAATTTTTATAAATTGTACAGGGGTTGTTTAATGTGATTTTTATCTATGTGTTTGATTGTCATATGTTTTAAATTTATTCCTGTACACCGCCCCGAGTCCCTCCGGGGAGAGGGGGCGGTCTAGAAATTCGATAAATAAATAAATAAATAAATATTAGTAATGAATGTTATTATTTTTAAAACAATACTGTGTGTTCCCTCATTGGGCATTTTAAGATAAAAACAGTTTTTTTAATTACCAATTCTAATCCAATTTGCCTCTGGAAAATCCAGTTATAAGAACTAAAATGAATAAATATATAGTAAGTAAACAAACAAACAAACAAATAAGAATATATGTAGGTTGCTGTTGACACTTGGTGTTCAAACAAATTAGCCGTCAGTCCAAGTTTACATACCATTCATAAGAGACAGTAAAAAAGCTAAAGAAGCTAAGAAGACCACAGCATATTCTCTCAGCAGCCAACACCAAAATGAAAAGGAATAACACCAGACAAGCAATTAAGCAGTAAACAAAACCCTAATCAAGAAACTACCATAGAGAACACCTAACTCCATCAACACTTGCAGGGCAAGTATTATGCTGTACATATATAGGGAGCAAGCCCCAAGCACACTAACACTGATGATGTTACCTAGTCAGGTAATGAAATTTCTGCAATCAAACAACAAAGCTCTTAGAACAGCTAGGATGCCACAAATAAATAAATACTTTTTCTGTTGCTAAGCCTTCCTTCCAATTTAAATTGGGTATCATGCATCACAAAGAACTAATAGGGAAACTCTCAGAAGCACAATTACAATGGGATAATGAACCTTCCTTCATAATTGCTAAGTGCTTCCTTCTTTATAGAAAAACCAAACATGATATTTTTACACAAGATACTAGTCATAAAGTATGTTTTAAGTGCCATTGCGATACATATAATATAGACATTTTCCGCTCCATTATAGAATTAGATATTCTTTCATTTCTGCTGGCATTAGAAAGAGCTGTATTTTACTGTGAATGACACACATAAAACATTCTGCATACTATACATACACTACTCTAGAAAAACTGGTGAACGGATGGATGGACTAATGTTTTAATTTACTTTTCTTTTTTAGAAATGTGTTATTGAATATCTCAGATGGAAAATTATCAGAACATGAAATTATGACTATTGGGCGATATTACAGCGTAAGAGGGGAGAATGAAATGGATGCCACTTATCTTCTGGCAGTGTCCCAGGAAAATCTCAAGAAAAATAATTTTGAAAATTTTGGCCAGCTGTTGGCAGCCTTGGCATACAGTGATCGGGAAAAGTAAGACCTTCTTCTAATATCAAATCTGCATGGTTTAATTCTTATTAACCCCAATCAAATAAAATAGGAGCTGTCTTTCCCCTCATGTCAAGTCAATGTGTGTGGTGGAAAGTTTAAGCCTTCTATCTCAGAGGATTGACACTGGAAATAGCTTTTCTCCATGTCAGCCTTCCTGTCATGGGAGAAGAAATTACTCTCACTCCTGCCTTCCTTCCCATTTAAATCGGTTATCATGCACTACAAAGAACTAATAGGGAAATTCTCAGGACAATTACAATGGGATAATCAACCTTCCTTCATAATTGTACATCATTCAGCCTAAGTAATAAAAGAAAACAATTGTCAATGACTGCCCTTTGGCATATAAGACATATATGCATAATATAAGACCTCCATGAACTGTAAGCCATATGGATTTATTAATACTCTGATTTAGATAACTGAAGGGTTTTTTAAAACTTTATATTGAACCAAAGCAAAAGTTGAGGTTTGTTTTTTAATATGCTAAAAAGGCATGGAATAGTAGTTACAATTTTCTTAACCTTTCTAGTATGCTTCAAAATGTTTGTTTTTCTAAATATCCTATAGCAGTGATGGCGAACCTTTTTTGGCTCGCGTGCCAAAAATGGGAGCAGGGGGGGTCATGTGCGGGCGTGCCACACCCATAATGGTATATGTGTGACCCAGTGCGCATGCGCTCACGCCCAGCCCTCTGCTTTTGGCACGCTTTTTTCACCCTCCCCAAGCTCCAGAGGCTTTCTAGGAGCCCGGGGAGGGCAAAAACAGCTTCCCCCCCCCCGAGGCTCTCCGGAGGCTTCAGGAGCTTTCCGACCTTATGCGCAAACCGGAAGTTTAGGAACGGACTTCTGATTTGCTTGTAGGTCCAGTTTTTGCCCTCTGGAGCCTTCAGGAGGCTTCCCTGACAGCTCCGGAGGGTGAAAAATGGTCGTATGGCCAAAACAGAAGTCACTTCCAGTTTGTCCATAGGAGCGTTTTTCGTCCTCCGGAGCCTTCAGGAAAGCCGCCTGAAGGCTCTGGAGGGCAAAAAACAATCTCAAAAGAAGGCCGAAGTCAGCTGCAGTTGCCAAAATTTGTAACCTTTCCCCTACCTTTTTCCTTTGCAAAATACTAAAAAAAACAATAAAACTTTGTTTATAAAAAAAAAACCAAATGGCTCCGTGTGCCATAGATTCACCATCACGGTCCTATAGCATGAATATGGTCTGGATCCTAATACTGTTAACAAATCATATACCAACATAGTTCAATCAATATAAAACTATAGATTTGAAAGAGAAGATAAATATAAATTTGTTGGTGCAGTTACATGGGTGTTAATGTCTTAGAGCAGCTCCCAACCTTTTGAGCACACAGGACCAGTTCTGTGGACTTTTTGTGGACCAGAGAGGGCATGATTTCACCTGCTGCCTACATCCCATGGATGGGGCTTCATTTGTTTGCCTGGACCAGTTTCTGTCATGCTGCCGACTGGGGCCGGTCCATGACCGGGGGTTGAAGAACCTTGTCTTAGAGGCAAAATTCTTTAGCAAGGAGGAAGGATGAGGAAGATGGCTGCTCAGCTATGAACTGAAGGTACCCCCCCCCCAACAAATACATCACAGAAGTTATGAAGTATTGTTCATTAATGCCTGAATTGAGGATGGCACGATGGGAGGAGCTTTGGCAGGAGGTTGCTGGTGAGGGAGCCAAGTGACTGCTTGGTGAAAAGAGTGCAAATGTTCAGGAACATCTATTTTCTCTAGGGCTCAAAACCTTCTTTAAAGACAGGACCAAAAGAAATAGCTGGCACATTTGAACCAGTTTTCCTTTTCATTTTCCATCCTTTTCACATCCCTTTCTAGCACAATTCTAAACATTCTTTTAAATCATCCATCATGATTGTTTTTAATTCCAATTTTAAAATAAATAGAAAGTTATTACTTTTGTTTGCGCAGATGCGGACTGCTGGCCAGTGACAAGTGCAGGACTGTTTGCAAATCCTTCAGGCTACCATTAGCAGATGATCTTCTACGTGCTTTACTGGCTGCGTAAGTTCCAATGTAATAATTAGTATGAATAAGAGTTAAAGAATGTTTTTTTCTTCTTCTGAGAGTCACATTCCTTTTCTGATAATGTACCAGACCATCAAGACCATCTCTTTTCTTTCTACTTGTCCATCAACCACTTCTTCTTCTCTCTGTTGCTATTGGGATCAGGACAAAGGGCTAAACTATTTGATTGGAGAAGATTGTTTAAAACACAAAAAAGGGCCAAGAACCACTTAACATTTCAGTGATCTTAATATAAATGCCTCAGGCAACATGTCTGAGATGTGATGCTGAAGTAATTCCATTGTAAACTAGTAATCATTATTTGGAAGTAATTTCAATGAGAGATGGACTTTGAAAAGAGTAATGACTGACTCTTTTAGCAAGCCATAGGTTTCCTAGGGTACTTGTTCCTGTCCTCCAGTTATGAGAATCCTACCTTGTCTTAATCTATTCAGCAGGATACTTCTAAGCCTTCTTGTCAAAGATGAGTCATCAGCAGCATTCTAAGAAAAAAAAAGTCTTAAAATTGTAAAAATAGCAGGAATGGAAATATCTGTTTACCTCGAAGAGATTTTAGCAAAGAACTTCATTTTCTTGCTAAAATATATATCCAAATGTTCAGCCTTTAAACAAAAATAGATGATTATGTGGAAAAGGGGAGAAAAAGAAATAATAAGGGAAAGCAACAGTCCACACTTAGTTACAGGAGGAGGAGGAGCTTCCGGCGATGGCAGTCGCCTCCTGAAGCTCCAGAATACCACGGAGCTCAGCGATGGGCGAAAGGTTATTTCCGACCCTCATTTCCATCTGAGGGTCGGAAGTCAGTTAGCATGACCACCCTGGCCCATTTTCGACCCATTTGGGTCCGCTAGGGTGAATCAGAAGACGGGAGGGAAGGACAAAGAGCGAATGATCTGTGGAATGGGGGAGAGAGACCTGCATCGGAAATGGCGGCGTGTGTGGAAATGGCAACGTTCGGAGCGTTGTGGAGCGTTTTGGAGAGAGTGCTTAGAAAGAGGAATTGTGAGGAGAGGCTGGAAGGAAAGAGGCTGAGGCTGGAAAGAGGCTGGTAAGCTGAGGCTGGAAAGAGGCTGGTGAGCTGGACGTTTGTGACTGCGTTTTGGAGTGTTTTGGAACATGAGGCTCGAAGGGAAGAGGCTGATCGTGAGGCTGGAGGCTGGAGCGTTTTGGAACGTAAGGCTGGAGGCTGGAGCGTTTTGGAACGTGAGGCTGGAGGCTGGAGTGTTTTGGAACGTGAGGCTGGAAGGGAAGAGGCTGTCCCGCTGGTGAGGAAAGAGGTTGTGAGCTGGAAATGGCGACGTTTGTGACAGCCTTTTGGAGCGTTTTGAAACGTTTTGCAGAGAGCGACAGGAAGGAAGAAGGTGAGAACGGCTGGAAGGAGGAATGTGAGGTTGGAAGGAAAGAGACTGGTGAATGGGTGAACTGAGAGGATTGGAAGGAGCGAGCTGGTGAGCTGAGAGGTTTGGAAGGAGAGAAGGAGAGACTGGAAGGAAAGCGAGGAAAATGGAGAGAGAGGAAAAAGAAGGAGTTGGAAGGACACTGGAAGGTGAGAGGCTGGTTTCAACAGCAGCCGCTGAAAGAGCTGTCATGGATGCCAGTAACATCACTAGGACATTGGGACTATTTGGATTATACCCTAGACCATCTCTCCTCCACCCAGACCACCATTTGGTCATCTAAGAACTCTTCCCCCCCTTTTTTTTTTCTATGACTGACCACTTACCATCTATAATCATTTTGACCCCATCGTGTTTTTAAGATTCTAAGATTAAGATTATTTATTCGAGGTTTGATCTGCTCCGCCTGTGTGAGACCCCCCTCTCGCAGGCATGGCCCTTGACGCTTGCAAGGGCCCGCCTTGATGACGGGTTTATAGACCCCGAGAGGTGGAAGAAACGGAGGCTCAGGGGGTTTTTAGTTAAATGTTTTTTAAAATCTTTTAGGGGTTTAGGGGTTGGGGGGTGGGTGGGTCAGATCAGGAGCGATGACAGAGCCAGGCCACCAGGTGGGGTCACGAGCAGAAGGAGCGGAGAGGAGGAGGGGGGAGAGGATATCATTCCTATACAGGGCTCTTTGATTCCAACAGTCGTAGGAAGGGGCAGATACGAGGACAGATTAACAACTCGCAGTCGGTTGGGAGACCGTGGGTGCTGGTTACACCCGGTCGCTTGTACCAATCCCCGCGTTCTAGGTGGTCAGGATCTGCAGGCCCAGGGCCTGAGGCTGTTGTTATGCAATGCGAGGTCCGTTGTCAATAAGGCCCCCCTCATTCATGATCTAATTTTGGAGGGGGAGCCGGACCTCGCGGGAATAACGGAAACCTGGTTGGGCCACGAGGGAGGTTTACCCCTCGTGGAAATGTGCCCACCAGGTTACCAAGCATTTCACCAGCCCCGGGCCCGGGGAAGGGGCGGTGGGGTAGCAGTGATTATCCGGGAGGACTTAGAGCCGAGGGAGTCCACTGTGCCACAGACGTCCGGATGTGAATCCCTTGTTGTGAAATGGGGCCCTGGGAGGCAGTTGGGCCTGCTGATAGTATACCTGGCTCCCCGCCATACATCAGCGACCCTGCCTGAGCTCCTTGAGCTGATCGCATCGGTGGCGGTTGAGACCCCAAAACTTCTAGTGATGGGGGATTTTAACCTGCCATCGGTGGGAGAAGCATCAGAGGGGGTTCGGGAGTTCATGGCTTCCATGATAGCCATGGACCTGACTCAAATGATTCAGGGCCCGACACACGAGGGAGGTCACACCTTGGACCTTGTTTTTGTCTCTAGCCAGTGGTTGAGTGATCTGGGAGGAGTGAATTTAACCATCACTCCTCTGTCATGGTCAGATCACTCACTCCTCCGACTTGACTTCCCTGGTGCTACCCCTCGCTGCGGGGAGGCGGAACCGGAAAACACTAGATGGTTCCGCCCCAGGCGCCTGATGGAACCAGATAGGTTCCAGACGGAGCTTGGGCCACCTCCTGCAGCCCTGACCCGCCCTCGGGTAGAGGACCTGGTGGCCACGTGGAATAATGCGACTACCGGGGCCTTGAACCGGGTGGCGCCTTTGCGGCCTCTCCGGCGGCAACGATCCACCCTGGCTCCTTGGTTTACCGAGGAGCTAAGGGTGATGAAGCGCCGCAAGAGATGCCTAGAGAGTCGTTGGAGATCCTCCCGATCCGAATTTGACCGAGCACAGGTACGAGCCCATTTAAGGACGTACCTAGTGGCATTGAGAACGGCCAAATGCCAATATTGTGCCGCTCTCATTGCATCCGCAGAGAACCGCCCTGCCGCCCTGTTTCGGGTGTCCCGCTCCCTTCTGTTTCAGAGGCCGCGGGAGGCCCCTTTACAGGGTAGGGCAGAGGAATTTGGGAAATATCTGCAGGATAAAGTCGCTCAAATCCGGAAGGATTGGGTCCCCTTCAGTGGCCCAGTCGAGACGCCAATGGCGAGTCTTGAGAAACCTCTTTGGGAGGAGTTTGACTTGGTTGTCATCGAGGATTTGGACAGATTGCGTGGACGACTGCGACCTACCACATGTTTACTGGACCCGTGTCCCTCCTGGCTTGTACTGGCATCCTGGGAGGTTACACGCGACTGGCTCCTGGGCCTAGTGAACGCTTCGTTGGGTGAGGGGTCTCTTCCGGCCGCCTTGAAAGAGGCGGTGGTGAGACCCTTGCTCAAGAGGCCTTCCCTGGACCCTACGGAGCTGGCCAATTATCGTCCTGTCTCCAACCTTCCCTTTTTGGCGAAGGTTGTAGAGAGTGTGGTGGCTTCTCAGTTCCCACGACATCTGGAGGAGAATGATTATCTAGACCCGCGCCAGTCCGGCTTTCGCCCCGGGCACAGTACAGAGACGGCCTTGGTCGCGTTGGTGGATGATCTCTGGAGGGCCAGAGATAGGGGTTGTTCCTCTATCCTGGTCCTATTAGACCTCTCGGCGGCTTTTGATACCATCGACCATGGTATCCTGTTGCACCGACTGGAGGGGTTGGGGGTCCGGGGCACCGTTTTGCGATGGTTCGGCTCCTACCTCTCTGGCCGGACGCAACGTGTGTTGGCAGGGGAGCAGAGGTCGACCCTAAGCCCCCTTACTTGGGTGCCACAGGGGTCGGTCCTCTCGCCACTCCTGTTCAACACATACATGAAGCCGCTGGGTGAGATCATCCGTGGTTTCGGGGTGGGATATCATCTGTACGCTGATGATACTCAGCTGTACATTTCCACCCCGAACCACCCCAACGAGGCCGTCGAAGTGATGTCCCGGTGTGTGGAAGCCGTACGGGTCTGGATGGATGACAACCGACTCAAGCTCAACCCTTCCAAGACGGAGTGGCTGTGGGTTCCGGCCCCCCGGTTCAACCAGTTAATTCCATCTCTGGCCATTGGGGGCATTCAACTCACCCCCATGGAGCGGGCGCGCAATTTGGGTGTCCTCCTGGATGCCAGGCTGTCCATGGATGACCATGTGACAGCCGTGGCCAGGGGGGCGTTCCACCAGGTTCGCCTGGTGCGCCAATTGCGCCCCCTATTGGACCGGGACGCCCTACGCACAGTCACCCATGCGCTGGTGACGTCTCGCCTGGACTACTGTAACGCTCTCTACATGGGGCTTTCCTTGAAATGCACTCGGAGACTGCAGTTGGTCCAGAATGCGGCCGCGCGGGTGATTATGGGGAGTACTAAGTACTCCCATGTGACACCTCTCCTGCGCGAGCTGCACTGGCTTCCTGTGGTCTATCGGGTGCGTTTCAAGGTCTTGATTACGATCTTTAAAGCGCTCCATGGCTCAGGACCTAGTTACCTGCGGGATCGTATTCTGCCCCATACATCCCTACGACCCATCCGCTCGCACAGAGAGGGACTTCTCCAGGTGCCGTCCACCAGACAGTGCCATGGGGCAGCGCCTAGGAGCAGAGCCTTCTCTGTGGCGGGCCCAGCCCTGTGGAATGACCTCCCCCCGGATATTAGGACCACTACTGACCTCCGCTCCTTCCGTATAAAGCTCAAGACCCACCTATTCCAAATAGCCGGCCTGGCTCAATCATAACTTCATAACGCTCCTGATGGGTTTTTTAATTCAGTAATTTTATTTAATGGGATTTTAAATTGTGTTTTTTAATTGTCTTTCACTTATGAGTCTACCTCCTCCATGCACATGTATATGTCTTTGTTCTTTATGTATATATGTTTGTCTTTATCTGTATTTTATCTGTTTTGATTGTACGCCGCCCCGAGTCCTTCGGGAGAGGGTTGCGGCTAATCAAATAAAATTATTATTATTATTATTATTATTATTATTATTATTATTATTATTATTATTATTATTATTATTATTATTATATATTAATTGTTTGAGAAGGGTTTCCAAACATACACATAAAAGCTGGTCCCGTGATTTTCAGGAACTTATATTTACTTTTTATAGAAACTAGCAAGGCAATAATTGTTTAAGACAAAATGGTGGTGCTACCATTTATATCTCCTTCAGTCTCAGATCTGTGGGAGTCTTGTATACTTGCAGGGTTCAGTTTAGTCTTTTAAATCAGAGATTGATGGGGAAGATGAAGAATCTGCTATATGTCTAGAAAAGATTTCAAGTGATGCAAATTTCTTTCCAAATCAGAGAGATAGTCACAGATAGTTTATGAAATAGTAGCAAAATATACAAAACCCTTTTTTCCTTAAGTGGGAATGGAATTACTGATCATGTCATTCCTTTAATTAAAATCTCTTTTAATACTGAGAAAAATTATTAAACCTATTCAGCTTGGATGAAATGGCAATCTGCAAGCAATTCTGGCCTTTGCATTGTTTATATTCTAATGTTGTTTCTCCCCAGAGATTCTTTTGCATATTCATGTTATTCATTTTGGCTACAGCCTTGTTATATCTCTGCTTAATATTTTTATTATTCAGATGAGTCATGTGTGTACATTGCACTTCAATATGTTAGCAATGTTGAAACAAATGAGAATATTGTTTAGAAAATGTGCTGTTAACACAGCTGCTTCAGAAGAAAATACACAATGTAGAAACAGCTTGAATGAAAAAGATGCCTCATTATTGAACTTGGACTATTTAGACTTAAATTAATCAGTGCAAATATTAAAGCTATATATCTATCACTGCCTATTATTTTGAGCATACTACTTACAAAAGTGCAGCAGGGCATAGTCAACAGTATGTAGTAGTAACCCAGTAGTAGTAACTGTGAAAGGGATCTTGGCGTCCTAGTGGACAACCATTTAAATATGAGCCAGCAGTGTGCAGCAGCTGCCAAAAAAGCCAACACAGTCCTAGGCTGCATCAACAGAGGGATAGAATCAAGATCACGTGAAGTGTTAATACCACTTTATAATGCCTTGGTAAGGCCACACTTGGAATACTGCATTCAGTTCTGGTCGCCACGATGTAAAAAAGATGTGGAGACTCTAGAAAGAGAAGAGACTCTAGAAAGAGAAGAGCAACAAAGATGATTAGGGGACTGGAGACTAAAACATACGAAGAACGGTTGCAGGAACTGGGTATGTTTAGCTTAAGAGAAAGAAGGACTAGGGGAGACATGATAGCAGTGTTCCAATATCTCAGGGGTTGCCACAAAGAAGAGGGAGTCAAACTATTCTCCAAAGCACCTGAGGGTAGAACAAGAAGCAATGGGTGGAAACTAATCAAGGAGAGAAGCAACTTAGAACTGAGGAGAAATTTCCTGACAGAACAATTAATCAGTGGAACAGCTTGCCTGCAGAAGTTGTGAATGCCCCAACACTGGAAGTCTTTAAGAAGATGTTGGATAGCCATTTGTCTGAAACGGTATAGGGCTTCCTGCCTAGGCAGGGGGTTGGACTAGAAGACCTCCAAGGTCCCTTCCAACTCTACTATTGTATTGTATTGTATAACACTTCAAGGCAACCCAATTTGGGTTACAATACCCAAATTTGGTATTATTCATTCAGAACACCAGAGGGCTGTGATGCATGAGATAACTGTTGGCTTGTTACATTTCAGAAACCTCCCCTCTACACTGTGTGCACAATTATTAGGCAAGTGAATATTTTGACCATATCATCATTTTTATGCATTGAATGCTTGGTGGATATAAGCAGATCAAGTGGTGTGCATTTGTGTAATGAAGGAGGGTGTGGCCTGAGGAGATCAAGGGGTGCATAGTTATTAGGCAGCTTCTTTTCCTCAGGCAAAATGTGCCAAAAAGAGATATAACTGAGTGAAAAGTCAAAAATTGTAAAAGGTCTTTCAGAGGAATGCAGCACTCTTGAAATTGCTAAGATATTGGGGCATGATCACAGGCCCATCAAACATTTTGTTGCAAAAAGTCAACAGGGTCGCAAAAGAAATGTGTTGAGAAAAAACGATGCATATTAACTGCCAAAGATTTGAGAAGTATCAAATGTGAAGCTACCAGGAACCCATTATCCCCCAGTGCTGTCATATTCCAGAATTGCAACCTACCTAGAGTGCACAGAATACAAGGTGTTCAATGTTCAGAAACATGGCCAAGGTAAGGAAGGCTGAAATCCAACCACCACTGAACAAGACACATAAGTTGAAATGGCAAGACTCAAACCAAGAAATATCTGAACACAGATTTTTCAAAGGTTTTATGGACTGATGAGATGAGAGTGACTCTTGACAGACCAGATGGATAGGCCCGTGGCTGGGTCAGTAACAGACTTAGAGCTCCATGTTGACTCAAGACACCAGCAAAGTGGAGATGGGGTACTGGTATGGACTGGTATTATGAAATATAAGCTAGTTGGACCTTTTCGGGTTGAAGTTGAACTCAAAATCAAGTCCCAAACCTAATTTGGCAGTTTTTAGAAGACACTTTCTTCAAGCAGTGGTATAGGGAAAAGTCTGCATCTTTCAAGAAGGCCATGATTTTTATGCAGGACACTGCTCAGTCGCTCGTATGCATCGAAGTACTTCACTGCATGGCTAGCCACTAAAGGCCTTAAAGATGAAAGAATAACAATATGCCCCCCTTCTTCACCTGACCTAAATCCTATTGAGAACTTGTGGGCCCTTCTTTAATGGGAGATTTATGGTGAAGGAAAACAGTACACCTCTCTGAACAGTGTCTGAGAGACTGGTTAATGCTGCACAAAATTTGATCATCAATAGATCATGAAACTGACAGTCCATGAATGGAAGGCTTATGGCTGTTATTGAAAAGAAGGGTGGCTATAATGGTAACCAATTTTTTTTTGAAATGTCAAAAATGTTTATTTGTACATTTTGAGCTGTTATAAATGAGTGAGATGGGTAAATTTTCATTTTTCATAATAATTCTGCATACTAATAGTTGCCCAAATATTGTGCACACATAGATATTCTCCATAGTGATGGAGATAGCATCCAGGAATGGGAATGGGTCACTGGAAGTGACTTCCGGTTTGCTCGGAGGGTCATTTTAAGCTTTCCAAAGGCGTCAGGGACTGTCCGGAGGGCTTCCCTGACACCTCCGGAGGGCATCCGGGGGGGGTGGGGGAGGCTGTTTTCGCCCTCCCCATGCTCCTATAAAGCCTCTGGAGCCTGGGGAGAGCGAAAAAAGCACATAAAAATGGGGGGGAGCACCTATAGTGTGCACATGCGCACTGGGGGTCACGCATTGCATTATGGGTGCAGCACGCCCGCACACGACCCCCCTACGCTCCCCCCACTTATGGCATGTGAGCCAAAAAAGGTTCACCATCGCTGAACTACAGGATAGGATCCCTCCAGGTCACATTAGGTCACATCAAGATATTAACAAATTGAAAGCTGCAATAGAATTCTCAGCGGATGCCACGCTGGACGCAGCGCTCTTCGCATCGAGGTCCATTGACTTGTCTGTAGTAATCAGATGTCTTCTATGGCTCCACCAGTGGCAAGCCGATGCCAGACACAAGTGGAGACTGGTTCTGCCTCCTTCCCAGGGGAACAATTGCTTGGGGAAACCCTGGAACCAATCCTGGTTGAGTCCAGGGACAAGCGCAAAATCTTCCCGTCCCTTTCCCAGAGAGCAGAGACGTACCCACCTCATCGCCAGTCGCCCTTTCGAGGGTCAGACAGTGGATTTAGCCTTCCCCGGCCACAGAGGCAATTCCAGCCCAGACAGGGACAAAAGCAGGACAGGACAGGTAGGAGTGGACAGCGTTTCCCCCCAAAGAGGTCCTCCAAGAGTGGGGGAGGTCGCTACTTTCGGTGTCAGAAGTGACTGCCTAACAAACTTTCCCCTTGGGGCCGCCTGGCCTTTGCCAACCAATGGGAGGGGGTCGCCACGGACTCCTGGGTCAGGGAGAAAATACAATTCGGCCTCTCCGTAGAGCTCCTCTCCATCCCCCTGCAATGTTTTTCATCAGGTGCCCGGTATCACAGGACTAGGCGAAGCTGCTCCTCATGGAATCAGCAATATAACACCTACTGGATATTCAGGCAATCCAGCTGGTTCCAGAGGAGCAGCAGGGTCACAGTTTTTACTCCCTCCTGTTCATCGTTCCAAAGGTCTCAGGGGGTTGGAGGGCAATTCTAGAACTCAAACGTCTGAACCATCACATTGCCTACTGACAGTTCAAGATGCACTTGCTCCAGACCATTTTGGAGAGCGTCAGAAGGGGCGATTTCCTCACGTCCATGGATCTCACAGAGGCATATCTACATGTGCCCATCCTTCCTGCCCACAGACAGTTTCTCTGTTTCTACCATGCGGGGAAACACTACCAATACAGGGCATTACCCTTTGGGCTGTCGTCTGCTCCCAGAGTGTTCACCAAGCTGCTAACAGCGTTGGCGGGGCACCTTCACACCATACCAGTCAAGATCCAATGCTATCTGGACTATATTCTTATTCAATCCAGATCGGAAACTCAGGCAAAGAAAGACCTGCAACACTTCGGGTTCTCCAGAACCATGGTTTCTCCATAAACCTGGCCAAGAGTCACCTGATCCTGATGAACCAATTGCTCTATCTGAGGGCAGTCATAGACACCACGGAGTGCAAGGTCTACCTCTCCCAGGACCGCCAGATACTGTAAGGAGAGAAGGTACAGTTACACTGCTCCAGCTCTCCCAACTCCTGGGGAAGATGGTGTCCTGCTTTTCCATCATCCTGTGGGCTGGGCTGCACAGCAGGTGTTTTCAGTGGTTCCTCCTTCCATATCAAAGGACCGGCAAGAGCTGCTCGTCGGACATGGTACAGGTCTCACAGAGGTAATCCAATCCCTGAGGTGGTGGACATCCCGAGCCATCACCAGGGGTTGCCAGTTCAGAGAGCCGGACCTCCTGCTATTAATAACAGATGCCAGCCTCTTCGGCTGGGAGGCACACCTGTAATCACTGATGGCCCAGGGACAGTGGTCTCAGGTAGACCCGAGCCACAACATAAATTGGCTTGAACTGCTAGCAATCCATCTGGCCCTTATACCATTCAAGGACAGGGTGACAAACAAGCACATTCTGGTCCTGACAGACAACACGGCCGCAAAGGCCCACATCAACCACCAGGGGGGTACCCATTCCAGGTCCCTCATGCAGGAGGCTGAACAGCTGGGCCTCTGGGCAGAGACACACCTTCTGTCCATAAGGGCAGAGTATATTTCGGGGGTGGCAAACGTGCAGACGGACTGGCTCAGTCAAGCTTCAGTCGACCACATGGAGTGGTGCCTGCACCCGAACCTGTTCCAGGAATTGACAGAATGGTTCAGCCTTCTGGCAGTTGATGTATTTGCCACCTCAGATAACAGTCAGTGCCCAGGTACTATGCCAGATATGCGACACCAGGGGCAGAGGGAGCAGATGCGCGTTGCAGTCTTACTTCCAGGACTACTGTATGCCTCCTCTTCCACTCATTCTGAGGGTCATCAGGAAGATGCTGGAGGAAGAAGCGGAGCTCTTACTCCTGGTGCCCCACTGGCCCAGAAGACTGTGGTTCGCAGACCTGGTGAACCTATTGGTGACTTGACCCTGAAGAATCCCTCTGACCAGAATCTCCCTCAACCAGGTGTCTCTGGTACATCCAGACCTTCAGTGGCTCCAGTTGACCACCTGGCGCTTGAGTGGAGGGTCCTGAGTGGGGACAATCTTCTCTCCAGGGTCATCAAGATGATCCAGGCATCTAGACGGTCTTCACCCAACCGAATATACGATGATACCTGGAGGGTATTTTGCAGTTGGTGCTCTTAAGAAGGGTCTCGTCTCTACAGAGATTTCCATACTTCGAGTCCTGGATTTCCTCCAGGAAGGACTGGATAGAGGGTTATCCCCCAATACCCTCAGGAGGCAGGTAGCAGCCCTGTCTTCAATTTTGGCGTGTGGGTCCTTGGATTCACTAGCCCAACATCCCTTCGTCTGACGATTCTTAAGGGGAGCAATAACCTCAACCCCTGGTTGTGCATCGATACCCCACTTGGGACATATTCAAAGTACTGAACTCCCTAACTGGGGGGCCCTTTGAACCTTTGAGAACTACCTGCCTTCGCTACCTTATCTTTAAGGTGGCTTTCCTAGTGGCCATCACATTGGCCAGGTGAGTATCGGAACTGGCAGCCTTGTCGGTTAGACAAGACCTCTGTGTGTTCCACTCTGACAGAGTGGTGTTGTGACTGGACCCATCATTCGTACAGAAGATAAACACCTGGTTCCACAGTGTCCAGGAACTGGTGCTGCCAAACTTTTGCCCTGAACTGATCTATCGTCTGGAACAAAAGTGGCATACTCTGGACATGCAGAGGGCCCTCTGTATATATATCAGGAGGACCTCCTCTCTGAGACGAACAGAATCCTTATTTCTCTCATTACAACCAGCCACGCTGGGCAACAGGGTGACTCTATCTTCCTTGGTGCGTTGGATTAGGGCTTGTATAGCTAAGACCTATGAGTTACAGGCCTTGCAGCACCAAGACACATTACCACCCATTCCACGAGAAGTGCAGCTATTACTCATGGGCAAACCCAGGCCTCAATAGTGGAGGTCTGTTGAGCCACCACCTGGTCTTCTCCATCCCCTTTTATCCATTTCTATAAATTGGACAGCTTCACCTTGGCTGAGTCAGCTTTTGGCAGGCGGGTCCTACAGAGTGTACACAGAGATCAGGGGACTTCGGACCGGACGGCAGCCCATCCGTAGGACAGCCATGCTATTTCCACCACTTTGGAGAATGGGCGTTGGTCTTACCTGAACGCCCATTTTCTGGGAGATGGAGATAGCATCCAGTCCCACCCTGATCAGTGTCCGGTCCTGGGTCCGAGAGGAGACACTTCTTCATCACTACAGGTCAGTCTGCCATGACGTCTTCATCAAAAAACTGGGATGAGCAAGCAGAGGAGGCATGTCGTCACAGTTTGCAGACTCAGTCCAGTTAGATGACAGACGGAGTTAATCCATTCCTGGATGCTATCTCCACCTCCCAGAGAACGGGCATATCAGGTAAGACCAAAGCCCATTCTCAAAACCAAAACTTCACTTTTACCTTCTTAAATATTCAGGTTTGAGGTTTATTAACAGTTTGGATTCACCTAGAGCATTGTAGTTGTTCAATAATAAAATTAATCCTCCAAAATACAATTTGCCTAATTATTGTGCACACAGTGTAGAACCACGGATGACAGAACACTAAGTTTAGCCCAAGGGAATGCTTTCTTATGCAAGATGGAGAAAATATTAGTAAAATAGCTGAAGTAGTCTTTTAATTAGTATAGTAGAGTAGTTAAAAGATTACCAAAGTGGCTAAGTTTTAGAATTGTGAGGAGTCCTATTATATGTAAAATCATGTTGGGAAATTGCAGCTTTATTTCTAAAGTAGCTCTCAAATCACAGCATCATCAGGCATTATGTTAGAAGTCATAATAATTCAAATCTGAGGCCATACATTTCTTGTAGCAGAAGAAAGGTTTTTTTTTAGCTAGGACTAAACCATAACTGAATTTGAGATTCTTCTCTAAAGATTAATTTTAGCCAGTACTTTAATTGGAAAGACTTTAAAGGAGCCTCCACAGAGGAAAAGCTAGGAGATTTATGTGCAGAAGTACAGCTAGTATACATCAGGGGAGTTCTTATTAATTCTAGTTACTCCAGGTTCTTATTTTCGTTCCAAACATAGGATTCTGTTCTATGAAAAACAAGACTCAATATCTCAGCTCTGAATATAGGCTGATACTTTGAATATAAAGATTTATTGAGGTTTTTAATTTATTTATTGAGTTTCATTTCTTCATATGAAATAATCGTTATCTGAAATGCCTAATGAGTACTAAAATGCTCGTGGAAAAAAATGGTTCCTTCATAAAATAAAATAATTTCAGGGACTTCACCATAGTGGCAAATGGATAATTTTTGCACCTTGCATATTCCTCACAACACCTGGTCATGAGCATTAAAAAGAGGAAAGTAAAACACTTTAGACTCCCTACTGAATGGTTAGAAAGTTAGAATAACTAAAATTCCAGAATAAAAAATGATCTCTGTTCTCTAAACCAGTAATCAAAGAATTCTATCCAAAGATAATTATCATAAATGTATTGAATATTTAATATGAGTCCTTTGTATAGATAATGTAGAGGAATACAACATAACTTTTGATCTCTCTCTGTGTGCATATACCATATTTTTTGGAGTATAAGACTTTTTCCCTCAAAAAAAGAGGCTGAAAATCTGGGTGTGTCTCATACAGTGAATACAGCAATTTTTGCCTCCTGAAACCCTGCCCCCTTCACCAAAATGGCAGTGCATAGCTTTTTAAAGGCTTTCAGAAAGCTCCTGGGGGCTGGGGAGGGCAGAAATGAGCAAAAAACTGACCATTTTTTGTTCACTTTTGCCCCCCCCCCCCCCCAGGTGCACTCTATAAGTCTCCTAAAGGCTCTCCATGCCCTTTGTTTGACAAAATGGACCAATTTTCGTGAAAAATGGGCCAATTTTTGCTCGTATTTGGCCCCACCCCACCCCCCAGGAGCACTCTACAAGCCACCTAAAGGCTATTCATGCCCTTTTTTTGAAAAAATAAATAAACAAAACCGACCCATTTTTGGGAGGTTTGCAAAGTGCAAAAACTTTTTTTTTTAATTTGCCTCTTCAAAACCCTTGGTGCGTCTTATAGTCCACAAAATACAGTGTCAGTGTGTGTGTGTGTGTGTGTGTAAAATCTATCCACCCATCATCCATCTTTCTTTCTTTCTTTCTTTCTTTCTTTCTTTCTTTCTTTCTTTCTTTCTTTCTTTCTTTCTTTCTTTCTTTCTTTCTTTCTTTCTTTCTTTCTCCTAAATGAATTCCACAATGTGACAATTTTACAATTACAATTACAAAACACATTTAATTTGTTATATAAAAGCTAAACGTTCTGTGAATTAAGTCTTATACATGTGTTAACCTAAAAATAACCTACAAATTTCATATTGTGAAATATAAAATGGGCCACAGGAATGTATTACAACTGAAACAAAACCAATGATTCAATTGCCATGGTTATTTGATAGCAATTAAGGAAGAAGGCCTACAGAGTTTCCCACAATCTTATAACATATTTATTGGAATATTTTTTTTAAATTTGATCCAACAACTTGAAAATTGGAGTATGTTCCCAGTTATTTCCTGAATTATACAATAGCACTTTTACAGCAGAGGAATGATATGCACTGTTTGTTCAGATGTTGAGGGTAAAAGAAGTTTTTTTTAACAGAGAAAGTCTCTTTCTGTGTGCCACAGTTGTTATTTATCTAACACTGTAACAACATTCATTTCTTTAGCTTTAGGCTTCTTACTCTTATTTTTTCTCCTTTTTTTAAAGCCAAACAAATACTGCAAATGCAAACAGCTAAAAATCTATTAATAAAATTGCAGATTGTTAATATAATGTAGCAGTCCAATATTTCTCTATAGGATGATTGCCTTAGTCTTTACTGAAAGAATACATGTTATTTCAAGGCACACATGTAAAACTGATTTATTACCAGTTGATTTTTATTTAGTGTATATGCTATTTAAACAAAGGTTGGCAATTATTGTCATTTCAGATTTAATCTTTTAAAATATGGCCATTTATTGGCTCAGTATTTCTGTGTAATAAGTAATTGTTTTTCACAAATGGGAAAAATAAATGTAATAATGTAAAACATGTTCATGGCAGTTGACCAGATTTCCCATCAGCAAACAAAATCAGGAATATTACTTGAGTCAATCTGTTTTAGTTCAAAGGCTACTACCATAATTTACTTCATTTTGATTTTGTTGGCTTTTCATTCTCTATTCTTGTAATACATAACTGATATTTCAGTCTTTCTTAAGTAAAAGGAGAATTCTATCAAAAAAATAAATTTCTGTCTACTCCTTGTTGTCGAATGACTCAAAAAAACCACTCCATGAATATGCATCTGTAAAGTAAACTCTGCCACAAACGGGGGACCTTTAAGCATTTACATAAAATACTCTTGACTCTTGGAATTTAGTTTCTGAGTTCTAAAAAAGCCTCTTAAGTATCAGTTGCCTCACTGACAGACCAGTCATTCTTGTGACAGCTAAGGTCTGGGGACTAGGGGCCTATGCCAACAGGGTGCTTTGCCAGTTAAATCAGGAATAACAAATCATCCAAGAAATAATAAAAGAAAAACAAGGGCTCTGTAAGCAAGCATGTCTTAAAATAGGGAGTTGCTTTCACAATTTGTGTACATACATAATGAAGATTTAAAGACATGAGTGAACACAGGCTAAAACCATGGTGCTCTTCTTTTTCCTTACATTTCTTCTTTTTCATGAGTTCCAGCTATACTCCAAATATACTTCCATTATTCACTATATAAAAATAAACAATAGCTTAGATGAAATGATAGAGGGAGAACCCAAATAATGAAAATATGCACACAATCTTTATTTAGGTGTGAAGATTGCAAAGAACATGTAAATTATAAGAAGTTGATTGATGGGCTGAACTGGAGAGAGCACCCAATTCCAGCTTTCCAAACCATCCTGATGCCATTGCAGGTAAAGTAAAATATGTATCCATAAGTTTCCAAAAATATAAATCGTAACAAGAGTATAGAATGGTTTGTGTTTACTGCCAAAACATTGCTACTATTTACAAGGAATTTCGGTTTTAATTTTACACTAGACAACTTGTAACCGTTTGGGTCATCATTTGAGAGAGATTTCCTTACCAGATTCCTCAATGCCTTTAAAAATGGCAGAGCATCTAATGTATTTGAAAGATTCTTGAAACTTCAAGGAGATATTCAGAGATATATGTGCCTGGAAAGTAGCCCATGTTGAACTGTATAGTACTGTCAGACATCAAAAGTTGATAACAGGAAATGGTTTATGACATTTTGTATTGTGTCATAAAATGCTTAATAATAATTTTTATTTCATAAAATGTTTTTTAAAATATGTAAAATTTCAGCGGCACAGATTGTCATAGGTCCTAGATTTTGGACAAATTCTATACATCAGCTCATTTGGATATCTTGGTTGAAAATGTTTTCTCTACTATGCACCATTTCACTTAATTAAAGTTTATAGGCATGAGGGTTTTAGTAGCATATAGATTTGAAAACTTAATTATGTTTGCTTCAGCACAGTATCTTTCTCTCCTTCTGGACGTTAATAAGCTCTACACTTGGTATTAATGTTTAGGGCCTCTACTTGTATACCTAGTTAATTTATACTTTCATAGGGCCTCCATTTTACAGATAATAATCCTACATAATGAGGATCATGCCCACATGAAGTAGCTTCTCTATTCATATCTATGCTGATTTTAAGTTGCTAGGAGGTTTAATCAGCGTAAGAACCAGGCAAGATTAACTTAAGTTGATTAAGAAAACATATGTTAGATTGATGAAGAGGGTACCGAGCAGATTGCTTTGTCCCAAAATCTATGTTGTAATTGAAATGATTTAATAAACATTTGTTAGGTTGATGAAGAGGGTACCCAGCAGATTGCTTTGTCCCAAAACCTATGTTGTAATTGAAATGATTTAATTTTGGATGTGCAGCTTTATCTATGATGACTTCATTCTGTTCAAACCAGGTCATTAGAGTGCAAATCATAGCTTTAAAAATGTCTAAATATTAAGTGAGAATGCAACCTAGAGTGCCTACCAGGTACTTATAAAATTTCTTATATCTGCTACCATAATATCTTGTGGCATATTTAATATCCTTCAGATATTAAAAATCAGCCTCTACTTCACGAGATATTAATGAGTGTCAGATTTAAGCAGAAATGAAATGGCCTAGATTAACAAAAGATATAAAACTGATAACTGCAGATTAGGAATCCCTAATTTGTATAACGTTAATACATTTTTAATCTCATATTCAGTTTATACATTTATTTCTTTTTAAAGTCAGTATGAACATCCATGTAAACTTACATATATATATTTTACTTATAAAATGTAGTGCACATTTTTGTACACAAGCATTCTCCCACTAATTTTAACTTTCTCATAATGTTGCCTGTTTTTTTTTAAATTAAAGAATTATATTACAAAATTTGAAAAAGTATGAAAGTGCTAATTATTGTTTTATTAGTAACATTTTTTTCTCTTATAAAAATACTTGGAAAGTTTAAATTAGGTTGATTCATATTGAAATACAAGCCAAGTATTTTCTTTTTTCATCCACTGTATGGATCACAGTAAGGATCACTTCTCTCATTCCATGAATGATAGTCTCCTTCAAGTCAAATTAGATTTCTATTGACTGCATTTTCTGGCCAATAAGATGCGGTGGTTTGTCATTGATATCCTCTACCATTTTTTTGTTTCCTACTCTATTTTATAGCTCTGGGCTTTCATTATAATTGTTTATTCAAAAACCACTCGTTCTATCCTTTTAGTTATTTGATTAAGTAAGGTTGGAAAGGTGCTGCTACTTGTTGTACTTGATTTATGAAGTTTAGGGAGGGAAAAATAAGATTACAAGAAGGCAAAAATTATATTTAATGTACTAAAAACAGTAAAGCATGATGACCTGATCTCAGGACTTTTTGAAATTTAGTTCCTACAATTCTGATGCTTCCTTCCATCAGTTTCTCAGAATTTAACCTATAATGACCAGGCAGTTTGTTTCAATAAAAGCTAGAGACTTCACATTTATAGAAGTGGGACATCCTATTTAATAAAATTTTCTCTGAGCTGTCCTGTATGAAGTAGCAGCTGAAAGTCTGTCTTAAAGATGTAAATTCTCAGACTTTTGAAGTTCTCCCTAATCATATCTATTACTGGTCGTCAATCAATCAAGTCCATCTGTCTTATCTACCTGTCTCTTTTTTCTTTTACATTTTCTTTTAAATTTAAGATAGTAGAAATACAGAACAATTGGGCAGAGATTCCCTTGACTATTTTCAAATAACTTTTTAAGTCTCATTCCATATTTGCAAGATCCAAGAAAACATGAAAGGTTAATCATAAAATGAAGAATAAACTCATCATTTAAAATAATCTCTGGATAACATAGGCAGCATACATTTAAAGTATAGAAATCTCTATTCACTTGCTCCTTAATATTTCATTTTATTTAATTATCACATTTAGAAACTGCACAGGAACTATACAAGGAGGAAATAAAAATCATACTCTTTCCAAATTAAACATTGTCTCAGCCAATTATTGAATAATATGTATTCTATTTTAAAATAGAACATGCATAATAATGCGCCTTTCTTATCAATATTTCGAAAGGGCATTCAATCGGACTGTCTTCTGTTCTCATTTATTTTTTCTTGGATGGAGATCTGTCTCTATCCAGAAGGATATTAGACTGAGGAATCCCATTGGAAGTCAGTTTGTCTAAGAGCATTCCCCCCACCCCAATTATTAAGATTGGCCAGCACTGTCCCTTCCCTGAGCAGGCCAAATAAATATACAGATAGTCATGGTGTCAGGGAATTGCGCAGCTGGTGTTCAAATGAGACATTGAAACGAACTTGTAGTTTTATGTAATTAAATATATTTTACATCTATATTTACATCACATAAGATAGACACATCACTACATCATGAGGTAAATCATCAGGTAAATCAAAGAACAGCATACAGAGCACACAGAAGAAAAAGGCTGAAAAAAAGGGAAACTCCCCCTCTCCATCTGGAGAGCACTGAAAATTACAATGCAAATATATAGTGTATTGTTTTGATAGAAACAAAGACTGCAATGCTTGCTAGTATTTAACATCATTTTTAGTTACTTTCCATTTCACTTTGTAGTTCTAAACCTTCTTACCCTTTGCTTATGCTTTCAGTATGAAGATGGATGGAGTGGGGAGCCCCCAGCACTTCCAGTGAAAAAAATAAAATATCTACCATTAATAGAAGATGTCTTTGGCAGCAAAGATTAGCCTTAGTCCATACATCATACTTCTTATGGTTAAACATTGCAACTTTCTCTTTCTGGACAGTTACTGCATATTTTTATTTAAACAAAATAAAAGAATCACAGCTACAGATTTTTTTGGGGGGGATGTAAGTTTCATTTTTTATTTTATTGTAGAAATATAATTCATATACTTTGTAATTCTTTGAAATGCTTATACCATATAGTCAGTATAATAATTTAAATGTGTCTTTATTTCAGTTCTTACATATGGAATGGATGCTATATAACTTAGAATTTTGCTCCTTTCCACTTGAACAATCAAGGTGTTAGCCTTTGTTTTTTCAAGGAAGTCCTTACAAATTTTGGCCCTTTAAGAGTTCCATAGAAGAGAAAAATTGACCAGAATCTCCCACCTTAGCATTGTAAGTGTTGTTAATAAGTAATTGCAATTCAATTTCCACATGAAAAGGAACAGGAATGTATATTTGCAAGTCAAAGCTGAATAATAGTTTGAATGACTCCAGATTACCACCAGGCTTGTTCTATGATTATAATAAGGTAATTTTTTTTTCAAAATTCCCAATTGATAGTTAAAAACAACCAAAGGAAAGTGCAAGAAATATCAAGAATAGAAATCTATTCATAGCCGGTCACAGGGATGTGCTTTGTGCAGATATGGATTGCTCATGGAGTAAGTTTAATAAAATGTAAAACATGTTTTGTTCTCAGCTGTCTCATGACAAAAGTAACCATCATTCTTCATTGTATTTTGTTAATATAGCCTTATGCCTCTCTTAAATATAGGTGTATGTATGTATTTATATGAGAGATCTAGATAATAGATGTGGATATAGAAATAGAATTAGAGATGGATGTGTTTAATAGTGTGGACAGTCCTCTTACAAGCGTGGTACAGTTTTATTTAGCAAGATTTTGTTTGGGGGACAGATTTTATTTTGATATTCTTAAATACTATCTCAGGAAAAACTTTTACATGAGTGATATAATTAATAACAAATATATCAACCTACCTGGAACTTTCCTATCTTTGTTATAGCACAGTTGTCTATTAATAGTGAGACATTCATAATCCTCCCCCCCACCCCCCATTTCTTTCTAGCATATTTTGGAATCCCAAATAATTCTTCCTTGTTGGAAAAGAATTAGAATAGATTTATTAATGACTAAAATAAATTTGTAATAAAAATCATATGTTCCTTTAACTGTTGTCTTAATGTTTCTCCACTTTCTCACAGGAATGAATGTCTTTGCCTTAAATATGGACATCATCAGCGATCTGAACAAAAAGTCTTTAATACAAGATATTTTCTTTTTGTTTGGAAAAAGGAAAGTGATTTGTGAAATAACTGAAAAGAGATTTTAAAAAAAATACATCACAGTTCACAAACATCAATATATTTTGTAATAGCTCATGACTTTACTGCTCCAAACAGGAATGTGCCAAGAAATTCTCATATAGAAATACATTTATAATATCCTTAGAACTTAATAGAAAAGAACAACAGAGTTGGAAGGGACCTTGGAGGTCTTCTAGTCCAACCCCCTGCTCAAGCAGGAGACCCTACACCATTCTAAACAAATGGCTGTCCAATCTCTTTTTAAAAACCTCCAGTGATGGAGCACCTACAACTTCTGAAGGCAAGCCATTTCACTGATTAATTGTTCTAACGGTAATGACATTTCTCCTTATTTATAGGTTGGTTCTCTCCTTCATTAGTTTCCTTCCATTGCTTCTTGTCCTGCCCCCTGGTGATTTGGAAAGTAGGTTGATCCCTTCTTTTTGGCAAATGGGGCATCTTTTCAAGTCTTCACTACTTGGATGTGTGATTTAAAGTATAAAGTTGAAATACAATTTTATTTAATTTTGTTCCAGTTCTTCAGGTTTTTATATTCTGAGAACAGAATATGTATTCCCAGAAAATGCTGCAAATGGATCTGAATGCTTTAAATACCAGCAGACGTTGTTTTAAGTCTTCTAACTTACTTTGCAAACCTTTTGAGAGATCCCTTCCTGAAAATAGTGAAATGAATGCATTGATTTGGATGAGATTTCCCTTCCTGAAAATAGTGAAATGAATGCATTGACTTAGATGAGATTTCCTTTCCTGAAAATAGTGAAATGAATGCATTGACTTGGATGAGATTTCCCTTCCTGAAAATAGTGAAATGAATGCATTGACTTAGATGAGATTTCCCTTCCTGAAAATAGTGAAATGAATGCATTGACTTAGATGAGATTTCCTTTCCTGAAAATAGTGAAATGAATGCATTGACTTGGATGAGATTTCCCTTCCTGAAAATAGTGAAATGAATGCATTGACTTAGATGAGATTTCCTTTCCTGAAAATAGTGAAATGAATGCATTGACTTAGATGAGATTTCCTTTCCTGAAAATAGTGAAATGAATGCATTGACTTGGATGAGATTTCCCTTCCTGAAAATAGTGAAATGAATGCATTGACTTGGATGAGATTTCCTTTCCTGAAAATAGTGAAATGAATGCATTGACTTGGATGAGATTTCCCTTCCTGAAAATAGTGAAATGAATGCATTGACTTAGATGAGATTTCCTTTCCTGAAAATAGTGAAATGAATGCATTGACTTGGATGAGATTTCCCTTCCTGAAAATAGTGAAATGAATGCATTGACTTAGATGAGATTTCCTTTCCTGAAAATAGTGAAATGAATGCATTGACTTAGATGAGATTTCCTTTCCTGAAAATAGTGAAATGAATGCATTGACTTAGATGAGATTTCCTTTCCTGAAAATAGTGAAATGAATGCATTGACTTGGATGAGATTTCCCTTCCTGAAAATAGTGAAATGAATGCATTGACTTAGATGAGATTTCCCTTCCTGAAAATAGTGAAATGAATGCATTGACTTAGATGAGATTTCCTTTCCTGAAAATAGTGAAATGAATGCATTGACTTGGATGAGATTTCCCTTCCTGAAAATAGTGAAATGAATGCATTGACTTAGATGAGATTTCCTTTCCTGAAAATAGTGAAATGAATGCATTGACTTGGATGAGATTTCCCTTCCTGAAAATAGTGAAATGAATGCATTGACTTAGATGAGATTTCCTTTCCTGAAAATAGTG
The DNA here is from genome assembly GCF_964273705.1 of Natrix helvetica. NCBI lineage: Eukaryota > Metazoa > Chordata > Lepidosauria > Squamata > Natricidae > Natrix > Natrix helvetica. The sequence goes on from NC_138550.1 coordinate 59,863,741, forward strand.
AAATGAATGCATTGACTTAGATGAGATTTCCTTTCCTGAAAATAGTGAAATGAATGCATTGACTTGGATGAGATTTCCCTTCCTGAAAATAGTGAAATGAATGCATTGACTTGGATGAGATTTCCTTTCCTGAAAATAGTGAAATGAATGCATTGACTTGGATGAGATTTCCCTTCCTGAAAATAGTGAAATGAATGCATTGACTTAGATGAGATTTCCCTTCCTGAAAATAGTGAAATGAATGCATTGACTTAGATGAGATTTCCTTTCCTGAAAATAGTGAAATGAATGCATTGACTTGGATGAGATTTCCCTTCCTGAAAATAGTGAAATGAATGCATTGACTTAGATGAGATTTCCTTTCCTGAAAATAGTGAAATGAATGCATTGACTTGGATGAGATTTCCCTTCCTGAAAATAGTGAAATGAATGCATTGACTTAGATGAGATTTCCTTTCCTGAAAATAGTGAAATGAATGCATTGACTTAGATGAGATTTCCTTTCCTGAAAATAGTGAAATGAATGCATTGACTTGGATGAGATTTCCCTTCCTGAAAATAGTGAAATGAATGCATTGACTTAGATGAGATTTCCTTTCCTGAAAATAGTGAAATGAATGCATTGACTTGGATGAGATTTCCCTTCCTGAAAATAGTGAAATGAATGCATTGACTTGGATGAGATTTCCCTTCCTGAAAATAGTGAAATGAATGCATTGACTTAGATGAGATTTCCCTTCCTGAAAATAGTGAAATGAATGCATTGACTTAGATGAGATTTCCTTTCCTGAAAATAGTGAAATGAATGCATTGACTTGGATGAGATTTCCCTTCCTGAAAATAGTGAAATGAATGCATTGACTTGGATGAGATTTCCCTTCCTGAAAATAGTGAAATGAATGCATTGACTTAGATGAGATTTCCTTTCCTGAAAATAGTGAAATGAATGCATTGACTTGGATGAGATTTCCCTTCCTGAAAATAGTGAAATGAATGCATTGACTTAGATGAGATTTCCTTTCCTGAAAATAGTGAAATGAATGCATTGACTTAGATGAGATTTCCTTTCCTGAAAATAGTGAAATGAATGCATTGACTTGGATGAGATTTCCCTTCCTGAAAATAGTGAAATGAATGCATTGACTTAGATGAGATTTCCTTTCCTGAAAATAGTGAAATGAATGCATTGACTTGGATGAGATTTCCCTTCCTGAAAATAGTGAAATGAATGCATTGACTTGGATGAGATTTCCCTTCCTGAAAATAGTGAAATGAATGCATTGACTTAGATGAGATTTCCCTTCCTGAAAATAGTGAAATGAATGCATTGACTTAGATGAGATTTCCTTTCCTGAAAATAGTGAAATGAATGCATTGACTTGGATGAGATTTCCCTTCCTGAAAATAGTGAAATGAATGCATTGACTTAGATGAGATTTCCTTTCCTGAAAATAGTGAAATGAATGCATTGACTTAGATGAGATTTCCTTTCCTGAAAATAGTGAAATGAATGCATTGACTTGGATGAGATTTCCCTTCCTGAAAATAGTGAAATGAATGCATTGACTTAGATGAGATTTCCTTTCCTGAAAATAGTGAAATGAATGCATTGACTTGGATGAGATTTCCCTTCCTGAAAATAGTGAAATGAATGCATTGACTTGGATGAGATTTCCCTTCCTGAAAAGTGAAATGAATGCATTGACTTGGATGAGATTTCCCTTCCTGAAAAGTGAAATGAATGCATTGACTTGGATGAGATTTCCCTTCCTGAAAATAGTGAAATGAATGCATTGACTTAGATGAGATTTCCTTTCCTGAAAATAGTGAAATGAATGCATTGACTTGGATGAGATTTCCCTTCCTGAAAATAGTGAAATGAATGCATTGACTTGGATGAGATTTCCCTTCCTGAAAATAGTGAAATGAATGCATTGACTTGGATGAGATTTCCCTTCCTGAAAATAGTGAAATGAATGCATTGACTTAGATGAGATTTCCCTTCCTGAAAATAGTGAAATGAATGCATTGACAGATGAGATTTCCCTTCCTGAAAATAGTGAAATGAATGCATTGACTTGGATGAGATTTCCCTTCCTGAAAATAGTGAAATGAATGCATTGACTTGGATGAGATTTCCCTTCCTGAAAATAGTGAAATGAATGCATTGACTTGGATGAGATTTCCCTTCCTGTATGTGAATAACACCACTAATCAACCCCTAATCCACTTAACAATGAGTACTGTCTCTTATATGACACTAGAAATACAACAAAAATTTGGTATGGTTAAAAGTTAGTCAACATTTCCAGGCAGTAATGAATAATGATTCCTATTGTTAAAATTGGCAGATACATGTTTATTGCTTTATTCAGCAATATGCTATTTGTGGGTCTGTGCTGTCTTTGGATCTTTGGTGATTCAATAGGGCAAAGGATATTCAGACTGCTGAGTGGGGATTTAATTCCTGACCAATATTTTTATTTCATAAGGATCATAATTATTTGTTTATTACAAAAATGTGTGCATTGTCTGATTCACTAGAGTCTGTGGCAATTCTATATTGGCAAGAATGGAACATTAGAATGTAGGCGGAAAAGAAAATGCTGCTCATCAGGCCAACAGCTCATCCGTTCCAGCATCCGAACCACAACACAGATAAAATGATACTAGTCTTCTTTCATCATTGATGATCCTTAGATGATGCTGTCAATGAGTGTAGAGTGTAGTAAAGAGTAATGAAAATTCATACCAATTGATAGTATAATCCTCTATGATTTGATTTGATAAATTTATATAGCTACCCATCTCATGAAACATAATTCTAGGCAGCATAAAACATATGTACGGTTAAAATAATGATTTGAACAACATAAAGGATAAAACACAAAAGAAAGTGAGACAATACAATCATTCAACATTACATAACCATCTTGCAGGCTCACCGTGGCTGATGACCTCCAAATGAAGTTTTAAAGGCCTTCCAGAAAGTAGATGGGTGGGTCCAACTTTACCACAGGGATAATGATGTTGCAAAAAATTGGGGGGGGGAGGGGGGCTACAGCAGTAAAGAGATCTGGATCCTACCATATACACTCTAGTAGACAGGACCTGCAGCATAATTCTCATAAATAAGTTATTAAGAGTATTGTAATTAAAAAAATAATGTAATAAAAAAGATCAGATATTAATACTATTAGATTTTTATCCCTCCTGTTTAAATGTACTTCGGCCAAGGTACATTTAAACAAGAGGGATAAAAATCAAATAGTATTAATATCTGATCTTTTTTATTACATTAAATATTTCATTACATTTATATCCTACTGTAATTAAAGAAGCTATCCAAGTTTGAATGAATGGGCCCTAACTCTAATATCGTAAAGAAGGAAAAAAATTCTCCATATTTTCCATACTGGCTGTAACTATATATACTTTCATAAATTACTTTAACTCCAAGCTGACAATCACTATTGTATTCTTTGAGCATTTCTACAATCTACTTTTTCTGCCCCACAAATCGTTGAATAAGCGATCCGAAACCAGCTTGTAGTCCTTTATTTCTGCAGATTTGAAATTGCAGGGAACATGATAAAGAATCAGGGCTTACTATCACTAGGAGAGCACAAAATGCATAATTTGAACGTCTTGTCCCCCCCTTCCCCTCCCCTCCAAATCTTACCATAGATTTTTGAGCAAAAAATATTTTTTAACCCAATCAATATTAAAGGGAGCAAAATAAATTGGAAGCATCCCGATCAACATTTCAGTTTATGTCCAAGCATGTACTACTACAAGGAAAAATGTCCTGGTTGCAAAGATGTTATTACTTTGTTGCCTTTAAAAGGGTGTTACAAACTTTGAAGACGGAATGGTGGTATATTAATATAAAATATGGTACTTTTCCCAACCATGGATACATATTGCTATGCTGATGAGTGGACAAGACACATTCTAAATTCAGATGGACAATCCAGTATCGTATTTGTCAACACTTTCTTGAGATCTCTGATGATTATTTTTCAAGGATAGAAATGGAAGCCAAAGGTCTCTGCAAGTCCTTTTGGCCAGAAGGCCCCAAGCATAGTGAAATAAGTGCATTTTATAAAATTCAAGGGGTGAGAATAGAACAAGAACTTGCACTTTCAATCTTAAATTCCCTTCCTGCCAAAATGGACTGAAAATATTCAGCCCTACCACTTTCCATGACATCATATTCTTAGATGACCTCCCATATGGGGCTTGGGAGGTGGAATAGCAGCCCACTCCTATGACAACTGATAGGCATTAAGAATATAAACATGCAAGCATTGTGAAATATAATAGGTCTGGAGCCTCCTCCTGAATCGGGGAACCTTTCTGTCAGGCCTGCAGTCATATTCCTTTTAGGATCTTTGGCCTGCCACACTCCCTATTATTTTACTATACTGTTTCATTAGTGGGTAATTGGGAGGGGGAATAGTAAGGAGTAGAATTGTAGAATGTGTTGTTGTCAAAACATTCCTTTCTAGAAGCCCAAGGTCATCTTTTGTCTCCGCACCGCTGCACCTGACCAGAACTAGATGGGTGGAAATGCCAGTGTGGCAGAGGAAGATTGGACCATTTGATGGACTTGTGGGTGTGGGGACAACATCATGAACATTCAACTGGGTGGGAAACCCAGGAAGTTTTCAGATTCAGGTTTCCCACAGATGTGCCAACATGTCTCTCTTAATAAATTGGAAGTTTGAGGAAAGTTCTGCCTTGAACTCTGATTTAATTTTGGGTGATATTTGGAATGCTGACACTTTCTTTGTGTGAGAGCCGTTTTAAGCTTTTAAGCTTTTAATCATTTTGGGCCCTTTGGGGCTCCCTTTCAACCTGACATTCTTTTTAAGATGTGATGACCAGAATTGTACATCACTCTCCAGATGCAATTTAACATAGGTTTACATATGAACACTGCTAAACCAATTCCTTGATTTTAAATTCCCCTTCTAATACTATAATTCCAAGAATGGAATGTGTTGTTTTTGTTATACAGTAATCACATATCACGTCAACATTTTTATTTTGCGGTCCACTATGTGACCAAGACTACTCCTCAGTCAGTGCTAGCTGGAATCTCATTAGTATGTATAATATATTTTGCACGTCTATGAATTACTTTGGTCTTACACTGAACTGCACATTTTAATGCTCATTTACTCAGTTTAGCTAGGGATCATTTCGGAACATATAATTACTTTTGATTTGCCACCCTGAGCAGTTTAGTGATAAGGAAACGATTACCTCTCATTTCAAACTCCAAATCCTTTATAAAACTCCCAATATTGACCCTTGATAGATCTACTTTGAAAAACTGTCAAATTTTCCATTTAGTTCTACATTTTTGGCTCCAGTTACCAATGCATGAGTGCAATAACCCTATTATCCTATGGGAACAGAGTTTCTTTAGGCCTCTTTAATAAGGTTTTTGTTCAAGGCTTTTTGAAAGTCTAGTATGTAGCATCTATTATGGGACCTCTACCTACATGAAACAGGAAAATTTTGGCACCAAAATATCTTTAATATATGTTGACTTATTTTAATGTTCATAATTCAGAACATGGCAGCAACAGGCACATTTGTACTTTTGCATCAGTCAATTTTCTCAGGAGACTTATCATACTAAATATCAGTCTAAAAACAACAGTGGAAGAGTAGACAGCTGACTTTGTTAATGAGATTTATTATATTTCAATGAGGATGGCGTAATATTGATCTAAGTAGTATATTAATAAAATAATTTTATCTGCCTGCCTTCTATTATTTCGCAAAGATTGTTATTGATGAACAATGTTTTTGTTTCCAAGTGAATAATATATCTCTTGCCATTAAATGTCATTGTTTTACAGTTATGAAAATAGGTTAGCATCTGTGACAGATTAACAGAGTCGAAAGGGACCTTAGGTCATCTAGTCCAAGCTCCTGCCCAAGCAGGAGACCCTACACCATTTCTGACAGATGGCAGTCTAGTCTCTTCTTGAAAGCCTCCAGTGATGAAGCTCCCACAACTTCTGAAGGCAAACTCTTCAATTGTTTGATGGTTCTCACTGTCAGAAAATTCATCTTTATTTCTAGGTTGAATCTCTGCTTGACCAGTTTCCATGCATTATTCCTTGTCTGGCCTTCAGGTACTTTGGAAAACAGGTTGATCCCCTCCTCTCTGGACAGCCCTCAAATATTGGAACACTGCTATCATGTCTCCCATGGTTCTTCTCTTCATTAGACCAGCCATGCCCAGTTCCTGTAACTGTTTTTCATATGTTTTAGCCTCCAGTCCCCTAATCATCTTTGTTGCTTTTCTCTGCACTCTTTCTAGAGTCTCCACATCTTTTTTATAATGTGTTGACCAAAACTGGAAGCAGTATTCTAGGTGTGGTCTTACTAAGGCTTTATAGAGTGATATTAGTACCACACTTGATCTTGATTGTATCCAGTGGTGGGATCCTCCCGGTTTAATAACCGGTTCGGTGATCGCACGATTTGCTGTTAGCTCATATTTAATTGGTTGTCCACTAAGACTCCAGGATCCCGCTCATAATTACTGCTATTAAGCCTTGTTTCATCTAGTCTATATGTATACTTCTGGTTTTTATTGCCTAAGTGTAAGACTTTACTTTTCTCTAAATTGAATTTCATTTTGTTAGATAGGGCCCAGTATTTGAGTCTATCAAGATCCATCTGGATCTTGAGCCTATCATCTAGGGCAGGGGTTCCCCACTAGGGTTGCTCGCAGATGTATTCGAGATGATATTCCAGGGGGTGCAAAAACTTGGATTTAGACGTTTCAAAATTCTATGCATAATTCTATGCATCTAATAATTTACTTTTGTAAAGGGTGCAAGAATATATCAGAAGCGATCCAGAGGTGCAGGATATAGAAAAGGTTGGGAATCCCTGATCTAGGGTGTTGGCTATTCCTGCCATTTTAGTATCATCTGCAAATTTGGTAAGTTCCCCTTCTATTCCTTCCATCTAAATCGTTTATGAAGACATTGAAGAGTACCAGGCCTAAGATGGAACCTTGTGGTACCCCACTGGTTACTTTCCTCCATGTAGACATAATACTGTTAAGGACTACTTGTTGAGTATGGTTTGTCAGCCAGTTACAAACCCATCTGATGGTGATGCTATCTATCCCATTTGTTTCTAGCTTACCAAGAAGTACATTGTTGTCTACTGCTACTACTATATGACTGTCCTACTTCAGGTTCACACAAAGGGAACTTTTTAGCTCCATCATTGTTTTCATTCTCGAATTGTTCTGTGTAAGATCACTTTTCTTAACATTCAAGAAGAATTTACTTTCCCATAAGTTAAGCCCATTGTTTGCTGCCCTGCACTCCAGCACAATAAAATACAAGACCTGAGCTTTCTATGACACCTTCTTTATGACCGCGCTTATGCAATCATCTTTGTGCAGGCTAAAATGCTTGGTTCACTCAGTCCTTATTATAAGCTTTATCTCCCACCAATCCTCATTTTTCCCCGTCTGCCAGTTTTAATTTATCTAAGTCCATCCTAAGTTTAGAACTGAACCCTATGTTTGATGTAAGCAGATCAGAATATAATGAAATAATGATTTCTTAATGTGAGGAAATTTTATTTCTATCAATGAAGTCTACCATTATATTTTCATACCGTTCCATCTTCAGCTAGTTATCAAGTTGACTTTCAAGGTTCCATGTTTCACCGAAAATATGACATGTCCTGATAATAAGGCCATGTCACATTTTTCTGGTGGGCAAAAATATAAGCCCTCCCCTGCAAATAAGCCCCATGGACAACCCCCCACCTCCGGCCAGGCAGAGCACCGCGCAACCCTCCTCTCTAGCTGTGCAGAGCGCCATTCACTGGCATTTTGAAGGTGCCAAGCTGCGGGAGCCCGGTGGCAGCAAACAGGCGCTCATGTGGCTTGGCGATACCTTTAGGTCAGTGAATGGCGCTGTGCCCGGCTGGAAAGGGGGTTTCCCGGGTGGCTGCTCGTGAGCGTGGTCGCTTCATGGCTGTTGTGTTGTGCTGCTGCGACAGCGCAACACAGCCATTTGCCATGAGGCTGTGTCCTGCTCTTTGGGAGCCTGCTTGGAAGAGAGCAGCCTCCCGGCAACCCCAAAACAATAAACCTCCCCTCATAATAAGGCCCAAGCCATATTTTGTGAGTAAAAAGAAAATAAGAGCCTGTCTTATTTTTAACCCAGATCTTTTCCATGAACTACACATTTCATTTCTTTCACTTTTGTCTCCTTAAAATTTATTATTTTATCTTCAGCTAATTTTTCTAACTAGAAGATAAATTTTGTTTCTCTATTTTAATATTAGCTATTTTATCCAGTTCGTATCATCTGCAAATTTGATAAAGATGTGATCCACATCATCAAATAATTGAAATGCTAAAGAATACCAAACCAGGACAAAAGTCTGTGGTACTCCATTTCTACTGCATTTATCTTATTTTTATGTTTATTTGACATACCCAACTCTTACTTTCATATAAGAAATTAAGTAGAAGCACCATCTGATACACACTCTTTTTCTTTAGACAAATGTTCATCACAATGTATCACACATATTGCCTTCTACCTTTCTATCAGTATTTGCTCCTCTCAAGAAATTACTACCAGGGTAGACCAATCCCTCTACTTGCTCCAATGTTTCCCCACGTCTACGGAACTTACTCATTCAGTTTCCCTATGAAAACAACTACTTTGGTCTTCAGTATATTAATTTTGTGATCCGTATTCATCATTACATTTTAAGAGCCTTCATCTCAATACCACTCTTTAATATATTACTATTGGTCCCCCTAGGATTAGGTAAATATATAAAATATTAAAAATTACCATAATACCAAACTTTTAATGGTTGAAATTTACTTTCTCCAGAACACCCTGAAAGTGTTTCTGAGGTTGTACCAGTTTAACCAATTTTTTCATCTAATCTCCTTTTTATTGTTAGAGTAATCCTTATTCCAGTAATCTTGGAGCAATGTATTTTAGAACTGACAAGTTACCAGACTGAAATATTTTGCACACCTCCAGTTACATCCATGTTGTTTTTCTTTTGCCTTCCCACTCTTTTTAAGTGTATCTTTTAAAAAGAATTATAAACTTTAGGGCAGGAAATGCCTCCCCCCACATCCTTAAGCTGTTCTGGGTATTTTTCAGCTGAAAAGCAATGAATGTTTCCAGTAAATACATAAATAAATTCTATGCAGTTAACAAATCCATGATAAGATGATATGGACCAAAATACCAAATAAATTGGTGAATTCTTCTTCAATTAACTCCACTGACACTGGAACAAGAGTGTTTGATAATCTCATTTCTTGAGGTAAAACTTTATTCTGGAATTGTTATATTTCCAAAGAATCTTTCTAAACCGATTGGCACTTACATTGGCAAAAGCTTTTGTGGACAGGCATAAAAGTAGCTGATTTTAAGGCCTCTCCACCCCCAGATTTTAGAATTTCACTTGAAGCCAAACTTTTTTCAACCTAGAGGAAAACATCGAGAGGAGAAAAAAGTACGAGAAACCCTTCTTACCTACATGTAAAGAATAAATCAAAATAAAACAGTAATTAGTATGTTCTTTCTCAACTTTTTTTTGGAATCATGTTTATGTTGGGAAATATACACTTTTCCCTTCTGGGCAAATTAAAACCAGCTGAAAACATTTATTCAAATGTTTAGTCAGAGATAAACGTTTTATTTCAGTCCCATTAAGCACTTTTTTCAAAGAAAGCACATGACAGAAAACTTGTTATAATGCAGATCATGTTTTGTACCCTTAAGTTGGATTTATGAAATTTATGGCATTTCTCAACTATTTGCTTGCCTCTCGGGAGAGAATAGACTTGTTTTATTAAATCTGGCTTCTATCGAAGAATAAATAAACCTTCTCCCTGGCAAACAGGATTTCCTAATATCCATAAAGCTCAATTCGAAGTATGTAACTGAGACGTATGTCCTACAGGTTTCATTGGTATTTATTCTTTAGAAAATATGCATAATGCTATGGCTTTCATAATTTCTGAATTATTTGAAGAGATCCTTACAAAAGTGGGCTCTATTCATATTGTACACCCTGAAGAAATTTCTCTATTCAGGGTTATATGCTGTAAGTATCATCAGAACTCTACATGCATGATAATTAAATGGCAAACTGCATAAGAAAAGTTGGCCCCAGCACCAATTATTGTTAATTCTTTAGGAGGACTCAGCAAATGAAGCATACAATTTCAATTTCCTACCATGCCAAGGTAGGAAATACACCAGCGTTGTAGTATAAACATAAATTAAGTTTAACACATATTAAGAAAACACTTCTCCCAAGGCACAAAAATTAGAAAACAGAAATTAGTCCTCTGCCTTTGTGCAGAATGTAGCCCCATCGATAATACATTAGCATCTTGCTCAATGCAACCTCATTTCACAAGATGCATATCTGAAAAATTTCAGTACGGTGTCTAATTACTTTAATGTTACCCATTGGGTGAAAAGTACACATTTAGAACATTGTACATTTTAAAACATTTGAGTTGGCCATATTTGAATATGTCTGACAGATTGAAAAATCTTTCATTGTTCACCCTTACCAAATTTCTATTTCCACTTTGAAAAATTAATGTCCAATTTATAGGCAGAAGATTATAGTTTAACAGTAAAACTGCAGTTAAAAGTGAAAATGGTGATGCCTAGACCTCAAATTCTCTGGAGAAGATAGTAGTATTTTTTTCAAGATCCTCTTGCACCTACTGAAGATAAAGAAAGGAATGGATTTAATAGGAATAATGACTCATGGAATAGACATACCCCACTCAGCAGTGACTAACATGAAGGATAACAATTAGTTGATTTCAGTGACGTGCGGTGAGAGTTACGGCTGGTGAGGCTGGTGACGTCATCAGGAAGGCGGGGAATGGGACCACGTGTGCAGGAGGCTGAGGCAGCCCCCACCTTCCTGAGTGAACATTAAGGGGACCGCGGAGTACACTGATCCGCGTAGCCTTGCTTCCTCCACCGGCGCCAGTCCCTTCCCCCCCCACTCCTTCAAGGTCTTCCACCAACCCAAAGCCCAATCCCCAGAGGCCTCCCTCGGGCCTTCTGCATCCCCCTAACTCTTCCTGCATGGCTTCTTCAGCGTTGTCACCTCAGCGAAGCCCTGCCTTGGCAGCCAGCAAAAGACCCGTTGGCTCCCGGGAATGGCCCCACATCAAACGAGAGACTCACCTACAGGGCGGGCCTCTCCCGAGCCGCCGACTCCGAGAAAAAAATCGGGGTGAGGGAGGGAGACGCACAAAATGGGGGCAGGAGCTTCCCAGGGGTGTGGGAGAGGAGGAGGAAGAAGAAGAGCCTGTCCAAGGCTTGCAGCCGCCGGCGCCCACAAACGTGGGCCCGTGGCGGTGGGTTCCTTTGCGTTTGCTTCCTAACGACCCGAGAGGTGGTGTGCCGGCTGTGTGGTTGTCAAGCGGCTTCACGAATCGCTGCCCAGGAAAAGCAGCTCCGCGGGGCCCGGCGGCAAGGCTTGAGCGGGGTGACAGAACAGCCGCCTGAATGGGAAAGCAACGAAAGGGGCTGCATTTTCACCCCGCTGAAGCCTTGCTGCCTGAATGGGAAGCCGTCCTCGCTGCCCCTTTCATTGCTTTCCCATTCAGGCAGCTGCGTTTTCACCCTGCTGAAGCCTTGTTGCCTGAATGGGAAGCCGTCCTCGCTGTCCCTTTCGTTGCTTTCCCATTCAGGCAACTGCGTTTTCACCTTGCTGAAGCCTTGCTGCCTGAATGGGAAGCCGTCCTCGCTGTCCCTTTCGTTGCTTTCCCATTCAGGCAGCTGCGATTTCACCCCGCTGAAGCCTTGCTGCCTGAATGGGAAGCCGTCCTCGCTGTCCCTTTCGTTGCTTTCCCATTCAGGCAGCTGAATTTTCACCCCGCTGAAGCCTTGCTGCCTGAATGGGAAGCCGTCCTCGCTGCCCCTTTCATTGCTTTCCCATTCAGGCAGCTGTGTTTTCACCCCGCTGAAGCCTTGCTGCCTGAATGGGAAGCCGTCCTTGCTGTCCCTTTCGTTGCTTTCCCATTCAGGCAGCTGAATTTTCACCCCGCTGAAGCCTTGCTGCCTGAATGGGAAGCCGTCCTTGCTGTCCCTTTCGTTGCTTTCCCATTCAGGCAGCTGCGTTTTCACCCCGCTGAAGCCTTGCTGCCTGAATGGGAAGCCGTCCTCGCTGTCCCTTTCGTTGCTTTCCCATTCAGGCAACTGCGTTTTCACCTCGCTGAAGCCTTGCTGCCTGAATGGGAAAGCAAGAAAGGGGCTGCGTTTTCACCTCGCTGAAGCCTTGCTGCCTGAATGGGAAAGCAACGAAAGGGGCAGCGAGGACGGCTTCCCATTCAGGCAGCAAGGCTTCAGCGCGGTGAAAGCGCAGCCCCTTTCGTTGCTTTCCCATTCAGGTGGCTGCTCTGTCACCCCGCTCAAGCCTTGCCGCCGGGCCCTGCGGAGCTGCTTTCCTCAAGCGCAGCCGCCTGAATGGGAAAGCAACGAAAGGGGCAGCGAGGTCGTTCTCCAGTCGCTTTCATGGCTTCGTCATCCGGGAGCGCCAACAACATTTCTGCCTCCGCAGCTCCCGTGTGCGGCTGACGGATGTATGTAATATTATAATATATATATATATATAGTATATAATATTATATACTATTATTTCATGAAGAGAGGTGAGGCTCTGCCTCCCCTGCCTCCCCTGACCGCACGTCCCTGGTTGATTTGCAAGACATTAAATCTGATTTGGTCTTTGAAACAATGCTGATGTCCAGAAGTCTTTTTTGCTATGAATGATGGGAAGCATTTATTTTCTTCACATTATTTTAATTTCTCAATTAATTTTTGATGGGTTTTACAAGAGCAAAATGTGGTTATATTTGAAAGTTATACTTTTTCAACTTCTGCAATGCATTAAAAGGTTCACAGAGGATAAATATTAAAGGGAATAAAAGGAAACCAAAATGTGTTAAAGAAAACGATTACAATACTTAAATTTGTAGAGAGTAGGAAGATGACCTGGATGGAGATATGCAAATTACATCATGCAGAACAATGAGCTAACATTCAAAAGCAGCTCAGGCAGATGCCTCCCTAATTGACTGAACTTCAAGATGTAGCACAATCAGATTTGCAAAATTATATAATTATAGCAAATGGAGTTAATTTCATGGGCTGATCTACCTAGTGGGGTTGATATCACAATGCAAAATTCTGCAGCCAAATGTGCATTTACAGAAATAATTATACATATTTATACATTAAGAAATCTAATTTGGAAATAAGATAAATCCTCCTTGAGTGAAAAAAGAATAATGAAAAAAAAAAATAACTTGTACATCCCATTGACTGATTGACTGTGTCTATCATAGAAGAGCTTAAGCTGACATACATGGTGATCCCTCTTATTTTTCCCCACAACAACTAGTCCATCATGTAGGCTTGGGTGGGAGAGATTAACAGGTCCAAATTTATCAACTCGAAGAGTGAGCTAGTTGTAGCATTCTTTGCCATGAACAGTCAAACAATGAAATATTCTGGGGTATATTGGGGTATTCTGGGATAGCAGAGATACCAGCTATCCTGTACATGTTTGACAAACTAATAAAATAAAATAAAATAGCAATGAAGTTGCATAGCATCCTTGCTGCTAACTTTTTATGACTAGGAATCTATGAGGACTTCTTAACTGTTGCTCCTACCAGGTGTTGATATATTTATTTTTATAGATTTTGCAAACTCTAGATTTTGTGCTATTTTGTTTTTTAATTGCATTGCATTACATTACATTGAGTAAAGTTGAGTAAAAGACTATTGAACACTTATTTGGGAATAAACACTCACATTTCTTTGTTAAACTCCAGCACACTTTAATAAATTAACTCAAAGCTATGTGGTGTATCTGGTGTTTTGGATAATGGTTAACTTGTGGGGTTAATATTAGTTATGTTAGTTTGATTTATTTATATTAGATAATAATGTATAATTTATATATATACATGATATAACTATAATTTAGTTACATTAATTATTAGTTATATTAAGGTGTGATATAAATATTTTTATCTCGTGGTTGGGAGATAAATGTATTTATACCACGCCTTTAATAATATAAAGGTGTCAGGAATCAGTATGCATAATATTGATTCTTCCTTCAATTTCCCCCTTCTGAGTTGGATTTTGGCTGAAAGAAACAACTGCCTCAAATTCCATGCCAGTTCCCATGCATAAGGAAGTACCAGAACTTACAGTCTTCCAGTTCTAGTCCAGTGCAACCACTACATTAAACTGGCTGTTTAAATGAACTCATGCAGATGACTCCTTTTGAAATGGAAATACAATTTAAGAAGCACGGTAAATTCACAGTTGATATAATACCCAACCCAGCATCAGTCTAGAATCCGTAAGTAGTTTTGTTGATATTGTTGTTGTGGAATGCCTAATGCCTTAAATTATTTTTCATGGCATCGATACGACCTTAACTGTTAACGTCTTATTTCAACAATCAGAAGGAAATCAGAGGAGCAATCATCAAATTATAATGAACAGAAAGTACTAAAGATACACCCACTAATTTAAAGAAATAAATACACCATTCACTTAGTTTTCCCAGTTCACCGCTGATCAATTGCTAGGCCAGAGCTGCTTTCTTTCTCAACCTTAGCCCTTCCAGGTCCACTACTGATCAATTGATTTGCATAAATACATTGGCGACTTGAGAACTAGTGGTTTGAAATCTATTTTCAATTAAAAAAACAAGTAATAATGTAAATATTACAGTACATTAAAAAAAATCCTGATCAATCTTGGGTGCAGTTACTCAATCCAGATGTGCTGGGCCACATGGAACTGTGATCTGGTATTAGCAAAAAGAAAAGACTAAAATATAAAAATTAATATCTACCAATGAGATTTTGCTGAATTTAAGATTAATTTATCCCTACCCATCTAGATATTTATTAAGAATATTCTTCTTCTAAATGTTTGTGCTCTTATTGCAGTATGATATCTGATATATAAAATAGTTGAAGTTGTAACAAACCATAAAGAATTAATTTAATAAAATAACTTTCAATTTTTTTAAAAAAAATACACGATTTAGCCAAAAAAGGCATTTTTAAAAGGAGGAGATGGAAAGGCACACAGGAAGGCAACTATAACATTGTCTTATTTACCAAAAGGTATAAATTTTAAAATGAAATGTAGGAAGGGTTATCTATGTGGTTGGTCTCGGTTTTCTATTTATTTTATGCTCCATGATTGAAGAAATTTTGATAAATACCAGATGACCCTAAATACTAAAAAAAATAGTGTTCTGTATTTCTTTGCTGCTATCTAGTGGTCATCTAGATTTTTGCAATCCATATCTGGAAGTCCTAAAATATACAGTGGAAATGAAATAATTTTCCTCTCCAAAACATTAAATCAAGCACAGATGTTGATATACGTTATTATCACTTTACAGCAGTTTCTTATTCATTATTTTATATGAAGTTTGCGGCAGCAGGAAGCCAGTAAGATTATAATGCTAAGTGGCACCCTATTTCTTATCCCTGATCTAAGAAGCTGATTCTTTTTCTTGCATGGAGCTGAAGGATTTGTGTCACTGTCCATCTGCAGAGCCCAAGATTCAATCTTATAAAAGCTAATAAAGTACAGGATTACTTCAAAAGTTATAACTTGGCTGAAAATCAAAGTTTCATTATAGAGATAGTATTCCATAAAGTAATGCATGTTTTCTTATCTTTTCATGAGTAATATATGATAATACAGCTTATCCATCTTTTCCTATCTCTTAGCAATACTAGAGATATTGGCCTCTCTGTAACAGTTGCAAAAGCTGTCCCTTTTCCAGTTACCAAATAGATTGCAGTTTGATTTTGATAAACTCCCTGGCAGGATAAAAGAGACAAATGTCCTTTCCCACAGACATTATTATTCCATTTAGGTGAATCACAGAATTAACACAACAGTAAAATGAAATGAAATACTTGCTGTTCTGTTTTTTAATACCTCTTCCCAGCCATGGTTATTTCCTCAATATATCATATTGATGTGTTGCTAGGCATTATCTAAATTAGTCAAGTGGTTCCATCAATAATTTGTTTTATTAATCTTTCAAAATTAAAAGTACAACTGATCATCAGGTTGTATCAATGAATTACTTTAACAAGTAATCAACTGCTGCTTTATTTAGCAAAACCAAGCCAAACCAAACCAAACCAAGAGTTTCAACTTGTGTTCATATTGGTAACAATTAAAGGATAGCCACTTCATGTTGATTGTATTTCTTCCTTGAAGAAACTTTAATGTGTGGATCAGCAGCTGATCAGTTAACCATGCAATAATGATTGTATATATGCAGATCAGTACTGAAGAAGGTGATAGATTTCCTCAAATTGTTGATACATGTAAAATTAGATATGATCAATACTACCGGTAGGAGTGAGTTTCTTTTCTTTTTTGAAATATTATTTATAACACTGAGTCCACATTTTGCTTCTGCACTGCTAACTGCAACAGCATTTGCTGTTTTATCCTTACTATAGATCCTGAAGCTAGTACTTTTCATGGTATGGTTGTTTATGAATTTTTGGTTGACATTTTATTAAATTAAGTAAAATAAATTTGCATTAGCAGCTTCTAGTAAACATGCAATTTAATGTTTGACTATATTGCTGGAAAAGGGCAGACGTTTCTTTTTTTTTTCCTTACTGCGTTCTTGTGTTCTGTGATGCGTGCATTTATTCTCCTGTTTGGTTGTCCTATGTATGTTGCAGGGCAGATTTTGCATGATATTTCGTAGACTCCTTGGTTTTCTAGCTGGATCTTGTCTTTGGGGTTTCTTAAGATGTTGGCTATTTTTGGGTCAGTGCTGAAGGCTGCCTTGATATTGTGCTTGTGCAGAATTTTACTGATTTTATCTATGGTGCCTTTGATGTAAGGGAGGAGGGTGATGCCGTTGTCCTGTTCTGTGTCTTGGTGTTTTGGGGGAGTCTCCCTTTGGATTAGGTTGGTAATTGTTTTTCTCCGGAATCCGTTGGAGATTAATACGTTTGTGAGTGTGTGTAATTCAGTTTTCAGGTGGTCTTTGTCGGCTAGGCGTTTGGTTCTGGAGATGAGGGTCTAGGCTACAGAGTTGATCTGTGCAGGGTGGTGATGGGATTGTGCATTTAAGTAGCTGTTGGTGTGTGTTTTTTTCTGGTAGATGGTGTGTCCTAGGGAGCCATTGGTTTTTTTGTAGATTAGAACATCCAGAAAGGGAAGTTAGTTGTTTGCTTCTATTTCCATGGTGAATTGTATTTTGGGGTATAGGCTGTTGAGATGTGTGAGGAAGTTGTCCAGTTTTTCTTTCCCGTGTGGCCAAATCATGAAAGTGTCATCAACATGTCTAAGCCAGAGTTTGGGTTTGTGTTCAGATTTATCTAAGGCATTGGTTTCAAAATGTTCCATGTATAAGTTTGCAATGACGGGTGAGAGGGGTGATCCCATGGGTGCTCCTTCTATCTATTTGTATCTTTGTCCATTATGGATGAAGTATGTGTTGGTTAGGCAGTGGTTGGTCAGGTCCAGGATGTGTTTAGGGGGCTTGTGTTTGTTCTGGATAGCTGTCAAATCTGAACACAAACCCAAACTCTGTCTTAGATATGTTGATGACACTTTCGTGATTTGGCCACACGGGAAAGAAAAACTGGACAACAATATATATATTTGTTTTCGTAGATTTTCACAGGATGAGAGCAACAATATATATATTTGTTTTTATAGATTTTCACGGGATGAGAGCAACTTTTGCCAAAAGCACAAAAAAATGGTTCAATGACCGTGGGATTACTGTGCTTGATTGGCCTCTCAATTCTTCCTCCATACTCTGGGTCCTTGGTTTCCAAATGAGATGCAAAAGTTGCTCTCATCAGAAAAGAGGACTTTGGACCACTGAGCAACAGGACTTTGGACCACTGTGCTTCATTAAGACCAGGGTCAACGCAGCCGTCTACCAGGAGATTTTGGAGCACTTAATGCTTCCTTCTGCATACGAGCTTTATGGGGATGCTGACTTCATTTTTCAGCTGCCCACACTGCCAAAAGCACCAAAACCTGGTTCAATGACTGTGGGATTACTGTGCTTGATTAGCCAGCAAACTCGCCTGACTTGAACCCCATAGAGAATCTATGGGGCATTGCCAAGAGAAAGATAAGAGACATGAGACCGAACAATGCAGAAGAGCTGAAGGCCGCTATTGAAGCATCCTGGTCTTCCATAACACCTCAGCAATGCCACAGGCTGATAGCTTCCATGCCACGCCGCATTGAGGCAGTAATTGCTGCAAAAGGGGCCCAAGCCAAGTACTGAGTACATATGCATGCTTATACTTTTCAGAGGTCCGATATTGTTCTATGTACAATCCTTGTTTTATTGATTGCATGTAATATTCTAATTTTCTGAGATGGTGAATTTGGGGTTTTCATGAGCTGTAAACCATAATCATCACAATTATGACAAATCACGGCTTGAACTATCTTGCTTTGCATGTAATGAGTCTTATCTCATATATTAGTTTCACCTTTTAAGTTGCATTACTGAAATAAATGAACTTTTGCACGATATTCTAATTTTTCAAGTTTCACCTGTAGTTTTAAAAGTTTTATTCAAGTTCCTCAGTGGATTTTGTGACAATAAAATCGGAGGAGAGAAGTACCATAAATTAAGGCTGTTTGTGTTTTGAACATTATTTGGTGAAAAGATTTTGAAACTTGTGCTAACACAACACTTCTATTAGGTTTTGTAAAGCAACCTGGTTTATTTACTTTTGTTTGGACATCCAAGATAATCTGAAAAAGATATATCTGCTTTAAAGCTTTGATTCATAAATGAATGAAACTTAGAGCAGCATTTTGCAAAGACAAGTCTGAGCACGGTGATAGTCTATCTATCTATCTATCTATCTATCTATCTATCTATCTATCTATCTATCTATCTATCATCTATCTATCATCTATCTATCATCTATCTATCTATCTATCTATCTATCTATCTATCTATCTATCTATCTATCTATCTATCTATCTATCTATCTATCTACTATCATTTATCTATACACACACACCAGTGACGTGCGGTGAGGTTTACGGCTGGTGAGGCTGGTGACGTCATCAGGAAGGCGGGGAATGGGACCACGTGTGCTGGAGCCTGAGGCTGCCTCAGCCTCAAGCACACGTGATCCCATTCCCCGCCTTCCTGAGCGCGCTTTGCCGGCTCGCGTTCTGTGATCCCCAACAGCAGCTGCTTTTCTGTGCGTCTGGCGTTTAGGACATCCGACTATCTACCTAAACGCCAGACACACAGAAAAGCACTGAAAAGCACTTTGCCTCCAAGCCACTTCGTCTTGATGACGTCGCCGACGTCGCTGCTAGGCGCGGCCGTCCGGAGGTAACCAGAGTGGCGCTGAGGGGTCCGGGCGGACGAAAGAGTGAGCGAGCGAGCGATGGAGGATCAGGCAGCCTGATCCTCGGTCGCTCGTCCGCCGGACTGCTTCGGCGCCACTCTCGCTACCTCTGTCCGTCCGCGCATGGCAGCTGCGGCGATGTCATCAAGCCCCTGCCACTTCTGGACGTCTATTGCAGTTGCGAGGAGCGCGCAAAGTACAGCGGAGGCAGGAAGGTTATTGGCGCTTCCGAGAACCCTCCTGTCTCCGCCAGTTGCCCAGCTGGCACCGCCCCACGCGCGCTCCTCCTCCTCCTCCCTCCTCTTCCTCTTATATATATGAAACTCCCTTGTGGATATTATTATTATATATTATTATTTCATGATGAGAGGTGAGGTTCTGCCTCCCCTGCCTCCAATGACCGCACGTCCCTCACACACACACACACACACACACACACACACACACGGTGAGAATGATAGGAAAAAATTGAGCGCTCTGATGCATGTAATGCCAAATGCATATTCTGATTTGAAAATTTTATTATGATCATTAAGCTAGCAAATAAACAAGCAAGCAGGAAAGTCTGAGCAAGCATGCATGACACAGAGAGCTTGAAATGAAATTCAGATACACCACCTTAAATGACAATATGTTTTCAAAGTATGGAGCCCAATCCTATACAAGTCTATTTAGACATTCCAGATCATAACAAATGAAGCCTAAAATTGAGTTTCTTCAACCTGCAGCTCTCTGGATATGTATCCTGAAGTTCATATCTTTCCTAGAGAGCATAGCTATTTATTGTGGTGGTTGACAATGGTAGAGATTATAATCCAACATATTTGGTCGGCACCCAATTGAGCAAGGCAGCATTAGATATACAGTGGCTGATGTGATCACCTCACTCATATATATTTCACTCTATACTTCATCTGTGTTTCCAGACTTGGTGCTTAATTTGTGTAATCTGCTCTCCAAGGTCAGTTTCAGGGGTTAAAATCAACCTGCATTATATCTGCTTCATAGATCACTGCTAACATACCTCTAAAATAGTTACATGTTATAATGACTTTGTTTCAACCACAAGCCTTTCTCCTATATCCAAACAATGTCAAGATGTATTAAATGTGAAAAATCCAGTAGGGACCTTGGCTCTCACTCGGTATTTTGACTCCAACATCTCCATAAATTATTATGCATAGTTACATTTATAGACATGAACGTCTGCTTATCATACAGCACTTAGGGTTGCAGGTGTATTTCACTAATAAAATAAACACTCATTCCTTTCAATTACTCGGGCTAAGGAACATTAGACAGATGCTAAGGGGAGTTTATGCAAGGGAACATTTCAGCTATGAATACATCACAGTCATTCTGTCCATGATTGCCTTCCCCATTCTAGCACCCTCCAGACACTATTGCCATAATTCCTGCAAGCATGGTCATTAGCTGTTGAAGTTGGGTGATGGAACTTCTATTCAAAACCATTTGGATGGTGACAAATTGAGGAAGGCTGCCTTATGCAGAATGGAAATGGGACTGTATGTTGTGACTTGATCCTGCTTTCAAGAAATATCACAAGTCTGAAAGCAAGAGTGGGAAAACAAATGTCGACTGTGCCCTGAAATTAAATAAAGCACAGGGGAGATACTTCCAGCTCATCTGCCCCTCTCAGAGCATATGAAATTAAAAAGAGGATCATATACACCAATCATGGATTACATATTTGGCATATTTAAACTATCTGTCCTTAGATAATTTTCTGAACTAGCAACTTAGTGTGGAACCATCTATAACCAATATATAAGCTTGGCTTCTCCTGAATACCCCAAAAGCCATAATTTCTTATGATGGCTTGGGACATAATTTGCACAAAATATCTGGCTATTTATTAGTTAATTGAAATGACTGATTATGTACATGTTCCCACCTAAAATGCTGGGATTAAAAATGTGGATGGAAAAACTAGTAAAAACGTTGTCAATTCTGTTATAGCAGAAAAATCCCTATATAACTATAGAATTACTGGGCCTTGCTATAATGTTTCAGATCCAATTTATTGCGGCAAATAATACAGCAACTTAGAAAAACTATTAAGCAAGAAAAGGGCACAACAAAAACAAAGAATTTCACATTATCCTGATGTTTCAAAATGAATTATTTAGTCTCAAGACAGTTTACTGAAAAATAAACTAATAATCAAATTAAAATGTTTGTGTATATAATGTGTGCATTTATATGAACTTTGTTTCTCTATTTGGCTCAGAAATTGTTTAGATTTGTGAGAAAACTATAAGCAATATTGAAAAGATCCATTTTATTGAAATAATGTACATTTGAGCTAGCAAGAAATAATGTTGTAGCTATGGCTTAAATCAGAGCTATGGTGTGATGTCATCTGCTCAGACGAAAGGAGAAGGGAGGGAAACAGGCAGTGGGAAGCAAAAGAAGCTGCCTGTGTGGGAGAAGTTCCTGGCTGATGTCAAATAAAGCTGGACAGAGCCTTCGGAGATAGTGTGGAAATAAGGACAGATTGATGGACTGCAGCCATATATTCTCTTTTTGGGAAGCCTTGGGAAAGACCCAAGAGAACAATCTCAAAGAGTAATAACATGTAATAATGATTATTAGAGAATATATGTAGCTTGGTGTTGAACTGTGGATTCCTTGGTGCTTTATTATTTTCTTGCAAACTTTTCATTAGTCAACTAGCTAACAGGTAATAATGAAGTAGATAATGAAATATCTACATGAAAATACCCAAGCTCAGAAAGCATGGAGAACTTCAAAAGAATTATTATTCCAGCTGGGGATGAGATATAGGAGCAGCATGACACTGTTTAGCTTTAACTGTACTCAAAAAAGAGAACCGGGGGAAGATATTTCAAGAAAATGAGAAAGGCAAGCACCTATTGGTGTTGGATCATGTTAGATAATCCAATGAAAGACTGGGAATGCTGAGCAATGCTGTCTTTATAGTTGTTGCTATATCTCCTTTTAGAAAAAAAAGGTTTTTGGTGTGTGTGCGTGTGTGTGTGTGTGAGAGAGAGGGAGAGATTTCCATTAGTAAATGAAACATGCAATGTATAAGTATATAGTTCTCATACACAAGGTACATTTTACCTGGATCGTGTAGCTTCACATTGAAGATGATGCATTATCTTGCAAAGCTAATACCTCAATTCATTAAGTAAAGGGATAACTGAATGAATACCATCTGCAAAGAAAAGAGACATTTGGAGTTGGGTTTTAGTTATATTCTCTTTTCATTCCTATGTTAAGTTTCTCCATGCATTTCTTCTATGTAGAAAAGCAGCGAAATTCTTGGGAGCTAGATGAGTGAGGTTTTAGTTATTTTTTAAAATCACTATTTTATATTTTACATTTATACTGTGTATTGTAGATATTCAATATTATACAGCTTGATGGGGTGGGTTGTTATGCTGTATGCCACATAGAGACAGAGATTTGGATAGTTTTACAAATTATAATTATGGTTGTGGGACTTGTGTGTTCTGAGGAAGCTGAGATCTATGCCAGAGGTTCAACCATACTGGACAGGTCTCATCAGAGGAACAGTGTAACAAGTGACTTTCTCATTAAAAAATATGGTGAGATGTAATTTATAGAAGCCCATAACAGATCAGTCATCAACAAGGACTGCACTAGGTGTTAGACATTTGGTGACAAAGGACTTGATTGAGCAACCTGAGCCAGCAGCTGCAAAACTACTGAAAAAGGAGGTGTTTTACCCATTGCAAATATACAAAGATTGAAAATGAAAAAATAATGTGTTGTTATTACAAAGCAAATCCAAAGAAGAGGATAGCTGAAAAGAATGCACTAAACAATATCCAGAATCAGACATAACTGAATAGAGAGTAGATGATCAATATTAATTTATAATAAAATATTCACAAATTAGAATTGGAAGAACTGCAAAAGTCCACCAAGGGTAAATAAACTGAAGCCTTGGCATGAAATAACTCATACTGTAGAAGCAAATCTGATGAAGCCAGCAATAGTAGAAGTCAGCATAGTTACTGAATTGTTTTCATTCAGTCACTAGGGATCTGCTTCTTTGCCTTCTCCTCAGGAAGTAGAAGCCATTTAACAAAAGAAGAATTAAAATAAGGAATAATTGAGCAACTAGAATAACAGAATGTCTGCATTGCAGCTTATTAAAAAAACACAGCATAAGTTTTAAAAGATGCCAATACTGTAATATAAAATATAAGCACTAGCTCACTGCAAGAAGCAAACTAACATAAATAGTATGGCTGCATTTATAACTGAATATCTAGGATGCAAAATCAACAAACAATAAAAACCATGCAGTGTACCACAAAATGGAAAATCATGTTGGAAAATAAGATCAGTAAGCTAAGATCAGATGCAAGCAAGCCAGAACAGATGAAAGTGAGAAGACTGCAACAGATAGCAAATTCCACATCTGCAAAGAAGCTAAAGAAACAGTGAATCACCTGTTTAGCTGCTGCAAGAAGATTGCACAGACTAACTACAAACAACAGCATGTCAAAGTAGCAACAATGATTCATTGGAAGATCTTCAAGAAATACCATTTGCATGGAAGCAAGAACTGGTGGGACCATAAAATAGAGAAAATAATAGAAATTGAAGAAGCTAAAGGGCTGTGGGACTTTAGAATTCAAACAGACAGGCATCTAACACATAACAGTCCAAACCAAACAACTGTTAATAAGAAAGGCAAAAAAAAGTCTGGATATTGGACTGTGCAGAATAGAAGAGAAAGAATCAGATAAGATAACAAAATGCAAAGACCTGCAAATAGAAATAGAAAGACGATATGTAGTACCAATAGTAATAGGCGCCTTGGCTGCAATCCCAAGCAACTGGAGCATCACTTTAACACCATCATCATTGACAAAATCACCACCAGTCAATTGCAATAGGCAACTTTGTTTGGAATAGCTTACATCCTGCAATGATACCTTTAAGACCAGGGGTGTCAAATTTGATTTCATTGAGGGCTGCATCAGGGTTATGTTTGACCTTGGGGGGTCAGAGGGGCCATATTTAATGCAAGACTAGGATAAATCTTTCTCAGGAATCTTAAAGACCTCTGCCAATTAGTGAAAATGGTAGCAAAAAAGAAATTGTCTGGCTTGAATTAAGCTAATTAAGCTAAAGTTCCTAAGCTATGCTTCACTTATGGGTTTCCTTTTTTAGGGCAAGAAGTGTTGGCTATGAAATAATGAATGACAATAATGACATAAAGTGGCATTCCTTTAGAAAAAGATATACCTTTCAGTGGTTGAAGAATGTTGATGTAGGAGTCAACTGAGTTTCTTTTGGCTATGTTTTACATTTTTATGTCACTATGCATCTCTTGTAAACTGCTGACAGTTTAACTGAAACATTGTAAATAAATAAATGTGCCTTATATAAATGTATTTATTTCAGTCTGGATTTGATTGTCTGGTTGACAACCTATGCCAGGAATAAGAACTTGTGAGGCCTGTTGCTCCCTTGAATCTCTGAAATCAGCCTTAGGACACCTTCAGCCATGCTTTACTAATTCACTGGGATTCAGGAAATGTGTGCCTCTCCGACTATTACATTCCTCCATGGCAAATAATGTGCCAAAGATGATGCCTGGAAGCTTCTGTTTGTCATTATGGCACTTCTGTTGTTCCCAGAATTCTATTTTGTTTCTATCATGATATTGAGCATCAACATGAATTTGCTGAGTGTTACATCATCAATATAATGTTGGCCAGGCCAAATTCTGCATATTTAAGGTATCAATTTTATTATTGTGGGATATGCATCTGTTACGGTTTAGTTGCAAATGAAAAAATGCAAACTTACGGAAAGTAAGCTGTAAAAAGTGTCTTTGTTGATTAAATTCATACTGCATGTTTCCCTCTACTATTCCTACAACTATTGCCCATGATGGCACATCTATCTACAAAAGTGTGGCATGGAATACCAGTTAAAGAGACCGAGATAGCAAGATGGTACAATGTTCATAGTTTTCACAGGAACCTTGGTATACAATGTAAGAAATACAGTTACTATAGTGAAAAATGGGGCAGGCAGAGAGTTTGGCAGGCCTGCAAAGTGCTCCTAGGGGTCGGGGAGGGCAAAAATGCAACGCGTGAGGGGTTTGGAAGGTGAAAAATGGGCCCGTCCTGAGCTGTGGCTAAAAAGGAATACCCACCTGACATAGAGAACTCCCACCTGTCACATGACGAATGTCCTTGACCACCTGGACCCGGAAGGTTTAGCCTCAAGAAAGCCAAGTTGTTCAAGGCAGGTTGCCTAAATTGCTGTCACAGGACGATTTCCACTTGCGGGATCTGTCATGCAGTGCTTATTGCTATTGCTGCTATTGTGCCCAGTTACCGTATCTCTTTGCTGCATGGCAGATCTGGGCGGATTGGTGTGTGTGTGTGCAGGAAGGGAAGAGGACCGATCTGCTCTCCACGAAGGCTTTTCTCAGGAGCCAAATCCTTTGAATCAAGATTGATTGTACCCCATTCTAGGTTTTTAACTTCCCAATCTAGCATCCTGCGAAATTTAGCATCTCTGAGGCACCTCTTGTTTGCAGGAGGAGGATGAGGATGGCATAAAACAGTGCTATCTTAAACCAAAGCCTCTGAGTAATTGTGCAAGAAAGCCACACTTTTTGGGTGGTGGTTTTCAGCAGGTTCCAAATTGGGCTTGCTGGGAACGGGAGACAGATCTGGCCAGGAGGAATACACATCCCATTTTTGCAATTGGGGATGAAAAAGAGCATTTCAGGAGATGGGTGGTTCCAGCCTGTGGGGATCGTGGCGCAAACTGAAACCGCCTGAAATGCTCTTTTTCCTCCCCGATTGCAAAAATGGGACATGTGTTCCTCCTGGCCAGATCCGTCTCCCGGGCCAGGAGCAGAAGGTGACTGCCCTCCGCCTGGGTTGTCTGGAGAAGCAGGAAGCTGAGCGGAGAGCCACCTTGTCTTATGCCTCCTGCGCTTTACCTGCCCCTTCTCCAGATGACCCAGGTGGCTACATTCGGAGTATAAGGTGCACCCAGATTTTCACCCTCTTTTTGGGGGTGCATCTTATACACTGAAAAATACTATACATACATGCATACATACATAATAATAATAATAATAATAATAATAATAATAATAATAATAATAATAATAATAATAATAATAATAATAATAATAATAATAAATATTTATTTATTAGCCGCACCCTCTCCCGAAGGACTCGGGGCGGCGTACAATGAAACATATGAAATAAATATGGACAAAACAAACATATAACAGGGACATATACCGAGACATACACAAGGAGGAGGTCGGCTGATAAATAAAACAATTAAAATACAATATTTAAAAACCCCTAGATAATTAAATATAATTAAAATACCCAGTAAGAGCCCGCCAGGAGCGATATGGTTAGATCAAAGTTGAGCCAGGCCAGCTGCTTGGAATAGGTGGGTCTTAAGCTTAATACGAAAGGAGCGGAGGTCAGAGGTATTCCTAATATCCGGAGGGAGGTCATTCCACAGGGCTGGGCCCGCCACAGAGAAGGCTCTACTCCTAGGCGCCGCCCCCCGACACTGTCTTGTGTACATACATACATACATACATACATACTCCCAGATTGTTGGGAATTGAGAATTTGATAAATAGACATGTGGTTGAGGACAGTAAATTCCCAACTAATTGAAAGCAGAGAGAAAAAACTCTTCATCTATCTTAGACAAATATTGTTTTCTTAATAAATAATTGAATACGGCAGACTCCTGACATACAATTTAACATCCCCCAGATACATTTAGAACTACACATATTAAACTGCAGTAAGCAATTACTACATAAGAGGCCTAGTAACCATAAATCAACACAAATCATGTTTGTATATAGATACAACCTATAGATAGGATAGCAGGTACTGTATAAAGTAGTTGGTGTTATTAGCCACTTATTTCTTTGCATTTGATGTGACAGTAGAGAGGGAAGGAGCTCTTTTCTTGTTATCTAGGTAGTGATAAAATGAATAAAAAGAGCTATAAAAAAGAAAGGCCTAACTACATTTCTCAGACTAATTTTTAATGAGCTTTTCTGAAATAATATACAAATGATGACATTCTCTGCATTTTTTACAAGAAAATCACAGAATTGGGTCAATGTTAAATCAATTGAATATGATAATTTTGATTATGTGCCATCGAGTTACAGTTGTCTCTTGGCAATCGCACAGGTAGATTTTCTCCATTGGTCCTTCAGTTCTTCAAACTGTTTGCTTATTGCTGCTGTAATTAAATGTATTCACTTGTAGAATAAGGCTAAATGGTTGATTTACCATTTGATTTACCAAGCTATCCCAGTGTAGAATTTATATCAATTAACATGAATGTTAGTAATACCTTCTGATTATGCTGAAGAAAATGCTCAAGGCTGCTATTTTAAATGTTACCCCTTGAATAAGTAGATATATAGTATAAGATTGCATCACGTGACACTTCAAATCCTTTGATTTACTTTTTTCTTTTAAATCTGAAGAACTATCCTTTTGGGGGCTTATAATTTCATTAATTTTCATCTCTTCATTTATCATTTTTATTTTACTATGCAAAATACAAAGAAGAAAAGAAAAAATAGGAAATTAAGGGAGGGAAAGGGAACAGGGAAAAGGGGGAGTGAGATACAAGGGGAAAGAGAAAAAGAAAGAAAAGGGCCATTGACTTCCAACTCTTCTTAGCACAGTACAAGATAAACACACACTCCAACTTCAACTTTTTTGCTTTTACACATTAATATATAATTAGCCATTCCTATAACACCAAATCTTTCTAATCAACAAAACCAAGGTCAAAGTTTCATTTTTTTCCCACAAGCACAAATTGCAGAAGTGATATACAAATAAGAACATATTTTCCTCTTTGAATAAAATAATCAGTTTAACCACTCTTTCTTTATCTTCCTTGCTATGGAAATAATGTGTATTTCTATTTGCACCTAGTAATTTTTGTGAACTGTCACCATTTTTATTTACAAAATTTATTGTATTCTTTCAAATTCTTTGACCTTGCTGAAAAAAGGGATAAAACACCTTTTTTTCTCAAAGTACTAAACTTAAAAAAAATTCTTTTTAAAAAAATCAAAACTTTCTAATACATCTTTTTCTTTGACTTCTTAACATGCTAGCTTTAAACTTCAGTATCGCCTTTAGATCCCTCCCTCCAAACTACTCTTATAGATTTTTTTTCTTTTATAAATATCTTTTTCAACATACAGAATTTTTCTTCTGTAAGTACATCATCTTCTTTAACTTTCTTTTAATACATTTTCAATATCTTTTACCTACTTTAAGAATTACTTAAGCATTATATACATGTTATAAGGTTTTGAATTCAGCTCAGAATCTGATAATTCCAATGAAACTCTGAACACAAGGCTACTGATAATCAGTTTTTATTTTCTGCAGAAAGCAAAAAGACTTGATGGCATTTTTGTCTCCCACCTTAACAGAGCAGGCATAGAGAGATAGAAAAAAACAGGTGCGAGCCTCACCATCTATGAAAAAAACTTTTTGTCAAACTTCTTATAGACTTACACAGCTTGTACAGATCGTCATAGTGTTAGAAACATTATTTCATGTTGCGCAAACATCATGATTTTTCTCAGTGCACTGACAACAATGGACCTTAGAAGAGGAAAGAAATACATTTTCTGGCATATAAGACAGAGCTTTGTTAGGGAATGCTGAACATACATTTCAAGGTACAAGCAAAGTTGCTTTGCACAATACACTTATTACTTTACTAGGCTAAGCTTGGCAATTCACCTAGAAGTTTTATCTATGAAGTTGGCACGTTAGGTTACAATGGAGCTTCTTTCAACAGCAATTTAACAAAAGCTGAATTAGGTTACACTCTGTGTATGCACTAATCCTTGAGGGATCCCTTCAATGTAAAAAAATACGTTTTCAAATTTTGGGTTAAACCTTTCTTTCAGTTGCACATATCAAGCAGACAAAAATGCATCCTAATTCCAGTTAACTCATTAAATTTAAGTCACTCCTTCCAGCTTATCTTCATGGAGTAAATATTTTTCTTCTCTGGAAGTTTTATCAAAGACTTATAACCTTTCTTTTTATCACAAGATCCTCAACCTTGCTAATATCCTTAAAGAAAAAGTCCCAAATTTGCCTTTTTTCTCCATGCTTTTCTTTCAGTTGTGTTGAGAGGTTTACATTTGAATCATAGTAGTGAAAGTTAATATCAGGTCTACCAAAACTGTGATAAACTCCTTTGTATTTTCAGCTTTGTGAAGTTGCCTCGGCAGTTTGGTAATATTCTCCACATGTTTGCATCTCAGAAATAATTTGAGAGGATTTTTTATCATCAGAGAACAACTCGTCAACAAATTGGCATATTTTATTTAGAGATCTTTCAAATAAATCTCTAATACTTTGTTCCATCTTCTTGGCTTCTAGCCACCCACAGCTAAGAAGATCAAGCTACCAATTATTACAGTAGTAAACTAAAATGTCAGCTTTCAATCTTCATCTTTTTCTGTCAGCTTTCTTTCTTTTTCTCAGCACACCTCCTTATTTGGCTTGCCTTAGCAGCCTTCTTCCTTGTTCTTTAAGACAAAAAGAGATCCCTAAAATTGTGAAAATCTTCAAAAAGGTATAGTAGGCTGTTTCTAGAAAGAGCCTCTTTTAAGTTGGCTTGAGAAAGAATAATAGTCATTGTTAGGGATGTAACCCTAGGCTTGGCTTGGCAATGTATATAAGCTATGATTACTTTACTGTTGCTTTAAATGTTTAAGAGATGTAATTGGTTTGTTACCTCAAGCAGCCATAAGAGGGAGCCAGAATGGATGTTAGATCTCTGTTTTGTTAGAAGCTGATCGGTGTATTTTGAGGTATTGTGGTTTGCTACTGTTTAGCTATACTGAACCGTGGGTGAACCCACAGGATGTACATTAGAGTTGAAATTTCATAGCATAATGCCAACATGCCTGTATTATTAAATTGGAACTTTAAGGATGATTCTGTTCTGGACTCTGATTTACTTTTGCATGGTATTTGGAACGCTGACACTTGGACTGTTAACCGGACTCTGAATACTTCTATATTTCTACATAGTAAACTACTATATTGTATACTATTCAGTGTCTCTGTATGCTGTTTTGTGCATGTTATTTCATATCACTCTCATTACGCTTCTCTGCATACTCGCTCTTCTAACGGGGAGCTTAATTACTTAACAGTCATTGAAGGTGAATTAGAAGAGAAAGAGAAAGGTAAGACTTCCACCTGATGTCGCGGTGATATCAGACACAGGGAATGGGTCTCTGCATTTCCTGTGCTGACTTCCCCTTGCTGGTGGGCTCTGAGAGGAGCCAAAGCTGCCCTGTAGGGGCGGTGAAGCAAAGAGGGGCACCCTGTGAGGAAGAGGAAAATCGCAGCTCTCCTGTCTGACTTGGAGTTCTTTCTCTCAGCCACAGCAAGAAGAAGAAGCAGCCTAAAGATGGCTGCCACAAAGCTGGAACAACCAAAGAACAACTAAGACTGGTGCTGGAGTGAAGTAGTTGAACTGTGCTGGAACTGGGTGAAAGGATTTTCCTTTTGCTTTAAATCTAACCCAAGGAACAATTTAGAACTATTTGCTCAGAACTATGAGTTAAAGCGGCATCCAAGCATTCTGAGGAAACACCATACCAGAAATGAAAGGCACAGGAGAGGAAAATAATAGATTTTGAAATATTCAGAAAATTGGACTCCTAAATTGGGAAGACGTGGTACTGGGAGACATTTTTAAATGCTGGAATTATTTACTTACAAAACTTATTCTGCTTTTATAACTGCTTTATAACTAAAATGATGATTGATTAACAATACTAAAACTTAAGTGGAGAGTGCCACCTGCTGATGAAACGAAAAATTACATGTCTGGGAATATCTACTTTTAGCTACCCTATGACTACTGGAGGTTCAAATATGAAAATGAGGGACCTAATCCTCCCAGGGGTAGGAGAAACCCACTAAATGGACGAGGAACTATCCTGCCACTTCGTCAGGACCGGAGCAATGGCGACCGCATAAGAAGGAAGCAGAGAGAGAAAGCAGTTGAAATCAAGACATCTGTTACTATTATTGACAACTCAAAGAAGAGAAGGACAACGCGTAAATGGCAGAGAGGGTGAGCTGGAAAGAAGGAGGCTCTGGGAAGGAGATCTTTTAGATTTTTGCTGAAAAGCTGTGAGAGCAGAATTACTGAGTTGGAATTGACAGCGTAAATAACTTGAACTAAATTGGCCAGAGGGAGAACGAAAACCCAGCATGGACAACAGGAGTAGGACATAGTAACTGCTGAGAAGACATGTAAAGCACAGAAGGATTGTTTAACATTCAGGTTGGTTGTTGACTTTTTTCTTCTTGCTCTTGAAACGATTAGAGGGCTTCGTTACCCACCCACCCTCTATTTTCCTTTGTCGCTGGACTTGTTGCATTAACTGATTGACACTAACAGTGATACTGAACAGAGGGTGACACCTAGTGGATAAAAAATTTGAACCCTGCGATCTAACGCAAGAAACCTTAACAGTGACATAAGCTGAAATATATACATAGAGAGAAACTTATTACTAGAATTGAATACCCATATAATTGATACAATTGAGAGACATCTATTTGTATAAGATAACAGTGTGATATATAACTCTAGGATATATAATAATTAAGGATCAAAATAGAATGGAAAAATACATAAGTATGTGTAGATATTGAAACGTGATATCAAGGAAGGTTAATTATTGCTAAATATTGAGATATATAATTATTGATAATATTGATATTGCTGATAAAGTAGAAGTAAAGTAGAATTTATATGCAATTGTGGACAAGGATAAATAGGGGGATAAGAATGGCAACTTCAGCAAAGTTAGTAAAAAACCCCACATCTAATATGATTTCGGCAACACCCCCCTCCTCAAATCAAAGATCAATTGAGAGCGCATTGGGGCTGGAGAAAGGCGGAACGATGGCAGGAACAACGGGACCAGCACCAACAATGCAGAGTATGCAATTGATGCTCCAGATGATACAAGAGACACTGATGAAAAACCAAGAAGTGACAGCTACAAATCATGAAGAGACAAGGAGGAATCATGAAGAAATGAAAAATGAAATGGGAGAATTGAAAAGAAATATTAAAACCGTGGATGACAAAATTGAAAGGATACAGAATGCCTTAGCAATCAACGAACAGAAAATCCAGAACATCGAAACAAAAATAGAACAAACAGATCAGAAGATGGAAAAAATGGAGCTGGAATATAGACAAGTTAATAAAGAACTAGAGTTATCAATAATTCGACTTGAAAATAAAAGAGCTGCATTCTATTTAAGATTATAAAACATACCGGAAGAGAAGGAGGATGACCTGAAGGGAAAAATGAATGGAATCTTCACTGAAATTCTACAGAGAAAAGAACAAGAGTTTAAAGGGGATATTGATGAAGCTTACCGTGTGCATACTAATTATGCCAGAAGACATAGGCTCCCAAGAGAATGCATGTAAAATTTGCCAAAAAAAACAACTAGAGATGAAGTATACAAAAAAAAAAAAAAAAAAAAACCAGAAGGGATGATTACATACCAGGGAAAAGAGTTGATCACGCTTAAACAGATTCCACGGAGAATTCGTGAACGACGTAGACAATGCCAATTTTTAACAAATCAGTTAAATAAAAACAGAATAATGTACAGATGGTTGGTAGCAGAAGGGATACTGGTGTTTTGGCAAGGAAAAAGGTATAAGATAGAGAATATAGAAGAAGCGTATGAATTCTATGAGAAATAATGCACAGAGGAAGAAGAACAAGGAAATAAAGAGAACCTAGAAAGAGGAAGAAACATCAGAAGACAAGGAAAGAAACAGGAAAGAAGAACAGAGGCAAGAAAGAGAGAGAGCAGAAAAGGAGGGCACGAGAGGGAAAAGTCAGATACAAACCAGAAGCAACAAAAAACACCCCATCTAAAGATGGACCAGGAAATAACAATTATTTCAACAAACTTGAATGGACTGAACGCACCAAAAAAAAAGAGCGCAGATGTTTAACAAACTTAAGAAACTGAAGGTAGATATAATCTGCATACAGGATGTGCATAT
The DNA here is from genome assembly GCF_964273705.1 of Natrix helvetica. Lineage (NCBI taxonomy): Eukaryota > Metazoa > Chordata > Lepidosauria > Squamata > Natricidae > Natrix > Natrix helvetica. The sequence goes on from NC_138550.1 coordinate 59,897,387, forward strand.
TAAAAGGGAACATAAGAACTTACTGGAAAACAAAAAACTAGGGAAATTATACACAGCACTAGCAGAAAAAAAAAAGAGGGATAGCAACCTATATAAAGGAAAAAATAAATTCCAAAGAAGTCTACTCTGATGAAGAAGGCAGGATACTAATGATTGAATTAGAGACAACAGAAAAACCGATATTATTAATAGTCATATATGCACCAAATCAGAAACAAGAGGAATTCTATAGGAAACTACACAACAAAATAAATGAATTAGAATATGAAAATATTTGCTTAATTGGGGATTATAATGCAATAGTGGATTAAAAAATGGACTATGAAAGCAAAAAGAAAAATAAAACAAAACAAAAATACGCTTCCCAAATCCTTTTTTGAGATGGCAATGGAATATAAATTACACGATATTTGGAGAGAAAGGCACAAAACAAGAAAGCAATATACCTTTTATTCGAACCCCCATCAGTCCCTATCAAGAATTGACATGGCTTGGATTTTATCTGGTCTATGCAATCAAGTAGACGAAATTGAAATAGAAGCAAGTGAGTGGGCAGGTCACAATCCAATAAAATTAAGATGGAAAGGTCAAAGAAGAAGAAAAAGATGGATGATGAATTCAAATATTATAAACGATATAGAATACACTCAAATGCTGGAGAAAGAATTAAAACAATTTTTTAGAATAAATAAAAAAGAAGATACCTCAATTCAAAATCTCTGGGACACTATGAAAGCATACATAAGAGGCCTTACGATTGCCTACATGGCGAGAAAAACTAGAAAACAAAAAGAGCAACAAGAATGTATGCAAAAGGAACTTATGGAAGCCGAAGATGAACTCCAGAAAGACCCAAAGAATAAAATTAAAAAAGAAAAAAGAGAGATAATTAAACATAAGATCAACTTAATAAATCAAAAAGAATTAGTGCAGAAAATTAAAGCGGCCAGACAAAATTACTTTGAACAAGCCAACAAACCTGGACGATGGCTGGCATACAGACTGAAGAACGAAAGAGAAAAAAGGATGATATATCAATTAAAAGATGATGAGGGAAGAATTCAATACAAAGCAGAAGAAAAGAAGAATATTATTCATAAATACTTTACAAAACTATACGCACAAGATAGTATGGAGGAAAACAAAATAAAGCATTATTTAAACACAGAAAAGATAACACCAATCTCAAAAGAGCAAAGGGAGGCGATATACAGGCCAATAACGTTAGCCAAAGTGGAACTAGTCTTGAAAAACCAGAAAAATAATAAAACCCCAGGACCAGATGGGATACCGGTGGAGCTATACAAATATAATAAAATAATATTGGAAGAGTTAGGAGTGGTAATGTTTAATGAAGTTTTAGGAAAAGCCAAGATACCTGAATCATGGACAGAAGCAATAATATCGCTGATCCCAAAAGAAACCAGCCTACAAGAAATTCAAAACTACAGGCCAATTTCATTACTAAACTCCGATTATAAAATATTTGCAGCAATTATGGCAGGAAGAATTAAACAGGTTTTAAATGAACGAATACACCCAGACCAAAACGGATTTTTACCTCACAGACACATTAGAAATAATACGAGAATCATTTTAGATATAATAGAGTACTACGAGGCGCATCCAGAAAAACAAATGGTATTGGTTTTCCTTGATGCACAAAAAGCATTTGACAACGTAATCTGGAAATTTATAATAACACTATTGGATGAGATGAAATTCGGAGAAAAATTTATAAAAATGATAGAAGGATTTTATAACAATCAGACAGCCGAAGTTCTGATGAATGGAGAATTAACAGAGAAGATTGAAATAAAAAAAGGAGTCAGACAGGGATGCCCCCTCTTTCCTTTGCTATTTATATTGACTTTGGAAATTTTATTAAATGAAATTCGGAAGGACCAGGGAATAAAAGGTTTAAGACTCAAAAATGAAGAATATAAGGCCCAAGCCTATGCCAATGACTTAGTATTTGTTCTAGAGGACCCATTAGAATCCAGTCTGAAATTAATTCAAAAATTAGAAGAATATGGTGAAGTGGCAGGACTAAAGATCAATAAAAGCAAAACAAAAATGATAACCAAGAACATAACAAAAAAGCAAGAAGAGGAACTGGAAGTAACAACCAGAATGCAAATAACTAAGAAAGTGAAATACTTGGGGATCTGGGTATCGGCAAAATGTTCCACAATTAAAGATGATAACTATAATAAATTAGTGATACAAATAAAGAAAGAGTTAGAAAATTGGAAAAATATTCAACTATCACTCATGGGACGTATAGCAACAATTAAAATGAATATTTTACCAAGAATCTTATTCCTGTTGCAAGCCGCACCCATTAATCCGGGTAGAAAATTCTTTCAAGAATTAAACAAAATAACCGCTAGGTTTATTTGGTAGAGACGAAAAGCGAGGATTAAACTAAAGTCAATGCAAGACAGCAAGGACAGGGGAGGTTTAGCATTACCAAATTGGGAGCTATACGCATCAGCAGTATCAATAACATGGGTGAAGGATTGGATAGAGCTAAAGAATAAAAGAATTTTGACCTTGGAAGGCCATGATTTGCAAGCAGGCTGGCATACATTCCTATGGGATGATAAAAATAAAACGCACAAATACTTTCAAAATCATTTAATTAGAAGAGCGTTATTGCAAAAATGGCTCAAAAAACAAACAAACAAAACCACTATGTGAAAATTCCAAATTGGCTATCACCGACAGAAAGGACGACCCATCCAAATTTTATAGATTTGAACAAAATGCTAAGATATAGAGACTTAATTGATAGACAGGGAAACTTAAAAACAATTGAAGAATTGGCAGAACAGAACATGAAAGTTGACTGGCTAACTTACCTTCAAATCAAAACTAAATACAATAAAGATATCAAATTATATGACATCGAAACAGAACCACACGAATTGGATAAAATTATTCAAAGCTCAGATAGAAAGATGACAGGGAGAATATATAAATTTCTCCTGAAGTATAAAATGGAAGAGGAAATTGTGAAAGAACAAATGATAAAATGGGCGCAGAACTTTGGATATAATATTGAATTAGACAAATGGGAAAAATTTTGGGGAACAAACTTAAAAATGACACTCTCAGTTGCATACAAGGAAAACCAATACAAAATGTTTTATAGATGGCACCTGGCACCAACAAGGTTAGCTAAAATATCAACAAATATCTCCTCAAAATGTTGGAAATGTGAATCGATACACGGAACGTATTACCATTTATGGTGGACCTGTGAGGAGGCTAAAATATTTTGGAAAAAGTTCAAAAATTGGCTGGAGGCAATAACGGGTTAAAATAGAATGGAAACCTGAAATTTTTTAATTAGGAATAATGTCTGTGAAATACAAAAAAGAAATCCAGTATTTAATACTACATATAATTATGGCAGCAAGGATCGCTTTTGCCCAGAAATGGAAAAACAAACTAACTCCAAGTGAAGATGAAATAATAAGAAAGGTTATGGACTGTGCTGAAATGGACAAACTAACTAAAGAAATTCAGGGAAAAGAAGAATCAAGAATTCTACCAGATATGGGATAAATGGTATAGGTGGATGGAGGAAAGAAACAAGAATCAATGAAGGAATGTAACAAAACTCAAAAATAATAGTTATGAGTAAAATAAGAAAGTTAAGAATGGTGAAACTCAAATGAAATACAATTGAATGGGAAATAACATAAGGTGAGCGCTATCGATTGATAACTGCTATTAGAAAGAACAGGAAGCTCCTATTGTATTGCATTGTGTAAATGTGTTGTACGTCTAAGTTTTGTGTGTGTGTATTTTATATGTTTGTTAATAAAATTGAAAAAAAGAAAAGAAAATGAGGGACCTATTTAATTGAAGAGATACCTGAATTTTATGCTAGAAGATTGAATGTGTAAAGGGGATGCAAATAGGCTTTTGATAACCTCTGAGACCATCTAAATGGAACTGATTGTTTACCTATTGGACATAAAGAACTGGGACTTGAAGGGTAACTTAAGGACTGAATAAATAGTTTTTGGACTGCTGGACAAAAGTTGAATTTTTAAAAACAAAATAAGTTACTTAATAAGGAAGAAATGAGTGGGATTTCAAAGGAAATGACATTACTCTTTCAAAATACAATATACATCATGGAGAAAGGATTTAAGGAGATTATGGAAAAAATGGAAAATACCATACGAGGGATGATGAGTAAAGATCAAGACGCCCAGGAAATGGAGGAGTCAACAGAAGAAATGAAGGAAGAGGAAGACAAAGAGGAGACAACAATGAAAATAACAATGATTGATGAATTAAACCAGGGGGGAAAATATATTAACAGAGTTGGAAGATACGTTTGAAAGGGAGACTGGCGTCTGGGCAGAAATCTTGGAAATTAGGCAGTGGAAGAAGGTAGAAGTGGACGAAACACCTAGATTGAACAGCCAAAAAGCAGATGTAGACAGAGATAAAGATTCAAGAGGCAAGTCAAAAAAAAAGCATAGCAATTAAAGTATTGAAGCGGGCAAGAGACGATGGATAGAGTATTTCTCTTTTTTTGTTGTTGTCCTGATTTCCTTTTCCTTTTCTCTGTCTTTCTTTCTTTTTTTTTAGGTAGGTGACATGATTAGAAGTTAGTTACGATAGAAAGGAAAAGTCTTTTAATAAAGGGTGATATGATTAAAAGCTAGAATAAGTGATAGAAATAAGAGAAGGGAATATTGGTGTATACCCCTTCATATAATATATAATAAAATAAAAGTAATAAAAAGAGAAAATATGGAATATTTGAATAATGACAGATTGCAAACTAATATAAATATGTATCATTATTAGAAATATATAAGTTGATTGAATGTAATAATTATGATTACCATAATTCTGTCCTGTTATGAGTTAAAACATTCTTATTTTCAAATCAGTGCCTTTCAGCAAGACACCATGCAATCATTTTATCACTATTGGAATACAACTTCTAATGTAGGAATATACCATATTTTTCGGCGTATAAGATGCACCTTTTTTCCTCAAAAAAGAGGCTGAAAATCTGGGTGCGTCTTATACACCAAATACAGCATTTTTTGCCTCCTGAAGCACCGCTCCCTTCACCAAATGGCCGTGCATACCTTTATGGAGGCTTTCAGAGAGCTCCTGGGGCTGGGGATGGCAGAAATGAGCAAAAAAGGGCCATTTTGTGCCCCCTCCCAGCAGCACTCTATAAGCATCCATAAGGCTATGCATGCAATTTTTGGACCAAAAATGGGTCTCTTTTTGCGAAAAATGGCCCATTTTTTGCTTGTTTTTGCCCCCCCAGGAGCACTCTACAAGCCCCCCCCCAGGCTATTCATGCCTTTTATTTTTTTAAAAATAGGCCCGTTTTCACAAAAAATGGGCCGTTTTGGGGAGGTTTGCAGAGTGCAAAAACCTTTTCCCCCTTTTGTAAAGCTCTTTAACTGATTGATGAGAATTACATTGATCAAGTGCTATGCCAGCAGAAACAATGTCTTAGGTGCTGCAGATTGTCAGCAATTTCCTTCTGCAGCACTTGGATAAATACGCCTGGAAACATCTACCTACCTACCTACTCACTCTCTCTCCCTATCTACTGTATTTCTCTCTTTCTCTCCCCCCTCTATCTACCTACGTACCTACCTACTCTCTCTCTCTATCTACTGTATTTCTCTCTCTCTATTTCTCTCTCTCTATCCTTCTACCTACCTACCAACCTACCTACTCTCTCTCTCTCTCTCTCACTCTCCCTACCTACCTACTGTATTTCTCTCTCTTTCTCTCCCTCTTTCTCTCTCTATTTACCTACCCACTTTTTTAAAAAATTGCCTCTTCAAAACCTTGGTGCATCTTATACTCCGGTGCCTCTTATACTCTGAAAAATATGGTAACTTTACTAGTTTTATTTGGATTAGAATGTATGATACCCATGTGCTACACTGTTCATGCATTGATTTGATATATTTGTAAAAAATAAAAAAAAACTTGGGGGTGGGGGAAGAAAAAAAAGAAGAGACAGTCACGATTTACTGTCTGTTTGAAAGGTGAATTTCAAAGTGGCGGCTTCTTCAACCCCAAACAGATTACCGCCCCTCCCCTCCCCTCCCAGCTTTTGGCATGCAGAGTTCAAATCCAGAAGCGGTTTGCTGGCTTAGAGCTGTATTGGAGGATTCTGAGGGGAAGTTCTTCAACACACCCTGACCGGATGGGTCATAAAAGACCAGGGAATAATGTTTCAGACATCTCTTCCTGGGTGTGCTATGTAGCCAGCCATCCTCCCAGAAGTGAATTAATGTTCAAATTATGCATTTCTGGTGGATATAAGGCCCATGTGCCCATTTATTCAGATGGCTACTGAAAGGTTACGGAAATATATTTGCCATTGACATCACTTCATTGCCTTCTTCTTCCATCATAGATAATCCTTCAAGATTCATGATACATTCCTAAGAATGCTTGCTCCTTCTAAATTGTGATGGAAGCGCCAGCTAGAGTGGGTGAAGAGTGAAAAGATGATGAGTATGGAGTCCTTGCAGGGAAGGAAGTGATGAAGGCTAGTTACTGGAAAATTCCTGAAGCCTTTATCTGACTGTTTCCAATAGAATATAGTCAGTCTGGTGAGATTCTTGTAAATAGATAGGCAACATTAAAGAAGCAACTCTGATCAGCTCATGGGCACTCTGGTTACTATATAGGATGTAGGTGGTTTATTCCTGCAATGCCTAAATAACGTTTCATTATTGAAACTGCTACAAGACTTCAAGTTTTTGTTAATTTCCTTAGGCTTAGAATGATTGGATGATTGGAATCCCTATCTGGATAGAAGTATGAATATTTAGTCATCTATTAATGTTTGGGAATGTAATGGAAATGGTTGTTTCTTGTATATGTTTTGGATCTGCTATATGCTCCTTAAGTTATAGTGTTCCAGTTAGACAGCCATATCAATTCTATAAAAGTAAAATAATAAAATACTTAAACTAAAGTCATCTGTAACTTTTCCACTTGAAATCTAGTTTACGAAGTAGATAACTAGTTTATGAGATGAGCAGTATTATTATGAATTGGAGGAATTGTTATGTTTATACATACAAACCTAAACTGAAAGCTATTTAATCCTCCGAGGGCCAATACTTTCAAGTTTATTGAACTCAACTTTAACTAAAAATGTTTATCATGCAGATTTGAAAGAATCTTAGAAAGGAAAATGAAGCATAACTTGAGCAAACAATATTCCCTATAGAGTCTATAGATTAACACATACCATTTATAAAGAATCTGTAACATAAATCACCATATTTGTTATTACCAATAACAAATATGCTTGATGGTAAGTGGTCTTCCTAACCTAGGAATGTCTAAATTACAAAAGACCATTTTCTAGGCTGAATCATTGAATGAGAGGGACATCGGAACCATTTTCATCTTTCAGTCCTTTGGCTGAATAGTAACATCAATCATCTGCTTTTGTCTCTGGATTCTTTCCCCCTCCCTTCTCCTTCATTGGCTATAACTCTATGTTTAACATAGCACATCTAGTGGAAATCAATGAAATTTCCCATTACAAGTTATTTAACAATGGACATCCACAACAATACCTTACAAGATAAGTTTTTTTTTTTAAATTGAATGTTGGCTTATCCATGCAAACATTAATCATTCAGAATAAATTACATTGAATGCTGCTAAGTAATTGGATTCAATTACATTTCTTAAAAAAGAAAGGAGTTATCACTACAATCAATTGCACTGTGCTTATAAATTTATATTTATTCTTTCTTTTACAGTACAATTCTTGGAATGATTTAGATCGCTGACAGTGAGTTCCAAAAAACTTTCATTCTTATGAATAGAATAAAATTACAGATTTATTACAGTGAAATAAAATAAATATCTTATTAATTACAGTAGACAGTTGAACAAACATTAGTCAAAGAGCACAGATGGGGCCTAGCCAGTGGTGGATTTCAATTTTTTTTAGAACCTATTATGTAGGTGTGGCCTGCTTTGTGGGAGTGGCTTGGCAGTCATGTGACTGGGTGGGAGTGACTTGGCAGTCATGTGACCAGGTGGGAGTGGCCAACTTGATGTCACTCACCAGGAGATGTCATGGATTGGGTAAAATGTGGTGAAGCTCATTTAACAATGCTCTTGCTTAGCAACTAAAATTTTGGGCTCAATTGTAGTCATAAGTCAAGAACTATCTCTGCCTTCCATTGCATGGCAGCCTTATCCTAGTAAACTCCTTCTCCTTTCTGGCAATTTTCCTCTCTGTTAGAGGCACCAAAATAATCCAGACAATGTAAGGTTTCCTGTTGCAGCAGGGCGTTGGACCAGATGACCTCCGAATAGCCTTCTAGACCTAAATTACTGTGCTGTTTTTCTTTCTTTCTGCTAACAAGGCTGAGGCTCATTCCACATTCCTGCCAGATAGAGATAATGAGATAATGACCCTAAAAGCTTGGCTCCATTCACAAGCAGGGAATCATCTAAACCCTTTTAGAAACGCAAGGCCCATATTGCACAAACCCCCAAACTTCAGAAACATAAAACATAAAACCCTATAATATATAATCGTATAACCAATTTGTTCTTCCCTGCACCTTTCAATTTAAAGGTATAAGCATTAGGACTTGTGGACTTCAACTCCCAGAATTCCACAGTCAGGCATGCTCAGTTCCAATTTAAAGCGACAGCATTTGCAAAAGAAGTTTCCTTCTTTCTTTTTCTTCTCCTTTCCCCTTCTTTCTCCCTCTCTCCCTCCCTCCCCCCTCTCTCAAACACACACACACACACACACACACACACACACACACGTTGGATTGGATATCTCTCCTACCCCTTTCTCTCTCTCACTCTCTCTCAAACATACACACACACACACACACACACACACACACACATGTTGGATTGGATATCTCTCCCAATGGCTTGAAAGCAGCTCCTCTGCCATCCCCCCTTCCCCTGCTGCCTTCCCCAAACACCTCCCCCATTGCAAATGCAGCATGCTGTCTGGGTGGGAAATGCCTGGAACGGAATAAAGCCCACCCACTCACCTCCTGCTGGCAGGCTGGGGTGAGAGGAGAGGCAGAGAAGCCAAAGGGGAGCCAATCGGAGCCTTCTGAAAGAACAGGGCTCTCCCTCCCCAGTCTAGTTTGATTGCAGGCGAGCCACGTTGCCTTTTCAAACCTGTAGTCAGTGAAGCTGGGCTGGACTTTTGCATATCTTTATCCAGCTGTCGGGGAGGGCGAATGACTTCCTCCCCAGGCCCCATACATTTCCCCCCCCACACACACAGCTGGATAAAGCTATGTGAAAATCCAGCCTAGCTTCACTGACTACAGGTTTGAAAAGGCAACATGGCTCTGCCTGCAATCAAACTACACTTGGGGAGGGAGAGCACAAGTGAGCACTGAAAAGACCACAGGAGGAGGCAGGAAGCCAGGCAAAGGGCCATGCTGTAGCACACACAGTTTGCCCCAGCCCCGATCTTTCGAAAGGCTCCAATCGGCTCCCTTCCGGCTTCTCTGCCTCTCCTCTCACCCAGTCTGCCAGCAGGAGGTGTGTGGGTAGGCTTTATTGTGTTCCAGGCATTTCCCACCCAGACAGCACGCTGCATTTGCAATGGGGAAAGTGTTTGAGGAAGACAGCGGGGGAATAGAGGGGCAGAGGAGCTGTTTTCAAGCCATTGGGAGAGATATCCAATCGAACTTCTGTGTGTGTGCATGTCCAGCTTCACTGACTGCAGGTTGCATCAAACTACACAAGGGAGGGAGGGAGCGGCATCAAACTACACAAGGGAGGGAGGGAGCGAGGGAGAGAGCATGAGCAAGCCGGAGCTCTTCCCTCCAGCCTTTGCCCAAAGCCCCACACTGCACCAGGAGGATGAAGTTTGAATTCCTCCCCCCACTCCGACCCAGGCGTACCTTTTCCAGCTGCTTCAGAGAGGGCTTCAATGCTGCTCTTGCCTAGCGTCCTCTGAAGAAGCCCCACCCTCTTTTCCTTCTATTTGAGAAGTGCCTTGCAAACGGGGGCAGGGCAGGGGAGCGTACCGGCACGGGGGCAGGGCCATGCCACGGTGGAACGGGTATGCAAAAGTACGACAAATTTCTGGCACTGGTATGCCTGTAGTGGTGCATACCGGGCAGAACCCACCTCTGGGCCTGGCTTCCACATTTGCTCTTGTTGGATCTGAGCTGAAAGTGCAGCTACCTACAGAAAGTGATATCATTTTCATAATGTCAGATAGAAAGGCAGGGCTTAACTGAAGCATTCCTGTGATAGGATCTCTGATTCTGTAGTATGTAGGTCTGTTCTGTAGCACTGTATCGAGTTGGGTAGGTAAGGTTCTGTGATGGCCCCTCCTGGAATTCAATAGCCAGCTGATTGTACCAGATTGATAATACTGCCCTGGGTATCTCAACGAAGCCTTGGAGATGCAGGCAGCCAGTCTCTACTTTAATTATTTTTTTTGGCTTTGCAAAGCTGTTGATATTTGTCTACCTTCTTTATGGATTCAGCTGGGCGACAGGCCTCCAAGAGCCTCCACCACTCATAAGGTACCCTGTGTTTGCTTAATGACCCAGGCATTCATTTAATGGTGGCATCAGGGAGAGCAGGTAGTGGAAGTTGTTAAACAAGTCTGTCTCACTTAACAATTGACAATTACTTGTGACTATAATCAGCAAACTCCATTACAGTTGTAGGTTGAGGGCTAGCTATAAAGTAGCAAAAAATGTCCTAATCAAGGAACTATCAAGGAACAAAACCCACATTCCTCACTAACACTTGCATGGCAAACTACTGTATAGAAACAAGGAGCACGCTTTGCACTCACTAGCACTGATGAAGTCACTTAGCTGCATAGTGAAACTTCTGCAAGCAAACAACCAAACTCAAAGAGCACCAAAGACAAAAGTTTTTCAGAAGAAAAAAATGTATTACTCGTTTTTATTTTACTGCTTTTTATTGCTACTTCTCAGTGACGTGCGGTCAGTAGAGGCAAGGGAGGCAGGGCCTCACCTCTCTTCATGGAATAATAGTATATAATATTATATACTATATATATAATATTATATACATCCGTCCGGCCGCGCCCGGGAGACGCGGAGGGAGAAATGTTGTCGGCGCCTCCGGATGACGAACCAGTCGCTTGCTTTCGTCATCGGAAGGCCGACAACATTTCTGCCTCCGCGTCTCCCGGGCGCGGATGGACGAAGGAAGCCAGAATGGCGCCGAAGCAGTCCGGCGAGCGAGCGAGGCAGCGAGATCTTCGGTCACTCGTCCACCGGACTGCTTCCGCATCTCCCGGGCGTGGATGGACGTAGGTAGCCAGAATGGCGCCGAAGCAGTCTGGCGAGCGAGCGAGCGACGCAGCCTGATCTTCGGTCGCTTCCAGAGCCGGAGCGGGATGGAGCAGCCACCGCCTTGGAAGTGAGTTGTGCGGACGGAGCTTTGGGGCTGAGGAGAGAGGCAGGGACGGAGGGAGTGGGGGGAGAGGAGCCGCCCCTCACCCCCCAGGCAATGGGGAAAGCTTTCCCGAAATGGGGGGGGGGTGTCACGGGAAATAAAAAGGGCGCGCGCTGGGGGGGACGAAGGAGACTTTGGCGTGCCTTAGAGGTGGGTGGGCAAGCAACGAAAGGAGCAGCGAGGGCAGGCGGTGGCTGCAGGCGGCAAGGCTTGAGCAGGGTGAAAGGGACTGGTGCCGGTGGAGGAAGTAATGCTACGCCGCGGTCCCCTTAATGTTCACTCAGGAAGGCGGAGAACGAGACCACGTGGTCTGCACACGTGGTCTGCACACGTGGTCCCATTCCCCGCCTTCCTGATGACGTCACCAGCCTCCCCAGCCATAACCCTCACCGCACGTCACTGCTACTTCTATTCTATTCTGGACAGGGACGCGGTAGCTCAGTGGCTAAGATGCTGAGCTTGTAGATCAGAAAGGTCGGCAGTTCAGTGGTTCGAATCCCTAGCACTGTGTAATGGAGTGAGCTCTCATTACTTGTCTAGCTTCTGCCAACCTAGCAGTTCGAAAGCATGTAAAAATAAAAGTATAAAAATAGGAACCATCTTTGGTGGGAAGGTAACAGCATTCCATGCACCTTCGGCATTAGTCATGCCAGCCACATGACCACATGTCTTCGGACAGCACGGGCTCTTCAGCTTTGAAACGGAGATGAGCACCGCCCCCTAGAATCGGGAACGACTAGCATCTAGGTGTGAGGGGAACCTTTACCTTACCTTTATTCTATTCTATTCTATTCTATTCTATTCTATTCTGTTCTGTTCTGTTCTATTCTATTCTATTCTATTCTATTCTATTCTATTCTATTCTATTCTATTCTATTCTCTTTATAGATGTCATTCTTTCTGCATGAATGTTTTCAGTACCTGATTTTGCTATACTTTAAAACAACTACCTGTTGTGTATGTTTTAGTAGTACCAGTACAGTGACGTGCAGTCAGGTGAGGCAAGTGAGGCACAGCCTAACCTCTCATCATCAGGGCAGCGAGTCATTCGATGGGAAACTTGCCTTTTGGGAGGAATGACCCAGCTTGGCTCCCGCTTTCAATCTGCCGCCCAACGACCGAACGGAGAAGTGAAGAGGCAGGAGAGACAAACCAGGAGCCAAGCCGAGTCATTCCTTCCAAGAGGCAAGTTTCCTATCGAATGACTCGCTGCCCTAGACTTGAGGCTCCAGTCCAGCCTGCGGTGCTTGCAGCCCCCGCCAGCTCCTCCAGGGACTCCCAAGCTCGGCACCAGAGAGCCGCCGTGAGAGAGGCCGGCCAGGTTGCCCGGGCGGCGACAGAGGTTCCCTTTGTTCTTTCGGGTGTGGGAAGTGGGGGGGGGGAGAAGCTTCCTCCGCTCCGTCCGCTCCCCATCTGCGCTGCCCTCGCCCGACAAGTGCGCCCCGGATTCCGCGCAGCTCTGTCAGGCGGTGCCGTGGCCGAATCCCAGGGCGGAGGGCGGCAGGTCGCAACTGAGCATGCCTGACTGTGGAATTCTGGGAGTTGAAGTCCACAAGTCTAAAAAAATTGCTGCCTCACCAGCTGTAAACCTCACCGCACGTCACTGTACCAGTATATACTAAAATTGTATTTTGCCCTTGCATATTTGTAGCATAGGAAAAGATGTTGGCAGGTGCCATTCAGTGCATATATGCCCGAATTAGTTTCAAATGTATTTATTATTTAATTCTCTATTTAATATACTGAATTCACTACTCCTAACATACTCATCTAATGCTTTTTGCCACAAGAAATTAAGTTGAAAAAGGATAAGGACTTTGCTCATGTTGCTTTTTTTAACAATTAAGATACTAAAACGCAAAGAAGAACCATCCAAATCAATAAATAAATCAATACACTAACGAAGAATCAGGGTCACTGGTAACTCTCAAACAAAAGTAAGATGTTCTGTGTCAAGCTCAGATTCTACTTACTGCTTAGAGGGTATTTTGGTGGCAATGTTGCAGAATTGTTTGCCAGTGCTTTTTCTGAGCTTCTCAGTTTAGCTAATAGTGTTGTTATTCCTTGGAATTTCTCCACCAAAGTACTAACCATGCCCAGCATTGCTTAGCTTCTAAAATAGCCGCATCTTTTCTATGCCCCAGTACTCCTTCCAGCCACTGTTTCAATGCAATTGTTCAAAGCAAAGTTGTGGTTTCTTGCTTTTCACAGAGACAAAATGTGCAAATATTGTAATGCCGATCCCAGAAGAGGCCGTTATTCGTTATTTTAAATGGAACACCCTGTACAAATAAAAGGTTAAAAACATAATAACCGAATATAAACATTTAAAACAGAGGCAAGAATGTTTAAAATGTGCTACTAAATATTCATATTCATCACTCTCAAAACAAGCTTCTATACAAAGAGAAAGCCCTGCACACTTATTCCCAGATAAATGCACATAGGTTTGCACTCTGAGGCTCATACTGTGGATACTTATTTTGACATTTTTAAGGAGGTTATAGGTTTGTAATGTATTTCAGTGAAATTAATCAATGCATTCATTGAGGCCAAAAATGCACTCTCTTCCTAAACATTTCAGCTATAATGGCTATTATACAAAGAGGATCAATGTGTAAGAATATGTCTATATCCTTCGATGAAATACAATTTCATTGTATTTAAGTACAATGACAATAAAGATTATACTTAAGAATTATATGTCGGATTATATCCTCAGAATTACATCCAGCCCATAAATGATAGAGAAATGGGAAATGGCAAAATGTTTGAGAAGGAGAGGTTATCAAAACTGAACAAATAGAAGAAGTTGGCTGATGCAGCCTTGGCATATGGAGAAGATTATAAGAAGGCATGCATACACAAACATAAAAACCAGATATAAACAAAGATAACATTTGTGTTTGCTTTGTGCAGGATGCAAGCACATTCCTAAAAGTAACTGGAGCACCATATTCTATACAACTTTAGAGACTCCATCGGTCCAATCAAGACTGTGTGGGTGCAAAAATTGGCCTTCAACTGACATGTTTTCAATTTTTTCAGAACTGTGTTTTTCTATTCCTGAAACACATCCAGTGTATAAAATTATTACAGGAGAGCTTATGCCAGGACAGGCAATCACTCGCCATTTCCTGTTTCAGAGCTCTGCAATTAATTTAGACTACCACCTATGCACAGAGATAAAATCAACTGGCATTTTTCAAGTCTCTAACTAAGATATGCCCAAGTCCATTTCCAGTAGCCCAAAGAATGTTTATTTATTTTATTAAACTTCTAGACCGCCCCCTCTCCCCGAAGGGACTCGGGGCGGTGTACAGGTACAAATTTAAAAACCATACACTCGATAATATACATACTAAAATTGAATTAAATATCCCCTGTACAAATTTATAAGAATTAAAAACTTAAACTTTAAAACCAGACCATAAAATTTAACAATACAAACTGAGGTGGGAAAGCTGGAATTAGGCCAGGCCGGCTAGATGAAACAGGTGGGTTTTGAGTTTCTGGCGGAAGGAGCGGAGGTCTGTAGTCATTCTAATGTCAGGGGGAAGGTCATTCCAGAGGGTCGGGCCCATCACAGAGAAGGCCCTTCCCCTGGGCGTCGCCCGCTGGCACAGCCTAGTGGACGGCACCCGGAGGAGTCTCTCTCTGTGTGAGCGAATCGGCCGGAGGGATGTATGTGGCAGGATACGATCCTGCAAATAGCTAGGTCCTGTGCCATGGAGCGCTTTGAAGATGATAATCAACACCTTGAAACGCAGCCAAAATGCCACAGGTAGCCAGTGTAGCTCGCGCAGGAGAGGTGTTACGTGGGAGTATCTACGGACTCCCGAAACTACCCCCGCGGCCGCATTCTGAACCAACTGCAGCCTTCGGGTGCATCTCAAGGGGAGCCCCATGTAGAGCGTTGCAGTAGTCTAGCCGGGACGTCACAAGCGCATGAGTGACTGTGCAAAGGGCACTCCGGTTCAATAGGGGACGCAATTGGCGCACCAGGCGAACCTGGTGAAACGCCCCCCTGGCCACGGCTGTCACATGGTCGTCCATTGACAGCCGGGTATCTAGAAGGATGCCCAAATTGCGTGCCCGATCCAATGTGGCTAAAGACTACATTCAACCTGAACTACATATATTCTCTTCTATTGGATGCTGTGTCTTAAAAATTATACTTGACAGGAAATTTTATGCAAAAGCTTTATGTGTGGATTTTTCCTTCCAATGGATTGGAATGCTGCTATACCAAATGGAACAATTACAATGTTGTGATACATACTGACCTGTAGATTCCTAAGAATATTAGAGTCTTCAAATGGGTGCAAGAGTGTTACTAATGTTTATGGATTCTTTAGGATGCTGTGGGGAAAAATCCTAAAGATAAAAAAAAAAACTTGTTAACATTCTGCATAGCTGCTGCACATATTTATGCACTTCTGGTTATTCTATCTTTCCATTTCTAACAGCTTATATATGTGTGTTTATACCTCTGCGTATAAAATAAAAGAGAGTAGTGGGAAAAAGAAGAATTGTAGATAGAAATGCTTTTTGCATCTAAGAAACAGAATACAGATGACAGTGAGGCCTGACTTACAGAATATAAACTCTTTTAACAGGTGCCTAGCTCTCTATACAATTATTTTTCTATGATTAATTTACATTTTTAACTTGAATTACATATTAATTGCTTCATTGTTCATAATTTTATTATAATTATTGCACTGGTTGTAACTATTGTTTTCTATACTTGTTAGATTCAGTTGTGTGACATAGTCAATGAATAGAAATTTATACTGAAGTTTGAAAATGCAGTGAGTGAGGAATTCTATTCATAAAATGGTGTGGATATAAAAGGATTGAATCCTGTTTTAAACCTGAAATAAAAAGGAAGCATTATTCTATCCCTCATAGTTATCTTCTTTTTCTGTGTAAGAATTGGGCAGCATGTGCCACCAAAATCTTTGGATGCAAACTGGGATGTTGTCTGTTGTATCATGTGCCATATTGTTAAAGTCTGTTTTAATGTCACATTAAGGATAAATTTGTAGTTTTAAAGTACCAAATAAATAAATGTCTGTCAGAGTGTTTCATTTTTTTATTTTTATGAATTTGTTTTTTAAATTTGTTTTATGAATTATTTTATGAATTTGTTTTTTAAATAATTTGAATTTTTATCAAAAGCATTTGTTTTTACTTTTTATATTGTTTATTTTTGGTGTGCAATGTCTCATCTGGCCAGAGGCCACAGTTAGCAACAATGAGGAATGCACAATGTATTTTCCAATAGTCTATGTTTGCATGCTTCCTTTTAACATTAATCAGTTTGCTACTTTGGAGCCTTGATGATAATCTCAGAAATTATATTGAATTTCAAGACAGGCTTTGTTCTCACATTCCATTTAGACAGTTTACACATCAAATCATTGCTTGCTATTTGGGTTTCAGCAAGTTGCTAAACAGTTTATTCAATATCAGATCTCCATGTTTTCAGCAGTTGTTTCATATTTTCCTGTCAAAGAAGCACATTATGTGCTTTAAAGTGAGCAATAAACTTATGAAAGTTTGGCTGAATCTACTGTATATTCTGTGAATCAGCTATCTTCTATTCTATTTTTAAAAAATTAAACATGAATATATATTGCTTAGGAATATTGAGGTATCAGATTAACAAACAGATAAGGTCATGCTTGTACATTTTATTCAAGAATTAAAGACCTTTAGATAATTAAAGAATGAAACGGATTTTCTTTGTGACAGTCAACATGGTTGACTTTTCCTTTTCCTAGACATATAGCAAGAATAAAAACAAATAATTTCAAGGATTCATACATATTTTTTTTGCTGAAAGCAGGCAAAGTTTGGAATGTTCCTCAAAATGCTCATTCTAGGTTTCAACAATGGAATGATCAAATATGTTTTATTGGAATTCATAATTTAGCTAGTTTGGGGAGAAACAAATGAGAGCTATAGTGAACCAGAGCTGATTCATAAAGGAATTTCACTGAAAGTTACTGAAGAAGTTGCTTTTTGTGATTCTTATTTCATCATGTTGATTTCTATCTCTGGCTTTGGATATCAAGTCAACCTGGTAGACAGGTTGTAAGTTTTGTGGCTAGATATGACCATTGAGGTGCAAAGTTATTTAGTAAATACTTTATCAAGAATAATTATCAATAAAGGAGAATATTTGTAATTCAGGGTTGAAATGAAGGTCCTTGGTACTCTCTGAGTTTGGTTGTTTTCTTGCATATATTTCATGACCCAAACTAGGTAATATAATCAGTGATTTTTGATTTGATTTTGATTTTATTAAATTTATAAACCGCTCCCTCTCCCCGAAGGGACTCGGGGTGGTGTACAATCAAAAGTTAAAAACACCATATACATATACATATACATATACATTTACATAGAGGAGGCATCAAAACCCATAAAACCAATTACATAAAATCTGTACAATTACTGATGAAAATAAAAACAACATTAAAATCTACCCCAGAATTTAAAATAACTGCCAGGAGGATTAAAGGATAAAACTATAATTGGGACAGGCCGGCTAATTGGAACAGGTGGGTCTTGAGTTTCTTGCGGAAGGAGCGGAGATCAGTGGTGGTTCTAATATCGGCGGGGAGGTCATTCCAGAGGGCTGGGCCCATCAAAGAGAAGGCCCTACTCCTGGGCGCCGCCCACTGGCATTGTTTAGTGGACGGCACCCGGAGGAGTCCCTCTCTGTGACAGCGAATTGGTCACAGGGATGTATGAGGTAGGATGCGATCCCGCAGGTAACTAGGTCCTGTGCCATGGAGCGCTTTGAAGATGGTAATCAACACCTTGAAACGCACTCGAAAAACCACAGGTAGCCAGTGCAGCTCGCGCAGGAGAGGTGTTATATGGGAGTACCTAGTACTCCCCATGATTGCCCGCGTGGCCGCATTCTGGACCAGCTGTAGTCTTCGGGTGCATCTCAAGGGGAGCCCCATGTAGAGAGCGTTGCAGTAGTCCAGACAGGACGTCACCAGTGCTGCCTGATGTTATCTAGTTTGGGTAATAAAACATCTGGAAGAAAACAACCAAGTTCAGAGAGCACCAAGGACCCCTCAGAATAATTATCACAAGGCATCACTATGAAGAGCATGCTTATGCTACCTCAACTGCTAGATTTCTTTTTAAGGTTCATCGCAACTCAGAATATCTTGAGCAACTACTACGGTACATTGCAGTAAAAACAATAGCAACAAATAACCAATGGCTTCATTACTGATCCTACATTGCCACTGAGTTTTTGTGATAACATAGAACTAGGAGTGTCTGCAGGGTATGGTAAAAAAAAATCAAGATAATAGTTGCAGCACATCTTATAATCAAGATGAATATTGATTGTACCATTGTGGCTACTATTGTTAGCCACCCTTGTGTGCAAACCTTCTTCTTAGGCAGCCAAGGTGACTTTCTTTTTTTAAATTTTATTTCATTTTATTAATTTGGGGTAGATTTATTTGATTTTTTAAAGATACTACATAGTCAAACAGGATTGGTCTTTTTTTTAATAGCATAGAACTAATTCCTACTAATTTTTTCTCCTACATAGACTTATTTTATATACAAAAACAGTTTTTTGACCGCTGTCTTCCCCAATGTTTACATGATCAAAACTAAGTATTATGTGGTGCCCTAAGTGATGGGAGGCAGAAGAATTCTTCTCCCCTACAGCAATAAAAAGGGGGAAAAAATCAGTCCCATTCATCAACTCTGAACAGGTGCCTTTTTCTTTCTTTCTTTTTGTAACCATTTATAGCAGTAGTCAAATTTCCATGACAATGAAGAAAAACATGAGATGAAATACATTAAATAAGTTAAATATGCATACACATCTGGATATAAGAATTTTTTACCTGGCAGCATGAACCAACAGCAATGGTAGCTTGGTCCCCTTTTAAAAGAACAAGGAATTGTTCCTTATTCTGTATAATCTGAAATGCAGTGAACTGCCCAGCATTTCCAACCTCGCAGTGGTGGGATTGCATCTGCTTCTTCCAAGCCTTCCACATTTCTTCAATATCTTGGTAAATTCACCCAAACAAGACTTACCAGTGCTGTGTGTCCAATCATGTCTTTCTACAGACAGGACATGAGGAATCAGGAAGTCTACTGATTAAGATTCCCCCAGGCGGTTGTTTCCAGATCCTTGGCTATTTCAGCACCATTGCACCACTGGCTCCCTAGATGCCACATTAATAAAAATTCAGCTACTGAATCAGCTGACAGGCACAAAAAGGATGCGTTATGGTTTCACTTTCTATCTGGGCTGTTGAGAAGAAAGCAGCAAAAGCTAAGTTTATGTTAGTGAAGGGTTACTCATTAAAACAAGCCTTGTGATCTCCAGAGAACCACCCCATTGTTTTGGGGTTCAGGATGGAGACTTGATTTGAAGCGGCTTCAAAACAAGCTGACTTTCTTCAACCTCAACAGTAGCAAGAAGAATAAACTCTTTATCAAGTTACCTTTGTTCCAATAACTTAGGGTTTTGGCTTTTTTTAATGACCAAACAACATACACATAGAATATACTGAAAATTTAAGTGGGACAAGCAAGCAGTTTGATTTGATTTTTCCCTTTCCATATGGACTGGAGAAGCAATAATTGAATGGTAATGTTTACAATCACTTACTAGGAATCAGTGACTGGCCCTTGGTGTCCTGAGCATATTCTCATCTTTCAAAGATCAGGAGAAGTGAATGCAAGCACATAGCTAACAGGTTTGACATTATTTTCTGAGCATGTCTATTGATAATGATATTATTTTTGTTTCAGACAAAGTTTGTTGCAAATCATGTTTTGGTTAAGTTTAAAGAGTAGAATGAAAGTCAATGGTATACTTTTCATTTTGTAGGATAGGAAAAATGTGGACCAGAAAAAAGGTTAAATAAAGACTCATGGAGCCCCAAAATACAGATTGAGATCCTCCCTCCATTCCAACATTTACCTTTATTTAAAAACAGTTTAACACTGCTTTTTATCAAGTGAGGAATTTGTATTGGCTCTAGGAGATTGGGAGAAAGATGGGATATAAATCCATCATTATCATCATTATCATTTTAAAAAGTACTTTCTTTTCCAATGGTATATAGAAATCCTAATAAGGAACAGGATGAATTCTTATGAAGATGCCTTATCTATTCTATGGCTTTGGAATTGGCTGCTTAATATGTAAACTTTAGTGATGCTGAGCTCCTTTTTTGTGGTCACCTAAATCTAATATATAATCATATATTAGAAGGGGGTATTAAGAGTATCAAGCCTCCAACCCTCTGTTAGGTGCAGAAACCCTCAATTGGAATCTTCCGTACTGTAACTGAAATGAACTTAAAACCATTATTCTGTGTCCTGTCCTTTGGAACAATACAGAACAAACCTCAAACTTCTTTTGTGTGCTTTCCTTTCATATACTTGAAGAATGTAGCCTCTCTAACCAGCAGGACATCATAAATAGGCATAATAAAGCTAGCATGTGAGTTTGCTGCTTCAATGCCCACTGCAAGGCTAGTCATCCTGTAGTAGTAGTTTTCCCATGAACCTTTTGGCACATGGGATGTTGAGAATGTTTAGAACAAAAGCTGAGGCTCTGGGCCTCCAGGATGGAACTGGCAACCTTGGCTTTGATCAGTACAACTGGACTGGGTCCATAAAGAGAGAAGAGGGAATCAAAAGGAAAACGATGAAAAGTTATAATGAAGAGTGCCTGTAAAGAGCAAGAATTACTTTGATGTTTAAAGACGCATATTGTTCTTTCCATAAACCCTCTATCTGATTTCTGAAGTTTGAGGGATCCTGTATATTATTTAAAAATACATACGGTATTTCCTTTCAAAAATATTCATAAAATTGCTTCAGGGGCCAAACCAAATCATGTTTACTTGAGCTAGAATAATGACTCTTCTATTTAGCTTTTTCTTATTTTATGCAAGAATTAAACTCCAGTTTTAATGAACGTGTATGTTGGTATAAAGAAGATGTGTATTTTATTTATTTAAACTTGTTAGTGTGTCTTCTGTTGAATAGTTACTGAAACAAAAAGCATACTAGGGAAAAGAAACATGGATTTTTAAAAACCTGACATATCATTAAAATATTTTCTTCAGCCTATAAGGAATAGTTATTGGAGTCAGTCATGATCAACACATTTTGCACGCGTATTCAAGTTAGGTTACACAGTTGAAGATTAAAGAACGATCAGAAAATCAAATTAAGGGCGGACAATGAAGGGCAAACTGGGAGCACAGACAAATCACAATGCTTGGGTATGAGCAAGAATTTAGGAAGCTCACAGACAAAAGAGACGTCAGGATCAAACCATGAGGAAAACACACAAAAGACAAGTTTCAAAAGCAGAAGCAAGGACGAGTCAAGGTGAGAGGAGAAATTGGCCTGGCATCTGAACTGCAAACAAGGATAGCAGCTGTCATGTTGCTTATATATGTCTTGCTTTCCATGTGCTGTTTTATATAGCCCAAGGCAACCAAAGAGAAATCAAGAAGTGTTGATCAGCCATAGCACAAGGGCTGTCCAGTTGCAATATCTAAAGAGTGTTAATATAAAATAAAAGAATAAATAGACAGGAGGGGTGTTTCTTCCTCAGGGGGATGCATATCATGATTGCAGAGCTTGATTAGGATCCTTTAATGATGAGATTCAGTAGAAACTTACCTAACCAATTTATTTTTTACATTATGTGGTGCTACCTCCCGCTGCGGGCAGGCGGAACCGGAAAGCACTAGATGGTTCCGCCCCAGGCGCCTGATGGAACCAGATAGGTTCCAGACGGAGCTTGGGCCACCTCCTGTAACCTTGACCCGCCCCCGGGTAGAGGACCTGGTGGTCGCGTGGAATAATGCGACTACCGGGGCCTTGAACCAGGTGGCGCCTTTGCGGCCTCTCCGGCGGCAACGATCCACCCTGGCCCCTTGGTTTACCGAGGAGCTGAGGGTGATGAAATGCCGCAAGAGACGTCTAGAGAGTCGTTGGAGATCCTCTCGTTCCGAACTTGATCGAACACAGGCACGAGCCCATTTAAGGACGTACCTTGTGGCATTGAGAGTGGCCAAACGCCAATATTGTGCCACTCTCATTGCATCCGCAGAGAACCGCCCTGCCGCCCTGTTTCGGGTGTCCCGCTCCCTCTTGTTTCAGAGGCCGCGGGAGGCCCCTCTACAGGGCAGAGCAGAGGAATTTGGGAAATATCTGCAGGATAAAATCGCTCAAATCCGGAAGGATTGGGCCCCTGTTAGTGGTCCAATGGAGACGTCCGTGGCGAGTCTTGAGGAATCGACCTGGGAGGAGTTTGACTTGGTTGCCATCGAGGATTTGGACAGAATGCGTGGACGACTGCGACCCACCACATGTTTATTGGACCCGTGCCCCTCCTGGCTTGTACTGGCATCCTGGGAGGTTACACGAGACTGGCTCCTGGACCTAGTGAACGCTTCGCTGAGCGAGGGGTCTCTCCTGGCCGCCTTGAAAGAGGCGGTGGTGAGACCCTTGCTCAAGAAGCCTTCCCTGGATCCTTTGGAGCTGGCCAATTATCGTCCTGTCTCCAACCTTCCCTTTTTGGCGAAGGTTGTAGAGAGTGTGGTGGCCTACCAGTTTCCACGGCATCTGGAGGAAAATGATTATCTAGACCCACGCCAGTCCGGCTTCCGCCCCGGTCACAGCACGGAGACGGCCTTGGTCGCGTTGGTGGATGATCTCTGGAGGGCCAGAGATAGAGGTTGTTCCTCTATCCTGGTCCTATTAGACCTCTCGGCGGCTTTTGATACCATCAACCATGGTATCCTGCTGCGCCGGCTGGAGGGGTTGGGGGTCCGGGGCACCGTTTTGCGGTGGTTCGGCTCCTACCTTTCTGGCCGGACGCAGCGTGTGTTGGCAGGGGAGGAGAGGTTGACCCTACGCCCCCTTTCTTGTGGGGTGCCACAGGGGTTGGTCCTCTCGCCACTCCTGTTCAACACATATATGAAGCCGCTGGGTGAGATCATCCGTGGTTTCGGGGTGGGATACCATCTGTACGCTGATGATACTCAGCTGTACTTTTCCACCCCGAACCACCCCAACGAGGCCATCGAAGTGATGTCCCGGTGTGTGGAAGCCGTACGGATCTGGATGGATGACAACCGACTCAAACTCAACCCCTCCAAGACGGAGTGGCTGTGGGTACCGGCTCCCCGGTTCAGCCAATTAATTCCATCATTGGCCATCGGGGGCATTCAACTTGCCCCCGTGGAGCGGGCGCGCAATTTGGGCGTCCTCCTGAATGCCCGGCTGTCCATGGATGACCATGTGACAGCCGTGGCAAGGGGGGCGTTCCACCAGGTTTGCCTGGTGCGCCAATTGCGCCCCCTACTGGACCGGGACGCCTTACGCACAGTCACTCATGCGCTGGTGACGTCTCGCTTGGACTACTGTAACGCTCTCTACATGGGGCTTCCCTTGAAATGCACCCGGAGGCTACAGTTGGTCCAGAACGCAGCCGCGCGGGTAATTATGGGGAGTACTAGGTACTCCCATGTGACACCGTTCCTGCGCGAGCTGCACTGGCTTCCTGTGGTCTATCGGGTGCGTTTCAAGGTTTTGATAACAATCTTTAAAGCGCTCCATGGCTCAGGACCTAGTTACTTGCGGGATCGTATTCTGCCCCATACATCCCTGCGACCAATCCGCTCGCACAGAGAGGGCCTCCTCCAGGTGCCGTCCACCAGACAGTGTCGAGGGGCGGCACCTAGGAGTAGAGCCTTCTCTGTGGCGGGCCCAGCCCTGTGGAATGACCTCCCTCCGGATATTAGGAATACCTCTGACCTCCGCTCCTTTCGTGTAAAGCTCAAGACCCACCTTTTTCAAGTTGCTGGCCTGGCTCAACTTTGATCCAACTATATCGCTCCTGACGGGTTTTTTTATTTGGGGTATTTTAATTGCATTCAATTTATTTAGGGGTTTTTAAACATTGTGTTTTTACTTGTTTTTATCTATCACTTCACCTCCTCCTTGTATATGTCGTGTATATGTCTTGGTATATGTTTTGTTATATGTATGTCGATATATTTATTTCCTATGTTTTGTTGTACGCCGCCCCGAGTCCTTCGGGAGAGGGTGCGGCTAAGAAATAAATATTTATTATTATTATTATGATAATTTGGCTAAAGGTTTTTTTTTGCCTACATGCATATAATTTAATTCTGATTTTAAAAAATCAGAATAGTATGAGGAATGTGAAAAAAGACGTAATATGCAACATACCAATATAATATATCCTGATGGTGAAACAGATGAGAACTGTAATTTTACACTTTCTCCTTTGTCTACAATAGGCTGTTGCTGCCTTTATTTTATTGTCATCATTCTCCTCCTCTCGACTTTTTATTATGTAAAATGCAATTGTTATACATAGTAATAAAACAACCCCATGAGTTGCAAAACTAAGAAATATCTTGTGTGGGAGTGGAAGACCCTAACATGCTCAGTGGTCAGAGGGTTGGGGTGAAAAGAGTAACTCAGCTCTTTTATTTGCATAACAAAAACATTTCCCCTTTTGCATCTGGTCATTTTATATATGAATGGTGGGGAACAATGAATAGAATGAAAAGTGGCTGGAATTGACACCAAAATGCCAAACTGCAACATCTTTGTTACCTATAAATATTCTCTTCAAAGTATTCCTACAATTTAGGCTGCCATTTCATACGGAGATGTTAGAGACTGGATGTCACATGGCAACCTGTCATAGAGGCTTCCCTGTACTTGTTGCTCTTTCAGTTGTACCAGATCCTGGGAACAAAAGAAGAGGAAAACTTTGTATTTGGAAGCCAACTGGGCTTTCCTAATTACTGAGACATCTGTGCAGATGCAATAAATCAGAAACCCGGGTGGTTCTTCTTTGAGGAGATGGGTTCAAGTCCCTTGTCTGAGGATAACAAAAGAATCAGATTCATCTTCTTCTGGTTCCCAAGGACTAAAGGTTTATTTAAGAAAACACTATCTAACTTGTCAGGGAAAGCTACAAATTATGTTGGAAATTCACTAGCATAAGGCAAGGGACAACCTTCACAGAGGTTGTAGTACAATATAGATACTTTTACCAAAATACTATCGTATTAATGTCATGAATAGTGCAGGGGCACATTTAATCACCTTTGAGTGCAAAGTGGATTTTTTTCAATCAGTTGCATAGTGGTACATAGCCAATTCATTGTAGCTCACAATTATCCACTGGTGCAAAAGAAGCCTTATCTCTTCACTGTTCATGATATTTTGTTCCCTGGAATTACGCTTCTATCCCTCCCAAAGACTGGCCCTCCAGTCCTCCATTCCTGCTAAGGGCTACTACTATTTTTATCTTTAGAGCTACATTTTCATGAAGCATCTGACAAAATCCTTAATATCCAAACTGCCAATCTGAGTACCAGGAGAATATATGTGATCATTTAAGCAAAGTAACAAATCTAAGTCAAAGTGTGACAAAAAATATTCAGCTTCTTCTTGTTATAGTTACTTGGAAATGGAAGATGCAGTAGCAGTAGCTGGTGATGAACTCTTTAAAGAGGAATATTCCAATTTGTGGCATTAAATTGGTTAATTTTAACTCATTTTTTAAATGTATTGTCCTATAAATTGGGTTTGTTTTTTTGGATATGTATTTAATTTCTTTTTAACTTTCAGGATGTGTGTTTTTTTAATGTTGTACGCCGCCCTGAGTCCTTTGGGGGAAGGGCGGCATATAAATCCAATAAAACAAACAAACAAACAAACATTAAATAGCAACAAAAGTGTTAATTATTATCCTCCTAGCTAAAGATATCTGGGTTAATGGGAATGGTTAGTGTATATTAATTGCACTGTTCTTGGATCACTTGGTAATTCTGCTGTAATAATTGGCGAATCAGATGGATTGTGGTTAGCTAAACAGAAGTGCTTCAGGATGATAAATTTGTTAACTCCTCCTGCCCAAGGAACAAAATAGCATGCATGTTTGGGTATGTGTAATTAATCACCTTTTTTTTAAAATTCAGGTAAAATTTCATTCAACTAGGCTAATGTTGTAGTATGGTAATATTTTGGATTTGGTCGGCAAAGATGAAACTTCACTTACCCACTCAACACTGGAGTTCACAGGAAATTTGGGGTCAGACCATTATCCATCTTTCATATTATAGTTGTGCAAGTTTTTATGTGGAAAAACAAGGGGTGGTGGTGGAATGATATAACATGGTTAGTGACAACATCATACAAATCTCATACCATATGCACTTGTCTTAAGTCCCATAATGCACATATAATTCATGGCATTTACATGATGGTATCATCATCCATGTATCCCCATTATTGTGGTTTGCTGTTGTTGGGAGGATAAATAATGGGCAAGTCTCATATGTGCTGCCTAAAGGTGTCAAGAAAAATTTGGGTATAAAAATAAGTAAAATAAATACAAATAAAAACATTATTTGGTGGCCTAAAAATTCTATCTGTATATAATCTGTGACATGCAAAATCTCAGTGGAGATTTTAGAGTAAATAAATGAGGGAATGAGGCATCCAAAACACTGAGGTCTAAAATTTCACACTCCCTGGTAGACAAACCTACATTGCTCCATTCAATACAACAGGGCTTAATCAAAGAGAAATGTGTATAGCACAGATAGGAAGACATCGGAGGCTAATGGCCACATTTAACAATTTTAAAGCATATTATATATATATATCTCCAAAAATGGATGGTATAGTAGATTGGCCATTTATGAAATGCTGAATCTATAAATTGGGTGTGGTCTTTCATAAAATGCACATTTAACTAAGAGTGAGGAGATTGTAGAGAAACTCAAAAACTCTTGACAATCTCTTGTGTTTCCGAAGTTGCACTAATCTAGCTTATTTTCTCCCCCTCTCAATTTTTGGGGTTCCATTTCCAAAGAAACACACTGAAATATATGGTATCACACAGCACTGTTATTATCTGAGAATATCAGAGACAGGGGCAGAGATAGAGGGAACCCCTGGGAGAGGATGAGACATTGGTTAGTCACCTTTAGAGCACCATGTCTTTTACAGATAATGATGTGAAGGAAGAGACAGGCCCCAACCCATCTTCTTATGCCTGTTGAGTTCTTCCACACAGACAGATGAAAATACAGAAAGGACTGTGGAGCTTGATTATCACTCAATGGGAGTTCTCTTATCTGATGCTGGTGATTGGCTGAGTTTCTCTTTCTCACGCACATACACACAAACACACATATAAATGCACTCACAGGATGAGGAAGCTTGCCATCTATCCACCATTTTACTGCAGCAAAAAGCCTCCTGTTCCACTTAACTACATTTTCAATCTATCCTTGGAAATTGTTGGGCCCTATTACTGCTGCTAGCACATTCAGGAAAATGCAAAGATAAGTAATGGAACAGCTTGAAAAGATCTATTGCAAAATGAGAGCTCCTCTTCTGCCTGCCTTATTTTTTGTGGGAGGCCAGCAAAAGGAGAGCTTTTAGAATAAATCATTATGCATGAACAAAAGTAAAAAAGAAGTTAGGAAGAAAAAAACCTATTTTGGAGGGGTATTTTTAGCTGAGCACCTCCCCTCCAGATTTACCCAGTGGGATTCAGCCAGTTTGCACCACTCCGAGAGAACCAGTTGTTAACTTTCTGAGCAGTTTGGTGAACTGGTTGTTGGAAGAAATCATTAGGGCAGAGAACTGGTTGTTAAATTATTTGAATCCCACCACTGGATTTACCCATGGTCTGAATAGCTCAACAATTGGAATGTTTGCCTCCAATTCATGACTTGTGCTTTGATATTTAAGCAGGAAAATAATAGCATATAAATGGAGTGATAACTCAATAGACACATCTAAAAGGCAGAAATAATATTCTATTTATACACATCATTGTTCTCAATTTTGCACATACTTGAAAGAGGCAATTTTATTATGCTATAATAATGTTTCTATGTATTGAAGGAATAAAAGATGGACAATTTCTCTCAACCATTAAGGGCAGAGTCCAGTTGTAAGAGACCTATTCAAACAAAGCAGAACAATTGTATTCCTGTAGTCTAGGCTGCATGATCTCAACCATTCACTAGAAGCTATGATCACAATAATCAGGATATAAGAAAGTGAACCCTGAACCAGGAAGCTTACTATTGGCTTTCACAACGGGAACTAGAAATCTTTAAAGCCCCTCCATGTTGAAGCAAAAGAACAGCCAACAACAAAGGTCAACTAAAAAGCAGTTCTTCCCTATCTATGGAGATGCTGCCATTTGTTCCTGTGATGGCTTGTTTCATGGGCTAATTACACATGACAAGCCATGGAAGGTTCCCTGCAATACTAGGACAAACAGTGTGCTGAAGATAGTTATTCTACTTAAAGCTGCAGTTATATTCACCTTCAAAAACCATTTGATGGTTCTGTTCTGTATTTGTTAGTATTATTGTATTTGTATATATTTGACAGTATATTGATTATAATCTATAAGTTGTACATTATCTTGGGACACTTGAGTTTTTGGAATATACAGCTCATCATAAATTGTTTCATGAAGAAAAATGGCACCCATGTCAAAATTCCAATTTCAAGTCTTTTATTTTAACAGGAAATTAATAGAAACTGGCACATGAGATGCAACAGAATTGGCAACATATCATTTCACACCCACCCACCCACCCCATATTACTTATCATTGCTAGGAGTTCAATCCTGATTGGCTCAAGGTTGACTCAACCTTCCAAGGTTGGTAAAATGAGGACCCAGATTGTTGGGGCAATATGCTGACTCTGTAAACTGTTTAGAGAGGGCTGTAAAAGCACTCCCAAGCAGTATATAAGTCTCAGTATATTGCTATTTGCAGAGTGCATAAATAATGCTATTATTTTAGGCAACTATTTTGTTGGCATTGTACATGCTCAGCTGCAGAACACATGATAAAAATGCACTTTATTGAGTGACTTTTCACCCAGAGCTATAGATATATATATATTTAAGACACATTTTCTTTTTCTTTATATTACATGATTTCAATGCATGAACACTTTCACCTGTTGCTTTCACTTGCAAATCTGCAGAGGCTTAAAACCATGTTGTAAGTTTCATGGAATGGAAATAAATTTTGGTTCTTGAAGGTTTGATCCTTAACATATTGTCTTTTAATAATCAGAAAAGATGCTATTAATTTCCTCTTTTTGGGTCATCATAGTCTGTCACCCCTCTTCTTTTACAAGAAAAAAAAGGAACCATTACATTGTATCCCAGGGGCTGGCTGGTTGCAAAAAATGGCTCTCTTAAGCCAGCCTAAAACCAAAGTGGTCCACTTACTTTCCTCCCAGCCAAATCCAACTATACAGATCAAGTTGAAGAATGTTTCCTTTGTTGTGTATGCATGATGCTTACTCATCTACCAGCCATTCCCCTTTTAGAGGAGTCTATTTTTACAGCCTAATTTTCCACTTGTCTTTTGATCTTTTACCACAGAAGAGGCTCAGATATTAACAACACAGTCTAAAGAGACTGTGACGACATGGACTCAGGATGTCTGCCAGTTTGGGAGTCAGGGGCTCCCTGCATAGCAGTTTTGGATAGAAAGATGTGGGCTTCATTTTATAACTCAGAGTGCAAAGCTTTTATTTTTAATGGATGACACTGAGTTGTGTGAACCGGTACTAATCCTTTTAGTATTACAGCAATATACTGTAGGGCCTGTGTGTGGCAAAGGAGCAGGTTTCATCCCATGTTACACCAGGAATGAGAACACAGCATCTATTACACTGGGTGCTTTTTCGGTGCTTAGATTTCATCTTATCCAACGTTAGAAGTGGGTCATTAACATCCTGCCCCTAATACTTCAAGGTTAAGCCAAAAGGATTAAGACAATGAATCAACCCAATCAAAAAGGACGTGGAGGGGAAAAAAGTGATAGCAAAAGAAATTGTTGGCAAGTATGCATTAATGCTTCATGAACAGGTTATTCTCTGAGCTTTAGACTTTAATAGAGACTTTCAAGCTAGTGGGGAAAAAATCTCAGAATTACAATTTCTTGTCTATAAATGCTTCATATTAGGCTGGTATGATATGTATTGCCTGATTGACTTCTATAAGCTGGCCCAAGGTTTGGGTTCCAAGCCATAAACTGGGGATAAATATTTCAAATACTGTACAGTGCTGATTTTTCACATCTAGTGCATGTAAGCATCATCAGAGTTATGGGAAGTAAGTTGCTCTTGGTACTGAGATATATTCTGCACAGAGGGCTTCAAACTTCATGCCTTCCTAACTTGAAGCATTGTATATCTCCATATATTAACATACAATTATGCCTCTCTCCAATGAGAAACCCCTGCAGAACGGAGTTGGACTGGTGGAATTTAGTGATTTCTCAGATAACAAGAGCTTCACATTTCTGCAAATTCCCATTTGCTGGTGAATCGCTGCTGCTGCTGCTGCTGTATGGCTGCAGCTTGCCTGATTGATCGATGGCTGCAATGGCACTTTTCCATCTGACATTCTCTCTCTCTCTCTTCCCCCCCCCCTTGCACTCTCTTCCCTCTCGCCCACCCCCCTTTTCTCTTGCTTAAACAGCAGTGCTAACTTTTGTGTGTTGCAAATATAAAAGGCAAACCATGTGATAGAGGGGCAGAAGAACAAAAGCATTTGGAAGTAACGAGACCTCATTTTAGCCCTCGGTCTGGAGAGTCCAATAGAAGAGAAAGCACAGTGCATTTTGCAAAAGGTAAGAAGCATATTGCCAAAAGCTTTGGATCAAACCCCAAATTTTCATGTGCTTAATATCACTAGTTGATTTTTTGCAACCCAGGGTTATTTGAATATCTTCTCTGAAGCTTAATAAGCTTTGTTTTAAAGATAGGTAACTTCAGTACCTACATCTTTTTTATTGCCAGCATGTCTGAATTATATATCTGCTAAGGATGTTTGTGTGCAGTTAGGCAGCAAGAGAGAATCTCTTGGCTATCAATGGCTTATGTTAAATTTATGCCTTTAGACTGCTCTTCATTTGCACAAAACCATTACCTGACAGCAGGAAATATTAGAATTGCATGTGAGTTCTAAAAAGGATCAGAATGCCCTCAGCCCTGCCTATATGCCATCATAATGGGACTATGATCACAGGCTAAGCATCTGCTTTGAAACTAATGTTTACTTTTATTGCAATTTATGGATGTTGGTCATCTGCCAGTCATCTGATAGAACGGTTAGAATAATTGGAAACAACAGCAATATTTATTTCAGGCATTGTCTGTCATCCTTCACAGAGAATAGTTTTAGGTTTTGTATATGTGTGCATGTGTGCGGAGGTAGTGTGGAGGTCATTAAAAAAAAACTTCATTAAATGTCCTGGGAAGTTTTGCCATAGAGTACACAGCACTGGTTATGGATTAGAAATAGATTTAATATGCGCATGTGATGGGTTAAAGGGAGTAAGTAAATCCATTGTGTTTGTCTTGGCTGCAGAACAGAGGAGATATATTGAGCAGTCGGTTTATCCCTTCTGCACAACCATTAATGCAATGTTGATGCGTAATGGCAGAACAAACTAGAGGATGCTCAACAAAAAAGCGGTTGAGAGAAATAATTTGTCAGGTCTTTAGTGCCTATCCTTAAGAGAAGTTTCTTCTATCTTAGAATCATGTTTTAGTGGGCAGGAGATTAAGTGGTACTTTTAAAGAAGAATTACCGTGCAAGATAAAAAGGTCGTGGGATTTTAGGATAAATGTATAACCAATGTTAAAACATGAAATTAACAGAGACCTTAAAGTAAGATAAAATACAGAAAAACCCTCAAATATTATTTTCTTAAAAATATAAACTACCAACAGCTGCTGAGCTAAAACACACAGAGATGAATGCTTAAAACTAACAAGATTGACTGTGGGATTAAGAACATTGTGTTTTGTTTTTTTAAAGGTTGCATTTGAATTTGAGATATTTCTGCCTGTTAGATGAAGGATGTGAGCAAATCTTTTTAGCTTAATGGCAATTTTGGAATCAGTGCACTAAAGAAAATTCAATGTATACGATGAAAGATTACCTTACAAGTAACATCCCAATCCCTATCTGAAATGGGGTGCTGTATAGGAAATGTATCAGTCAGAGTCAGCCAAAAAATAGAGAATATACCCCAAATCACTTTAATAAAGTGATTTTTTTCTTTTTACAATTGGGACTCTATTCCTCCCTGAATGCAAGGTAGCAGAAAACATAGTTATAAGAGGTGCAATATACTTTCATTATCTCATTTCCAAAGGATTTCCTCTGTATTTAAGTGGTTGCATTGTTTGACAGCTTCAACCAAAGATTTACACAAGGAAGAACTTGGGGTGACAAAGAGTTACTATTACAATCAGTTTCCTTACATAGAGGGGAGGCAGGGGGATTTCATCCAATTCTCATGCTAATGTAATCCAAGGGACTGGGGGCAGGGGCGGGGGCTAAATCAAACCCTTAAAGCAAATATTGTGGCATCCTAACTGTCTGGCAAGGGCATTCTGAGTTTTAGATGGACATTTTTTTTTACTTTAAAAGGACTGAACCTTGCAGCTCTTGTTTGCAAACAAGTGATTATATCAGGGGTAGTCAACCTTTCTATACCTACCGCCCACTTTTGTATCTCTGTTAATAGTAAAATTTTCTAACCGCCCATGGTTCCACAGTAATGATGATTTAAAAAGTAGGGAAGTAACTTTACTTTATAAAATTTATAAAGCAGAGTTACAGCAAATCCCTACCGCCCACCATGAAAGCTGGAACTCCCACTAGTGGGCAGTAGGGACCAGGTTGACTACCATTGGTTTATATGATAGAAGATAGTGTGTTAAAAGAGAGAGAGAGAATGAGAGGTAATAAAAATTCTACTTACCAACAATAATAAAGTACCTAGACTACCAAAGAAACAGACGCCTTTCCATAAAGGTAAGACAAGATTTTCCATGATGGTGATACCTATGTTGGTTTGCACTTAGCAGCTTTCTTTCCAGCTCTTCCTAGAGATGCAGCCAATACTGAGAAGTCTGTTACTGTAACCTGGAGAGGCAATCCTAGGCTACAGTGATCCCAGACACATTTTACAACCTTTTAAAGGGCATGCACATGCACACACCCCTACAGTTCATGATACTGAAATTTTGGGGCCCAAAATGCAACATTTTTAGAAGGAACAATTTTAACTCAAGATAAGGTGCCAAGTCCACATCATACTACAAACTCCACCAACTCCCTCTCATATTACCCAAATGTTCTTGACCTTAATCACATTGTCCTCAGTTACAAAATAATAAATGCACAGTATCCAACATTGATAAGATTTTCCAGTTTGGATCCAGAGAATTCCCAAATAGCTATGTACAAAAGAATAGGAAATCTAGGTTTTAGATCTCATGGGGACTCACTGTTGTAGCAACCTTCTCTACACACACACACCCCATTCCAAGATAGTTACAAAAGTTTGTTTAATTATTATTTTTTCACTTTAAATATATAGTTGATCCTTTACAAAACCGTGTTCATTCCAAGTAAGCAATACTTCACAACAAATTCTGTTTTGTTATGTTAGTTATAATAGTGCCACCATTTATATACATATAAAAGACATGTGCTCCAAAATTTGCTACAGCATATCTGGTATATAAAGCAATTATAAGATGTGGATTTGTGGGGAGTTCAGGGAGAAGAAAAATATGTGCTTTACAAATGCTACATTATATATTGGGGCTGTGCAGCACTTTGGATATGAAGGGAGAAATGGGATTCAAAGAAAAATGGGAGCACCCTCCAGAAATGCCTTAATCCAAACATGGCTACATAAGGCAGCCACTTTAGTTCAGGAAAGGTCCATCTGCTTTAAGGTGTTTCTGACAAATGCTACATGTCTCTGAATCACATGCCTCCCTTTGATTCCAAACTGCTGTACAGCCCTACTGCACATGGCCATTCACACTTAAACCAATGTGCCAGTCCCACTTCTCTCATCTGCGATCACATTTATTCAAAGATAGTGCCATGTATGCCTCATGAAATCAACTTCCTGACTGCCAATGCTTTAAATACAGCTCTTCAGGGAATTCTACAATGCATCCTAAGAAACAGATTCCCATGTACTTCTTAACCCATCAGTGTTAAGTGGTGTCCACCCACCACTTCTTGAATGCAGAAAAGGATGACACCATCATCTCCCCACTCCCAACCCATTGCAAATGCACCCACACAATGCTTTCCAACTATAATTTTAGGACACCAACAGTCTTAAGCCCTTTAGCATAAAGGATCCCCAGAGTTTCATTCTGTTGTAGTAAGAGCCCTAGTTCTGATGGGATACAGTGCTTACATACCTCTCTCCCCTCCAGT
The DNA here is from genome assembly GCF_964273705.1 of Natrix helvetica. Classification (NCBI taxonomy): domain Eukaryota; kingdom Metazoa; phylum Chordata; class Lepidosauria; order Squamata; family Natricidae; genus Natrix; species Natrix helvetica. The sequence continues at coordinate 59,932,259 of NC_138550.1, forward strand.
GTCTGGGCACTGCTGTGTGGAGTTGTTTCATCCTAGGCTGGTAAGCTTCTATGTTCTTTGCTGGCTGGCAACTGCTAATTTTTTACAATCCCACATTGATCTAGCAATGCCCTTTTAATTCAATGAAATCTCTAGAAACTTATGCTTCATTCAATCTTTGCATCTCTTAGTGGGAACTGTTTTGGTTTCTGCCCAAGCTGGGTAAAACATTCTCCCCATTTGCAAAGCTTCTTTACCCTTCCTCTTAAAAAAGTTACAACATAGGACAGTTGCTACTATTTTTTTCTCTAGAAAACCAAACCATCAATTCTTTCTTCTTACAAGTTTTCCTGACATACAAAGGATCTTAGGATCTAATGAGCAATGATAAGGAGAAAGAAAGGCATCTGTGTATGGAAATCTCTGGGAAAGCATGATGCTAGCAAGGGGGAACAATCCCTAAAAAAGGGGAAAAAAGCAGGCAGTGGTAAAGTGGTCTGTGTAGCCACTGAGACGTGTCTTTCCTGCATATATGAGAAGAGCAAAGTTTGGGGAACAATCAGTCAGGTCTTGGGGTGGACAGCCCAGCCCGGTGCCCAATGTTTTGCAACCAAAAACTTTTAAAGATAGCTTAAAAAACAGCCAGGAACAGCATAGGAACCAAATAATTTAGGGCAATTTGAGCCTGAAATATTTAAGATGACTTGGATTAGAAAACAGCTTTGAATCAATTTTAGAAATACAAACACCAGTGCACTTGACTAGACAACATTTGGCTCTCTCTCACAGTGGATCTTTCCACTGTAAGAAAAGGTTAATGGTGCAGTTAACAAAAGGAAACATCTCTTCCTCATACTCAGTTCTTTCTCAAGCATGTTTCTGCTGGGGTGAGCTGTCCTCAAAACTGCAGAAGATTCAGAATCTAAGCTTTTTCTGTTTCATAACTGAGCTAGAAATATGGGGAAGGACAGTCCAAAGACATCATGATCAGGCGGCTCTCTTTTCCTTTTCGCAGAGTCTAGGATTGACAGTGGTGGAGATTGTTCTATTTATTCTTTCAAACAAAAGAATTTCGTTTCCCCTTCCCATGCCTTATGGTCCTGATTCAGACTGTGTTACAGGTACTTTTAATAAAGTAAATAAAATCTGAAATTGAAGCAGCATGGTCCATTCATACCTACCTTTCTGTCTGCCATCTATAGCTATCATTTTATATCTCATCTTAGTTCAGTGGGAGTGAACATGGGGATTTAAGATGTAGTCTTACTTAGCCCTGAGGAAGGAATTTTTTGTAACAAATCTACTGCCTTTCTTACACTGTATGCCAAATGCCCAGAAACCTTTCTGTGGTGAACGTGCAACTCCCCCCCCCCCAATGAATTTTATCTCACAATTGTTTATTGGTTGTGGAGACAGAAAATGTCCTTTCATAACTCATGAAAATGGGAAACAAGGCCTTCATTTTCAATTTTCAATATATATGAAGGGACCAGGAAAAGAGAGAGAGAGAGAGAAACTTTTGTGAGGAAATGCTGGAGAGGGAAGCCGTATTAGTTTTCTAGTGCTTGTGTTCTGAACTATACACAGCAAATCTGACTAGTAGGAGGAAAAAAATGCAAAAGCCAAGATGAGCATCCTGCAGTTGCATTCGAAATTACTTAATGTATGTACTCAATGTATGTACTCAGTCAAGGGAAGATGGCCTTTCATTTGAGCACTACAGTGGCATGCAGTTGGTGAAAAAAATGGCATGAACGTATTCTGGGTAATCTTTCCTTGAAAGGTTAAAAAGCTTATGCTGCTACTACTAGTCAAAGAGGGCAGTATTGGGTTAACTAGAGAGTCCAAACCAGATAAGCCACTTTCCTTTTTCTCTAGGCAAAGGGAGGGAAACAGGGAAGAAGATATGTAATTGCAAGAGACAATAAATAGTTTGATTAAATAAGCCTCTCCGATCTGATGCCCTCTTGATGGGCCACATCTTCAGTTCTCAGTATTCCAAACTATCAGTGGGTGAAAGTTCTGAGAATTTTAGTCCAAATGTATCAAGAGGTGACCAAATAGAGTAAAAAATGTATTAGACAAGCTTCTTATTTTATATATTTCAGACTTTTTCTTTCAGAGAATCAACCTCATTGCATAAGGATGGGCATACATCTAATCTGACAGAGAACAAGGGTGAGATTTAACTCAAGTATAGCTTGTTCTAGCTTAGAAATGTAACAAAAATATCTGTCACATTTCAGTCTTTCCCTCAAATCTGTTTATATTCCAAGCTCAATTGAGGAAAAAAATGATGCCTATATTAGATAGCTGTTATAAAATATCCCTACTGTGAATTTTATCCAGTAATAGGAAATTATCATTGAAGTAAAAAAAGAAGAAGAAAAAAGAAGAAAAATATACCAATAGTGAATAGTTGGAAGACATTTAAGAAGCTAAAATAATAAGGATGCTTCATCCAGTCTAGCAGGATTCTTCTAATAATGCAGTGAAATCTATTTACTGCTAATCAGCTTAACTGTCAAACCTTCCTAGGAATGGATTACCAACAACCCATGTTCTATGCAGGGGGAAAAATTAAGTGGAGTTTTCCTTAACCTCTTTAAGGCAAAAGCTGCCTTGGGTTCTGAAGCATAACTGAAAAACTAATGAACTTTAATGCTTCAGAACATTCTAATTTTTGTTACGTTAATTGGTCATATTCATGTAGCAACCATTTTATTTCATAGATTTTATTTAGCTCTTGCTTTAAGAAAAATCCTGTGGCAGTGAAGTCCATGGTGTTGCTTTAAAGATAAAGTGTTTTATCTCACCAATATTCAGTAGATTGCTTCTTATGCCGTTTATTATTCCTCAGTTCTTGTAAATTAAGAGTAGAGATTGTTAAGGTACTAAATCGATTTGAGGCCACAACACATTAATTTAATTGCCCTTAGGGACTGATGACTGCCTAGGATTTGTATGCTTAACTTTCATAACAAAATATAGTTGTGGTTCCTTCTCTGAATTTACTTACTCAATTCCTTGTCTACATGGAGGGCTTACTATTTTGCATACATCTAAAGGGAGAGAGTGTGTGATTCTGTCGCCTGGTCTGACTTACAATCAGCTGTTATTTCCTTTTTATATGTGTCAGTGTAGAACATATTAAAATTTCTCAGTAATAGCATGCATGGAATCTCTTTGATGCCCCACCTCTAACTTAACAGAACAATGAAACCAGGGTTGTAGTAAGCCTTTGAGCAGCTGGTTGTCTATATATTCTCTCTGTCCCTCCCCCTCCCACTCTCTCCCACTTACTTTCTTCTTCTTCACATAATTTAATTCATTGTAGAATTTGGGAAACACTGGCACTGCCACTTCTCTGCTGTATCAGCTCTCATGCCAGGCACTATCATGCTTAATGAATTACAAACCCCAGGTAGTCTTTTGTCTGATTATTCTCACCATTTGCCAATCAAATGTTCAGGATAATCGAGGAGACTATGAGCCACCAGGAATAAAGCTGTTTTCATATTATTTTAGTGGTATTGAAATTGAATAATATTTTACCACCCGCAGCAGCAAAATTCAATCATTGGGGTGAGGGAGTCTAACAAGATTTTCAAGCTTATTATAACAGAGGCACAATCTACATTGGTGTGGTGAGGTTGGAGCAGAAGGGACCAGACTGCCCTTTAGGACAAGCAAGTTCAGCACTGGAGTTAATACCGAGCGTCTGGTTTGGCAAAGGTTGAGCATTCCATGGCAGTGACATGCACATCACTGCTGCAATGCTGAAGCTCTCTATGAATGGGATCTCCAAGGGTGCATTTGTATTCTTAATAGAAATAATAGAGACCTGTGGGTCTTTATCTGCTCGCAATTAAATACTATTTCAGGGGAAATAGGGCTTGCATAAATTGAAAAGATGTGAAGATACAGCAAAAAAGCAATTCTTTGTTCATTTTAAAAAAAATCCTTTTTAGCTCTGGAAGTGATTGGCAATGTCTGTATGTGTAAGAGAGAGAAAGAGAAAGAGGGTGGAGGGAAGGAGGGAGAGAGGGGGAGAAGAGGGAGGTTCTTCTTTATGACTGTATTAAAGTGCTATCAACCAGGTCTTGTGCTGGCAGAAAAGTATGTCAGTCTAAACTGTATTGCCCCCATTGCTGGTCCCTTCTCTGTAAAAATGGCAAGGCTGAAAAATATGCAATCCTTAATTATTTCTTAAAAGGCAAGATTGATGGCTTCCATTGGCTTCACTTCCCCTCCCACCAACTATCAACTGGTGTCAGGAAAACAACCACTAATCATTATGGGATATGGCAAAATGGAAGTGGAAGGAGTTTAGGCCCAAGCTCAAAATGGCAGTTATCTACCTGTCATGTTGCCTAACTGAGAAAGGGGCAGGTATTACAGAGAGGGCATCAGGAGAAGCAAGAGGGAGTTTCTTGACATCTTCTTTGGGCTTCTTATCTGTCAGTCAAGCTGTTTAGTGCTCTTGTGAAAGAATACTAAATCTCTGTTAAGAGACATCCTGGCTGACCAATAAATGGCATGTAGCATTGGGTCAAATGAGGATGAATGAACTTTGTTCCCAATAATGCTGCAAGAAAATAGTGGTTCTAGCAGCAAGTTGTCACCAAGTGCAGGTCTGTCCTCATGGATGTTGCTGAGATACAAGATACTTTTAGAGTTAGAAGATTATACATGAGGTTTGAAGGCACATGGTGCAATAAAGTTAAGGTTTATATGAATTTCAAAAATTTATTTAAGAACATTTATGTGGCTGCCCACTCCCTTTCAGTGACTCTGGGTATCTTAAAAAATAAAAAAACCAATATACAATCAACAAAAAAAACGCTCTACCCCCACCCGGCAATAACAATTGATCAGATAAGTCACTTTAGGTTCCCCTGGCCCGTTGGCAAAACCAGGTCTTTAGGGCCTTGCAAAAGAATGTCAAAGTGAGGGCTAATCTAATTTCCACATTTCATGAATCTTCAGAACCTATCAATAAATAAACCTCTCTCTCTGCTATTCAGTTCATTCTATAATAAGGGGCAAATGAGGAAGAGCAGAGAAAGAAGTTTATTTATTGACCTATATACCCCCTCTTCTCTTCCTCCCATCCGTCCGTCCGTCCGTCCGTCCGTCCGTCTGTCTGTCTGTCTATCTATCTATCTATCTATCATCGATATGGTGCATGTTGATCCACCAAAAGAAGTGAGCACTCCGCAAAGCCAGAGCTGAAAATGCTGCAACAGTAGTGCCCACCCACACATATCTGCCTGACATGTGGCAGAACATCCTGTGCCCGTCTAGGCTTTACCAGTCACCTGCGGACACACCATGGACAGTCCACAACTTGTTAGATGTCAAGGTCCTCTTCAAAAACAATGGACGACCATCATCATCATCATCATCATCATCATCATCATCATTATCTATCTATCTATCTATCTATCTATCTATCTATCTATCTATCTATCTATCTATCTATCTATCTTTATCTTTCCTCCTATTCTGTCAAGGTAGTCCTTTCCACTAGGCCTGCATTTCCAATCAAATGTTCCCCACAATGAGTTGGGGATTATGGAGACATTAATTGAACATGAATGAGACTGGGTAGTTTGCGCTTGCCAAGGCCGATGTTAATGGTTGTACTTTTGATAGTTAGAGTTCACAGAATTTATATCAGGAAATATTTTCAAATGGGATTTTTCTCTTGTTATCTTTGATTTTAATTTAAAAAGAAAGAATATGTGTTCACTTCCTCTATCTAGTCTGTGTGTATTGATTATCACACTCTTGCTTCTTTAAAAAAACTGGTTCCACATTTTAAAGAGTTGCTCAGTGATATCAATGCTTCCTAATTGTTCTAGAAGCTTCTAAATTTTAATTAAAATTAGTCAGTTTCCAGTCACCTAGAAGCCTGTTCAAATATTTTTTGGCAACATGTCTGGTTAGTGAACAGAGTGGGGAAGTGAGAGGTACTGTTTTCTTCAGTAGAAAGGGCCTCCACCACTCTCCCAAGTTCACATGTTACCAAATGGTGATCAATCTTGTAAATTGCTAGAACTCTTTTTCATGCAGGCTGATTGTTAAGCAAAGGGGAAAGGCTGAAGGCTAAGGGAACAATTGGATGTGATTAGGAAACTCGATTCTCTGCAGTGTATCTCACCCATGAAGACAGTTTTGGCTTGATTAATATTTACATGCTGGAGGGAAAAACAACCCCTGGGTTCAGGTTTTTCTAAAGCATCAAAGAAATACTAATTTTTCGTTTTGTAAAAGTTATAAATTCTAGCAGAATTTCACTCCCCCATATAGTTAGAATTTAAAGTTGCTTTGTGAATCAGATTAGAATTTAAAATAATAACATTTTAGCATTTTATAATAGCAAAAGTTTGGAGGTGTACGAAAGCCAAACTTTATTCACCAAAATTAAAAGACATCCAGTCTTCAGAAGTTATGTTATATTTTTAGATTATAGAAGATAAAAAGTTCTGTAGTTTGAAAATTCCTTTTGTTGTCTTACAAATCTTTATCTCACACAAAACCATTAGTAGTCATTTTTACTACCCCAAAAGAAGCTGAGGAAGGAAAGCTCTGATACTCACATATAAGAAAAGAGAGCAGTATTTGTCAATTGTGTGATAATGTTGATTATATCCATATTGGATATACATGTAAGCCCTGATATTGAAAGTTCAAACTTATTAGACATAAGACATGGCATTCCCCTGGGAATTGTAGTCTCAGATGGCTACTACTTTGTTTCTTGAAAATATGGTTTTAGCTATATCTAGGACCACTAATGAACATCGCCCAGTCTCATCCCACTATTAGCAGTATAGGTTTTCAATGAAAAAGTACTGTGTTTTCTAGGGGCATCCCAGGGTCTAATTAATAGTACCCTTAAGGATCATATTATAGCATGCTTCAAACCAATGAGCAGGAGGGGGATTTCCAGGAGAGGGTCCAAACAAGTATTGAGTGTACCATTCGCTACTCCTTATATTGTACTTCTATACAATAATTATCATGAAACTTGTGGTAGATCATAATTTGTACAATCTTGCACAGATTTTTTTCATGGCATCAGTAACTGATTTAAATCTGGTAGGATTTGTTGTTGTTAGTTGCAAAGTTGTGTTCAACCCATCACGACCCCATGGACAATGTACCTCCAGACCTTCTTGTCCTTTACCATCCTCTGGAGTGCATTTAAGCTCACACCTACTGCTTCGGTGACTCCATCCAGCCAACTCATTCTCTGTCGTCCCCTTCTTCTTTTGCCCTCAATCTTTCCCAGCATTAGGCTCTTCTCCAGTGAATCCTTCCTTCTCATTAGGTGACCAAAGTATTTGAGTTTCATCTTTAGGATCTGGCTTTCTAAAGAGCAGTCAGGGTTGATCTCCTCTAGGACTGATCATTTTGATCGTTTTGCAGTCCAACTTACCTGATAGAAAAAGGGCATACTTTAGCAGACTAGCATTGATTTCCAGAAAATGTATAGGCACATGATAGTTATTGAAGAATCTACATACTAGAGAAGTCCCCTAATCTGAGTTTCCAATATAATAATACTTTATTTACAGTCACAGACCAAAACACGACCACTACAAAAGAGACACAGCAGCCAGTCACCAAAAGCCCAACTAAGGGAGGTTACAGCTCTCTCCTCTAATGGTCACAGCTCTCAAGAAAAACCTGGAAACCTGAGAGAGTTTCCAATAGAAGCACATGCTGCCATTGACATTTCCATGTGGCTTATGTACGTATCAAATATGTCAAAAAACACCAGTTGCGTGACTTTGAACCAGTCACTCTTCGTCAGCCCAACCCATTTCACAGGGTTGTTGTGGTAAAAACAGGAGGAGGAAGGAGTATCATGCATATTTGCTACCTTGCATTACTTGCAAAATAATGAAGGCAGGATTAAAAAAACAATCTAGAGAAATATGTGAAAACTTGAAACCTATATCTCCCACATGCTTATTTTTTCCATTCCTCCATGAATAAAGACTACAGTACAATGGATGATCCCGTGTACTCTAGTTTAAAACTCTGCACAGCTGATGCCAGTCTCTCAGTTAGGAAGTTTGACCAATGGGCTGAGGCAGAAGAGATTTTCCAAATGCCCAGACCTTAAAATATAACCATCTCTCCTCACTCATTTGGGATATGACTTCAATTCATGCTTTGCAGCAGAAAACCCCAGGTTGAATCTCTGGCATTGCCAATCTGACACGGAAACCTCCCATCATACTAAACTAGGCTGGACAAGGGCTTGTGGTCTGACTCAGCAGAGGACAAGCAGCTTCCTTGATTCCTAACAGGATTTGCAAAGACATTTTTCTGCCTTCTCCTAGTTCCTCCATTTTAGGAATAGAGTAGAGAAGAATTATTTTCCAGGTGTGATTGGACACACAAGGAACATAAGCTGCATCAGTGTACACACAAATAACAAAGTATTATAACCAAAATACCACTAATAAGAGAAGATAGTAGAAAAGACGAGAAAGATGATTCTGATATTCACTTTTCTACTAAAAGTTTTAATAATATCCTTTCTATGAAGATCCTGATTCAGTACTTAGATCCATTCTTTCTGCTACACATTCACTTTCTATTTTCAAAACAACTGCACTGTGAAGGACAAATGCTACTGACTAGCTTAAAATGGGATTTGACATTTGGATGGCCCAAGTCCTTCTTTTTGACCATGAAGAGAGACAAAATAAGTTTACTAGTAACAAGTATCAAATTAAGATACCACATTTGACACCATTTTTCCTGGAGATAACTAAGAGGAGGTTATGAAAGATGTAAAGTGAATAATCAGATAGACATAGTTTATTCCAAAGTGCCTCGTGAAGATGAAACTATAGCCCCTGCACTCAGGCCTAGCAATTGTTCACTAGAATTTAGCAAAATGGCTTCAAGTAAAATGCTGGCTTCAAGGAAAATACTCCCCCCCAAAAAAAAAAAATTCCTGAAGAAAGGATTGCAGGTGGATTTCATCTTTATGTTGGAAATACTAAATAGCCATGACAGGACAGCATAAAGACATAAGCCAAAAGAACCACCCTTCAGTTGTAGAAAATTTGATCAGATTCCATGCTTATGCAGAATATTGTTTATACAATCCTAGATTAGTACTCATAAATTGTAGGCCAAATGTTCAAGAGGCTTAAAGCAATTTGGGGTATATTGTAGCCAGCTTTCCATGCATCTCCATCAGAGAAGATTGAACCAAGTGTTGAATTTGGTGTCCATACAAAATTGTGTCAGAGTGGAGAGTGACCCTTTGTTATTTGTTTAGAAGTATACTTTATCTATTTTCTCCTCTTTGCCTCTGAATGAATCACAGCTGCTTTATAATTTCATTGGGCATTCTATCATTGGGCTATAAAAGGAGTTTCAAATTCTTGCCCAACCAATCCTCAGCAATACACAAATGCCGCAGTAAGGAAAAAAGAAAAAGAAAAGAGAGAGAGAAATAAGCATATAATGTAATTTTTATTTAGTGGCAAAGGACAAGATCTATTTGGTATGCGTTTTGCTCTTTTCCCAAAAGGCAATCATGGGAAATATATGAAGATTCATCTGGCTCCTATTGTGAGTATTGCAGGCTGATAAAGTGTAAATAAATGAAAGGTGGGATTCTCTTGTATGTTGCATCAATTAAATGACTGTGTGGAGTCTTTGTTATTCATAAGGGATGCATTTTATCATGAATTTAATTTTGGATTTTGGTAGAAGGATATAGTTGCCCTCACAAATCACTATTCCTGGGTAACATGTGAAGCTGTAGGTATGTGACTATGTAGGAGATTCAGTATATAGTATATGGATGGATGTTATTCAGGTATATATGTATTCCATGTATGTGTATAGGTATATGATGACTTACGTATTTCTGGGTCTACATGCATTCTTATGACTGAATTGTCCCTTGAAGAACTGTTTTGGCTGCAATATAGCTCTTTTGGCTTCATGCAGAAATAATTGCACGTAGTTATGGCAATGTGTACATGGATTCAATTGACCCAAATGTAGGAGCTCAGCAGGAAACCATGAGTTACTTTGCACAGCAGACTCTCTTGATTGGTTTCCTTTCTTGATAAGGGCCTTAACAGATCCTTACTGGGAGAGACACCTGCATGATTTCAAAATTTCCTGCCATTCAGATTTGGCAGACAAAAGTGGGCTGCTTCTTCTGATTCAAGAAGAAATAACAGTGATGTCAAAAGTTATATGCATTTATGGAAGATTTCTTTCATACTCTAAAACATCATTGAAAAAACATGTTGTGCTATGAAGGAAGAAATATAAATTGGGAGATCTCTCTCCAATCATATGTATGCCAAATAAATCTGAGTGTCAATTTCGATTTCTAACTCATGCCTCATATTTAGGTGTTTTATGAATCCCTGAAACTATTTGGGAGAAAAGAAAATGTAATATTTTAGATATAATGATGATGTAAAGGAAAAACTGAATTTAGTAATCTTGGAGCCAGCATTCTCTGCCAAGTTGTTTATTGAGTTGGGATTTGATGAGAAGCCAAAACGCACTCTTCTAAAAACTCTTTATTGTGTTACAAGTTTGGGGTTGAATCAAAGCCATTTCTACAGTTAATATACATAAAATGTTTATTAAGTTTGTTGCATTTCCCTTTTGAATCTACAGGTAAACAGTTGGGCTCTAAAAGGACAACTTGGAGAAACTGTTCAGCCAGAATGATTGTGTAATCTTCATTGTCCCAAATAGATATGATGGAAGAGGACATCCACTACTTTTGTAGTTTGAAATGAGTTTCCAGTTTTCCATTATATGCAAAGCCATCATATCCCATTGTACCTACAACCTGTTCAATAAAAATAGCATCAGCAATAAAAGTATAAGGGGCAAAAGACTATCTTAGTAATAGATAAATAAGCCCACTTCATTTTAAAAATTAGTTTCATTAAATTAATTAAACAAAATATATAAAAGCCTTAATAACATATGACTTTCAGAATATATATAAAAATCAGGAAAATTATACAATAGAGAAAACAGTTCCAAGAGTTACTCATTGCTCAAATGTCTTTCTTGTTCAATATTTTTGAAACATGTTTTAAATATGAGAGATGGTGATTCCTAATAGGACAATTAGCCCTCTATATTTGAAAGGATGAAGTAAGAGGATGCCTGGGGGGCGTATGCCCCCTTTCCTGGTATCTACATGTTTAGATTACATATGTGTGTTAATTTATAAAGGAGGCCTAACAATATACAGCTGTATGAATATAGAGGAGTACATAAAGTAATTAAATCAGACTTCAAAGAAAACCATAATAGTTGTTTGATAATAGTTGTTTGCCATTTAGCTAGAGATTGTGGGTCTTTAGGACATGTAACAAAAAGACTGCAAAAGACTGCCGGGGAGCCTAATGATTGCTTTTGCAAAGATAAAGATTGGGCTGCATTATGATGATGATGATTCATCACACAGTCAACCAGATGTTCAGACTGGATTTGGCATTTTTGTCCACCTATCGAGTCCTTTCCAAGGACCTGGGATAGGCAGATATGGATGTTTGAGGGTGTTACATATATCATGGAGGATGTAAGCTGTTTCAAGAAAAACTGTCCTTTGCAATTGACTGATGTGAAATTTTCAATGGTATTCAAGTGGTGCTCCAGTTGTTTTGGGACTGCAGCGAAGCCATCTATTATTAGTAGTACTACCTTTGCTCTCTTTTGCCACAGTTCTATTTCTATTTACAGGTGTTTATATCTTGTTACCTTTTCCAGTTCTTTCTCTTCTCTTCTGATGTCTCCAGATACGGCCACATCCTATTGTTTTCACTACTATTGTAATATACAAAATGAAAACAAGAAATGTTACCGCACCATACAAAACAATATATAAAAATGGAAAAAAGAGAAAGGAAAACTATTATAATACATGGCAGTGACGTGCGGTGAGGTTATGGATGGTGAGGCTGGTGACGTCATCAAATTATCATGAAGGGAGGACTGTGACAACTTTGATCTTTGCAAGCATGCAAGCAAAATGCCCCAGGATTACGGTGGCGGGGACAGCAACTCCTTCTGCTGCACTGCAGAGAAGAGCCACAGGAAGGAGGGGAATGGGACCATGTGTGCAGGAGGCTCCTCAGTGCCAGCCTCAGATCAGCATGAGCCACGGTCCCCTTCCCCTGCACACGTGGTCTTATTCCCCTCCTTCCTGAGCCAACATGAAGGGCTGCCTCCTGCACATGTGGAAGGAGTTGCTGTCCCCGCCACCGTGATCCTGGGGTATTTTGCTTGCACGCGCAAGAAAGAGATGAAAGAGAAAAGGGGAGAATATTTTTTTATTTTCATGATGAGAGCGGTGAGGCTCTGCCTCCCCTGCCTCCCCTGACTGCACGTCACTGATACATGATGACAGCATATATCCTGGAAGTCTTGGCACAGTGGTTAGAATGCTCTTCCCATAGCCTGGAATTCAATCCTGACTGGCTCAAGGTTGACTCATCATTCCATCCTTCCAAGGTCGGTAAAATCAGGACCAGATTATTGGGGGCAATATGCCAGCAGAGAGAGTGCTGGCATAAAGCAATGTGGAGTGATATATAAATCTAAGTACAAGGGACACGGTGGCTAAGATGCTGAGCTTGTCAATCAGAAAGGTTGGCAGTTTGGCTGTTCAAATCCCTAGCACCGCGTAACAGAGTGAGCTCCCATTATTTGTCCCAGCTTCTGCCAACCTCGCAGTTTGAAAGCATGTAAAAATTCAAGTAGAAAAATAGGAATCACCTTTAGTGGGAAGGTAACAGTGTTCTGTGCGCATTTGGTGTTTAGTCATGCCGGCCACATGACCACGGAGATGTCTTCGGACAGCACTGGCTCTTCAGCTTTGAAACGAAGATGAGCACCGCCCCCTATAGTTGGGAACAATAGCACATATGTGCCAGGGGGACCTTTACCTTTACTTTATAAGTCTAAGTGCTGTTGCTATTGCTATATATTAAATCTTATTAAACATGCATGAAGTAACATTGGTCAATCTTTCCATTAATTCAAGGAAACAGCCAATTCGAAGCTCACATTTTCAAGTAGGAGTAGCAGTAGTTTTCAGTGAAAGTACAATCGGTCCTTTTCAATATGCTTTGGTCTGACACGTTCCTTACTAAATTATTTAGAACATTTTAAAATAGCTTTTGAAAAAGTTTCAGAAATTGTAGAAGCTGCTGCTATTGCCTCTTTCTTTCTTATCTCTCCACACTTTGCAGCCTTCCTGGTTTTCCATGATTCTGGAAGAAGAAAAAAACCCACAGGCAAAATTTCCCCATATGTGTATCAATGGGATTTAATTAAGGTGTGGGAAGCCATGTAAGCTTCAGGGTGCTATAGAGAGGATACAATATGGAAGACAGAAGAGTGTCTTCAGTCATCTCATAAGGAGCAGAAGTGCTAGAATAACATGTTCTGTAGCTGTAGTAGAATAATTTCATCAAACTGTATGAGAAGTAGGGATGGTGGGGTACAAAATTGGCATGGCATTAGCTTTCACTAAGTTGTTGGCATCCTGCATTCCCAACACTTTACTGAGCCAATTGAATTATGACCCACCCAACCATTGAGTAGAATGTCTGCAAGGGTAATGCTGCAGGTTTGGGATTTTGCTTCTTGATGGCTTCCTGGTACCACATAACACTTCTCCAAGCTTTTTCAGTTTAGTGGAAAGATGGCTTTTCAACTTTCTCTCTCATGAGAAGTTTGAAAACAAATTACTGTGAAAATGCTGAGCAAGCTAAGGATGAGTATAAGGTGAATTGCTAGTTCAGTACTGGGCAATTGGCTGAAAGAAACACTGTTTAGTTTACCCAGATACAATAGCATTTCTGGAATGGCTTTGGAGAAGACTGGATAGGTGCCTTACTTTTCTCTGTACGTCAGTTTGTATACTAAACCAGGGACGTGCGGTCAGGGGAGGCAGGGGAGGCAGAGAAAATTAAAAAAGGGGGGGGAAAGGGAAAAGGCACTGAGAAGCCTTCTGCACACGTGGTCGGGAATGGGAGCGCTCCGTGGTCCGCTTCATGTTGACTCAGGAGTCAGGAAGGAGGGGAATGGGACCACGTGTGCAGGAGGCTCCTCTAGCCTCAGCCTACCTCCTGCGCACGTCCCATTCCCCGCCTTCCTAAGTCAGCGCACTCCGCGGTCCCCATCATGTTGACTTAGGAAGGCGGGGAATGGGACGTGCGCAGGAGGGAGGCTGACGTGGTGCCATTCCCCTCCTTCCTGAGTCAACATGAAGGGGGCCGCGGCTCACGCTGATGACGTCACCAGCCTCACCAGCCGTAAAGCTCACCGCACGTCACTGTACTAAACCATATTATTTCTAAGAACTGACCTCATGTTCACAGAAAAATTAACTTTGTGAACAGAATTTGTGTACTTTTTTCCCCTTCCTACTGGAGTGTCCAACTTCTAGATTTCTGTTGGAAAGAAAATGAGTCACTTAACTCTTCATATTGCCTTCCTTGATGGAGATAAAGAATGTGGGGGAGATACCGAGCAGATGGAATAGAGGATGTAGCTCTGTCCTTGAATAATGAAGTCACTGGGGAGAATCTCTTTTCTTGATGGTTGCCTGGACAGCAAGAAATGTCAGCTCTTATATGCTAATGGAAATGAACATAATAAGTTTAGTAGTTGAATGGTTGCTGCAAGATCAGAGCTCTTGTTGATTTATCAAGTGGCTCATGTCTACAAATATATCACCGGATAAACATTCAACTCTCTATGAATAAACATAAATTATATATCTTTATTTATATCTTGCATATCTACAATTTTTGCTACTTGAAATCATTTATATTTGTAGCCCCATCATTTTATAGATCTTCAGCACTTATATTTTAACCATTGTCTTCTTGTTTTAAAGCAATTTGGAATGAGTTTTATGCTTCTTTTTAAATAGCAGCTACCTTTATTGAGTATTTCAAAATTATTATTTTAAGGCTTGATGTGTTTACATAATTATTTGATTGCATTTGAATAAATTAAGAGAGTTAATTAATAATAGCTGTTCTTTTCTCTCAGGTGGAAAAATTGATTTTCTCATGGGTGCATATGAAAATAAACCCTGCTCAAAGAGTCATATTTACATTTAAGATCAAGACTTTTTATCAGATTGTGCCTTTATGAATGATTTTGTTAAACTTTGTTTATAGCTCTATCCTCCTTATAGTTATACTTTTTTCATACATATATTTCCTACTTAATGGATCACACCAGTGGTGGCTTTCAATTTTTTTTAGAACCTCTTCTGTAGATGTGGCCTGCTTTGTGGCAGTGGCTTGCTGGCCATGTGACCGGGTGGGAGTGGCTTGCCAGCCATGTGACTGGGTGGGCATGGCCAACTTGTAAAATGTGATGAAACTCACTTAACAACGCTCTTGCTTAGCAACCAAAATGTTGGCTCAGAAACTCTGGCATTTGAAGCACGCAAGTCTTAAAGCTGTCAAGTTACAAGAGTCTTGCACCCCTAACCGTTTAGAAAAAAAACCCAGGGGTGTTCAAACTTGACAGCTTTAAGACTTGTGGACTTCAACTCCCAGAATTCCTCCTCTCGCTCTTCATCTTGATGATGTCCGGACGAGCGGGGGGAGGGAGCTGGAATCGGTTCTAAACGGCACTGTAGATTTGTGGAACCTCTTCTATAGAAGAGTTTAGAACTGGCAGGAACCCACCCCTGGATCACACGTATCTTCAGTGTGTTCACGTACAGACATGTGAAGCCTATTTGCATGTGCAGATGTAAAATCTACTTTCACCTTGCAAACAGTATTACATCCACTAATTCCATAAGTTTCAGTACATTTCAATGGGCACAACCATGAGTGGGCTGTAACCTATAGACACAAATAAATGACTGAGGAACTCACACTTTTGTAATGACAAGGCAATCCACCAAGGAAAGGGAAGAATCTAATTTCTCTTGCTCTTGAAGCCAAACCAGCAACTTTGATGAAACGCTGTCTTGATCTAAACCAGGGGTGTCCAAACTTGGGAACTTTAAGACTTGTGGACTTCAACTCGCAGAATTCCCCAGGGAATTCTGGGAGTTGAAGTCCACAAGTCTTAAAGTTCCCAAGTTTGGACACCCCTGATCTAAACCCTTAGAATAGGCCTTTTATTATGACATGTGGATAAACAGGCATTTACATTTAGAAACCACAAACGCCTTGCTAATTTTCATTAAGCTGGATCCCAGTGGAGAGATTTCATCACCTAAAAACAATTCTTCAGGATTAAAAGTTAAAATCCTCTGCATTATAATATCAATAGAAGAGGCCTTAAGCCTGGCAAGGTTTGACTCTTATTTTCATTATATTTAGTTTGGGACAGTGGTTACTCAATAAGTGTTTCTTGGACCACCACATCATTACAATTTACAGGCCTAAATTATAATTTATGCCTATTCACCTCTTGAGGCCATTGTCCTGTTTTCCAGGAGTGTAACTTATTTATTTTTATTGCAGCTATGAAGGAGATGTTTTGATGGATTATAACCTCAGCAAATGTCTAACCCCAAACCAGCAATGACAACCTGGAGACTTAAAACAGACCCTCTGCTTTCTGGGCAAAAGACGGGGGCTCAGTCTTCAGAGAGCTTCTGATACTCTATCTCCCTCTACTGGTACAGCTAAGACATTCACCAAGGATGGGAAATCATGTTATTGCCGCTTCAATTTCCATGCTGTCCCTTCTGGTAATAACGGGAGATACAGGTAGTAAAAAGGATAGTACCTTTATGATTGACATGGACCCAGGGCGATGTATGAGGCATCACTATGTTGATTCTATCAGCCATCCTTTATACAAATGCAGCTCAAAGGTAAGTGTTGCTGGAAACCTCTCAAGCTATATGAAATTACTACAAGCACTATCAAACTTGTAAGGAAGGACAATTAAATTTTCTGAAACCAAAGCTTTTGTGCCTAAAGTGGGACTAGAACTCACAGTTCCTGGTTTCTAGTAGTTTAACCAAACTTTTTATTTCTGCTCTGCACAAAAATCCATAAAGGATTTTCAGTTAACAATAAACATAGATATTATCTTTTCTCTAAATCAAAAAAGCAATTTGGTCATTTTAGAAATTTCCATCATCTTCACCAACCATTCCTCCATTGTGGACAATTTTTCCATCTTTGTGCATACAATAATCTCACTGCAGTTATCACATACAAAAGCAAAGTTCCATGACTTTTTCCAGCAGTTTCTCCATCAATCCCAAAAGAAAGACTTCTGTTCTCAGTTGTATATCTTTAAAATTCTCTGCATCGATGTGTATATTTGAATCCAAAACTTTTTAGCTTTCTTACCACTAAACATGATAAAATGTCCCTTGTTGTTCACATTTGTTCAAATTTGAGTTTGAAGTGCTGTTATATATTTTAGACAATTTCTCTTGTGATATATTCCAAGGGTACATCATTTTACAAAAATTCTCTTTAAGATTATAACAGCCTAAATTTCAATCCTTTCAATCACATATTTTCCCTTTGGTTTATCTGTATATTAAAACCAAAATTCATAGCCTACCTTATCATACATTATTTAACTCATTTTTCCTCTGTTTCCAATTTCAATTTAACAATTACATGTTCACCAATGCACAATTGTACTTCAAATATGGTCTTATTTTGCTCCATAGCATATACAGATGACTGAAAATGTACACTAATTTAGTGAATTCCTAAATAATGTAAGGAAGGGGTGTCAAACTCAAGGCTTTAGATCTGTTTAGATTTGGCCCGCAGGGCCACCATGGAAAGAGCTAAGGACTGGCCCGCGGTGCCTCTGCCAGTGAATCAGAGCTCACGAGGACTGTGCACAGCCCTCCCGAGCTCTGTGCACAGCCCTCCCGAGCTCTGTGCACAGCCCTCCCGAGCTCTGTGCACAGCCCTCCCGAGCTCTGTTTTTGCTGGCAGAGGATTGCAGGAGACTGTCACAGTCAAAAACAGAGCTTGGGAGCCCGTTTTTGCTGGCAGAAATGAGTGACATCATGCTGGCCATGTCCAACCCGGCCCCCCAAGATCAAACACAACCCTGATGCAGCCCTCAATGAAATCGAGTTTGAAACCCCTGATGTAGGGGGTTCAACTGCTGTAATTTTATTTAATAAATAAAATAATATAATATTTAATAAATAAAATAATATAATATTTAATAAATAAAATAATATAATATTTAATAAATAAAATAATATAATATTTTATTTTATTTAATAAATAAAATAATATAATATAATTCTTTATATTAAGAAACTCTTCATTGTTATCATTATTTCACCCAAGCATAAACTTGACTACAAGGCCAATGACAATACTGGTCTGGAATCTGAATTTGTATTGGAATTTAGAATCTGAATTTGCATTAAATTGTATTCTATGAGGTGACAGATTATGTATCTGATCAAAATACACATTTTTAATTTGCCACAATAAATTACTTAATTTTTGCAATATTCAGCATTTCAGTTAGGTTATTTTACAGGGTGATCGCATGATTCCCCTTTCTTTAGGTGGCACATGGTGTAAAAATTTTATACTTGTGAGATTTTGTTGAGTTTCTTTTTCTCTGTGGTATGTTTTTCCATCATTCTGAAGCCTCTCTGATTGCTCATGGTTCCTAATTAGGAGGGGGAAAAAACCCTTCCAGACAGTTCCTCATAAATTTCACCTCAAAATTCAATTAAATGTGAAAAGTCAGGACACACATACCTTTCAATATATACTATGTACAGTATAGGTGGTGAGAACTCCATGAGCTTTGTTCTCCTTTTGAAAGAAATGTCTTTTTATTAAATTGAATGGGAATGATTGAAAATATATTGAAAATATTGATATACCATGCATATGCTTATATAGTTAACACAATATGCAATGTCTATGATATAACGTTTAGGATAGGGCTATTTATATGTTCAAAGAGGACTACTGTATAAAGTATAGAGTTGTACTACTGTATAAAACTGTATAAAGTTTTATACAGAGTTTAAAATGCTTAAAACAACATATATAAGACTTCACCAGTTTATGAACTGGAATGCAAGAATCATACAGTTCTGAGCTGCACATTTTCTACTGCTATCATATGTTGCACTCTTTAGGGTTAACTCTTCTCTTCTGATCTTTTGGTCTCCCTTCTTTACAGATGGTGCTGCTGGCTCGCTGTGAGGGACAGTGCACTCAGACCTCACGCTCAGAGCCAATGGTGTCTTTCAGCACAGTTCTGAAACAGCCTTTCCGGTCCACATGTCATTGCTGCCGGCCACAGACTTCTAAACTGAAGGCCATGCGTTTGCGCTGTTCTGGTGGTATGAGACTTACTGCCACCTACCGCTACATCCTCTCATGTCACTGTGAGGAATGCAACTCTTAGGGGAAAATCTGCTTTAGCAAAAAAAAGACCCCAGGAAGTCGAAATGCTCTTCAGCAGAACTTCCAGGAGCAGAAACAGCTAGGGACAACCTTCCGATGGTTTGCTGTTGCTACAACCAGGAATATTAGAATGGATTTCATTGGAGAGAAGGAGCCACATGGATACATGGGGGTTGTACCAAACAATACAACAGACACCAGAATGTATAATTGCACATCCTTGCTGAAGATGTAATCATTTGTGATGGTGAGGAATGGGAACATATGTTGTTAGAAATCTCTCATTCAGGTTCTTGGGGTCATTTTTCTATGTCAGTGATTCTTTAATACTGAATAAGGTCAACTTAAGAATTATGGCTCTTGGTTTGAACGTTCAGCCAGCAACACAAAAGGATCAGGGACATAGAAAATGCATACAGTGGATGCTATTATGTGGAAAACAATTTATTCTACAAGAAAACAAAGACTCCTTCCCTGTACACAGAAGCCTATTGTGTCTTTTAAACATGTCCTTTAGTTTATACTGGCCATGAAAACAGACTATATTGAATAGTAAAAGATATATTTTATATGGTCTGGCAGCAGTTGGACAAGTTATTGTGATTTAGGTGCAGTTACAAAATAAATAATGGAAAAATTTTGGAACTTCCAGTGTGGCTTCTCCAGTATTGAGAAAGTATATTTACAGTCAAAAGTTGAAATCTAGAAAACAAGCTCCTCCTCCTCTTCTTCTTCTTTCTCTTTCTCCTTCCCCTTCTCCCCTTCTCCTTTTCCTTCTCCTTCTCCTTCTCCTTCCCTTCCTTTTCCTTTTCCTCTTTCCCCTTATCATTCTCCAAAAACAAAACGTTACACATTCTTGGACAGTATTATAATATTAATCTAAATCTACCAAAATAATAATACTTGTTTTTGCTTTCATTTATATGTAAAAACAAGTTTAAATAAAGATTTATCTTAAATATATGTATCACTCAGAAAAGGTAATATCAGCCAGTTACTCATAATATAGTGAACTAGTATGCTTACATTTTTATAATGGAACCATAAGATTTTAAAGCTTAAATTCATTGACTCATTGTGCCAAATACACCCATGGCTCTAGGTGGGAGACTCTAACAAAATGATTTATTCCTAAAACATAGGTTCAATAAATGTTTCACATTAAAAAAAGTTCTTCGTGAATTTTGTAATTCACTGAGATATTTTAAAAAAGAGTTATATTTGTTCATAGATATATACGTTCTCCAATGAATATAAATTCCATTTTCAAAGTTACACAGAAGACAATTATAGAGAATATAGAGCTGGAATTCTCATCACAGAGGCCTTGATGTAAAGATCTCACCATTGTCACTATACCGTACAATGATTTTGCTTCACATAGACTTATAGTCATGTTATCACTGTTCACAGTAGCACAGGACTAACACCGTTCAAAATAGTGAGCGGCATGGACTTCATCCCAATGCCTGAGTATCTAAGGCATCCACCCCTCCTCAGTCAGTTGACTGATTGGATATCAGTGTTAAAAGCAACCTGGGAGAATGTCAAAAAAGCACTGGTTAAAGTGGCACAAACCTATAAGAAAAAGGCAGATAAACACCGAGCTCCGCAATGACCATTCATGGTGGGAGAGAAGGTTTACCTCTGCACAAAATATTTGAAGTTAAGACTCACTAGCAAGAAACTGGGACCAAAGTTTGTGGGACCATTCCCCATAGTGAAGATCATCAACCCAGTGCAATTGAAACTGCCCCAACTGCTAGGGAAGATGCACCCGGTATTCCATATTAGCCTCTTAAAATCCGTGGTTGGATCCACTTTGAGACCACTACCCCGGGAGCCCCCAGGCCCTGTGGTCATAGGGGGCCAAACCCATTTTGAGGTGCAACAAATTCTTGATTTGAGGTGGCACAGGAGACAACTCCAGTATTTAATCTAGTGGAAGGGCTACCCCTTGTCAGAGGCATCTTGGGTAAAGAGTAGAAATATCCAGGCTATAGAAAGATTCCATGCAGAAAATCCAAACAAACCTGGGGGGAGGACGTAGCCTTAAATCCTATACTTGTATTCAAATTGTTTTTTGCTTCGCACAGGTTGCTTTTGGAAAGTGAGGGGAGCCAAATGTCAACTCCTAATGTTGTCATAGTGAGAGAAGGGGGGCTGAAGTCAGATCTCAGATTACTGCAGCAAACTCATTGGGGAATGTGATTTATGACACAGACTGAGGGGAGGGAAGGAACAGGGTTAAAGTTCAGCTATAACTCAAACAAAGCTTAGAGAAAAGATCTTGCCTATGGTGCTCTTAATAAATGACTAGTTTTGTATTGAAACTTGACTCGATACTCATGAATCAATTAAGGCATTTTTAGGAAACCTGACACTTATATAACAATTTAGAATGATTCCTGGATGTTGATTTGTGACTCCAAAGAAACTGTCAATTCCTCAATTAATTATATTATACTCTAAAAATTACAGTCATATTAAATCATTAGCATAATTTAATATTTAAAAACATAAAATGGGGGATTAAACTGAGAAGGCAAGCAGCCCATATGTTCTATGTCATAAATTCTTTCTGGAATACTTGCCATGTAGACCAACCAGGATTTTGACAATTAAATCAGAGAGATTCCATTAAATACACAGAAAGAGTCCTCTTGGTCTCTTGGAGAATGGCTGCCTGGCTAATGGAAACAACAACTGAAAGGACCTGATGAATATCTAGCCAAGCAGCTTTGTGAATTACATGGCTATAGTTATGATCATCCAGGAAATGCCAAAATTCATTAGTATTGGCCTTTCATCAATAAACTGCAAGGAGAGAGAAAGAGAAATTAGTGGCAGGTATAAGCTATTTTCTGAAGTTAAATACTTTTCACAAAGATATCATTCATGGCAGAAACTTTTAGAACATTTGATCATCATGGCAATATGATGCATTGTTTCAGAATGATCTTTCAATTGCCATGGTGAAAAGTATTTTGAATATTTTCCCCATTTTTTTCTTTTACATTTCTACTTCTGTTAGCGATAGATCTGATATACAGCCACTAAAATTTTCTATCTATGGTGGAGACTGGCAATATGTGGTCTTCAAATTGTGATTAGACTTGAATTTCAGTCAGACCCAGCGGATGGGTAAGTTGTAGCTCAATAGTGTATGAAGTGCCACAGGTTGCATACCTCTGAGTGGATTTTTAAAAATTTCTATACCTTCATATAAATCTTTTAACATAACTGAAATATCAAGTAAGAAATATGATTATCATATTACAAAAAATTCTTGAAAACCAAGCTGTTAACATCCATGTTATCATCCAAAATGCAAGAGTTTATTGGCTTTAACTGATTTTGGTTAATACTGTGAAAATAATAAACTGTGAGTTGTCCAGCAGATAGTCAGGAAGTTTGTGGAGATCACTGAATCCAAGGTCCTTCATACATCACAACAGGGATCAAGTCCTATAACACCTTTATGACTACAGAAACAAATCTAGATGTTCACAGATTTCAGCCTAATTCTATGTTCCTGGCTAAGCTTTTTCTAAAATCTAGAATGCTTATAGTTTTATCACTCTATAGCTAATGTGGCCTATATTTGATACGTATATTATACAGATATATTGACATTTTTCACTGCATTTCTGAAACAATCATTCATTTATTTATTTTACATCCAGGAGACTTCAAACCATAAGGTGTATTGGCTATTGCAATAGCTGAATAAATGTGGAAAATGCATTGATTTATAACTCAAACATTGCAACAACTTTTTATTTGGATGTAGATAAACCCAAGCCCGAGGTTCAGTCAAAGTTTTTCTTTGGTATAATATATTCTTTCCCAGCAGTAATGTAGATTTCTCCCTGCTCAAATCTTCCTTCCTTCCTTCCTTCCTTCCTTCCCTCCCTCCCTCCCTCCCTCTGATTAGTTGACCTCTTCCTGGCTGCAGGAATATTTTCAATCAAACACACACACACACACACACACACAGGCAGAGTAAAATGATCATAGAGGTAGCTGTAGGAAAACAATTTAATGGTGATTATGAATGCATGTATGTGTGAATATGAACAGGATTGAATGCATGTGCTGAGATACACATGTATACCTGGTAAGTATAATTACAACTATTTTTGCTCATCTATTTTCCTTGCACATTCTAACTCCTGACATATATCTCAAGAATTAAATGACACCGTCAACTCTCAATAGACCATACACCAATTTTCAGAACTGTCATTGTTTTCCACTCCTGTGACATTTTGAGATATTAATGTAGAGCCAAGAGGTTCAGAATTGAATAATAATGCATTATTCATGTAGTTGTCCCATTCCTCCTCTTGCACATCAACAAATAAAATCAGAAGGAATCTGATAGCATCCTTTCCCTGATTAACAATTTTATTAAAGGGCAGAAGCTTTTATTAAAAGTTATCGTAGACTAACATCTCTCCTACAACATCAACACATTAATGCACATTATAAGAAAAAAGGTCAGTTCAATATTATACTTTCATTCGAGAATGAGCATAGGAAAAATATTTACAGTAAGTGAAAAGACTTTAGGCTCATCACCTCTGCACAGACTTTTCCTTTGCTATTAAAATGTCAGAGTTATTATCATACAATTTAACTCAGAAAAGATAATGTGTACAAGTTTAACGGTTATGGATTTCTTCCATTTTTGTTATAAAAATGTTCAGTATTATATATTTGCATATTAAGATGTTAGCATCAACCTCCTACATAAATTAATTGCTAAGCCAAACAATTTAGGAATTAATTGAATCTTAAGCATCAAGGCAGCCCAAAAGCTATTAAGATATAATAGTGTATAGAATTAGATTTAGATGTTCAGTGTAGTGTAAATACATTAAGATTATGATGTCAGGGGATCGACACTGTTTGTTTGTTCATCTGATTTTTCAAAGATGATCATTCCCAAAGCAACTTGGTGGTTTAGCCAAATCAAACTTATTAAAACAGCAACTCTCACAATAATATAAGCAATTAAACATTATTAAAACTCAGTTGGAAAAGATGTACAAGGTGGATGGGTGAGCCTACATTCCTAGGGAGTGAGTTTCACATATGGCTATCTCCAATCATTCTTCCCAAGTGACTCCAAGAAGCAATATAAACCTTGAATGGAGAAGTGTTCTTTTAGATACCTCAGGCCAAAGCCATTCAGGACTTTAGGAATAACATCTTATATTCTACCCCAAAATGAATTGTCAGCCAGTGTGGCATTATAACATTGATATAACATATAGTGTGTAAAATATAACCTGGGAACCAATTAGCTGTATTTTGAACCAATGGAAGCTACTGAGGTACACATAAGTGCACCTCCATGTAGGACATATTATAAAAGTCAAGACTAGAGTACTACCGTTTTGAAACCATTATTATCTAAGAATGGTTGCAAGTGATGTGCCAATTGGAATTGATAAAAAGAATTTCTGGCCACAAACTCCACCTGAGCAATTACAAAGAGTCTGTTTTAGACTCATTCCCAAATTGTATTCCGTTAGGAGGGTATAGCTTATCTTAGCCTGAAGCCAATCAGCTATCATCTTCTTGATTACCTTACCTAGACTTGAGGAACAGATCAGTAAGTTCCAAGTCTAATGCATCTTAAGAAGTGGGTTTCTTAAGCAAAGACCTAATAAAACGATCCTTTAAACCAGGGGAGGAACTATCTTTCATTGGAGATGCATTCATCATATTTTCTAGGCTAGCTGCAAGTATCTTCTGGCAACAAGATATTGTATTGAGCAAGAGGAGTGGATCTCATTACCACAAGGGACCTGGAAATATGAATCACTGACTAGGTCAAAAACAGCATTCATGTAAACTGGCAAAAACCTCTCACAGCAAACTTCAAAAATTCTGTCCCTGGCTTAAGAGGTTGAGGAAGAGAGTTTCTCACAACTCAAATAGGGAAGTTGAAAACATTATTGAAAGAAGTTAACAACAAACCACTTCTTTAGTGTTATTGAGAAAGCAGTACAGATATGACCATGTAGACAAACTCAGCTGCAGACTTTAACATTTAACATTGCTAGGCCTTACACAATATTTCTTGGAGTTTTTGTTTTGGGGGTTTAGAATTTGTAAGTATTGTTAATTCCTTTTTCACAGACACAGCCAATAGACTCCCATAAAAATCTTACAATTCCGTAGGAGTAGGTCTTATATTTCAACACTGATTAGTTCTTTAAGACGGTTGGTTTAATGCTTACTTTTTGCATCTACAAAACTAAATTAGTGAAATGGCCATTTAAACATTTTGTAAGTACAAGCAGGTAGTTTCTTTCCAGCATTTTCCTATTAATGCTAAATCTTCATTTAATGAACCTTTTGAGAGGAAAGAGGGTCAGGTAAGTCCAACTATCAATTAAATCCAAATTTAAATAACCAATGTAATTGTTATATGCATAATTTAATCTGCATAATAAAGTCATCACCACTCTATAAGACTTTCCTTTAATTTACATCCATCAGCACATTCCTAACTTAGAGTCTATTGCCATTATTGCTTATGGGTGGTTAACTGCAGCTTTTTCTTGAAGGCTTTATGGATTCCAATGTTCATTGCCAGTGAAACCTGATGTTGTCATTGACCATGGGCATTTGGTTGCAAACACTTAAGCTGCTAGAACAATGATCTGGAAATTATTAGGGTTAGAAAAATGAAAAGCAACCAGATGGTTTACACTTCAGATTTACAGAGGTTCAGAATATAAATTAAAAGAAGGGGGGGAAATCATATTTTTCTTATTTTGAAATGCCCCATTTGATGATAAAATGGTCGGACACAGTATTTGATAGTGAATTCAGAATAATTTCTGTCAGGTTTTTTAGAGATCAGATTGCCAGATGGAGAACATTAAATGTATTCTTATGTGATTTAATTCATTAAATATTAATCTCATGTCACATAATTTTTTATTTAAGAGAGCCTATTTGGTGTAATGATTAAAGGCAATATTGCTAGAATCTGGGAGACCATGAATTTTAGTTTTCCATTAGGTATAAATCCATCTGGATGACTTTGGTCTACTCACCATATTTTAGCTCTAGGAAGGCACTTCTGAAAAATGCTGCCAAGAAAACTGCATAGACTTCTCGATGTAGTTGCTCAGAGTCTAGACCAGGGGTGTCCAAACTTGGGAACTTTAAGACTTGTGGACTTCAACTCCCAGAATTCCCCAGGAATTTTCACTTTGACATCATCTGCTTTCTCTCGATGGCTCTACCCGTTTCTTTTTTCTTTTTTGTCTGTACTACATTTTAATTTGCTTTGGCCTGTCACTACATGTGGCCTGTCTTTTAAATGTTTAGCCACAGCTTATATTATATGGTAGTTTTGTTCCCAATTTAACTTTTTATTAGTTTATCAAAGTATAAAATATAAAGAAAAAAAGCCATGGAAAATAAGGAGAGAGGAAGAGAAAAAGAGGGGCTTTAGTGGAATGTGAGGGGGGATAAAAGAAAAAGGGACTAACGTCTGACTCTCTTTGGCACAGTCGAAGGTAACAACATTACAACCACAACTTTTTGCTTTTACACAACAGTATGTACAAGCCATTTCTACAACAATAATCCTGTCTAGTTTAAAAGAAACAGAATCAAAGTTTCATTTTTGTTCTCATTGCAAACACAAAATCCAGAAGCAATTTCAAACTAGAGATAAAATTTAATAAAATCTCTTATTTGTGAAATAAATGATATTAAGTTATTCTTTTATAAAATGTTAAAAGGTTACTTTTGTATTCTTTTACAATGTTAAATGTATAAGCCATTATATTCTTGCCTAAAATGTGTAATACATTATTGTGTTTTTGCTAACCACAAAATATGTTCAGTAAACAGAACAAGATAAACTTTGTTATTCCAAGCCTATGTACAAGTTAGATAGGAAGCCATCTGCTCAGATGAAAGGCACTGGAAAAACCAAATAAGAGATAGGGGCTTCTCAAGAAATTGTCAAATTGACCCTTTAGAATATGGAATAACAAAAGAAACGATGTAAATGAATGAGCAGGAAGAGGGGAAGTTTCTTACAAGTAGAGTCTATAAAATGTATTGTTTGAATGCTATTCTTTGCTCTCCTTGTACTCGATCCACTTGGGAGGAGACTTAGAGGCCGCCTTTGCAAACACTTCTTATTTTTTTGTAAATAAACCTTTTTGAATTGTGAACCAGACTTTTCTCTGTGTTGTGAGGATTTGATAATTGGGTTTTTAATCATGCAATCTTGGTGCCCAACTTGCTGCTTAAGGGCCTCATTTGGGAGTACCCCTCAGTTAATTCTGGCGGTGCGCCGGTTGATTTCAACTGCTTAGAGTCATCTGAGAGTGGACTTCCATTTGCGGACCCCGTGCCAGAACTAAATTGACAGCTCTGGTCTGCAATATCAAAAGGAAACAGAGGGAGTCAACAACTAAGACCCCAGGACCAGACAACTCTGTGCACAGACCCAGGTAAGAAACTTTTGCCGTGAAGGAAGGAAACTTGCAATTGTACCTGGGTGGTCAGGAGAGCAATTGTGGGAGGTTTTTCAATAACGGCAGTGTGTGCATGCTGGACTGTGCTCTGGGAACACTAGTGAGTCCAGAGCGAGTGCAGACCTGAAAGGTTGTGGTTCCTTATTCCTGCAAGGGGGAAGGCCAACATGAAGGGAAGCGGACTGATGCGTGGATTTGGAGTGGCCGTAAAATTGAGAACCTCAGGAAACCATAGTCAGGGAAACTCTCAAGAGAATGTGGAATATTGTAGTTGTTGTGTTAAACCTAGGGTTAAGTAGTTTGGAACTATTGTTTGGAACCTGTGATCTAGAGGGAAAAAAAGATTAGGGCTGTGTTAGACCACTGGGACACATTGAAAAGTTGTCTTTAAAAAGAAAAGTGGAGTTCAAACATGTGTGAGAGCCCAGGTGGAAACGATGTGTGAAGGTCTCTATGCATCTTGATCTTTAAAGATAAGCCAGTGTCTGCTGGAAGATTCAAGATAGATAGATAGATAGATAGATAGATAGATAGATAGATAGATAGATAGATAGATAGATGATAGATAGATAGATAGATAGATGATAGATAGATAGATAGATAGATAGATAGATAGATGATAGATAGATAGATGATAGATAGATAGATAGATAGATAGATAGATAGATAGATAGATAGATGATAGAGGGTTTCACCCCCAGGACAGAAATATATAATAACAATCCAGTGCTTGAGGAGATAGAACAATGGGTGTAACTTTGAGTAAAAGTGAGAAGTTTACTAAAATGATTAGGAAGAATCCTGAATTGTAAATAGACCCAACTAGCCCTTTAGGGAAAATACTTAGAGGTTGGGAAGCCCCTCCATACATTGGGGCTGACCAAAGAAGATATGGTTAGCTTATGCTGTTATGACTGGTAGGAAGACCTAGGAATAGAAGGAAAGAAGTACTACCATTCTCAAAAGAGTCAGAAAATTCTAAAAGAACTAAGAATAAAGAGGAAATGGTTTATTGTTTTCCCCACCCGAGGTTCAGCAGGTAATTAAAAAAAGGTAAAGCCTGTCTAAATGGGAAGACTCTGATAATTAGACTTGATCAATTTGATGTGATTTCTGTTAAAAATTCTTAGATGTGCATCTATAATAATAGTGTGTAGAATTGAATGGGATTGAATTGATTGTAATATGTTTGGTGGCTGGCAAATTAAGTAAATTAATTCCTTACCTTGGGCTTAGAGCTGTGTGAAACAGGCAGTGATTAGGGTCCAAAAGCACATTTTTGATTAAAATCACTTCCAGAGTTTTCCCACTGCTTGAAGAATGAGCTGCAGATTGAATAAGGAAAGAGAAAATGAATATTTTGTCTCCACAGCCTGGAAATGGTTTTGTGTGTGTGTGTGTGTGTGTGTGTGTGTGTGTGTATTTGGTTGTGTGTAATCATTTCTAGACCTGAAATAATTGTCATGAGTGGTTTGCATGAAATGGGAGTTTTACATGTGAAATTGGTTTACACAAGCAGTTTGATTGCAGTGCAAATGTTGAGAGTAAAAAGTTGGTGTGAATATACTGTGATTCCCTTTTGTTTAAAGAAACGGAGAAAATTATTTTGTTGAGAGAATGCAGAGTGGAAAAAAAGGAGTGAGATTTCTGTGAGGTCTGTTAAAAGTCCTCCCCGCTTGTCCTCGCTGGTTGTTAACTCAAGAACTTTTTTTTTCCTTTGAAGAGCGAGTAGCAGGAAAGTGGGGGGGGGGTGAGTGCGGCTTATCTGCCCCTTTTAACAATTTTTTTCCCTTTCCCCTTCTGTCTGAGAAAGGAGGGGCAAATGGGTGAACTGCTCATGTAGCTGTGCCTTTCATAGTTTTGGTTTTCTTATATTTTCTTTTCTGCTCTGAATATAATTTTGATTTTGTTTTTTCTGGGAAATTTTTGAGGTTTAAGATGTTAAATTAAACCTATGTATAAAAAGAAATGATTTTGAAAGATTGTGTTTGCATTTATACATTTTTTTTTAATAAAATTTTTATTTTCAAACAAACACACAAAACATATAACATAAAAACCTCTTCAACTGCACACAGTGTGTCGATTGGTTACAAGGTCTTTCTGCGTCGTTTCCGTAGTCATCACTTGAGCTTTATCAAAATCCACATATTGTCAATCAAATATCTTTGTATACATTATTATTATACTTCATTTGTTTGATTATCAGTATTGTTTCTCCATTTTAAACAAAGTAACATTTAGCTAAGGAGAGTATAAAGTATCGGATTTATGTAGAATAGATTAGCTTTAGATTATTTACTAGCTAAAGAAGGAGGCGTGTGTGGAAAATTTAATTTGAGTAATTATTGTATTGAAATAGATGAGAGTGGGAAAGTAGTGAAGGAAATTACAGAGTGAATGATAAAGCTAGCCCATGTTCCTGTCCAAACCTGAAAAGGGCTAACTTTAAATGGAGTAAATGGTTGGTTTAGTGGGTGAGTTACAAACTGGAAAAAAATAGCAAGATTTGCAATATTAGGATTCCAAGCTATCATGTTTTTACCATGCTTGATTCCTCTCATACAAATGTTAATAAAAAGGAATCTGAGCAGTAAGACCTTAATAACTACATCAATCACAAATGGAAAGAAAGAGGCTATGCTAATAATGAAAGTGAAGAAGCAGCGGGTGGAGACGGAGAACTCTGAATGTAAAAACTTGCTTCCATACGAAACTAAGGAGAAGTTAGGACGTTATGAATTATTGTAGGTATAAAAGAGTAAGTTACTGAGAAGAGAAAAAATGAGGATTGAAGGAAATGATATTAAGTTACTTTTATAAAATGTTAAAAGGTTACTTTTGTATTCTTTTACAATGTTAAATGTATAAGCCATTATATTCTTGCCTAAAGTGTGTAATACATTATTGTGTTAACAATAATATAACAGGACAAGATAAACTTTGTTATTCCAAGCCTACGTACAAGTTAGATAGGAAGTCAACTGCTCAGAAGAAAAGCACCCAAAAACCCAAATAAGAGATAGGGGGCCTCTCAAGAAAATGCCAAGTTGACTCTTTAGAATATGGAATGATGAAAGAAACGATGTAGATGAATGAGCAGAAAGAGGGGGATATTTTACCAACTTTAGAATATTATTCAGAATTACTTAAACAACCAGCAGATCTGCATATACATACATACTCATTTTATACATACAAAACTAACTTAAAGCTTACTATCAGTACATATATGACATTTTAAAAAATGTCATATCCATTTAAAAAAATCCATCCTAATTAATTAAAACATATTAAGTCACTCCCTCCAGCTTATCTTCAAAGAATAGAGTCTTTTTCTTTTCGGGAGAGACTATCAAGTCTCCTTTCCTGAAGAAGTTCTCAGCTTTATTTCTATCCATTTAAAAAAAGTCCCAGTTGTTCTGTTAAATGTTGTAAATTGGTCTGAAGCAAATCTTCCCTGATTAAATTTTCCTCACTGAAATAGCTATCATATCTTTTTTTGGAAGAATTTTCAGCCTTGTTAGTATTCATAAAACAAAAGTCCCAAACTTGACTTCTTAAAAATTGTTAATTTACTTGATACACTTGTTTCAGTTGCACTGCGAGGGTTGTATAAGAGCTGAAATCAGATTTATATCCTGAGGTTACAGTTAGGTTGGTTGCATTACAGCTGTGTGAAAAAGCTCTGCTCTGGAAGACCAAGAAAGTCAACAAAAGGGCAAGATCGGGCTCTGCAATGCATTTCAATGGCTGACAGGAAGCTCACCTCACCTCAGATTACAAGAATTTGGGGTGAAATATGTGATGTAAAAGTGTGCACAAGCACAGTGTGTCCCAGACTGCTTGCCAGAGGGCTCAAAGGCTGCAGGGCTAGAAGTAAACCTTTGTTCACAGACACTCACCGCTCTTGTCGACGTACGTGGACCAAGAAGTAAGCCAAGTGGACCAACGAACAGTGGGCCAAGATCATCTTCAGTGAGGAGACCAATTTCTACTTGATTCAGAATCAGTGCAATAAGTATGCCAGAAGATTTCCAGCTGAAGAATTTAGGCCGTACTGCCTGAATCTATCTGTGAAGCATCCGTTGCACCTGATGATCTGGGGCTGCATTGCTGCTTCTGGTATTAGTCGGATAAAAATCGTGCAGGGAATCATGAATTCCAAGCAATATGTTGAAGTCCTGGAAAAGACCATGCTTCGTTCAGCTCAGCACCTTGTAGGGAAGGACTTTTACTTCCAAGATGACAACGCTCCTTATCATCGAGCCAAGTCCATCCAGCAGTGGATGAAGAAGCATGGTGTTTGACTCCTGGATTGGCCAGCTCAGAACCCGGATTTGAACCCAATTGAGAACTTGTGGGCCAAGATTGGTTACGAAATAAGCAAGAAGCATCTGAAGACCAAGCAGGAGCTGATTGAATCCATTATTGCAGCCTGGCACCACATTGTCACCAAAGATCACGTGCAAAGGCTTATACAGTCTATGCCGAAGCAATGTCGCCTGGTGATAAGCAATAAGGGCTGGCCAATTTCATATTAGTAACCGTGTTTGGTTACCTAAAACGATCCTTTTCAGGACCACAAACAATAAAAATGTTAACAAAACACTAGCATCGGCCTTAGTATTTGCAACACATATGCCACTGGGTATGCATCAGTTAATATGTTTTCAGAGTCATTGTAAGCATGCATTGTAAGCATGCAAGAAAATTCACAATCCCCATCCAAAGAGCACCAAATTGCAAAAAGCTTATGCTTTTCACTTAAAAGCCACCAGTATTTATTTAAATATAACAATATTTGCATAGCAATTAGCATAAAATATCATAAAATCAATGGCCTATCCCCAAAATATCATAAATCCTAAACCATAAACTTTAAACTGTAAAGCATGCAGGACTTTCCCCACACAGTTGTATATTATATAGTAATTTCTATTAACAATTTTGGTCAACATTACCATATATTGGTTCAAATTGGCTTAATTGACATAACTACAGATACCAATAAATGATATGCTGGAGTTTCTGCTTCTGTTTAATGCCAGAAATTAAGATGCATTTTAATTAAAGATGTATTTGTACATCATAATAAGGAGCAATCCGATATTTATTTACTTATGACTATTTTATCATTATCTTCACCCTTAGGAAGAAAACAAAAATATTAGATAAGGCAACCAGCACCTGCTTTGGAGGCACGTATGCTAATGTGTCTTTAAAAAAAATAGTTTACCTCCAAGTGTGATTATTTACTAATGAAACTGATGGGAGATTTTCAGCTGAGCTCAGCAGGAACAGGACAAAATCCTAATAACATAATTTGGCAGAGAGCTTTTAGAAATACAAAGGACTTATTCAGGGTATGCAGTAAGTATGAAAAATCCAGAGCCCCAGCAGGAGACCAAATCATACCACTATAACAATCTACAGGATGTTGTTTTGCAATGTTTTTATTCCCATTGATGGCTCAGCTGAATGTTACAAAACAAGGTTGGAAACTGGAATATCGCCTTAGAGTTAGCAAGCAAAAGTTAACTTATAAGGGTGGCAAGGTAACAGATTTGTCAGAATGAACAGAAAGAAATAAAACACAAATGAAAGATTTCTTCAAAGCTGTCATTCTAGTACCCAAGAAAGTTAGGAGTAACGCAGCAATATGGTTGTAACACACAACCTTGCAGTGAGGGGAAGCAGGGCCTGATCAGAATTAAACATTTTGGCTGGACAGATTACTAGTTTGTTTCCAGGATATTCACCCTTCATGACCTTAAATAATCCCAGGTCTCTATTCATCCTCTGAGAAAGATCTTTTATTCATCAACTCTTTAGGTGTGTATATGTCTCAAAATATTTAGGATTGCCAGTTAAAAACAGTGAAATCCCAAAAGATTCAGAAGTTACTACAGGAAAGTGAAATTACATAAACTATGTTTATTTCCAAGTTGTATGTGTTAGACACTAGCTTCAGCTATAATGGTTTCCACCAAGGTCCTCTATTCTGGTGGGAACAGAGGTTTAATCTCATTGGTTGAAGGGTCTGACAGCTCCCTATAAAAGGGCTGCTGTCAGACTCAACCTTCGCTGGATTGTACATAGTTGCTACTGAGTTAATAAAGAGCTGTTGTTATTGTTAGCCTGTGTGTGCCTTTCCATTACCCGATCTAACAGTATGTTTTACATCTTCATGAAAATGTAACAGAGTTGGGCCCTACGGACTTTAGATGGAATGCTGTTCCACAAGGAAGGCCCAGCTACTGAGAAGGCATGTCTCCTAGCTTCCACAAGATAATATTGCTTTACAGATGTATTGTGTGGATGTGTGTGCTTCTGTTTCATGTTATTTTTTGTGGGTTTGTGGATTGGGAAGCACAGAATAGGTTCTGACTGCTCTAAGTTTGGTCATAAGCAAGAGGAAAAAGAGAGGTGGTTGTAGAATGGACCATCAACTGTCGTGATAAACCAATATGCCTATACTGCTGTGTCAAGATTTTGCCCCCCTCCCTCACTGGAATGCTTTACTTTGGAGCCCTAAGCTGGATCTGGCCTGTATTAAACTCAAGCTTTCTTATAACTTCTTCCACAATAGAACATTTGATTCCATTCGGTTTAGTTTTACTGATGGCAATCTGATAGATAAAGAGTCCTGACACCCCTTTTTTGTAATTTCTTTCTAATATTCTGTTCTGCTGGAAAGAGTAAACTTCTGAAGAGCCAGAGGAAAATAGCAATCTAGATAAGTATGTTTAAATCTTCCAGCATCAGAAGCAGGGGGAAGACAAATAATGCTAAGGCTACAAAATAGAGTAACAGTGCTAAGACAGTCAGGCCTAAGGAGGTCCAGTGGTGACAAACTAGTTCACAAAAATTGTCATTCTATCTGCCTATATTTGGTATTATCCTAAGTTGAACCTACAGCAAATTGTTTTCCTTTTTTTTTAAACAAAGTTTTATTGGTTTTTTAGAAAATAATATAGGAAAAGGGTAAAGGAAAGGTTACAAATTTTGGCAGTTGCAATGTGCGGCAGGAGTCCCCTCCCTCCATACTCATAAAATGCAATTACAAAAAATTCAATACTAAATAGCAATATATAGTCAGCATGTAAATTCAGTTAATAATTTCGATCAATTTATATCAAGTGGGTTTTCTTACTCATTTTTGTGATCTGAGTTTTCTTGGTATTGCCCCTTCTCCCTCCGCCAGCAGAGCTCCGGCCCCTCCCGTGTCCTGCATGTCTGTTGTAGGATCATCTGATTTATCTAGGAGTACTTAATTTTTTTCCATAAAGGCCTGCGCCTCTATGGGTGTATTAATTCCAACTCTTGTGTCCTCCCAGAATATTAGCATACCTTCAGGCATCAACCATCTGAACCACACCCCCTTCTGGTATAGTTTCTTCGCTAATTGCGAATAGCTTTTTCTTTTCTCCCTCACTTTCTTGGGGATCTGTTTCAGGATGGTTATTTCCCTATCTTGGTATTTCAAAGCTTGCCCCCTTTGTGCACTCAGAATTTCATCTCTTGTGATTTTTCTGAGAAATTTAATGTGTACCTCCCTGGGTATGTTGTGTGTTCTAGCATAGGCTGAGTTCACTCTATAAACCAAATCTAATTCCCACCCCATCTGTTGTTTCTCTTTCTGAATGTATTCAGCCAAAATACTTGTCATAATGTCCCTTATATCTTCATCATCTGTCTCCACCACATTTTGAAATCTAAGGTAAAAGGACATTCTCTCAAATTCTATTTTCATCTGTTGGGTGTCTAGCTCTTTGTTCCCCTTCTGCACCCCTTCCATCCCCTCCCTCATCTCAGCTGTCCCACCCTCCAAAAGATCCAGTCTCTGTGAGTTTTTGTTGATCTGGTCCTGGTTCTCTTTAATTTCTTCTTTCATCTCTTTTAGTTGTCTTTTAATCTCCTCTTGTCCCTGTAAAATTCGTTGAAACATTTGTTGGAATTCAGTCTCAGTGGTTTTGGGCTGCATCAGAGATGTTATCGTTGATTGTGTACTTGGACTGGATGTTGTAGATACCTGGGAAGAGGCAGCAAAGCCAGGCTTCCCAGGAGGTGGTTTTTTACGTGACATTATAGAGTTCAGTCAGTACAGAGAATGATCAGTCAGAAAAGTAGAACCGCCAAGAGAGTTCAGGAGACAAAAGGTCCAGGCAACCAAATTGTTTTCCTGAATCCATGTACTGTATATTCTGCACCTTGCTTTTTCACCAAGTTTGCTATTCCTAATTTAATTTTTGAATGAAATGATATACCATTCAAGACTACCAACAGGCTTCTTTAATAGCTGATGTACAGTAAATCTCAAACTGCAAAAAGCAAATGATAGTGAAATAAAGCTGGGTAGAAAACCTAGTAGGAAGGGAACAATGGTGGTATTATAGAAGGAAATAAACCACGAGGAGCAATTGGCAGCCAGGCACAGATTTTTGGAAATAAAATCTTTAATAGTTTGTATGTGGTGGAAATTGCTTTCAAATCAGAGTTGAACTAGTCCGTGGAGTTTCCTTAGCAAGATTTCAAACATTTGGCTTCCATTGATTTGTCATTGCCTGCTTCCTAGGGCTGAGAGTGAGTAATTGGTTCAAGGTCACTGAGATGGCTTTGTGGCGGGACTAGCACTCATGCTATCCTGGTTTCTAATCTGATGCCTCTGTTAATAAATGTAGTTCTTAAATTATATTGGAATACTGGAAAGTCCATTCAGAAGATAAAGAAATTGTAGACTGTAGTCTGAGAACCAACTAGTACAACCAATAAGGGATTCCTTGACAATAAACGCGAGTAATACAAAGAAAAGCAGGAAAAATTGTCACTGCAGTTAAGGATATTGTGAAACAGTTGAGTGATCACTCTTTATTTATTAGCACAACTACTCCAGGAGCACTGTGACTCTTGTGGTTAGGATGCTGGCTTGACAAGCAGCAAGCTTGTGTTTAAGATCCTAGTGCTTCCATGAGACAGGGTGAGCTCCTGCCAGGGACATGAAGGAGCCCCCAACTGGATATCCCCCAGGCAGCAGTGATGTCACCTGCTAATCGTTTCCAGCAGAGGTGGGTTGCTCCTGCTCCTGCTCGGATTGGGTGAACCAGTAGTAGTGGTGGCGGGAGGCTCCGCCCACCCACCCAGACACAGAAGTGTCATGAGCGCAAGTGCAAGCATGCACGGGAGCGCACCCGAACTGGTAGTAAAAAAATTGGCAACCCACCAGTGGTTTCCAGTCCAGAAGTGCCTTGGTGCCTCTGACTTGAATGTGATCTGAGCACAACTATTTAAAGCAATCTGAAAGAGATCTGTCCACAAATGTTTTAAAATTATTGACTATTAAAGTACCTCTCATGCAAGTCAGTATCTCATTTTGAATATATATCATCTACATGCATAAAAGTCAGAGTTTTCCTAGTCATTTCTTTTTGGAGACAAAAAAAAATAGAATCTGTTTTAAAAATTTGAATACAAGCAAGCAACTGAAAAAATGCCCAAAGACTGAATCAGTTACAAAAGAAGTTTACCACCATCCACTACAACCTCTGATTAAAATTTGGATTTCCAGAAATCTAGGACAAGGTCAGATATATAATCAGAGGAAATTTAAAGTCAAAACACCATTACCATTGTAGAAATAGGTAAAAATTAATAATCAGGAATTTGCATTTTCCTGTGGGGTGCTAATTAGCCTTATTTATCTCTTGTTTTTACTGCAAATACTGCAAGTGATTCTATGTAAATACAGCTCTTTTATTTCTCTTCCTGGCTATATCCAAGAATATCCTTTCTCTATATAAGATAGAGAAATATAACTTTCTCTATCTTAATTTCTTAGAAACTCTCTATTTTGGGGTTTCTAGCTAAGGTCACTATTTGTAGCAGACTGCCACCATCTTGTGGTTAGTTTGGAATATTGCATGGAGTTTAGTAAATTACTTTTTAAGAAAATGTTTCCAGATTTCTTTTCTTTTAAAACATTTGGTTCTGTCTCATGAGATATGTCTATATCCCAAGAAAGGGATCACACACCCACAGCCAAATCGTTGCCTCTAAGGAGACAGGAGTTGCTGTGCAGCAAATACTTCATTTTTTATGATTAAGCATCAAATACAGCCTGAACTCATAGCTTGCATATTTTCACTAAGTTCTTGATTGCTGATGAAGGAATGTATCACTAAAAAAAAGGCAACCTTCTCCCATGGAGATATATCTATCTCCATCTCCATCTCCATCTCCATCTCCATCTCCATCTCCATCTCCATGTCTGTCTGTCCGTCCATCCATCCATCCATCCATCCATCCATCCATCCATACATACATACATACATACATACACTGTACATGCACATTCAGCCACAGTTACTGTAATTTACAGGCATATCACATGCTTACTTTAATGCAGGGCTGTCAAATTCAATTTTACTGAGAGCTGCATCAAGCTTGTGGTTGACCTTGTGTGTGTGTGTGTGTGTGTGTTCGGGTGTGTGTGTGGGGATCCATTTTCTCTAGCAGAGGAAGGTGAGACTAGGGCGAGTGCCAACCTTTGTCCACCAGAGGAGCCTCACCATCCCTCTCAGGCTACGCAGAAGAGACCCAGTGCAGGCTGCCTGGAGCCCTGGGCAGTGGAGGGCAAGTGCCCAGCCCTGCCCAGCCTTTTTCAAGGGGTTGCCCGACTGTGCTTACCTCCTACTTGAGGCTGCTGCTGCTGTGCTCATTCTCCTTGGCCAGGTTGCTCATGGTGTGTGCAGAAGGGCAAATTGTGTGGGTCAGCGGCTTCCCATTTTGACCCCTCCTCCTTGTCATTGCCTCTGTGCCTGATGAGCCTTTATGAGGCTCTCAGCTCAACTCTCCCAGACCCGTGCCTGTATTTGTGTGTGTGCATGCAAGGGGGATCTCCCCCATTTGTAGCCCCACACCAAGAACACAGACCTTTTGTGATGGCAGTCTAATGAAAGCTGTTTTTTTGGAGAGCTCATTTCTTTTTCTCACCTATTACTATTTCAATGGTGTGTTCTCAAGGTACTGTGGACTGCACATCCTCCCCCAACCTGCCGCCGATTGCAGCACACCTCCCCCCAGCTCCCACCCCCAGCCCTGGGGAAGGGTGCAAGAAGCTCCCATCCCAGCTTCTCTTCTCCAGTTCTTTTCCTCCCCAATGTCTCAGCACAGGCTGCAAGGGGGGAGACCCCTGCATGCATGCATTCACACACACAGACATGTGCAGGGGTCTGTGAGAAGTGAATGGAGAGCCATGCAGAGACAACGATGGGGGAAGGATCAAAATAGGAAGCTTCTGTCTGGAACCTCTGGCAGCTTTAAAAAAACTTGTGGAGCAGTGGCTGTTGTGGCCCACCAGCTGCCAGTGGAGCTGGCATCAGACTTGGATGATGAGGAGGTTGGGGAGGAACGTAGGCAAGTCCTGGAGTCTGGGGAAGGTTCTGATGGATGCTCTGTGTCGGAAGCAGAGAAAGAGCCAGGGCCGTCATTCCCCAGCGGCCTTTAGAGTTGGAGATAAGCAGGGAAGAGGAACAGCTGGGGCCTGTTACAGTTGTACGTATGACATTTACGTATGAGCTGGATTGAGGCTCCAGTCTCTTTGGGGGAATTAGCTCAAATGGTAGAGTGCTCGCTTCGGCCGCACATATACTAAAATTGGAACAATACAGAGAAGATTAGCGTAAATGTCAGGAGAAGAGAACAACTGAGGAACAGGAGTCAACGCAGAAGAAAGGCACATGGGGATGCTGAATGGCCCCTCCCTGGCTGGGGAGTAAATAGAAGCAAAAGGGGAGGGGTGTTTGCAGGAGACAATTAGTTCGCTTATTATTGTGAAGATTTGCTTATGTGAGTTCATGCCTCACAGAGACTCATTGCCAGGTATTTCATTTTATAGCATTGCAACTGGAAGCTCTCAGCCTGGCAACTATCCAAGGACTGATAAGGTCTGTTTTTGCAATTAAACCCTGAAAGGCTTATTGCCAGGACTTTTCTGGATATGAATGTCAGACATTCACATTAACCAAATATTTAGGCTTTTTTCAGGACAAGGAGTCTGTTTCGTGATTCTGTTAAGCCTGGGTCACAACAGCGGCTTCCCTTTTTGACCACCCTCCCTTCTGTTGCCTCCACACCTGATGCTGAGAGGGCAGTTCTGCTCCCCCGCTTGAAGCCAGAAACTGTACACCACCACCATTTGCCTGCTATGTCCTTCCCACAACCCTGGCAATTGCCTATCCCCCATTGCACCTGGCAGACAAAAGCCCCATGGCCTAAAGGCCCCATTCCATCTCATTCCCATCTCATTACTTTGTCCATGCTCAGGAAGGGATGAGGGGAGGGGGAGATATTGGCAGTGCAGCTTTCCCGCACAGGGGCGGGGCAATCCCAGTGAAAGGCCAGCAAGCAGGGCATGGAAATGCTGATGCAGCCTTGGGGCTGATCTGCATCTTCGTGCTGGCGCCGCCTCAGCCCCGCCCCTGGGCGTGCATGCAGGAGGCAGCAAGCCTGCAAGTGCTGGCATCCTGGGTGAAAGGAAGTGCTCAGAATGCAGTCCCCAGGGATGCACTCACTGCCTCCTGTGCACACGTCCAGGGGGTGGGGATGAGGTGGCACCGTGGGTCTAAGGCTGACCACAGTGCAGCCAGGATGACCACCACCAGGTTGCATATCAGTGCCCAGTTGGCCTGGGCCGGGCCGAGGTGCCACAGGCTGGTTCTTTGCTGTTTCCAGCGTGGTCCCACGGGCCAGATCTAACCACCTCGTAGGCCAGATGTGGCCCACAGGCCTTGAGTTTGACACCCCTGCTTTAGTGGATGTTTCAACTTTATTGTGGTTCCATATAGTTCCCCTTCAAGGATGGGCAATGCATGGGACACACATATCCTATTCCTGCATTTCTGTTCCCCAGAGCCTTTCAGGGTAGACAGGGATGTCTATTTGCCTGTTTGTTTGTTTGTTTGTTTGTTTTTGTCCTCTTTCTGCATGGGGGTTCGGAGAGGTTTTGAGGGATCTACCAACAACAGAAGGGCTATCCTTTGCCAGTTAAAAAACAGGACATGATTCCATGGCTCAATCTGTGGCTGTTTTAAAAGGTTTGTAAAACATTCTTGACTGCTTTGACTTATAATAAACATGACACTTTGCAATATTTCAAACTGCATTGTACAGCTGTGTTAAAAAGTCCTGCACGCTTTATGGTTTACATTTTACAATTTATGATATATAGGCCATTGATTTTATGATATTTTATGCTAATTGCTATGCAAATATTGTTATATTTAAATAAATACTGGTGGTTTTTAAGTGAAAAGCATAAGCTTTTTGCAATTTGGTGCTGTTTGGATGGGGATTGTGAATTTTCTTGCATGCTTACAATGACTCTGAAAACATATTAACTGATGCATACCCAGTGGCATATGTGTTGCAATTACTAAGGCTGATGCTAGTGTTTTGTTAACATTTTTATAGATTGTGGCCCTGAAAAGGATCGTTTAGGTAACCAAACACGGTTACTAATATGAAATTGGCCAGCCCTTATTGCTTATCACCAGGCGACATTGCTTCGTCATAGACTGTATAAGCCTTTGCACGTGATCTTTGGTGACAATGTGGTGCCAGGCTGCAATAATGGATTCAATCAGCTCCTGCTTGGTCTTCAGATGCTTCTTGCTTATTTTGTAACCAATCTTGGCCCACAAGTTCTCAATTGAGTTCAAATCCGGGCTCTGAGTTGGCCAATCCAGGAGTCGAAGACCATGCTTCTTCTTCAACTGCTGGACGGACTTGGCTCGATGACAAGGAGCGTTGTCATCCTGGAAGTAAAGGTCTTCCCTACAAGTTGCTGAGCTGAAGAAAGCATGGTCTTTTCCAGGACTTCAACATACTGCTTGGAATTCATGATTCCCTGCACGATTTGTATCCGACCAATACTAGAATCAGCGATACAGCCCCAGATCATCAGGTGCAATGGATGCTTCACAGATAGATTCAGGCAGTACGGCCTAAATTCTTCAGCTGGAAATCTTCTGACATACTTATTGCATTGATTCCCAGTCAAGTAGAAATTGCTCTCCTCACTGAAGATGACCTTGGCCCACTGTTCGTTGGTCCACTTGGCATACTTTTTGGCCCACGCAAGTCAACGAGTGGTGAGCGTCTGTGAGCAAATATTTACTTTGAGCCCTGCAGCCTTTGAGCCCTCTGGCAAGCAGTCTGCAATGCACTGTGCTTGTGCACAGTTTTACATCACATGTTTCACCCCAAATTCATGTAATCTGAGGTGAGGTGAGCTTCCTGTCAGCCATCAAAATGTGTTTCAGAGCCCGATCTTGCCGTTTTGTCGACTTTCTTGGTCTTCCAGAGTGGAGCATGTCATCAACTGAACCAGTTATTTGGTATTTTTCAACCACTCTGCTCACTGTGGTGTGATGGCTTTTCACTCTCTTGGCTATTTCTGTACAGGAGTAACCCTCTTTATGAAGCACAATGATGCGATGCCGCTGCTCAGGACTGGTGAAAACGAAGGCCTTCATCCTTGCCCGCAGCCAGAGCTAAATTAAATTTCTTGATGCTTTTCATGCCTATTTATAGTCAGAGAATATGACAACATTGATAGGCTCATAGATTTAGCCTCTGTGCATTTTGATTGGTCAGCCAAAGCGCCTGCTGATTGGCTACTTCCGAGCCTAACATTCTCGAAAATTCCAGTTGTGTTTGTTTTAGCACATAAACTCACTCAAAGCCTTAAAAAGACTTTGGTTATATTAATAAAAATTATGCCTCTCAATTTGACTACAGAAATTTTCATCAAAGTACTAATTTTGCGTGGTTTCGATGAGTGAAAAGTTGATTAAACATGTAAATACAGCTTAAAACTGAAAGCCTGCAGGACTTTTTTCACACATCTGTATTTTCACTTCCTTACTTTAAGAATAAGGTTAACCTTTTTTAAAACAATGATACTGCATTTTATTTTTTCTTAGTAAAGCTGTCTTCAAAAATGCATAGTTTTCAGAAAGAGTAAAGACTTGCATTTTTCAGTGAAGCATTAAGCCAACAAATGTCAAGACTTTATTAGAAACAGCTAGCTAGAGACAATTCCAAAGAGTCCTGTTTATTTGGCAGCTACAACAGAAAATTATATAATCAGTTATGGAGCCTAAGTGAAACTGCACGTTCAGAACAGAAACCCCTGGAATACATAACAGTCACTCATGATACTCAGTTAGACACTTTCAAGGCAGAATTTATTCTCAGTGCCTTTCTGCCCATTCTTCTTTTTTACATCTCTCTCTGAGCCTTCGTTGATTTCATTCAGAGAGCAATACTTTGAACAGAGCTGGCACTTGGAATAATGGGACACTTCCATCAAAGTCTCCAGAAGCACATCCAGGAAATGAAAACTGAGGTTTTTCCACACCGAACAACATATACATCTATATATCACTAAAGTATAACTCTTAGTTATTCCTACCAACACAGTAAAAAGGCACGGACTATGGGATCT
Source organism: Natrix helvetica (assembly GCF_964273705.1). NCBI lineage: Eukaryota > Metazoa > Chordata > Lepidosauria > Squamata > Natricidae > Natrix > Natrix helvetica. The sequence goes on from NC_138550.1 coordinate 59,975,704, forward strand.
TTGGTTCAACCATTTCTGGAACCCAGTCCTAAGAAAGAGGGGGGGGGGAGGGAGGGGAAGAGATAGAGAGACTGCCACCTTTTGTAGTTATTTTCAATTCAAAGGATATTTAATGTATTTGTTTTTCTTTCATTCAGTTTCTATAGCCACCCTTTTCAGACAAGTGTTGGACATGCATGATGGGAAATGACCCCAAAATTATTCAGTTTGTCTATATACCAACAGAATAACTCTCCAAAAATTGAACAAAGCAAAGACCAAATTTGGTAGGGGGTGGTGGTGGTGAAGCCATCAAAAGAGAGATTGAATTTGAAAAGGAACTAAGTCCAGAATGTGGAGAAAAACATTCCAGAAAGAAAATCCCCAGAGGATCCTGATGGGCAAGACTAGTGGGCAGTCTCCTGAAGCTTGGATTAAAAAAAAATCCTTTCTACCAGGCACACGAAAGATATATCATTGGCCTGTTCCCTCTGGTGGTGACGTTGTGATGCTCCCAATTGTTTTAAAGTACAGTATGCCCTTCAGACACAAAATTGTTGCTCAACCCTGTACTATTCATGGAAATATCAAATAGAATTTATCTAAGGTTCAATCAATTCACATCTGCTGTCATGAGACATTATCAATCACAAATATGGCCAAAAATTATTCTAATGATTCAGCTAAGGAAACTGAAAGAGAAGAAATACTGTAGTGGGCTGTGAGAATAGCTTTGAAGAATCGGATAAGACAAGACAACCAAGACAATGGTTAAATTAAAGGAATCTGAGTCCAAAGCAGAAATGAAATTTGAGAAAACATCTCAGATCTGAGTCTTCCTAGTTCTCTTGTAGATAAATGCAGGGAGGGAGGTGGCGCTTTCAGAAATGCAAGATTTTATTACTGTAGCCCTATGCTAAAACTCTTTTTAGTTTTCCTAGCTTTGGTTACAAAGACTGGTCAAACTCAATGGACTGACAAAAACTGAAATCAGGATAGAAAGAAAAAAAATCATCTACCAAAAGAAGAAGTCATGAATAGACATTTCTTATTAAAGGGGGAAAAAAAGAATGTTTTTTCTAAATGATATTTGTCCATAATATCATAATGGAGAAAAAGATGCTAAAAACGTGTCGCTCATCAGAAATCTACATTACTTCTGGCAGAACAGTCTCTCTATTTAATGTTTTTAAAGGTTCATATGGCAGTTCAGAAAGCAATTGAGAAGGAGAAAATTCAGCGAGGGAAGTTTAAAGAAAGCCTTTGGCCACACTGTACATAGGTTTATTTTCAATTGTCATCTAGCATGGTTAATTTTTAAAAGTGAAGTTGAACTTTAGTCTGTTTTTTGCTCCTGGACTGCATTAATCCTACCCTGGATTCTGATAGTGAAATTACTTTATATTCCTAGCTCATGTTCACCCAAAGTCAAGCATTTAGATAGATCATGGTACAATGTTAAGCTTGAGTCACTTCATTCTCTAGATCAGGGGTGTCCAAACTTGGGAACTTTAAGACTTGTGGACTTCAACTCCCAGAATTCCCCAGCCAGCCTGGCTGGGGAATTCTGGGAGTTGAAGTCCACAAGTCTTAAAGTTCCCAAGTTTGGACACCCCTGATCTAGATAATTATTTTCTGAATGGAATTCCAATGACCTAGAAATCCGTGGAGTGGAAATTTAAGATTTTAAAGAAGCTGGGATTGGGCATCACCAAACATGACTTCTAAACCCGAAACCCAAATGGCAATAGAGGAATTTCCCTCCAAGTAACATATATGTAGATTATCTATTGGGGAAGAAGAGCGAAATAACAAAAATAACAAAAACAAACCAATGGTGGTGTAGCACAAATGATCAGAATACTGAATCCAAGTGCTTCATGCTATGATTATTTTTTGAACACTCTTGTACACCTGTCTATTTACTGTTATTTTTATTGTTACGATCTTTTCAGTCTTGTTTTTTTTCCTCATATTGGTATATATAAAATTATCTCCCAAAGTTTAAATAGATAGTATAATATTACTTGTAATTTATTTTATTGCTAAGTTTCCCCAGGCTTCTTTGCCATCTGCTGTTCAATGGAAGCTTTATTTAATTAACCAGCAGGTGTCATGTCTGACTAACATTAAACATTGCACCTTCAGGGAAAAGGCTGCTCTGCCTCAGTGATTCTTGGGTTCCAAGGAAGGCAGAGAATGGTTTAAAAACCATCCTGGCCTTTATTTTGAAAAATGCTTCAGATGCCTGACACACATCTAAAATTTCTATGAGAAATATTTATTTATTTTTATTTATTTTATTTGATTTCTAGACCGCCCCCTCTCCCCGAAGGGACTCGGGGCGGTGTACAGGTACCAAATTAAAAACCATACAAATAATCATAAATATAGTTAAAATTGAATTAAACTTTAAACCCCTGTACAAATTTATAAAAATTAAAAACTCAGCCTAAGACCACCCACGAAATTTAAAAATACAGACTGAGGTGGGAGAGCTAGAATTAGGCCAAGCCGGCTAGATTAAACAGGTGGTAATTGCTCTTTTCTTTTTAGTTGCTTCGGGACGATTGTATATTTTGAACCTTAATTGAGGTTTGTAAGCAGTTCAAAGTCAACAGATTGGAGTAATACAGAAAAGCCTGTGTGTAACAAACAAACAAACAAACAAACAAACAAATACCCCAGCAACATCTGTGGGCAGTTTTATAAAGTAGTATCATGAAATAGGCACAACGTGACTAAATAATTTGTCCCCTTTCAAGCTGAGCTCTTAATATTTCTGTAGAGGTTAAATGGTTATTCAATGACTACACTGGAGTGCACTTTTGTGAATCAGAAATACAACAAAGTAAAATGGCTTTTCCATAACATGTTGCTTTGAATGAATTGACTCTGCACAGGGAACTTTGAAAAAGCGTTCCCGTTTAAAATACATTTATTTTTACAATAATAGCAAAGCTTTTATCAGCACAATATGCCTTTAGCTGTTCAGAATTACAGTACATAGTGAGTAGTTTTTAACTGATTAAACCCAAACAAATAAATACATCCATTATTGAATGAATGAAACAAATGAATCCCACAATTCAATAAATAATTTTAGAGGAGGTTCAATAAAACAATGTTTAAATAATTTAATGATAGCAATCAATAAAACAGCAGAAAACTAAAAATAAACTACCTGGCCTTATTAAACAGCAAGGTGGAAATGTTTGCCTGGTATGGAGATGGCTTTAAAAATCTGTGGGATGTGTGGGATGTTGTGGTGTTTTTTAATGTATTTTATGCTTCTTTTGATATTAATGTTCTCAGCCTGTTTTATGCTAATATTGTTTTATATTTATTATCCATTTACTTTCCTTACGTCATACAATGCTATCCTAAAAGAAAAATAAGTCATAGGTCTGTTTAGAGATCTGAATTCAAAATAAGTGATTGAAATATAAATGGGTACAGACGCTGCTCCTGTTGAGAATATGTTAACGCAGACAACTTCCGCTGAAACCATGTCCAGCAGCCAACATGTCGTTTTTCCAACTCAACAACAAAAGGAACCGGCTTCTTTTCATTTATTTGACCACCTAGGTTAGAGAGAGTCCAAGAATCATCTTTCAAGATCCTCCGATAACACTGGTCTACAAAGCCTCGGAAATGAAAATAGCTTAATTTTAGCAGAAAATTAAGTCCTAAGTATTAATTGGCTCCAGTTTCCAAGATACAGCTTCTGGTCAAAAATGCATCAAAATAATTCAAAATTATGAGAGGGATGTGCAATTATGCTCTATAACCTTTCTGCAAAATATAATATAGCAATGGCAATGGTACCACACCAATCATTATAAATTTATATTTTTATTGATACCAATAACATAACTTTCCATTCATTTATTGGTTTTTTGTGTAACATTTTCATGCTTTTTGCATGAAAAACTGACAAGCTCTAACATCAGATTAAATAATACGTTTCCATCTCTATTTGGTGTCTAAACTGAGCTTTTCGATTTTTCTCTTGTAAACTGCAATAGGATCATCCCTGGGGAGATTCCAGCAGTAATTGGCAAGCATGGGAGGACTCCATTTCCCTTGGTAACTTTTCTCCAAACCTGTGATATTCTAGTGGAATCTCTCTCCGTGCTCATCACTCACTGCCTCACAGTTCAAAGGGAAATAGTCTAAATGTGGGTGTAAGAAGTGATTTTTATTAACGTGTTTGCACCAAGTACTTTATAGGACCTTTGCAAATTTTCCACATGTTTTTCATAGTCACCTGCCTTGCTGTTCTCAAAGTGAAGATAAATTTATACACTTCCATGTGGTACCTTTTTCATTGTTCTACCATACTTTGTTGAGAAGTTATGAGGCATCATGATCATTAGACACCTCCCTCCCTTGTAGGTAAATATACTCGCCTATAATTCTAAGTTTGCATACAGTATATATAAAGCAATGAATAAAGGCAATTAGAACATCCACACACCAAAAGAGGAAAACATTTTTGCTGTTAACGTTTTGTTCAATTTTATTCTCTTGATAGCAGTGAACAAGAATATTCATGTTACCTGCAGGTGGCGCTAATGCATTGCTGAATTTCCAAAGAAGCAGAGGAAGCAGCCCTTTTGGTGATGCGGTTGGGGACAGTAGTATTAATACCAAAATTATGTCAGTCTAATTTCACAGCAGTCATGCTCTTAAACAAGGAAAGCACTTATTGGTATTGCCCAACACATTTGACTAGAATGCTATTTTAAGCACATGATTTGGGACGCAGGAATATTTGCTTCTGCAAGGCTGTTTTAAAAATAAAAGACAAGAATCTCCAGTGGGGTGGTGGAACAATTCTCATTTAGCAGCGGCTGTTCTATTTTTTTATGGAAAGCATGGTTACCTTTAAACAGTGGTTAGATAATTCTATTTTTTTAAAATCCGAGATTTTATAAAAATAATACAACGTACTTTTACAGACCAAACTGCAACACATACATTGTTGGGTCCTGATGCTCTTGTGATCTCTGGCACTCTGGAGTCATTAAATTGAAGAATGCTTTTAGAAAAGTAAACCAACACTTTATTATTACTAAGAGTAAAACAACAAACTGAAGAAAATCTGGAGCATATAAAAAGTCCTGGAGGGCAATTAAGTTTGTCATGCGAATGTTTTGCTAAATTATATTTCACAACCCAAGAATTTCTCAATATAATAAGATCTTAGAATGCAACAAGCTTGGACTATTGAGAAAAAGATAATTGTGTACTTGTGGAAGAATGTTTGTTTTTCAGTTCAACTTGTGGAAACAGACTCACCTGTCAGAAATTCAACAGTGTCTAAGGTGACCAACTTTTTTACAATGAAAAGGAGGACAAATAAATTGGAAAAAATATATCGTAAATAAAAGAAATATTTTATTCATTGCAACAATAATACACTAAAATATGATATATGCATAATAAAAACATTTGCAACATTTTATATTGTAATTATGCTTACATGCCTGTTAATTATTATTTGAATGAGTACTTTTCCATTTAATTAATATTTTTTGTCAAGGTATCATCTTCTAACAATATATTGGAAATATCTGAACAAGAAATATCCTTCATATTGAATTTTACGGCAAGTGCTGCAGCTAGAGTATCAACATTCAATCTCGATTTCTCACTTGTCGAAAAATCATTGGCAATTGAAAAAAACTCTTTCAACTGCTGCATTAGTTCCAGGGCAGCACAACGTAAATTGAACAAGTATAAATAAATGTTCACATGGAATATGTTCATTTTTGAAATGGCTGAAAATATCCACCCATCTTTTATCAATTTCAACATGTTGATTTTCCCATTGTATTAATTTTTCAGAATTTAAATATACATTCAGTCTTCTAATTTCTTCAAAGAGACAATTGTCGTCTATTTTAATGTCTAGCATTTCTTTAGATAAAAATTCAACACAAGATTCAATATCTGTTCAATATACTTGCGATGAAGTAAAAAAAACCCATTAAAAACTGTTTAATAAAATATGTTACATAACGCGCAACAGATTAGCCTTCAAATATCAAAAAGGAGGACATGTAGGAGGACACTTTTCGAGGGAGGACAGAACTTACAAAAGAAGAACTGTCCTCCCTAAAGGAGGACAGTTGGTCACCTTAACAGTGTCATTAAGTGAAGCAGCAAGCAGTTTATTGCATGTAAAATACATTCTTGCAAGAGCGGGTGGCTAACAAGAAGGCACACTGAGGAATCCATTTCTTCAACTTTTTATTCCCTCTCTGCAGCCCCCTTTGACAAAGACCACAGGGTTACGATCTTCCCATAATGCCTGTTTCTCCATGAATTTCCCCATGCTTAATTTTTTTTACCCACCTTTTGCCCAGTTCCCCCTTTTCCACATTACCTTTTATTCCTTTTTCATTTTTATCACCGCCCCGAGTCCTGTTTAGGAAAGGGTGCGGTCTATAAATTAAAGTATTATTATTATTATTATTATTATTATTATTATTATTATTATTATTATTATTATTATTATTATTATTATTATTATTATTATTATTATTATTATTATTATTATTTCTTAGCCTATATTTCTTGTTTCCTTACAATCCTTGCAGCACAAGCGTAATAAATTGAAGCAAGTGGTTAATTAATTACTTTATACTAGACTGTGTGGTTAAAACTGTTAACTAATCTGCTTGGCCAAGCTGACTCATTTATTGGAATTGCAATCTCTTCCTGTTTTCCAGTCTTCAACTTTTTACCTTTAATATCCCAATGTCCTACTGAACTTTTATACCCACAACTCTTAAAAATTGTTTTCTTTGTAAAAACAACATTATCTCCATCAGTTTCTTACAAATTCTACCAGTTGGCTAATGGTCGAGTCTCAACTCTTGAATTAGCTTTTTATTCAAACAGAGGTAAGACTGGAAAGTATGTTCTTTTATGATCTACATGTAATTCATTTTCAAAACTATACTATAATGTTGAAATTGAAGGACATTATATAATTGTAACAGTCTGTTTTTTCTTCCTTTAAATTTTTTCCTATGTATACTGTACTCAACATTATGCTCTTGTACTTTTTCAGTTTTTACTTTTGTTTAGTGGTTTCTGATTTTTTACTTTTTAAAAGTTTTTCACCATTTTCACTACTTTCCTTTCCCCCCGGGAGGCGGAGCTGCAGCCGGAGTAGCTGGAGCGTGTTTGCAGTAGTGCCTCCAGGTTTTATTTTATTTTATCAATTTGTAGTACTTCCATTGGATCCTTTTAAATTTAATTAACATTTTTCGGTGGAGATAACAGTGTAGAACATAATACAAACAAAAACTTTTGTTGCTGTCAAGAATTAAAAAAAGGATGGGAAAAAGAAAGAAACGCCATGGCACCAGCCCAGGATCTCTCCCTCCTGTGAAGACAGAAAAACAACCAAGAATTGAGGAGCTCTTTGTTGGCAAGAGATCTGTAAGTAAAACCATCCCCAACAATCTGGAGAGATTAGAACGGGGACTGCCAAAAAGATGTGGCAAAATAGTATTTAATAGACTTCCCCGATCTGGTGGGGGGGGGACGGACGGACCAAACTGAAAGCCAGCTCTTCCCACAAACAACTAGCCCAATAACTTCCTATATGGAGGCTGAGCTAAAGGCAAAAAAGGCGACCAACAACCAGATAATTCAGAGTATGGAGAGTTTACCTTGGGAAAATTCAACTGAGTTTATGGCAAAGCAATGCCTTCTCACAGCGCAAATTGTGATTTCAATATTCGAACAATTTATTGCCATCCAACATGATGTAGAGACATTGAAAAAAGACTTAGCTGTTTTTCTTCAAGTACAATATCGAGCCCCAGGTACCCCCACTAAAGTTCTTGCAGAAGACTTGGTTAACTCCCATATGCAGGATAAGGAAAAGGAAAAAGAACAAAGAGCCAGAGAAACAGTTAAAGAGTCGGATAAAAGGTGGCAGCCCTCTTAGAAAAACAGTCCCTTCCCAGACAAGGCAACGAGAGGAAAAGGTATTAATAAAGAAGAAATCAGGAAAGCATCCCTCCCTCAATTACAACAATCACATCGCTCACTACAAACCCAATGGATAGCTTTTAGAATCCATATGAACAGACTTAATTATGGATGTTGGAATTCCAGAAGTGCAATACTAAATTCCCTAAGCCAGCTTCTTCACTGTCACAGGGGCATGATTGATCTCCATGCTGTGGAGTGGTTACCTGAGGCCCCAAATTGGAAATGGATTCTCCTGTCTTTCAAACAGCCCACCATACCACAGATGTTATTCAAGATGAAGGCATATTTAGTCTCCTTTCAAATCTTTCCCATCAGAGTCTTTGGTGAGGAAAGGGTTACTCTGTTAATTGCTAGTATGCGAGCTCCCAAGGTGGCTGCCTCCTCCTCATTTTCAACCTTGGAAGAGAGAGAGAAAGACAGTGGGAGTCAACCAGCCCTGCCCAAAGAGATACTTAACAGCACAGAAGCTGGTCTCATTAACGCTTTTGGTGCTCTCCCAAGGAAAGAACAAGAAAATATACAGTATTATGCAAGTTAGAAAATTTAAATAAATCCTTATTGGTCACAATGGACACAGCAGAGCCGCTTATAGATCTGGTTTCCCCAATAATTGAGCCTCTCACTTCTTCCCCCAGAGGACAAGGGACTATATGAATACAAGATCATGGAAAATATAAGCCAAGACCCAAAGGGGGCATTAGAGATCCCAGTAGAAATGGAGATGTTTCCATTCCTGTGTGAATATCCCATGACATCTTCAGCATCTTCAGCACCAAACCAAGAAACTGAGAGTCAACCCACGTCAGAACCACCATCTCAAAGAATGAAAGACAACCTAATAACACCTTGTCCTACACCCAGAGAAGAGGCATCGGAATGGCAAGTTCTGTTAACTGGTGCTAAAACCTCTTACCCTGAACAAATTCCTCAAGAGTCTACACATGACCTAGACGGGTCCTCCCTATTTTTAAAGGTCAATTCAGTGCGCAATGATACCTCAATCCTTGGTAACAACCAGACAACTTCCCTTTGTATAAATCAAGTTTCCTGATGAACTGCAAAAGATGACCTACTTTCCCTTATAACCTGGAATATAGCAGGTCTGTTCCATCAAAAGACCAACTCTTTTTTGATTATATGTCACAATTAGACATCCTCTTCTTGCAGGAAACCTGAGCCTCCACAGAGATTCAGTTAGATGGTTATTGAGTTAACTCAATCCCGGCTGTCCCAAGCAAGGTGGGTGGGGGGAGAGCTAAAAGGGGTATTGTGACATTAGTTAATACATTTTTGCAATTTAAATGTATACCACTGCCACTTTTCCAGCCATGGGTTGTAACTACATTACTCTTATTTAAACAGGTGGAGATTTTGCTTTTTAATATCTATATTCCTCCATTTAATAAGAATTATGTGATTAACAAGATTTGGGACAGCATAGATTTTATTCTTGGCTGTTCAGCTAAATTCCCCAAAGCTGCAATAATTAAAGGGGGGGGGGCTTAAACGCTAGAATGGGACCAAATGATCAAGAATTATTTAATCATTTTAAGATTCACTATGATGAAAATGTAACAGGAGAATCTTTGCATTCCAGACAATTTAAAGACCCTAAAGCTAATCGGGCAGGTTTGTGTGTAAGACAAATGACTGTACGGTTGGATATTTGCATCCTTAACGGGTCCCCATGGGGTGACTATCCATGGGGTGACTATATACTTATCGGGGAGCAGGAAGAAAATCCACAGTTGATTACTGGATAATATCATATGACCTCCTGAAGTTCTTACAGAATATGGAGGTAGATTCGCGAATGGAAAGCGATCATAATACAATACTCCTTACTCTCACATTGCACCAGAAATCTCTAAGGGCAGGCATAGCCTACCTACCCAGGTTAGAGACTCAAAATACCCTGGAAAAAATTAAATGGAACGAGAAAAATGCTAAGGAAGTTACCAAATGGATGTTAGCCCCTGAAACCATAGAGCTATGTACATCTCTACTAAGAAATAAGTGTGGAGGATCGTACCTAGAAGGGTTTGAATCCTTAATTTTAAATTTGAATTCTGTTCTCAGTAACAGATCACTAGCTCACTCCAAAAGGCCGGTTTCAAAGAACAAAAATGGTTCGATAGAGATTGCATGCAACTAAAAAGGATATATAATATGGAATACAAGAAAAGTAAAAGTGCCCCCTTTGAGGATGACACTTATTACTTAAAGCAGCTGAAAGCACAATATAAGAACCTTCTAAAAGAAAAGAAAAGTGTGGTTCTGAAAGAGTCTTGGCATACACTAACTATGGCAGTCAGGACAAAAAATACATCCCTTTTTTGGTACATCACCAGGGGATTGGGAAAAATTTCTCCCAACAAATCAGGTTCCGATTCATGCCTGGGAAGAGTATTTTAGGGAGCTTTATACAGATTCTGGCTACGTAACCAAGGAGAGCCAAGCTAGTTTGGACCAAACTCCTTACTGGCCCCCTGTTACACCAGAAGAGATATCCTGGTTGATTGGAGCCCTAAAGGCTAATAAGGCACCTGGGGCTGATAATGTCCTGCCAGAAATAATCAAAAAGAACGCCAGTTGGTGGGCTCCACTTTTAGCATCACTATTTACATTTATAGATAAAACAGGCCATATGCCTAGAGATTGGGAAGTAGCAATTATCATACCAATTTATAAAAAAGGTAATAGAAATGACCCAGGCAATTATAGACCCATTAGTCTTCTAAGCATTATTACTAAACTGTATGCCAAACACCTAAATTATAAACTTCAGGATTGGCTAATTTCAGGGGGGATAATCAAAGACAAACAAGCTGGTTTTAGAGAAGGAAGATCTACGGTGGATCATATCTTGGTACTCCACCATTTAGTACAAAAATACACATATAAAAAAAATCCCCTCTTTTTGTGGCCTTCCTTGATTTTAAGCAGGCCTTTGATTCAATATCCAGGATCACCCTCTGGGAGAAATTAAAATGCACCACTATCGATAAACGCCTCCTCTTCCTCATACAAAAATTGTATGCCAATTCTACCTTGAAAGTGAGGTGCAATCCCCAAGGGAGTTTAATCAGCCTAGTAAGGGTACAAAAAGGGGTAATGCAGGGTTGCATTCTGTCCCCCTCCCTCTTTAACTTCTATATTAATCCCCTGATTGATCTCTTACAGAATCCTGATCTCCATCCTCCTAACCTAGCACAACACAAAGTGCCAATTCTCTTATATGCTGATGATACCGCTATCATTTCACAACCCCCTGTAGGACTGAAGAGAGCAATTAGGGCAACACTCGGAGGCAAAATAAGCTGGTCCTTAACTTTGATAAATAAAAATTTTAGTTTTTGCTAAAAGACCTAGCCAATAACCCTGGAAAATAGAACGACATAGTTTGGAACAGGTTAGAACATTTAGATACCTTGGGGTGGTTTTCCACTTGCAAGGGACATGGAAGGCACACCTGGATCACACACTGCAAGTAGCCAATAGGTCCTCAAATGCAATTAAACATTTCTTTTATACAGGTGGAGGTCAGTTAGTACCTGCTGTCTTAAAACTTTTTGAGGCCAAAACATTGGCACAAATTCTATATGGGGCACAAACAGGAATCCTTGCAAAGAAAGACTTGCTAGAAATCATACAAACCAAATTCCTGCGAGCCATCTTAGCTGCACCCAAAGGAACTCCAAATGCCCAGTTAAGAATTGAGATAGGCATGCCTCAAATTCAGGTAAGAGCCTGGAAGATGATGATCATTCATTGGCTTAAAATGCATTTCTTTCCAGAGGGACTGTCCCCACTAGTGTTGACTGACAACTTCCCCTCCCCCTGGAAAAGAGGCAATTGATCTCAAGCTGGGCTCTTATGGGCTCTCACCGGTATTCTTAATGTCCCTAGGCTTTGATCAAGCAAAGCAAGTAGTAATGAATAGAATGAAGGACATGGAGTTCCAAGAAGAACTAAACAGGTTGCCTCTCCACAGTAGGGACAGAATCAAACAGGGTGTGTGGGAATCGGCAAGAAATCTAAATGACCTGATCTTCCCAAAACAAAGAATAGCTTTCTTCAGAACCAGATTTAATGTTCTTCCTTCAGCACTCCTCCAGGGCAGGTATAAGAGGACACCTATAGCAGAACGGGTTTGTATATGTGGTAAAGGAGAAGTGGAAGATAATTCACATGTTCTATTACACTGTGAGCTATACAGAACTTGTAGGTCTGCACATATTCTCCCGTTGTTGGAGAGATTGCCAGGGAGGGCAGACAATTTTTATCTAGGCTTTCTCCTCCAGGACACTAACCCGGTTACCATGTATGCAGTGGCAAAGTTCTATGCTGCTGCAATATCCATAAGAAAAAAATTGGCTACAGAAGTATAGTTGTCATCTTGTACCAATTATCTGGACATATCTCTAACAATCTTTGGACCATTGTATTTACTCCCTTACTTAACGGCTTTGTACCCAGGTAAATCAGGGAGTGACCCGAACAATCTGAGAATATGTATGTTATTTTCCACTTTTAACGTCAATACTTTTTAATTATATCTTAATGTCAGTACTTTTTAACATATTGTAAAAACTAATGTGTATTGCTGGACTTTGACCGTAATAAAGATTTATACCTTATACCTTTCCCCCCTTTTCTTTCTTAAATAGTTTAGTGTAGATCTTTCACCTTTTCCTGTCTTCCTACTCCATAACTTTTCATTAAATAGATTAAATTTCTTGTTTACAGTCTTTTATATAAGAATAAAATAATTACATAGGTATATTGCTGTTTAGCTGTATGCAGCGTTAAAAGATAACTAAGTTGTTAATAAAAAAATTAAGAATTTACAAAACACAAAAACTAACACTAATAAAGAGCAGAAGCAATTAAAGAAAGACGAAAAGTGAAAGTGCAGAAAGAAAATAAAAATAGATACAAAATTGTCTTTTATTCTATGGTTACAACCCCTCCCCCACTTTCCCTTTTCTTCCCATCAAAACCACAAGTAGGAGGTGAAATTGATCTCTGTTTCTTAAAAAATATCTATAAATGTAGATATTGTTTTTTTCCTCTAATCAAAAATTTTAACTTAGCCATCTCTGCACGTTTTATCATCTTCATTATTTCTCCACTGTGGCTGATGTCGAATCTTTCTACTTCAATGGATATAATAATCTCACTGCAGTTGTTATATATAAATACAAAATTTTGTGACTTTTTTCTAGTTCCTTGTTCATTTATCCCAAAAGAAAAGACTGTGGTTCAGTTGTACTTTAACCTTTAAAATGTTTTGAATTAATCCATATAGTTGTATCCCAAATTTTCTGGCTTTTTTACATGTCCAAACATGATAAAATGTCTCTTTGTGTAGTTCGCATTTCCAACCTTTATACACTCCAGACAATTTTTCTGGTGACAAATATCAATGATAGATTACCAACATCAGCCCAGACCACATATGTGCCATGCTCAACTTCTGCCCGACCACTACGTATTTTAAATACAATGAAGGCTTCTATAGACAAAAACACAGCTGCACTATGGATTCACCTGTGTCCCCCGTTGTGGCCAATCTCTACATGGAAGAGGCAGAAACCAAAGCCCTAAATTTTTTCACAGGAATTCCACCCATTCACTGGTATAGGTATGTGGATGATACTTGGGATATGTCAAGATCAAAACAGAGGAATTGGAAGCATTCACCAAACATATAAACTCTGTGGACAGATATATCAAATTCACGTGGGAAGATATTAAGGAAAATAGTCTAGCCTTCCTGGACTGTGCAGTATGCATTAAGGAAGACAGAAGCCTTAATATCGAAGTTTAGAGAAAATCCACACAGACAGATCAATATTTACATTTTGATTCTCACCATCCACTGCAGCACAAAATGGGAGTTATCAGAATCCTTTATCACTGAGCTGAAGCCATGACTACTAGCAAAGATGGGAAAGAAAAAGAACTACAACACATCAAGGAAGCCCTCAGAACATGTGGTTATCTGAACTGGGCCTTCATCAAATCTCAAAAAAGACCCAGCAGGAGCTCCTCCAAAACAGAAGAGAACAATAAATGAAGCAATGTTATCACTCCATATGTTGTATGAATATCTGAAAAGCTCAGGAGGATCTTCAGCAAACACAACATACGTGCATACTTTAAACCCAACAATACACTAAGGCAGAAGCTTGTCCACCCCAAGGATAAAACACCCCCATCTATTCTCTGTCTCCCAAGTCCCAGCTGATCAGGAGGGAATGGGGATTTTACAGTATTCTTCCCTTGGAGTGGGGTGGGGAATGGAGATTTTACAGTGTTCTTCCCCTGCCACGCCCACCAAGCCATGCCCACCAAGCCACCCCATGCCCATCAAGCCACGCCCACAGAACTGGTAGTAAAAAGTTTTTAATCCCACCACTGATGTGCAGATCTGTTCATTGGGGAAACAAAACAACCACTTCATAAACACGTGGCACAACATAGGAGAACAAACCCATCAGGACAAGAGTCAGCAGTCCATCTGCATTTAAAAGACAAAGGCTACTATTTTGAAGACAGCAATGTCAACATTTTGGACAGAGAGGACCACTGGTTTGAAAGAGGGGTCAAAGAGGCCATCTATGTCAAAATTGAACATCCTTCTCTCAACAGAGGGGGAGGGATATGACAGGATCTATCTCCAATCTACAACACAGTCCTTTCAATATCAGGTGACCCTGATCACACAGATACTCCTTCAAGTGGCCTTAATGACTCTCTAAAAGAATGCAAATGGACAGCTTTCTGAAAGGAATATAAATCTTTCCATTTCCCACCATCTGGTAAAACCTAAAGAAGCTTCTTGGATGAAAAGTGTAATGTCTTCAAAGAAAAGCAAGAAAGTTCAGTTGCCTCTTGAAAAAGCATCTTTGGGACAACCATGACCTGAATGACCAAGAATCTCCATAGCCATAAATTTCAATACTTTCAACCATGTATTTTCCCATTGGTTTTTCCTTACTGGTATATTATAGTCCACAACTTTAGACCGTTTTATCATCTATTCTTTCACTTGTTCTTCTTTCTCATATTTCGGCAAGAGTTTGTACACTTTAGCAACAGCTAAAGCTTCATCATTAGTGCGTATTTTTTATTTCAAATTCAGTCTTGCTTTGTTCAAAACCATAATCTTTTATTCACTTTACAGATTTTAGCTAATTATACATAAGAAACCCATTGACAAGAATATCGTTTGGTTATCAAAAATTTTTCTTGATATCATTTTGCAATTTCCTTGAAATAATTCTCATATATATTGTTAGGTTAACCATTTATGTTTATTTATCATTTTCCCAAAACACCTTTATGACTTTCAACACAAAAAACAATCTATAGAAGAGAAATAATAAGAGAACTAATGACTAAGTTTATAATTTAATTGTTAAAATTTAGTATGTTGGTGTCCTTTTAAATTAAATATGTGTATACTAAACTCTTGATTGTACCTTTGTAAATCCCGATCCCTTCACACATAGAGCGGTATAGAGTGGTCATGACAAAGGTTTTCATCCAATAAGACTCTTGAATATCAACAATGTTGCAGATAAAACATCTGCTTGTATTACTATTCTGGCTGCACTGAAGTCTATATGGCAAGATTTCCCTTTAAATGTCAATGGTTGTACATAGATGCCTATAGGTGGAGAGCAGCAGTATGGCCAAAGACAGATAGCGATACCAACAGTAAATCCTAATTTGTACAGGAAAACACATAAAGAGGTCTTAGAATCCTTCTGTTCATTTATCTTTTTTTAATACTCTTTTTGTCCTGTAATCATATGATTTTGACAGTTTTAATGGATGATTTGAGTAGAAGGAGAGTCAATCAAATTACACCCTCAGCTTTTAATCAAATCAAGTATCTTTGGAACATTTGAGAGTGATTTGAAGCAGTGGTGGGTTTCAAATAATTTAACAACTGTTTCTCTGCCTAATGATTGGATGGGTAGGCGTGTCTGGGTGGTCATGTGACTGGGTGGGTGTGGCCAACTCAATGCCACTCATCACACCTGGCCACGCCTCCTGGCCAATTACCTCAAAGGCTTCAACAAGATACAATTTCACTCTCTATTTATTTACTACTAGTGAATAGCCAAAATGCACTATTTAATCCTTTGTAAATATTCCATATGTGTACATATACATTAAATAGTATAGAGTGTGTATAGGCCCACAAAAAGAAACAGTAGGTACTATATATACTGTATGTGTATGTGTATGTACACACACACACACACACACACACACCCCTATACCAGGGATGAAATTTGGTTCGGACTGGTTCGGGTCAACCGTTAGGGATTATTTGAATTGGTTTGCTGAACTGGTAAAAACCATCCCTGGTTGGCCCCGCCCATGCCCGCCCGCTCACTCGCTCACCCCTTCCAGTCGCCTCATGATAGGCTAGAGGCAAAGGCAGGGAAGTGGGGAAGGAGCCAGAGAGCAGCTGGGGTGCGAACGCCTCATGATAGGCTAGGGACAAATGCAGGGAAGTGGGGAAGGAGCCAGAGAGCAGCTGGGGGCATGAATCTTCCTTTCTCCCTTTCTCTGTGCTCAGGAAGGGACAAGAGGAGAGGAAGAGATTGACAGCGCTGCCGATGGCTGTTTTCCTGGTGGTTGTGGCTTTCCCATACAGGGGCATGGATGGTCCCAGTGAAAGGGAAATGCTTGTATGCTGCAAGGCCAGGTCAGCGAGTGGGCCATAAAGGCACTGATGGTGGGCATGACACATATCTACAACTTATGGTAGCCATCCAGGCCAGATCATGGTCAGCCTTAGATATGACTCATGGGGCCATCCTTGAGCCCATGAAGGGCTACTCCTACTGCCTCAGCCCTGCCCCCTGGGCATATGCCCAGGAGGTGGTGAGCATGGGGGGACTGGTATCCTGGGTAGAAGCGAAGCACTCAGAACACATTCAGGCTGCAGGATAAGATAGTAACCAGGGATGCCAGGCCCCAAACACAGGCCCCAAACACTTGCCACCTCTAGGCTGGGGTGAGAGGACAGGCAGAGAGGGGAGCCAATCAGAGCTTTCTGAAATGGGGCTCTCCCTCCCCAGTCTAGTTTGATTGCAGGCGGAGCCACTGCCTTTTCAAACCTGTAATCAGTGAAGCTGAGCTGGATGTTTGCATATCTTTATCCAGCTATCGGGGGAGGGGGAATAACTTCCTCCCCAGGCCCCCATCCATTTCTCCCCCCCACACACATAGCTGGATATAGCTATATAAAAATGCAATCCAGTTTCACTGACTACAGGTTTGAAAAGGCAACATGGCTCCGCCTGCAATCAAACTATACTTGGAGAGGGAGAGCATGAGTGAGCAATGAGGAGACCACAGAAGGAGGCAGGAAACCAGGCAAGGGGCCATGCTATAGCACACATGCTTTCCCTCAGCCCTGTTCTTTCAGAAGCTCCGATCGGCTCCCCTCTGGCTTCTCTGCGTCTCCTCTCACCCCAGCCTGCCAGCAGGAGGTGAGTGGGTGGGCTTTATTGCAGTCCAGGCATTTCCCACCCGGATAGCACGCATTTGCAATGGGTGAGGTGTTTGGGGAAGGCAGCGAGGGAATGGAGGGGGATGGCAGAGGAGCTGTTTTCAAACCATTGGGAGAGATATACAATCCAACTTCTGTGTGTGTGCGCTCCCAGCTTCACTGACTGCAGGCTGCACCAAACTACACAAGGGAGGGAGGGAGGGAACAAGGGAGAGAGCATGAGCGAGCCAGAGCCCAAAGCCCCGCACCGCACCAGGAGGATGAAGTTTGAAATCCACCCCCACTCTGACCCACGCGTACCTTTTCGAGCTGCTTCAGAGAGGGCTTCAAAGCTGCTCTTGCCTCGGGTCCTCTGAAGAAGCACCACCCCCGATTCCTTCTCTTTGAGAAGTGCCTTGCAAATGGGACAAGGCAGACAAGCATACTGGTATGAGGCATGACATTGCCGCTGTGGAATGGGTATGCAAAAGTACGGCAAATTTCTGGCTCCAGTACACCCGTAGTGGCGCGTACCAAGCGGAAACCACCTCTGCTTCAGACCCCCCCTCATTCAAATCTCCTTCCTTCCTCCCTCCCTCCCTCCCTCCCTTTCCTTTCCTTTCCTTTCCTTTCCTTATCCCTTCTCATTTCCATTTCCTTCCTTCCTCCCTTTCTCTGTGCTCAGGAAGGGACAAGGAGAGGGAGACATTGGCACCCCTGTCGGTGGCCATGCTTGTGGTGGTTGTGGTTTCCCATATGGGGGTGGGTGGGCAGTGTAAGGGATGTGCTTGATGCTGCAAGGACATGGAGGCAATGGTGGTGGGTGTGGCAATGATCTACAATTTGTGTAGCCATCTGGGCCGGAACACGGTAAACCTTAGATCTGGCCCACGGGGCTGCCCTGGAGCCAGCAAGGGGGATCCCTGCCAGCTCAGTCCCACTCCCTGGGCGTGTGGCCAGGAGGTGGTGAGCAGACAGAGGTTGGCATCCTGGGTGAAATGGAAGTGGTCAAAACACATTCAGCCTGCAGGGTAAGAGAGTAACCAGGGACACCAGGCTCCAGTGACGTGGTGTGAGGCTTATGGCTGGTGAGGCTGGTGACATCATCAGGAAGGCGGGGAATGGGACCACTTGTGCTGGAGGCTCAGGCTGCCTCAGCCTCCAGCACACGTGATCCCACCCCGCCTTCCTGAGCATGCTCCGCCGGCTCACGCTCCGCAGTCCTCGAAAGCGACTGGGGAACGACAAGAACCTTCCTGCCTCTGCTGGACTTTACGCGCTCCTCGTGACTGCATATTGCAGTTGCGAGGTGCGCGCGAAATCCAGCAGAGGCAGGAAGGTTCCGTTGTTCCCCAGTCGTTTCGTGCCTTCGTCATCTGGCAGCGCCGACAACATTTCTGCCTCCACCTTCCGCAGCTCCCGGGCGCGCCCGGACGGATGTATATAATATTATATATATATAGTATATAATATTATATACTATTATTTCATGAATAGAGGTGAGGCCCTGCCTCCCCTGCCTCCCCTGACTGCACGTCCCTGCCAGGCTCCATGCACTTGCTGCCTTCTTTGCACATGTTCAGGGGTGGGGCAGGGACAGCCCCTCACTGGCTCCAAGGCATCCCTGTGGATCTAAGGCTGACCATGTTCCAGCCTGGATGGCCACCATCAAATAATAGATCAGCACCCAGCCGGTCTGGGCCGGGGATGAGAAACTGCAGGCCGGTCCTTCACTGCTTCCAGGGCAGCCTCATGGGCCAGATCTAACCACATTGTGGGCCTAATCTGGCCAGCAGGCCTTGAGTTTGACATCCCTGACCTAGGATTTGTATAATTGTTTTTATAGTATTTATCTTTTAATTTGGATTTTTATATCTTTATGTTCTTAGGGATGAAAAGCTGTCCTGCTCTCTTACATAAAGAGAGTACTGTACTGATAAATGTATAAACAGGGCAAGCCAGGGCTTTTAAAACAGATTTTCCTAATGTAGTACTCTGAAGGTGTATTGGGATTGACAATCTCAGAATCCCTAGTCAGATTAAGAGAAGAACACATTCAGTGTCAAAGAGTAATATATTGTTAGGGGTTGCACCTGAAATGAATAGCACCATCCTTCTACACTACCATCCTCCTATGCTTTTCTGCCTGCTATGGCAGGCACATTTTAAGTTTTTCAATCAACAACAATCTTGTCTCTCTCTATTTTTGTAACATTTATTGTGAGAATGTAATGAATGCATGTGCAGCAGGATTAAGAGAAAGGGGGAAAAATAACTCTTCTACCCAATTTGATTATATTCCAGTGTTGTGACCTACCACTTTCCAAACAAGAGCACCATCCATCTGAATGAGGAGAATTGTACTGCTGTCTTTTATTTATAGATCAAAGGAACTGAAAAGCCAATAGTTCTTCCTGTATACTGCCCAGAGGACTGCCATAACAGTCCTTATGCTGACTGATTTGATTCATTGGCCATTCATCAGCATCATCACCCAATTTCCAAGAACAAAATGATTCATTGCTACAGTATGAGAATCAAAAATGAACTGACAACACTGCTGTGTGTTAGATACTTTGGAATATAATTTGTGAGAAAGCATGCTTACCTTTGGATCACAGATCCCAAGGTTGCCAAGAAGGAGAAAGCAGAAAATCTTTCTATAAAATTCCTCATTGGGACATAGGTATGTCTGAAACATACAGCTGTGCTCTGTGCTGGACAGCTCCCTTAATTAAGTGAAAGTTGGAGTGAAACTGGAGGAAGAACGCTGCTAAAATGCTTGCAATTTTTTAAAAATGTACCTGCTAATTTCATTCAGCCAAATGACATCATAACTGGTTTGGCCCACATAGATATTATGGGAGAAAGGGCAAGAAATGCAGGCTTCTCATTATCAGTCACTGAAGGTGTGAACTCATGTGTACTGTTACATTGATCTTCCTTTAAAGTTTATTGATTAATGTTGGGTTGAATAATGTTGCATTGGACAATGGTTTGAAAGGAAAAATGATGAATTCTAAATTGTACATTGTCTTCATTGTCTGCGTTTTGTTTTCAAGTTTATTGTCAAAAGAGTTTAGCATTAAAAAGATATCCTAGCTCCATACTGTCTTCTGTGTGGTCTATGTACTACGTGGATGGATTTTACACTCACATTGTCATAAATATTGACTTCAAAAAATAATAATGTGTTTAGGGGGGAAACAAAAAAAATGAATGTTTGCTTTGTTGTCATTGGATGCTTTCCACTTACTTTGCTGAATGATCGAATAAAATATTGGAGATAAATATATTGTGACTATGCATGATGTGGCATGAATAATTCAAAGAACCAGGTAATCGTGCCAGCTTGCAGCAATGGATTTTAATTCACTTTGACTCAATCACCCTTGATGGACAAGATGTGGTCTGCTGACCAATTCAGGATTTCTTTATGTTTTAGGGGAAAGAAAGTGCAGGGAGAGAGACCCAATAGTCATAGGGACTCTACCTCCTGGCAAACCCTGCTATTTTTTGCAATCTTTGCCTGTGTTCTACAGTGACTTGGGCCAGCAGGTTACTATTGTTTATATTGCTTCAATCAATTTTATAATTATTTGGTTACACCTCAAGGATATAAAAATAATGATAAGTCAGGCTTTATATAGAATACATGTCCCCACTATCTTGCTTGAACGCTTCTGATCACAATTTTTTTCAAATTGATAGGGCTCCTCCTTCTGCCATATTGCAGACATGACTACTTGTTTTGGCAAACGAGTATTTGTATCTTTAAAAGATAATGCAAGAAGCATCCCGATGAATGGATGCTTTGGAGTGGAATAGACAGTTGCTAAGCACCAGAGCAGCTGATAACAAAGTAAGGTCTGTGGTTTGCCTATTTTTTATATTAAGGCAGATCTGAAAATGCTTGAGAGATGATGGCAATTTGTTTTCGGGAGGGAGGGTGGGAGGGAGAGAGAGAGAAGGAGAGAAGAAGCAAAAGAGAGCTAAATGTATATTATTGTCAGCTAAATATACAGAACAGTATATTATCCATCCATGTCACTGCAGATTTATATTTCATTGCTGTGTTTGTGGTGACACTAAATTAGGGCCATAGTCATTATGATCAGGTCACCATCTGGAGAATATAATAAAAAATTGGGAGGCTCCTGCCTGCAAACTTAACTTGAAGAAGTTAAATGGACTTCTTTGGGAGCTCTTTAGGATTCCCACATGCTTTGAAGAATATGCAAGAATATCAGAATGTTTTCCCCCTCTTCTCTTACCGTAATACATCAACTCAGCTTTTCCATACAGGTGAAAAAAAGGTTTATTCTGTTTCAAACTATCTTCTGCAAAGAAAACTATCTGCTTCTCATGAGGAATCTATTCTCATGGACATCTGTGGTGTCAGACTCAATTTCAACGAGGGCTTGATCAGCATGATGGTCACTAGGCTGCCCTCAAAGGGTCACTGCAACAAGGTGGGTTTGGCCAGGTGGGCATGGCTGGCTCTACGCTGCTCACTGGGCACGCCTGACTCTGGATAGCTGAGTCGGGACAGAACAAATTTCACCGGCTAACTTGAAGTGGGGACAATTAGGTGCCCCACAAGCTTCTTGCCTCCCCAAACCTCTGGCAGCCAAGTGCGTGCATGCGCACACATGCACACACATGCACATTCCAAGTATGGGGACTTTTATCCACAAAGGAAGAAGAGAGTCTTCTCCCCAAGCCCAAGAATGATTGGCAGTTTGCAAGTGCAGATGTGGATAAAAGTCTCCAAGCTTGGTGTTTGTGTGTGTGTGTGTGTGTGTGTGTGTGTGTGTGTGTGTGAGAGAGAGAGAGAGAGAGATTGATTTTCTTCTCCCAGTCCATGACATCATTGGCATTTCGCTGCCTGGTGTCTCCTCCCAGCAAAACTGCTGCATGTGGAAGTGCAGAGGGAAAAAAATGCAGGTAGCAGTTTCCTCTGAGTTCAACTTCTGCCTTGACAGAAGAGCAAAAGGAGGAAGCAAGGGAGCAGTGCTCCCTGGTTCTGCATGAGGGAGGCTTCCCCTTCTTGAAAGGAAATCCCCATTTCCAATCATGTGACATAAGGATGCTGGCTTGTTGGGGCAGCCTCCCCTCATACAGTTCCCTCGCCATCCCCTCCTCCTCTCCAGAGATCTGTCAAGGCAGAAGTTGGACTTGGAGGAAACAGCTTTCTGCAAACATTCTCCTCCAAACTTCCACACAAAGCAGCATCACCTTCTGCCTACTGTGGGGGGCCAGCCAAGCCTGGAAGGGGGGATCCGGAGGTTTCCAGCAGAGGAAGGTGAGACCACGATGGATGCCAAAGCCTAGCCCACCAGAGGAGCCTCGCTGTCCCTCTCAGGTCATGCAGAGGACCCCCAGATGGTGGTGTTGGCTGCCTGGAGCCCTGAGCAGTGGAGGGCAAGGAAGGAAGGAAGGAGATTGGAAAGAGGGAGGGGGGGTCTGAAGGAAGTCCTGCCTTAGCACCTGGCCACAAGCAGCCTTGCTGCCCTTTTGTCATCTCCTAGCCTCCTCCTCCTGGTGGTCCCCATCCTATCACTGAGGTGCTTTGGTTGCAAATCTGGGTCCTCACATGGAGAGAAAATGAGTCTCCCTCTGACCCATGAACTTTTCCCTCCCGCACCCACCATGAGCAACTGGCCAAGGAGAGCAAGCACAGCAGCAGCCTTGAGGAGGAGGTAAGCACAGCCAGGTACCCCTTTGGGGAAGCAGGGTTTGTGCTGGGCAGTGGGGTCCCAGTGCCCAAGGAGCTGGGCTGGCCACTTGCCCTCCACTGCCCAGGGCTCCGGGCAGCCCACATCACCATTAGGTAGGGAGCATTCTACATGGCCTAAGAGGGAAAGCAAAGCTCCTCTGGTGGACTAGGCTTTGGTGCTTATCCTGGTCTCACCTTCCTCTGCTGGAGACTTCTGGATCCCCTCTTCCAGCCTTGCCTGCCCCCCCCCCCCCCCAGGAGGCAGAGGATGACATTGCTGCAGTTTCCTCCAAGTTTGACTTCTGCCTTTGAGAGACCTCTGGAGAGGAAGAGGGAGTGGTCAGGCAACTGCATGAGGGAAGGCTGCCTGAACAAGCCAGAAACCTTTCCAGACACAATTGGAAATGGGGATTCCCTTTCAAGAAGGGCAGTCTCCCTCATGCAGGACCAGAATGCACCATTGGACTTTCCATTGGAAAGTTGCAGGTAATAAGGTCTAGGAGTGGTCTTGCAGGCCTCACTGAATCAAAATTTTAAACTAACATAATTGCAAAATGTACCAGACATATTTCTAATGTGCTGACTTGTAAGAATTTTGGCAGCATGACTATTAATATGAGATAAATCCAGGAGCAAAACAGAGTACACAGCACACACAGCCTTTATACAGTTAATAGTGGTTTATATATACATATATACAGACAAACACATAGTATATAAATTCCTTATCACTCAGCTTGGACACAAGGAGAGAAATGAAATATATGAGAGAGAGAGAAATGCTTACACACACACACACACACACACACACACACACACACACACACACACACATATATATATATATATATATATATATATATATATATAGAGAGAGAGAGAGAGAGAGAGAGAGATTACCAGAGTCTCCACCCCACCAGAGTCTTAAACTGGCGATACATGTATTGCTGAATCATCCTCATTGTATCAGCTTACAAATTACAGCTTACAACCTTACTTCAGCTGGCAGCTATTAAATCCTCAGTACCTGACATGACTTGTGTGCTGCATTCTCTGCAAAGTAGGTAATTTTATGAATATATTTAGAGCAGGAAGAAAGAGATGGTGGGAAATGAGGAACTGAAAGTAACAAATAGCTGAGAACTTCAAATATACATGGATGTTTACAGAAAGTGACGGTCAGTAAGAAAGTAGGAAAGAACAAGGACGTAAAACTGTGGAATGCGTATGTCAATAAAAAAGAAGGTATAAGAAATGTGACTTGAGATGAGAATGGCATCCTGCAGTACTTGCAGGACTTGCTATGTATCATTGGACCCCATTGCAATGATTTAATCATATAAGTTTGTTATGAAATTGCATTGCTATGTTGGCTATTCATGTTCCAAATTGCTTATGAAATAAACCTCTGAATCTTAAAGTAAGATTTATTGCTTGTGGTTTCCCTTTGTTTTTTATCAGAATACTTTTATGACACCTGGCACCTGCCTTATGGAACATATCCTTTCAGAGACTTCGACACTTCCCACTCTGATAATGTTCAGGAAACTATTGAAGATCTGAGTGAGTATTTTACCAGGCTTTGAGTCCAATGATGATGAAGATCCTGTTATAAGGGTTTTGGAGTATATATTCTTCCTGCTGCTAATTAATCTTTCTTTCCTTTAACTGGAAATTCCACCCAGAATTATCCAGCTGCCTCCAAACAAATATCAGAATTTTGAAAAATTAAAATTATTCCCGAATTAGGTAATTTACAACTCTAGTAATCTGTATATTATTATCACATTGCTCTCCCCACAAAGTTTTGAAATTTTCCAAAATTTTTTAATTTTGAGCGTTGCAGCTCGTGCATAACTATCTAATCCTATGCTTTGTTTCTTTTTAAACCTAGAAGTAAATATGCACGGGGCATTGCATCTTCCAAAATCCAAAATGAGGATGGTGGCTATCCAAATGGTCACAAATGAGCATGCAAGTTCATCAGAATAATTAATCGAGCAAAATGCAAAAAATCTAGAAATGGAAAAGAAGCAAGAAATTAACCCAGATGCTTTAGGTCTGCAGATGAAAATCACTCTCAATAATGCAATTGTCAATGTTGGTATCTTCAGTAGCAATTATATCCTGCCTTTAGAAAAAAAAATGAGTGTGTCTAGCAAACATCAACATCTGCCTATCCCAGATCCCCGGAAGGATTCGATAGGTGGATAAAAATGCAAAATCCAGTCTAAACATCTGGCTGTCTAGGGCTAGGCAAAGAACCAATAATAGTAACAACAAATCAAGCATAAATCAGAAAACCAAAGGGTAATTTTTTGTGGGTTCAATGAGTAATATTTGGATTGTGGTTGTTCCTATTTAAATTATCTGGAAATTAGGTGACTGTTTCCATTATTATTTTGCAATTATATATTAGGATTTAAAATCAATGCTTGCTACATTAAAACACTGAAATATATATATTCCAAACTATATAGTGGGAAAGTCATTTTTAAATATAAATTAACATCCCATATATCAATCCACTGCTTCCATGAGAGTCAAGTCAAGCGAAGTACTCATTGCATTGTAAAGAATGCTTACGTTCAGTATGAATGCATTGAAATGAAGCTGAATGCCCATTGGATTTCAGTAGAAGCACAGGTGTACAATGGCTAACGGGCTAAAATAAAATGACAGCAGAAAATAACTGGATAGAAATTGGACTGACAGGCTTATTGTGAAGGAAAGCTATGCAGAGAGGTTTTGCATGGATCACTGGTGCGTGCGTGTGTGTAGCTATGAGTAGAACAGAAGCATATAAGAGACTGGATCTCTACACTGTACTTTTGGGCAAGAATCAGTCCAGTGGTATCAGACCCATTATTCCTTTAGGAAATATTTTAAGAACTTATTTCTGCCTTGAACAGCACCAGGGCATTCAACAGGTGAAGCCTTCACCGTTGTCTGCTTCTCCAGTCGACTTCATTTACTGATTTCCTGCCTGGTGATTCCTGCCTTAAGCAGCGGCTGTATCCCTGCCGCCGGGGAACTACAGGGGCGACTCGGGGAATCCTTGAGCGAACGGGGCGTCCGCTCAGGTGAGGCTCACTGGCTGAGCCACAGACTTGGCCGCCCTTTGCCAGCAGCGGGCGGAGTCTCCCGCTGAGCTAGCGCAAGCGGCGTGTGGCTCATTAAAACGGCTGCCCCTGTCGCTGTGTCCGGGTGGCAGTCGGTTAGCAACCTCTGCGATTGCAGGAACAACCGCTACAGTTGGAGCCGGTGACCAGCCATCATGAGCCGCGACCACAACAAGTGCGACGTGATCGTGATCGGAGGAGGCATCTCAGGTAAGTCAGCGGGAGAGCGGGCTGCAGATACTCCCGAGACAGGCGCTGGCGGACAGAAGACAGGGCGTCGGACTATTCTGGGGCATCGGGCCCAAGGTTGGCAGAATTGGATTGTGGTTCTTTTCGGCAGAAGGCTGAAAGGATTTTTTTTTTTAAGATTTCGGAGTGGGAGTCGGGGAGGAAATGAAGTCCCGCTAGCATGAGAGAGGCCACTGGCCAGCTGTGAGCGCCGTGCCCTGCTCTTTCTCTTGGCGCACAGCTGAACGCCATTCTCTTCTGGAGTGGCAGGCGGAGACTGTTCTTGATCACGCTTCTTTTCCTCAGCCTTCTCACCAAGAACTCCTTTGTCCGCCGGCAATGAACCCGGAATTGAATCGCCGTGCAGTAGGAAAGATTAAAACAGGAATGGTTTGGTTCAAGTTGGTGCACTTGAGCCCTTCGTAAATTCGGTGCCCCTAATCCGCCAGGCAGTTTAGGTTCAACATCTCAACATTTCTAACATATCTACATACTCTGTGCTGGTAGAACCAAGGCCAAAGTTCGAAGTGTATTTGCTTGTACTGTACATCTCCACCCCCACCCGCAAATCCTATTCTATAAATGTTATCCATCTGAGCTCTAGATACTAACCATAAACCATGAACATCTAGGCTGGTAGGATCACTCTTTGTTCCAGACTCTTGGGCTCCATGTCTCTATTTCCTCTAGTGGAGTTAGTGGAACCAGTACTTCAGATGCCTTTTGAGTTTGTTGAGAGTGCAAGCCATCCTCTCCTTCACCAGTAAAGCTGGATCATAGACACTAAGTTCCTTTAGTTTTGTGTTTTTTTCAGATAGTGGCAGCATTATTCAGTGATGACAAAATAAATAAATGGATAAATATAGCAGAAGGGTCAATGGAAGGTTACAAAATGCTTCAAATTCTTTACTTATCATTTGGTGAAAAAAGTAGACTAGAATAAAATATCCCGGTGGCTGAACAATATACAGGCCTCCGGTCGAAAGAATTACAAGCAGACACTCTGTTTTGGTTTTTGGTTTGAGATTAGAGTCCCACCCTTTGCTCACAATTCCTTTGTGATAATCAGAATTCAGAAACATCACAGACAAATGTTTTTTTAATTAGAATATGGGAAGTGACCCCATTCTTTCATTCTGCCTCAGCCCAGGAGGCAGCTGAATGGGGTCACCTCCCATCTGCTAATAATAAAAAAGTAATGGCTGGTCCTGAATCCTGTTTATTGCAAAAGAATTGTGAGATTGTAATCCCAAATAAAAAACAAAAACAGAAAGTCTGTCTATAAATCTTTCAGTCTGGGGTTTTGTTCAGCCATTAGGGCATCTTTTGCAAGCCCTTCCCTGTATTTATTTGAGATTCTGGTTAATCCTGTTTTTTTCATGGTAGACCTAGATTGCAGAACAACCTATCCCTGGGATTAAAGCATTACCATATTGGGAGAGGGCTCAAACTATGCTTGTTTGTTTTATTTCCTCTTGCCTTACCCATTTGCTTTAATTGTACCTCTATTATTTTTAGAGTACATAGAACTAAGGTGTGGTTGGCATCAGAATACTCTAAAATAAATGATAAGCATACGTACTTATGCCCCACCCCACATTGATAAATGAATTCAGTGGGAATGACTTCTGATGGACACAGTTATGATGGCACTGTCAATTTCCAAACTGGTTTAATGGTGCAATCTAAGTGTTTACGTGTGCTTCATCAATTTTGAAAAATCATTTGATAAAATAAGTCACAGCAAACTATTACAAATCCTGAAACAGGTGGGACTACATGACAAAGACATCCGAATCATAAAGAATCTACATTGACATCAGATAGCAAATGTGAGACTAGACCAAAAATACTCAGATGATGCAGAAATACGAAGAGGGGTCAGACAGGGCTGTATTCTGTCTCTGCTGTTGTTTAATATCTACTCTGAGTCAATTTTCAACGAAGCACTGGAAAACATTGATGCTGGCCTCAAAGTAAATGGTGTTCAGACCAACCATTTAAGATATGCTGATATACAGTTCTGCTTTCCAGTAAGCATGAAGACCTTCAATTCCTCATCAAGTCTCAGAAATATCTGAAAAATATGGCTTGAAGCTTAACACCTCAAAAACCAAGATCATGGTCGTCAGCAAACAACCCATTAATTTACCACTGATAAATTTGGAAGGAATACCACTAGAAAAAGTTGAAAGGAGCACATACCTTGGTTTTAATTTACATGAAAGCTGGGACATGATCAGTGAAGTAAAGACAAGGATAGAGAAAGCTCGAACAGCATTCTTCAAAATGAAAAAGGTCTTCTGAAGCCTAAGTCTGAAAATCAGGCTTTTCAGATGTTACATCTTTTCTATCCTGCTCCGTGGAGTACAGATTTGGTCTCTGACAGAAAACCACTTGAAGAAACTAGAAGCATTTGAAATGTGAATTTACAGGTGGCTGTTACATATAAGCTGGGTTGACAAAATCAGAAATGAGGAAGTGATAATCCGCCTAGGAAAGCCAAGGTAAATCATCAAAACCATAAAAAAGTGAAAGTTAGAATGTTTTGGACATGCGATGCGACACACAGAAAAATATGACATCCTTCACTTAATCCTCCAGGGAAAGATTGAAGACAAATGAGGTCCAGGCAGAAGAAGAACATCATGGCTTCAAAACCTAAGGGACTGGTTTGGACAAAACTCAGCGGCATTTTTCATGCGGCTGTTGACAAAAATAGGATTGCCAACATGATTGCTAATGTCCGATGACAGATATGCCACAAGACGAAGAAGAATGTAATTGACTTCTATCAATTCTGCAATCACTGTTATTCTTCCTTTCTTTTGAATTGTAATAAATTGCTAGTAAGTTTATTGTTTGATTAATTATTCAGATCTGACTAGCTTTATAAAGATGCTCTATAAATTCTTGATTGTTATTTGCTTAACTAAGTAGCATTCTGCAATACCTTGTTGGCTTGGATTTCTATACCTGAAACATATAACAGGTAGAAAATCATTTTCTCCTTCATGGCTATACAATAAAAAATAAGCTACATTGGGTGTATTTCTGCTGTGCCATTGGCAAATGTCCAGAACATTTGTCTTAGAAATGGCTAACCGTATATGCTGATATCCGCAATCCTAGGGCTTTCTGGGAATTCCCAACATTCCCAATCAACATTTGGAGGACACCACATTTGGAGAGCACCACATTGGAAAAGGATTCATATGTAAATAGCTTGCAAGTTAAATTTTTGCTAGTCTTGTATTTTGCTTATTTCATGGTTAAGAGATTTATGCTGAACAACTGCACTATATAGCAAAAGTGGAGGATTTACTATTCTGGCATTAGTTGTTATAAGTTAGCCAGTTAATTCAATAAAATACTGATGCTTTTATGGAAAGATGCTGCAAAAAATTGTATGATTGATTGTTCAGGTTGGCATACTTCTCAGGTGTTGTAATATGTGTTAGCTAAAATATTATATTTTGGGGAAACCATTAGATAAGCATTCCTTATTCATTAAAGAAGAATTATAGGGCATTAATATGACATTATTTGATAATGAACAACTAGAAAACAAATGCTCAACCAACAGTAAAGATTTAGATTAGATTTGAAACCTTCTGTAACAACGACTCTTAATGTTAACTCAAGAGTTAAAATTAAAAAAAATGTTTTGGTTGGCTAGCAACGGAACAATGTCAGATTATTAAGTAGCAGATGGAAGTCAAACAAGCCTTTTATCCGATTTTTCTTTCATGGAGATCAGAGTAGCAGACTTTTTCATTTAATTTGCACAATAACACAGTGAGTTAAGTTTATTTAAGAGAGAATTTGAACCTGCTTTCTTTTATCCTAGTCTGCTCTTTCAGTCAAAACATATCAATATATAAAGTTTGAAGTATCTGACATTATAGCATTAGTCTCATATCTGATTTAGTTGAGAAGTCATGTTCATAGTTATGAACATATAAGTCCTATTCTAAACCCATTTCCCATGTGTTGATTTAAAACACAAGTCATCTCTCCATCATACATGCCTCCATAGTATTAATTATCCATGAATTTATATTCTGCTCTGTTGTGACTCTCTGCCAAATTATAATGTATTGATTTGAGTGCATCAGTCCTTACAGAAATGCTGATTGTTTTTTTCATCTGGCTTTGCTGCTGTCTTGTTTTGCAAATCAGTATTGAAGAATGAATTGGATAGTGTGATGTTATTGCACAATTCTGCAATTTCAGGTTTTTACTTCTCTAGATTGATTTGTTGGTCCCCTCTGTCTACATCCCATTAAAATAACACGAAACAAAGGAATTTATGATGGGAATTCCTACGCATAAACAGTATGTATGTTTCTTGTGCAAGCTAATATACTGCTGGTCTGCCTTTATACACACATAACACTTCAGTTTAACGTAGGCATTTAGGCATCAAACTAGAAGCCAAGAGATTGTGAGTTCTAGTTCTGTTTTAGGCACAAAGCTAGCTGTTTAATCTTGGACCAGTCACTTTCTCTCATCCCCAGGAAGGAAACAAAGGAAAATCACTTCTGAAATCTTGCAAAGAAAATGCAGGGATTTGTCAAAGCAGTATCCAAGAATCAGATGAAATTGAAGGGAAAGGGGACAATAATCAAAGTGCTAACTAACGTTGATACAGCTTGCAATTTAGAGAAAAAATTAGATTAATAATTGCTCACTATCCTTAAATGTATCATTGAAATGAAAGATAAGAATTAAAATCATTAACTTGGTTATGTGGTATGGTTACAGTAGGAGTGTCAACCTCAATTTCATTGAGGGCCAGATCAACATTAGGTTGCCCTCAAAGGGCCAATAGCCAGGTCACCATGACTAGGTGGGTTTGGATGGGTGGGGGTGGCTGGCTGGCTTGATGCTGCTCACTGAGCGTGGTTTACTCAGGACGACTGGGTCGGGACGGAACAAGTCATACCAACTAACTTGACGTGGGGACAATTTGGTGCCCCACCAGCTCCTTGCCTTGCCAAACTTCTGGCAGCCAAGTTTGGGGACATTTATCCACAGAGGAAGGATAGGGCCTTCTCTCTAAGCCCAGGCATGATTGGCACTTTGTAAGCTCAGATGTGGATAAAAGTCTCTAAGCTTGGAATGGTTTCTGTGTGAGTGTGGGCACATGTGCACAGCATGCCAAAGAAAACATTCTTCTCCAAATCCCAGACATCATTGGCATTTCCCTGTCTGGTGCCCCCCTCCCAGGAAAGCAGGAGGTGGAGGTCAGCACTGCTGCACAGGTGGGTTGCAAACCCCAGTGCTACTGGCTCACCCGTGCTCGCATGTGCATGCGTGCGACATTTCTGTGTATGCCCAGAAACGTCTGGGTGGGTGGGTAGGCAGAGCCTCCCGCCACTGCCACTACCAGTTTGCCTGATCCAGGCCGAACCAGGAGCAACCCACCTCTGCACTGCTATGTGTGGAAGCGCGGAGGAGAAAGTTTGCAGGAAGCAGTTTCCTCCGAGCCCAACTTCTGCTTTAACAGATCTCTGGAGAGCAAGAGGAGGAGGCAGGGGAGCAGTGCTCCCTGGTCCTGAACAAGGGAGGCTGCCCCTTCTTGAAAGGGAATCCCCATTTCCAATCAGGTGACATAAGGATGCTGGCTTGCTGGGGCAGCCTCCCCTCATACAGTTCCCTCGCCATCCCCTCCTCCTCTCCAGAGATCTGTCAAGGCAGAAGTTGGACTTGGAGGAAACAGCTTCCTGCAAACTTTCTCCTCCATGCTTCCATACAAAGCAGCATCACCCTTTGCCTACTGTGGGGGGCAAAGCAAGGCGGGTGGGGGGATCTGAAGGGCTCCAGCAGAGGAAGGTGAGACCAGAGTGAGCGGCAATGCCTAGTCCACTAGAGGAGCCAAACTGTCCCTCTCAGGCCATGCAGAGGACCCCCAGATGACAGTGTGGGTTCCCTGAGTGTCCAGATTCCAAGTAACACCCCCAACAAAAGAAGATTCTGAGGCTTAAAGTTCCTCAAAGTTCCATTTTATTAGAGAAGCACATCTGGGAAAACCGGAATCTGAGAGTTCCGAGTTTTCCCCACGCAAAAGAAAGTCAAAGATCCATTCTCTGCACCCACAAGTCCATCATGTGGTCCAATCAATTCACCATCCCTACTGGAGACAAACTCCCAGTCACTCCCATCCAGGTGCAGGCTGAATGCCCTTGACTCTCAGAGAAAGGAATGTTGTTATGGCTATCCTCCAGCACTCCTTACAGTCCCCCCTACAATTTTCCCAGGCATTAAATGTGGCAGCAAAAGAGACTGACACGGAACCCTGGGCAGTAGAGGGCAAGTGCCTAGCCCAGCCCTCAAGCTCCTGGGGCTCCAAGACCCCACAGCCCAGTCCTGTCCTGCTTCCCTGAGGGGATGCCTGGCTATGCTTACCTCCTTGAGGCTGCTCCTGCTGTGCTCACTCTCCTTGGCCAGATTGCTCATGGTGTGTGCAAGAGGGAAAAGTGTGTGGATCAGAGGGAGGCCCATTCCCTCTCCGTGTGAGGAGATCCAGCTTTGTAACCAATGAATCCTTAGTGATAGGATGGGAGACCACCAGGAGGAGGGACCAAGGGGATGACAAAAGGGCAGCAGGGCTGCTGGTGGCCAAGTGCTAAGACAGGACTTCCCTCAGACTCTCCCTCCCTCATTCCAATCTCCCTCCCCCTCCTTCCTGTTTCCCTCCCTCTGTCCTCATTCCCATCTCCTTTCTCCCTCCCTCCCTCTTTCTCATTCCCATCTTTTTCCTTCCTTCCTTCCTTCCTTCCTTCCTTCCTTCCTTCCTTCCTTCCTTCCTTCCTTCCTTCCTTCCTGCCTGCCTGCCTGCCTGCCTGCCTGCCTGCCTGCCTGCCTGCCTTCCTTCCTTCCTTCCTTCCTTCCTTCCTTCCTTCCTTCCTTCCTTCCTTCCTTCCTTCCTTCTGCATTTCTGGTTAGGTTAAAGGCAAGCCTCTCTTCCCCGTCACCTTCTCCACCCTCCTTGCTGTGCTATTAGCTGGCTAATCTGCCTGCATATTCTGACACACACAGCTGTGAGAGATTGGATCTTTGCCATTGATAGATGAAACTTGGGATAAGATTGCATGGTTTTGAATATAATTGATGGCATATTTGCCTGAAAAGTCTTTTAGAGGACAGCCTAATATAAATCAATGGAAATGTTTCTAATGGCAATGCTTTGTCTATCCTCGTGTTTGAAAGACCAGCATTCACATATCATTTCCATTGGTATGTGCAGGCAAATTTTTCAATAAGCGCTTCTTCCAAGTGAGCTCTTCTCATTCTCATCCTCATCCTCATCCCTTCCTTCCTTCTTTCCCTCCCTCCCTCCCTCCCCCTCCTTTCACTTCCTCCTTCTCATTCCCATCTCCTTCCTTTCTCCCTCTCTCCGGCTCAGGAAGAGATGAGGGGAGGGGGAGAGATTGCCAGCAACCATGGCTTTTCCATGCAAGGGCAGTCCCGGTGACAGGGTAGCACTTATGTGCTACGAGTTCAGTTTGGTGAGCGGGCCATGGAGGCACTGGTGGTGGGCATGGCACTGATCTACAACTTGTGGCAGCCATCTGGGCCGGAACATGGTCAGCCTTAGATCCTTCACTGTTTCCAGCCCCCTCCCCATGGGCCAGATCTAACCACATCATGGGCCAGAACTGGCCCACAGGCCTTGAGTTTGAAACCCCTGGATTACAAGTGATATTTCCTATTCAAGAAAAAAAATACTACATATATCCTATTATTGATGAATTTATGGCATTCTCATGCAGCCAAGTGATTGGATATTAAATTTATGCATCTGCCAGAGATTATTTAGAAAAATGATTTGCCAAGTTCTCATTTTCTGGGGTGATTCAAGTTTTCAGTGATGGACTTCATGCTCAGTTGACATTATTTAACAATAATGTTAGAAGTCCAAGCACTATTTAGAAATTATCAAAGAAGACATTATTGCTGTAAATGTAGGTGCAATAAATGCAACATTTTGCATAAACAGTTACTATAATGTAAAATAAACAGAATTGAAGAATGTGAGACCAATTAAATAAAAGTAACAATTTCCCTTTTTGTAACAAACATAAAAAACACTATGATATATGTGGCTGCCTTTTCAACTTGTTTTTCAGGAGAAATTTTTACAGGTAGTCCTTGACTTAAAATCATCAATTAAGTGACCAATCAAATTTACAACAATACCGAAAAAAGTTGCTTATAATGGATCCTCATACTTACAACTGTAGTAACATTTCCAAAGTCACATGATCAAAATTTGGATGCTTGGCAATCGGCCTGTATTCATGACAGTTGCAGCATGCCCAGGTCAACCACACGATTTGCATAACAATTGTGGCAAAATGGTCATAAAATTGGACATGAATTATTTAACAACTGCCTTACTTAGCAACTGAAATTTTGGTCAAAATTCGGTCATAAGTTGGGAACTACTATACAATGACACAGAGAACAGTGATATGCTTTCCATGACCACTTTGAAACTAAATGAATGCAAGAATATCACTCTCCTAGAAAAAGCTGATTGACATTCTTTCTTTCAACAAGACATTTCAAAAACTAATTTTCTTTCATTGAATTATATGAGAACTGGTATATTTATTTTTCTGCACAGCATTAACTTTTTGAAAGACTGTTGAAGTTATTGTGAAACTAATTCAACTTGTTGACTCGCATGACGAAGCTGAATCGCTTACTCATAAATTCTGTTCTGCTGATTTTTAACTCCATATTATGCTATGATTTAAGTCTAGGCCAATATTCTACGACTTTCAATAATAATAGTAATTCTCAGCATTTCCAGTAATTAGGCTCATGAGCTAGCTGGTTGGGAATTCTGGGTTGCCAAGTAGCACTTTTGCAGGACAGAAGGCTGTTTGAGATGAATGTGGGTGCATTCATATATACATACCAGTGACGTGCGGTGAGGTTTATGATTGGTGAGGCTGGTGACGTCATCAAACCGCGTGGTTGCTCCGATCGCACAGGCGCAGCCCAAATGGAGAAGTTTCTCTTCTCAGAAATGTCAGAAAGGGACAGACAGGCTGCTTCAGCTCCACTGAGAAGACATTTCTGAGAAGAGAAACTTCTCCTTTCTCCTCCTCCCCCCCTTCTAGCACTGATGATGTTACCTTGGCATTTTTTGCATCTGGCGAGCCCGGGATCCTTGCAAGGGGAATGGGACCACGTGTGCAAGCGGCTCCTCAGCAGCGCAGAGCCTCAGATTAGCACAGCCGCGATCCCTTTCCCCTGCACACGTGGTCCCATTCCTCTCCTTCCTGAGCCAACATGAAGGGGACCGCGGCTGCACTGATTGAGGCTGGAGCTGAGGAGCCTCCTGCACACGTGGTCCCATTCCCCTTGCAAGGATCCCGGGCTCACCCAATGCAAAAAATGGTGAGATCGGCACACTTGGGGCTGCTGCTGAGATGTCCAGGGAGGCTAAACCAAGCCGCGCGCCTCTCCCAGCCACTTTCATGGCTTCCCGGAGTATTTTTTTTTATTTTCATGATGAGAGCGGTGAGGCTCCGCCTCCCCTGCCTCCCCTGACTGCACGTCACTGATACATACACATTCAGATTTTTGTGTGTGTGTCTTTTAATGACCCCATAATCCCTTACATCGGGGTGGAATCAGGGCAACAGAGCTGAATGTTTACTGGCGGGAAGCCCTTGTTGCCAATGCAAAGTTTGCAGCAGATATTACTCATTGTGTCCAGAGAGATAAATATTTGTCACTACCTAGGATTGAACTCGCACAAATTGCACATGCACAGAGCTGGCAGTAATGCCTGCAGAAACCCACCGCTGATATAGATGTCTATTTAAGCTGGATTTAAACAATAAACTATCATGGGTTTGTTTAAACCCACTCATTGTTGGATCATAGATCATAGTTAAAACACAATGAATAAATTGTAACCGTAGGTAATGCTGTAATTATTGACAATTAGTACAGTTCAATTGAAACAATTGTAGAAGCAATTGAGTCCCTAATGCCAAAGCTCACCTGATGGCCTCAGTCCTATCTCCATCTCCCAGCATAGTCTAGTTCAGTGGCATTCAGCTTTTTCAGGCCATAGTACCTATCAGTAAAAAAAATTTTCAGAAACCCTGATTATTATTAATAATAATAATTTATTAAATTTCTAGACCGCCCCCTCTCCCCGGAGGCAAAGGTCTATTAAAAGAAAATTGGCAACCAATCTTAATTAGTGGTTGTTGCAATTTACAGTATATCACAGAAGTGAGTACACTCCCTCACATTTGTAAATATTTAAGTATATACTGTATGTCAACTGAATATTGCTAAGCATAGTTCCTGTCATTCATGTCTTCTTAGGACAAATGTCTAGCAATAGTTGGACTCTTTGAAAGGTGAAAACAATGTTGTGTTCTTATCAGTTTATTGCGCCATGCGAATAAATAAATTTTGTGAGCATGTCACAACATCTTCTGGTCAAAGGCTGGTTTGATTTTATTACCAATGCTTCACAAAGTTGAAAACCTTACATTTACTCAACATGACAAATAGAATTTAGTGCAGAACTGAACATTATTTAAAGCAGTGTTTTTCAAGCACAGCAACTTTAAGATGAGAGGATTTCAATTCCCAGAATCCCAAACTGGCACTATACAATACAATACAATAGCAGAGTTGGAAGGACCTTGGAGGTCTTCTAGTCCAACCCCCTGCCTAGGCAGGAAACCCTATACCAGCGATGGCGAACCTTTTTTGGCTCACGTGCCATAAGTGGGGGGAGTGCAGGGGGGTCATGTGCAGGTGTGCCGCACCCATAATGCAATGCGTGACCCCCCAGTGTGCATGCGCGCACTACAGGCGCATCCCCCCATTTTTGCATGCTTTTTTCACCCTCCCCAGAAAAACAGCCTCCCCCACCCCCTCGGAAGCCCTCCGGAGGCTTCAGCAACCTTCAGGAGGCTTCCCTGAAGCCTCCAAAGCAGTCAAAATAACCCTCCGAGCAAACCGGAAGTCACTTCTGGTTTGCTCAGAGGGTCATTTTAAGTGCTCCGAAGGCTTCAAGGACCATCAAGAGGCTTCCCTGAAGCCTTCAGAGCGCTCAAAACAACCCTCCGAGCAAATCGGAAGTGACTTCCGGTTTGCTCGGAGGGTCGTTTTCACTGCTTCGGAGGCTTCAGGGAAGCCTCCTGAAGGTCGCTGAAGCCTCCGGAGGGCTTCCGGGGGGGGGGGGAGGGCTGTTTTCGCCCGAACTTCCCAAACTTCCTGTTTGCCCGTAGGGCTGGTTTTTTGCACTCAGAAGGCTCATGAAGCCTCCGGGGGGCCTCCAGGGGGGAGGGGGAGGCTCTGGAGCCTGGGGAGGGTGAAAAATGGCTTTAAAAAGGGTGAACTCAGCTGGCCAGCATGCGCATGCGTGCCACCACCACTGCCCTATACCGTTTCAGACAAATGTTGGCTAACATCTTCTTAAAGTCTTCCAGTATTGGGGCATTCACAACTTCTGGAGACAAGCTGTTCCACTGATTAATTGTTCTAACTGTCAGGAAGTTTCTCCTCAGTTCTAAGTTGCTTCTCTCCTTGATTAGTTTCCACCCATTGCTTCTTGTTCTACCCTCAGGTGCCTTGGAGAATAGTTTGACTCCCTCTTCTTTGTGGCAACCCCTGAGATATTGGAACACTGCTATCATGTCTCCCCTAGTCCTTCTTTTCATTAAACTAGACAAACCCAGTTCCTGCAACCATTCTTCATATGTTTTAGTCTCCAGTCCCCTAATCATTAGTTAGTGGGAGAGCGGAGTTGCATCTGACACATCTTAAAATTGCTAAGGTTGATATTGGCTTTGAAATCTATGAAATACCCCAAAGGGTTTTTTTTTTAAGCATGGTGATGTGATTATAAGATACTAGGGATTTTCAAAGCATTTACATAAATGGGTACAATGAATATGTTAATTACCCACTTGAATATACATTATTATATATAATATCTTTTTCTGTGTCCATTGCCTTTCTTCTTCCTATATATTATACACAGAGAAAGATAACACTTATGAAATGGGAAACATATAAAGCAATTTTTAAAGATGTTTTTATTCTTTCTTATCTAGGGTGAAATTAAAATTATTCAGAATAATTTCACCCCATTATAATTTGTTAGTTTGTTAGTTTATTTATTTATTTATTTTATTGGCCTCCCATCTTAATGGAGGGTAACTCTGGGTGGCTTATAAAATTATAACAATAAAACTATACACCAGTGACATGCAGTCAGGTGAGGCAAGTGAGGCACAGCCTCACCACTCTCATCATGAAAAAAAAAGTAAAAGGAAAAAGCTCAGGGGTTGCCACAAAGAAGAGGGAGTCAAGCTATTCTCCAAGGCACCTGAGGACAGAACAAGAAGCAATGGGTGGAAACTAATCAAGGAGAGAAGCAACTTAGAACTGAGGAGAAATTTCCTGACAGTTAGAACAATTAATCAGTGGAACAGCTTGCCTCCAGAAGTTGTGAATGCCCCAACACTGGAAGTCTTTAAGAAGATGTTGGATAGCCATTTGTCTGGAACGGTATAGGGTTTCCTGCCTAGGCAGGGGGTTGGACTAGAAGACCTCCAAGGTCCCTTCCAACTCTACTATTGTATTATTATTGTAAGCTGAGCTAGTTACTGCCTCACCATGGATGACTCTGCTTAACTGTTAAAAAAAGCTGGAAAAGGTACGTGTGGGTTGGAGGGAGGGGGAGGAATTCAAACTTTATCCTCCTGGTGCTGTGCAGGGCTTTGGACAAAGGCTGGAGGGAAGGACTCTGGCTCGCTTGTGCTCTCCCTCCCCAAGAGTAGTTTGATTGCAGGCAGAGCCACGTTGTGGGCCCAGTGTGTGTGTACAGCATGGCTCTTTGCCTGGCTTCC
This sequence comes from Natrix helvetica, assembly GCF_964273705.1. Classification (NCBI taxonomy): domain Eukaryota; kingdom Metazoa; phylum Chordata; class Lepidosauria; order Squamata; family Natricidae; genus Natrix; species Natrix helvetica. The sequence goes on from NC_138550.1 coordinate 60,015,196, forward strand.
TGCCTCCTCCTGTGGTCTCCTCACTGGTGCTCTCCCTCCCCAAGTGTAGTGACTTCCTCCCCAGGCCCCCATTCATTTCTCTCTCACACACACACAGCTGGATAAAACTATATAAAAATCTAGCCCAGCTTCACTGATTACAAGTTTGAAAAGGCAACGTGGCTCCGCCTGCAATCAAACTACACTTGGGGAGGGAGAGCACAAGCGAGCACTGAGGAGACCACAGGAGGAGGCAGGAAGCCAGGCAAAGAGCCATGCTGTAGTACACACACTTCCCCCCAGCCTCTTTCTTTTGGAAGGCTCAGATCTGCTCCCCTCCGGCTTCTCTGCCTCTCCTCTCACCCCAGCCTGCCAGCAGGAGGTGAGTGGGTGGGCTTTATTCCGTTCCAGGCATTTCCCACCCAGACAGCATGCTGCATTTGCAATGGGGGAGGTGTTTGGGAAAGGCAGCAGGGGAATGGGGGGGATGGCAGAGGAGCTGCTTTCAAGCCACTGGAAAAGATATCCAATCCAACTTTTGTGTGTGTGGGGGTTTTGTTTGAGAGTGAGTGAGAGAGGGAAGGGGTAGGAGAGATAGTCCAATCCAACTTCTGTGTGTGTGTGTGTGTGTGTGTGTGTGTGTTTGAGTGAGGGGGAGGAAGGGAGAGATGGAGGAAGGAGGGGAAGGAGAAGAAAAAGAAAAAGAAAGAAGGAGCAAAGGAGAAAAACAAATGCTGTCGCTTTAAATTGGAACTGAGCATGCCTGGCTGTGGAATTCTGGGAGTTGAAGTCCACAAGTCTAAAAATATTTGAAACCCAACACTGTGTCAGTGCCTCACCAGTCATAAATCTCACCGCACGTCACTGCTATACACAATATATACATAATACAAATTAAATACTATAAAAATATAAATACTCAAGCCTGAATAAAAGATGGGGAGGGAGGGATAGGATGAGCTGGGGAAATTTTTTTTGAATGGGTTTCTTATTTTGAATGAGAAACTAAAGGACAAAAAAAGACCAACAAAACAACAACAACAAAGGAGTCCACTTAAATGCAACAAATTATCTACTGCATTATGAGGTTTCTTTCTCTTGATCAGGGTTTCCAGAGATCTCTTTAAAAAAACTTAACATTTTTTGCAGCCTAAAAAAGTTTGAAAACTGTAATTGAAGACCAGTGTGTCAGCGTTCCAAATATCATCCAAAATTAAATCAGATTTCAGGGCAGATCTTTCCTCAAAGTTCCAATTTATGAAGAGAGACATGTTGGCACATCTGTGGAAAACCTGAATCTGAAAGCTTCCTGGGTTTTCCACCCAGTTGAAAGTTCATGATCTTGCCCCCAAACCCACAAGTTCATCACATCGTCCAGTCTTCCACTGTCACGCTGACATTTCCACCCATCTAGTTCCGGTCAGGTGCAGAGGTGCGGAGACAAAGAATGACCTTGGGCTTCTAGAAAGGAATGTTTTATTTTGACAACAACACATTCTACTTCTTACTATTCCCCCTCCCAATTATCACACTAATGAAACAGCATAGTAAAGTAATAGAGAGTGTGGCAGGCCAAAGATCCTAACAGGAATATGACTGCAGGCCTGACACAGTGCTTCTCAGCCTGGGCAATTTAATATTGGACTTCAATTCCAGCATGCTCATGCTTTCCCAGGAATTCTGGGAATTGAAGTCTACATATCTTCAAGTTGCTAACATAGGAAAATATTAGTCTAGCCTACAATGCTGGTATTCTCTGCACGTGTCCAAGAACTAAAAATGCCTACTTAGACAAGGTGCTACTATCTGCTGAAACAGATCCATTTTTATATTATACAATTTCTGATGGACTTCTTTCCTTTATGCATCTTCTTGCCTGTCACCCACAGCTGCTATTTATACATGATTTAAACAGGTCACATAAGGTCTGCTTGGCTTACAGCACTGTGAATCAGCTGATCAAATAGTTCATGCCACACAGTGTAATTGCTTGCACACCTTATACACATCAAGATTAATTAGATTTTAATTCCTGCTAAGGAACTATCAGATATTGAAGAAGTTACACACACTTTTTTTTCATATAGCTATTTTCTGAGGCATGAGATAAAATTACTGGATGTATTACTGTGAATTCACACTCTCCATCTTTCTATCTTGCTCTCTCCTTTTTTATTGTTTTTAGCAGGATGTATATCCTCATCCTCCAGTAGAGGCAATATGAATGATCATGAGTCAGAAAATAATTTAAACACTCCTGATCACCAACCCACTTCATTTTTTCCCCCTTGATCAGGGCTTCCAAAGAGCTCTTTTAAAAAATTAATGAGCCTGTCAAGTCCCTGCTGGAACGCTGCCATTCCAAAGGGGAGGGGGAATGTTTCTTGCGGTTGAACGCTTTGAATGCTTTTGCTTTTGCTGTAACCGCATGGGAATTAGGGAGGGGGACTGGATTGCCAGGATGGATTCCCTCCCAGCCAGTTCCAGCTTGTTAGCCAAGGTTGTGCTGTCCCAAAGATGATCTGCTATCGCCATCCCGCCTCAAAATTCTCATGACATCTTTGTGGCATCGTATTGGCTACTGGTGGACATGGGGCACTGGGTGGGGGGTTGAACAGAGAAAATTAGCTTAACGTTTCACATGGGAATCATTAGACTCTGCTTGATTTCTCTGCAATCACTTCTCTCTGTACAAGTGTCTTTTGAAATACGATGTAAAGAGTCTGTTTCCAGAGTTATGTTTTCCTGAGAAGATAGCTGAGGCAGATACTTAAATTAGGTGGAATCTGAAAAATGGTCAACCTGGAGAGGCATCTGCCCTACCGTGGGGATCGTGCCAACAATGTCTACTCAAGGCAATGACCAGGAGGAAGCTGAATGCTGGGGTGAAACCTCTGCTAAGTCTCACCCAGAAGCGAACTCTGTCATATGGCGGAGGAAGCTGTGAGCCTGGGGGACTCATTGAAGCTTAAATGGTTCATCAGAAAGAAGGACAACTGTGAAGGGAGGACAAGGGGAGTCACCCTTACCCATTTAAATATTTTTTATTGAGATACAGAGTATTGTAAAATGCAAAATACGAAAGTAAATAGAAGAGCAGTGAGGGGAGGAGTGGAAAGGGGGAAGAGAAGTGAGGATAGATAGGGAAAAGGAAAAGAAGCATTGATTTCCAACTCTCTCTGTTACAGTAAAATAAGGCATTAACATCAAATCACAGCTTTTTATTTTTCCATAATAATATGAACAAAACATTTCTATAAAGATCTATCAGTCTGTTTGGTAAAACCCAAAGCCAGAGTTTCATTCTTTTCCACATCGAGTACGAAGTTCAGAAGCGGTCCCAATGTGGAAACAAAAGTACTTATGTTCTTTTGTTTAATCAAAGTAGTCAATTTTGCCATTTCAGCCAACTCCATCAACTTCTGCAACCATTCAGCCATAGTAAGAATCAAAGTATCCCCCGGATATTAGGACCACCTCTGACCTCCGCGCCTTCCGGATAAAGCTCAAGACCCACCTATTCCAAGTAGCTGGCCTGGCTCAACCATAGTTCGTTCACACTGCTCCTGACGGGTTTTTTAATTTTGTGGTTTTTGGAATTTTATTAGGGGATTTTAAATTGTGTTTTTAATTGTCTTTATTCATCTGCCTACCTCCTCCATGTACACGTATTCGTTTATTTTGTGTGTGTATTGTCCATATTGTATTTTATGTGTTTTTTATTGTACGCCGCCCCGAGTCCTTCGGGAGAGGGTGCGGCTAAGAAATAAATTTTATTATTATTATTATTATTATTATTATTATTATTATTATTATTATTATTATTATTATTATTATTATTATTATTATTATTATTAAAGTGTGCTTCCATTTTTATGCATACAATAGACTTGCTGCTGTCAACATATATAGCCGTGATGGCAAACCTATGGCACGTGTGCCAGACGTGGCATGCAGAGCCCTCTCCTCAGCCCAGCATGCCATCTCCCCAGCCCAACTCCCATTGTGTTTCACTCAATCAACTCCAACTTCTTGCGAAAGAAAAAGATCTTGCGAAGTTGCAATTGATTGAGTTAACTTTTTCACTCACGCACTTCACAATGGGGGAGGTAGGGTCCCGTCCACCTCCTGAAGCCCATAATGACACGGAGCCTCAATGCGCTCTTTCACCCCTCTGCTGCAGCTCCCTGTGGCCCTGTTGCAGCAGAGGGATGAAAGAGCTGTCCCCCTGTCATGGCGGTGGCGATGGGTGGAGCCTTAGTGCGGGAGCAAAGTGTCCCTGCACTTGCCTTTGCACAACAACAGGATTCTGCCTTTATCGCAGTACATTTGCTGTTGCCGCCATCAAAGAGGGCTGGGAGAGAATGGTGGGGCTGGAACTTGTGGGGTGGGGGCCATCCCTCAAGCCTGGCCTTCTTCCTCCCTTGATGGCAGGGCCAAGAAAAAGAAGGGGACAGTGTGGGAAAGCACTTCCCTCCCCTGGCTGAGTGCTGATCACAAAAGCCCAGCGGGAGGGGGGGGTGACTGGCCTGGCAGAAGCGCCCCCATTGGACAGTGGAGAGACCTGGCCTTTCTTTCGCAGCAGAACACCATTTGGCACCTCCAGACGCAAGCTGCCACCTTTGAGGAAGCTGGGCAGTGATGGCTGGGGCCGTGGGGAGGGGGGGGGGAAAGTGGAGGCATCAGGGATGCTCCCCCCTCCTCAGCAAGCTGGGCCTGGAGGAGTGTGGAGATGTTTTATGCAGTGGTGAAATTCAAATTTCTTTACTACCGGTTTTGTGGGTGTGTCTTGGTGGGCGTGCTGTGTTTTGGTAGGTGTGGTTTGGGGTGTGTGGCAGGGGAAGGATAGTGCAAAATCTCCATTCCCATCGCACTCTAGAGGTGGCATTTGGTGATTCTCGGAACTATTCAAAATTTCCGCTACCAGTTCTCCAGAACCTGTCAGAACCTGTTGGATTTCACCCCTGGTTTTATGTTTGTATTTGTCAACATAACCCCTAAGTATTTCACTTTTTCCTCAACCCTAAAACCCAACTTTTTATTCAATATATCACTATCCCGAGAATACATATTCTTGATCAATATTGTTGTTTTCTGTTTATTTATTTTGAAACCTGCCAAAACAACAAACTCATTCAATTTCCTCATCAAATATTCTATATTATTTTTTGGATTCTGGAGAAATATAACCAGATCACCACGAAAGCCCTCAATTTATTAACTTATTTCTTAATATTTATACTCCTTATTTTGTCATCTTGTCTGATAACTCTATTCAAAACTTCCAAAACCAAAATAAACAGCAGAGGGGACAAAGGGCATCGTTGTCTTGTACTCTTTTGAATTTCACATGAATTAGTTAAATCACCATTTATAACAATTTTTGCATTCTGTATGTGTCGATTGCTTTAATTCCTTGGATAAAATTCACTCCAAAGTCCATTTCTTCCAGCACCTTAAACATACAGCCCCAATTCAGGTTGTCGAAGGCCTTCTCTGCATCTAAAAAAATTAAGGCAGCCTGTTTTTCATTATGATATTGTAAATATTGAATAATATTTAGGACAGCCCTCACATTATCTCTTAGCTGTCTTTTCAGCAGAAAGCTTGCTGGTCTTCATGTATATGTAGTTGTAAAATCTTCTTTAGTCTTTCTGCCAGAAGAGCAGCAAAAAGATTATAGTCTTTATTTAGTAATGAGATTGGTCTATAGTCCTTTGTCTTTGTAACATCTTGACCCTCCTTTAGGAGCAACACAATATTGGCTTCTTTCTATGTCTGGGGTATATTTTCCCCATGCAGTGTATAATTCATTGTGTCTTTTAGTGGTTGAAGATGTTCATCCTCAAAACACTTATAGCATTGGCTTGTAAGGCCATCTAAGCCTGATGCTTTGCCTGGCCTCATTTTTAAAAATAGCTTCTCATATCTCAAAAGCAGTTATCGGATCATTCATAAGTTGTCTCTGAGTTTGTGTTAGTCTAGGTACTGTTGTTTTAAAAGGTATTCATCTATTTTTAATGTGTCAATCTCCTGTCTTTTATACAAATTTGAGTAAAAGTTATGAAAGGACTTTTTAATGAGTTCATTGTCTATTTATTGCCTTCACAATTTTTTCCAATTATTGTCATTTCTCTTTCTTTTCTTAATTAATATGCTAACCATCTACCTGGTGGTAGATGTCAAAATGTCTTTGTTTGGCATAGTTCAGTTTTGTTTCTATTACCTGTATAGTTAACATAGATAATTATTACCATAACAGTTTAATATGGTGTAAAATGTTAGTATCCATAGGTGTCTTTTGCAACTGAATTTCTTTCTGTCTAATATCATCCAATATCTTTTATGTCTTTTCCTGGGATTTTTCTTCTCTAAATGATTATACTGTATGAAATAGCCTCTCATAATCGCTTTACTAGCCTTCCATACTGTTGTTAAGCTTGTACCTTTTCCCAAATTATTCTCAAAGTATTCCTGCAGTTTCTTTTTACAGTCTTTTACAATCCTTTCCTTTTGCAGAATAACTTCATTTAATCTCCATCTAAAACTCGAGCTCTTTTTTCTTAAAACCAAAAGCACCGGATTATGGTCAGAGAAAGATTTAGGCAGAATGTCCACTTTCAGAATTTTATTTGTGAGATTTTTAGATATCTGTATTATATCAGAAGAAGGTATATTCTCTGGCATCTCCATTTTTATATCTCCATGAGTCTATTAATGCTAGATTATCTGTCATCTCAAAGAAAATCTTAGGTAATTTACCTAAGCATCTCTAAAATCCTGAAGGCCACCCCCGCCCCCCGTGACATATAATACTTACTATTGAAAAAGTGAATTCCTACTCACGTGGAGGAAGCCTAAAAGGCATTAACTTGGTTTAAACAAGGTTCCAAAAAACATGGCATCCATGAAAGAAAAAAATAAAAGCACGAAAGATAGTAAAAGTACTGAGCAACTTAAAAAATAATAGTATGAAGGCAGAGGTGTGATTCAGCTACTTCAGACCCATTCGAGTGAACTGGGAACAGAAATTTTAACTCGTTCCGACAACTGGCAAATACCACATCTGGCTGACCCCACCCCCATCCACCCCATCACCTCTCACCCCGCCCAACCACCTGCCGCTTGCCCCGCCTATGGAGATTCTTAGCCATCCAGATCATAGTTGTCCCAAATGTGCTTTTTAAAAAGACAACTAGACTGGACTTCAAAAGACAACAAAGTCCAGTTGCTTTTTGAAAAAGCAACTTTGGGACATTGTGCAAGCTTTTCACTTCAACTACTCCTATGTCTTATATAAAAATTTATCAGGATCCTGTGAAAAGAAGAAGACATAAAAGGATACATTTAACGAGCAAGTTCCATTTTGCCCTTTGTTCTGAATACATATGTAAGAAAAATCATGTGTGAACTTGTTCAGGTCAACATACATAAGAGTGGCATCCAATGTTACAATTCTTGCATTATATTTCCAACTCCCAATATGTGCATGCAAAGTTTAATTTGTACATCTATGTAGAAGTACAAACTACATGTTTCCTGGACTAATTTTGTAATTTTTGACATTTGAAATTAGATATTAAAAATGCATGCATTATCTTCTGAAACTAAAATGTTGACTGACTCCATTGCAGTTCTTTCTTCCGGCAACTGGTGAATTGATAGAGAAATGAATGATATAAATTAAAACAAAGTAAAATATTGGTTTCAAAAAATGCTTATTCTCCCCCCCCCCATGTCTATGATGGGAAGTATTTATCTCATCAAGCATATGGATAAAAGTAGAAAACTTTCTTTCATTCTTTCTATTCTTTTTCATATATAATGATGATGAACTAAATTAATAATTAAATTCATGAGGTTCTTGAACAATTATTTTTTGAGCCTAAATCTATTGTCACCCTCTTGCCTCCTCTTTAATGGAATGTGAAATTGAATAATTCGGGTGCCATTTATTAACAAAAACATAATTGGTTATTTAACAGGAAGGGAGATAAAGGTGCCTAATGTCAAGTTCAATATCTCAGTAGCAATAATCTCAGTAATCTGATTATTTGTATCGTGTCCACAGTTTTAATGATCTCAATGCTATTAAATCCAAATCTCAGACAGTGTAATGCAATCAATGGACATTGGAGCTATGAAAAAAAAAAACCTCAGCTTTGGGGGATTGGCTGTCTTATCTGCAAATAAAAAGGGTTGTCCTATCTTGTTCCCCCATCAGGCATCACATCTTTAGTATCTCTGCAAAGATGATGCTCTTGCTTTCAAGGAAGCATTTGACTCAGATGTTAAGGTAACATGTAAGAGATGTAACCAGGTCTGGTTTTGATCACAGAGGGAATTGATTTGAATTCCTGATACATTTATCTCTCACCTTCTCTTCTCTCTATAACTTATAGTAGGGATGGGGAACTATGGCCCTTTTATGATTTGTGGTCTAAGTTCTAGAATTCCTGAGCCAGCCATACTCCCAGGAATTCTGGAAGTTTGATGTCTACCAGTCAAAAAAGGGCCATAGTTCCCCATCTCTGGCTTATAGGGGGAAAAAGTATCCCATTTCCACTCTTGGTTCTTTATTTTCTTCTTTTTTCCCTTCTGGAAGGAGGGAAGGGAATGTATATGTGGCACAGAGAAAGATTATCTGCAGCTTCCTTAAGGAAATATATCCATCCTACCAGATCAGATAGGGTGGGCATTCTCCTAGTTCCTTCCTCCAAATATTGTCATCTAATGGGAACTAAGAAGCATGCCTTTCCTGTGCAGCCCCTGCCCTATGGAACACTCTGTCTCCTGAAGTTCAGGAAGCCCCTATCCTCCTATAGTAGCCTTTTGTAAAGTTTTGAAGCCCTAGCTTTTCCCACTTCTATTTTGTCATGATCAGAGGTGGGTTGCCATTTTTTTTTACTACCGGTTCGCTTGAGGACGCACGCACGCTCCCGCCGCCGCTACTACCAGTTTGTCCAATCTGGGCCAAATCAGGAGCAACCCACCTCCGGTTATGATTTATTTTATTGTTTAGAAAAAGCAGTAGATACTTTATTAAGCATATTAATGGATATTAATTGAAATCCTGTGAATAAAAATAATCTGGAGAATTAGCTCTTCTCTAAGATTTTAAAACTTATAATTGTTCCTAATACTTTGTTGAACATTAAACAAATAAAATTATTTGTTACCCTGTAAGTAAGAGTTGCTTTAAAGGACAGAAGAAATGCAAATGTTACCTGTTTTTCTTTCCCAGAGATATTTAAGGTACACTTAGCTGAAATTCCCTTATATATAATTGCATACATCTCATATGAGAGAATGCACACCTATTTCCCAAGAATGTAAAATGTGCATGAACTGTTTTACAGTTTACAATACAATACAATACAATACAATAGTAGAGTTGGAAGGGACCTTGGAGGTCTTCTAGTCCAACCCCCTGCCTAGGCAGGAAACCCTATACCATTTCAGACAGATGGCTATCCAACATCTTCTTAAAGACTTCCAGTGTTGGGGCATTCACAATTTCTGGAGGCAAGCTGTTCCACTGATTAATTGTTCTAACTGTCAGGAAATTTCTCCTCAGTTCTAAGTTGCCTCTCTCCTTGATTAGTTTCCACCCATTGCTTCTTGTTCTACCGTCAGGTGCCTTGGAAAATAGTTTGACTCCCTCTTCTTTGTAGCAACCCCTGAGATATTGGAACACTGCTATCATGTCTCCCCTAGTCCTTCTTTCCCTTAAACTAAACATACCCAGTTCCTGCAACCGCTCTTCATATGTTTTAGTCTCCAGTCCCCTAATCATCTTTGTTGCTCTTCTCTGCACTGTCTCCAGAGTCTCCACATCTTTTCTACATTGTGGCGACCAGAACTGAATGCAGTATTCCAAGTGTGGCCTTACCAAGGCATTATAAAGTGGTATTAACACTTCACGTGATCTTGATTCTATCCCTCTATTTATGCAGCTTAGAACTGTGTTGTTTCTGAACAAGTGCTTTCTTTATCTTCACTTCAGTAAAATGTATGAAGTTGTTCTGGGCTTTTAAACTTTTGAAGGAAGATAGATTATCTCTATTTTCTTAGGAATTAACACTCTGAATCAGGGTAGGGAAACATTTTTTCTTAGGAAGTTGACTAATGGAAAAAAAATCTGGCTAGGATGGAATTATTCCCAATATAGTTAGAAGAGGAAAGATGGACCAGCAACAATATGAAACATTAGAAGATTCTGGAGGCTACATAAAATTAGTCTGACATTACATCTTCCTAATGCACCTCAATTTTCTCTAGATCAGTAAATAATATGTAGACGGTCCAAGAATCTAAACTAAAGTTATAGAAAAATAATGGAAAAATGAAGTAGCTTAAAGCTACCCTTCAACTACTGTATTTAATTTAATACTTTCATTTAATGTTTAAGGAGTCAATACAATTTTATTTATGTTAATAGATCATAGAATTTTTACAAAATATCAAACAGCATAAGATACAATAAAATAATAAAATAAATGCATAGCTATTTCTGTTCTAATTTGGAAATAATCTATCAGAATTTAATTATTCCCAGAGTTTCCTTGAATTTCTTCTGACACTCATAACTTTTTCCTACCTTTAAAAATGTTTTTAAAGAATTTATCAGTTAATTGGAAAATGTATTCTCTTCCAATACAACCAGCTGGAGTGATTTACAAGGAAGGGTGGTATTAATTCAGAATGCCATGAATGGTTCAACAAAACATGGGACATGGATAAAGTGACACCTTCTACATAGGATAGATTTAGCTTTGGAAGAGAAAATTATTCTAGCCCCATTCCAGAATACTGATGGTAAAAAATTAAACTGGTGAGATTAAATGCTCTTCTGTAATAAACAGAATGAATGATATACAAACACTTAGGAAAAGAAAAGGATCTGTCCAGTGGTGGGTTTCAAATTGTTTTAGAACCTCTTCTGTAGGTGTGGCCTGCTTTGTGGGAGTGGCCTGCTGGCCATGTGACCGGGTGGGAGTGGCTTGCTGGCCATGTGACCGGTTGGAGTGGCTTGCCAGCCATGTGACCAGGTGGGAGTGCTTGCCAGCCATGTGACTGGGTGGGCGTGGCCAACTTGTAAAATGTGGTGAAACTCACTTAACAATGCTCTTGCTTAGCAACTAAAATGTTGGCTCAGAAACTCTGGCATTTGAAACACGCAAATCTTAAAGCTGTTCAAGTTACAAGACCCTTGCACCCCTAACCCTTTAGAAAAAAAAAACCAGGGGTGTTCAAACTTGACAGCTTTAAGACTTGTGGACTTCAACTCCCAGAATTCCTCCTCTTGCTCTTCATCTTGGTGATGTGCGGACGGGCGGGGGGAGAGAGCTGGAACCGGTTCTAAACGGCACTGTATATTTGTGGAACCTCTTCTATAGAAGAGGTTAGAACTGGCAGGAACCCACCCCTAGATCTGTCCCATAGGCAGTGGTGAGAAATAAGAAATAAGTCCAGAATAGCTGCTGGACCTCCTGTAAAGCCACTGTCAGATCCTAAGCATTGTAAACAATTGAGTAAAAAAACCCAAAAGAGACCATACGAAGCTTTGCTTTTTTTTTTCTAAGAGGAACCGAATTTGTGGACAAGGATTAACTGATTTAAAAAGTTTAACCAAAAATGAATTTTACCCAGCATTTTGCATATGTTCAAATGTGAATAAATGTGATAGCAGAATGAAAGAAATGTCTTTATCAGCATATCTAATTATTTCATGAAACAAATCCTATTTCCTCCTCAAAAATGTATTTTTTTTGTTCCATGTCTACAGTCAGTCAAAACATATATTTATTGAATTATACAATGGGGGAATTTAACTTTTTTCTTATTTTACTTTTCCATCTAACATGTTTTATAATAATATTAAGGTTGAATGTTCTGATAAATGAAATCCTTAGTCATGGCTGCTGACATTTTAATCACACATAAATTTAATACAAATTCCTATGAGAACGGGAACAAGCTCTGCAGCTCTATAAAAGCCCTTACAATGTCAATCTCCTCTAATGTAATCTTCCAAGGGGAAGCTGTCTGAAAACAGGTTGCCATAGTTACTTATGGAAGCTTGAATCATTAGCCTTATCCTCCATCTAAATGTTACTATCCTTTTTTTCCTTTCTCTTTTTGGTACGTTAAATCTTGTTAAATTTGCTCCATTATCTATTCCCCCCTTTCATTAACACACAAGCACACACCCTAAGTAGTAATACAATGAAGTCATTGATATTAAGTAATCATCTTAAAAACCTCTGTTATACAACAAATACTTTATGTGAGTCGTAGTGTTTCTTTTTTCAATGTTATATTCAACTTTGTATAAACAAGCCAAATAATTTTATGCTTGTAATATTGACATGTTAAATTATAATTATTATTGATAGAACAATTTTTTTCTGTTCTCTCTTCTCAGTAGTCTAAGCTATCTAAATAAACATTAATAATTGTAATTGTATTATATAAATATCACTGCACTGAAACAGTATAATATATCAAGTTATAAACCAACATAATAAAAAAAATGTTGTTGCTTATATAAAATGTATGCTTATCAATTTGTGTAATTTGTTTAATATTTGTCTTGGAAAAATCAAAGTTAAAGCTACTAAAATGTCACAATGCACAATATTTCATTCAACCTTCTGTTTTACTATGCTTTAAGCTACATCATAAATCATCATTTCAAACAAGTAAATAGGACCTCATTAACTTTTTGCTTATTTTTGTTTTTTCATTTTGCCAGTAAATTTTGGTAATTCAGAGATTATTTTAGATCAGGATTAGCAAAATTTATGGTTCGGGAATGCTCTATTCCTATTTGCATTTATAAATATATATTTTCTTTTTTTCTGCTGGCAAAGTTCAAAGCTTTATTCATAAAATAAACAAAGAGAAATGGAGATACTAAATGTCCGGAAGGCACATTTTCTACCAGAATTCAAGTATATATGAAGTGCTGGTGGTAGAAGGGCATTTTAGGGAGATGGGCAATTTAGAAATAGGAAATATACATTTAGAAATGTAAGAAATATAAATAAATAAATATTTTCCCTTTTCATAGAATAAAATGAAATCAATTTTCCTGATTAAAATACATGATACTTGGAAGTGCTTATGTTTGTTTATATAATTGTCATTATGTTATTGATTCCTCACTAAATATGTTGGAACAGGATCTTTGCTCAGTGGGCACTAAGAACCACAGAATTACTTGGATTTTAGATTGAATTAGCACCAGATCCATTAGCAGGCACTGAACACCGAGTCCATAGAAGCAGGAGCCTACCACATTAAACAGGACCCAAGATGCAGACTGTGCAAAGAGGCCTCAGAGACACATTTCCAGGATCAGGACTTTAGAGGCTGATGTTCATCTCTGTTTCTGAGCCAAGGGAGCCAGTGTTGTCCAAAGACATTTCTGTGGTCATGTGGCCAGGCTGTTAACTTTCCACTGAAGTGTTACCTATATATCTATTCACATTTGCATGCTTTTGAACTGCTAGGTGAGCAAGAGCTAGGGCAAGAATGGGAGCTCACCCCCTCGCACGGCCCTCGGATCTTGAAGCATGGCAGGGGTCTACCACATTAAACAGGACCCAAGGTGCAGACTGTGCAAAGAGGCTAAGAGACAGTCCAACACATAGTGGCAAGGTGTAATTTTCAGGCAGGAGTAACATACACTGAAAGCAAACCAAGCTAGCATTGGGTACAGGAATATCCGTACAGGATATGAGCTACATTAGGGGTGTCAAACTTGCGTCGTCATGTTGATGTCACGTGATGTATCATGACTTTCCCCCCATTTGCTAAAATGGGGTGGGCATGGCCAGTGTGTGATGCATCCAGCCTGCTGCCTGTGAATTTGACACCCCTGAGCTAGACCATCCCAAATGCAGATGCCACAGATGGTTGTGGTGAATAACAGGGCTAAGATCTTGTGGGACATCCAGATGGATAGACAGCTACTGGCCAATCAACCAAACATTGTGGTAGTAGACAAGGACCAGAAGATAGCACAGAGATAGATATAGCTATGCAACATCAGGAAGAAGGAGTATGAGAAGCTAGAAAAGTACTAGGAGGAACCCTGAAGGAGGAACTAGAAAGAATATTGAAAGTAAACTCTATATTTCCACTCTTGATGACCCAAGTGATGCTATGGCCATACTGTTGCAGTGCCTGGAGGCTGTGGGGGCCTGGATGGGTGACAACAGGCTTTGGCTGAACCCTGGCAAGGCCAAATGGCTTTGGGTATGTGGGTCTCCAGGATCTGGAACCTGTCATCTTTGACTCTGGGTTCTGCCCCAGAAAGAACCCATCCGCAATTTGGGGGTTCTCCTAGACTTGCAACTCCTGTTTGAGGAACAGGTGGCAGTTGCAATTAGGAGAGCCTTTGTACAACTTTGTATTATGTGCCAGTTGCAGCCTTTCCTGGATCAGGACTCCCCATGTTCAGTTATTCAGTCCTAGTCATCTAACGGTTGGACTATTGTAAAATGCTCTACATGGGACTACCCTTGAAAAACATTTGGAAGCTACAGCTGGTGCTGAGTGTGGCAGCGCAGACAATTTTGGCAGCCCCAAGAACAGTCCTTGTAGCACCATTTGTTGGTGTCAAGTTGGAGATAAGTGGTCAGGGGAAACCTTTATGTTTCCCTAAAGTGCAGACATTGACAAAAATGCTTCTGTAGAAAATGTTACATTGGATTTATTATAAAATTCCATTTTCTACAATGAAAGCATGGTATCTGGCCTTATCAGGCAGCTTCAAGAAAGTGGAGGAACCATCACATATCCCCATCAATATCAGCAGTATCACCCGTCAATCTCTTTTTTATTTCCACCTTTCTCAAGCCTTCATCCTTTGAACTCCTTTTCTGGCTTGTCATTCCAAATTGGGAAAAAGACCATCTCCTCCCATAGGTAGTAAGCCCAGAAAAGCTGTGAGTTCTTGGGTGAACCCTGTGGAATTTCAAGGTATACTAGCATTACTGAAAATCACTAGCTTAAATATTGGATGTTCTGTACTTCACACTTACAGTAATTAATTCTGTTCTTGGTGTTAAATATTCAAATTGTTAGACATTTTAATATGTCCATTGAATCCAACTTTATTCCTGTAGCTGTTGGAACGATATCAAGTTTATAGCGTGCTTCAGAAGGGACAGTTCATACATTACTTATCAAAATGCACTAAAGAGAAAAAAAGTGAAAGTGAAAAGATATGGAAGGACAAAATTCTGAAAATCTGTTTTAAATCTTCATTACTAGAATAGGCGGTTACATAATAAAAGTCTCATCTGCTAAGCCCTCAAGATTCTATCAACTAAAACTAGAATAAAGTAGAATTTGGAATCTTAGCCATTGTCTAAGATTTTGGTCTTATATTCTTAATTTAATGCTAAAGAGTTATTTTTCACATTTTTATTTGTAGCTTATTTATTGCAAAACTTAAATTGTTATGAAATTTTTTGTAGCATTGTGCAATGAAGCTTTCTGTTGTTTAGGTTTATCTGCAGCCAAGTTATTGTATGACTCAGGACTGGATGTTGTAGTCTTAGAAGCCCGAGACAGGGTTGGAGGCAGAACTTACACAGTAAGAGTAAGTACTATGTGTGTGTGTATGTCTTTTTGTGTCTGTGTAATTTTCCATTATACAATGTGAAAACGTAGGGTTCCCCAATATTTTGCTGTTCAAAATGGCTCTGCATGTTATGTTCCAGTTGCATCTGCTCCTTTAATCAGGAAGCCCTGTTGACAGCCACTCATGCCTTAGTCACTTTATGACTGGATTTTTGTTAATGGAAATGCCCTTGATGACCCCTTGGGAATTTCAATTGATCCAGGATACAGTGGCATGAATAGTTATTGGCACGTCTTACTATCCCAATGTAACTCTTATAATTCAGGGGTCCCCAATCTCCAGGCCATGGGCCACTACTTGGCCATGGCCTATTCACAACTGGGCCATGTGAATGGTGGGCTGACGCAACACGATGCTCAACTTGCACAAGTGATGGGCCTGCGCACACACACATGCAGCTCGACTTGCAGTTGAGCTGAGTATGTATGTGTGTGCATACCGCCAGTCGCTTGTGTGCATACCAACCCAGTTCCCCTCACCCCCTCACCAAGCCACAGACGTTTGTGACTGCTGTTCTAATTCATAAGTCACACTGCTTACCAGTTCACTCCTAGGTGCTGGTCTTATGAAAATCTTCATGGTATAGAGCCAGGCTATTTGCAGAACTCTCTATCTCAATGCTTTCTATCTGCCCAATAAGACCTATAAAGAGTCGGTGTGCTCTAGGGCAGGGGTGTCAAATTAAATTTCATTGAGTTCAGGGTTGTGTTTGACTTCAGGGGGCTGGGATGGGCATGGCCAGGGTGGGTATGGCCAGCTTGACATCACTCATGTTGAAGGCTTCTGTAATGGCCCAAATGCTCTGCCAGAGAAAACAGTCTGTTTTCAACTGCAACGGCCTCCTGCAACCCTCTGCCAATGAAAACGGAGCTCCAGAGTTCCGCATGTAGCCCTCCCAAGCTCCATTTTTGCTTGGAAGGGCTACATGCACCACAGGCCAGTCATTTGCTGTTTCCAGGGTGGCCCGTGGACCAGATCTAAGTACCCCACAGGCTGGATCTGGCGTCCGGGCCTTGAGTTTGATACATCTGCTCTAGGGCCTACCATACAGGCTATCTTACTGGCAGTATTCAGAAGATGTGCTTTCTTTGTTGCTGTTCCTTCCCAAAAGAACAACATACCCCTTGAAATCTACCCGGCAGTAATTCTGAAAACCTTTAGGGAGGCATTAAAGAATTATTCTTATTCAAACATTGAGTTTGGGAAACATACGACCTTGGATGAATTCTACCCCCCACCCTCCCAATAATGTATGTGACTATATATATCTGAATGGTTTATGTTTTTTGTCTTTTTATGACGTAATCTTACGGATTTATTTTTGTTTTTTAAATATAATATAATATATATTTAAATATTAAATATAATATTTAAATATTTTAAATATTTAAAAATAAATATGCTACTCTTAATCATATGTTGAGTGGATAATTATAATCACCAGTTAAACAAACAAATGAATAAAAATTAACCATACCCAAGCATGAACTCAGGGATGCTGTGGCTCAGGGCTAAGATGCTAAGCTTGTCGATCAGAAAGGTTGGCAGTTCAGCAGTTCGAATCCCTAGCGCCACGTAACAGAGTGAGTTCCTGTTACTTGTCCCAGCTTCTGCCAACCTAGCGGTTTGAAAGCATGTAAAAATGCAAATAGAAAAGTAGAAACCACGTTTGGTGGGAAGGTAACAGCTTTCTGTGCACCTTCAGTGTTTAGTCATGCCGGTCACATGACCATGGAGGTGTCTTTGGACAGTGCTGGCTCTTTGGCTTTGAAACAGAGATGAGCACCGCCCCCTAGAATCAGGAACGGCTTGCACATATGTGCAAGGGGAACCTTTACTTTTACCTTAAGCATGAACAGCTTCATCAAAATTGGATCAGACTTCTTTGAGCCAAGATCTTATCCTTGTTGTATATGCAGATTCCTTAAAAGATTACCTTTCTGACCAGGAAAAAAGATATTGTAATTATTATGCAAAAAATTATCATTGACACACATTTTTCTTTTTTCCATTCATGTTAGGGACACGTATATTCATTTACCAATATGCTATTTTTCCCCCTCAACCAGAATAAGCATGTCAAGTATGTTGACTTGGGAGGAGCATATGTGGGACCCACACAAAATCGTGTTTTACGGCTGTCTAAGGAGTTAGGACTAGAGACTTACAAAGTGAATGAAGTTGAGCATCTTATTCATCATGTCAATGTAAGAGCAACTATTTCTTAACTTCTTCTTTTATGATGTGGGAGACTCACAAAGCTTTAAGAATTTTTGACATTTTATAATTTGGAATGGTTTGTTAAATACTCAGATTAAGAAGATATGAAAGTATTCTGAAGGTTAATGAGAATCATTTGACTAAAAATATGATTGAATTGTTTTCTTCAATTTGTATAATTTCCAAAAGTTTTCTTCAATTCTTATTATTTCAGGAAGGCAGAATAGGCAGAATATTTTATTTAGCATAAAGATTGAAAGATAGACACAGCTGGGATGATATATAGTTTAGCCAGTTGGCTATTTCTTTTGCAGGCATCTCCTATCAAATCTGTTTAGCGGTTGACCTCTAGTCATGAATATTTTTGTGTTAGCTAACATAGCTAACACCAATTGTCAGTCCAAACCATAGTTCATTTTTAAGGATAAAATGCAGGGAGAGAACCCCATATGTGCATTGCTTTCAGAAAATTCAGGGAGCCATAAGTAATGCACAATACCAGTTTTGTGGCTTTCAGACCACTCTGTGTTACATGCAAAAATTCATTGGCAAAAATTATGTTTGATAGTGATTTTTTTCCATTTTTTCCTCTTAAAAAATAAGAAGCAAAATTTAGTAGGATATAATTTAAAAGTGCAATTTTCTAGTGAAAGCAAACTTTTTGGAGAAAGACCCACCCACTGGCTACACTGAGAAATATAAATGTATGGGAAGTTTCCTTAATTAGGTCACCAAACCAATATCAGGACTTAGTACATAATTGTTTAAAACAAGCCTCAAATTGATTGCCCTATTATACAAATTTAGTTTATTTCATAGAGGAAGATTAGTAATAATTATTTGGGCCATTTACCTTTATGTTAGAGAAATGCAGAAATATAAACTACTGTTATTACATTGTATTTGGCAAATCTCATGAATTTTACAATAATTATAATAGCAGATGTCTATTATGAAAGAAATTGACTATACCAAAATCACCCAGCTGGCATTAGGCATTATGGGCTCTGAAGTCTCTCCAAGGTTTCGATTTTACTGCCCTGTTTATAGAATCCTGAGTATACAAGTAAAGGTGCCAAAAGAGAGAAGCCTTCTTTCAAACCTGAATTATTGCACATTTAAATGAATACAATTCTGTATATCTTCTATCAGACATTATTATTAAAGATACCAATAAATTGAGATGTAACCCTGGCTCATAAAATCTTTCCTATCCAATTATACATATTGTGATCAATTTATTAACATGTGATTATCATGCTTAACTTGTATTTTTAATTAATTTTTCAATTTAACCAGATACTTTATCAAATGCTTATGAAAACAGCCTAACCAAATCCAATGATATCAAGAATAGAAAGCAATTAAGCTACATTGATGGAAACAAAAAGGCCAATCTGGTCAAAAATCCTTATATATTACCTTATATGGCTTATCACTATTATGAACATTTCTAGACTGTGATAAGCATTTCTTACATGTTCTAAATAGTGAATAAGCATTCTGATGTTTTTCAGTTGGTATTCCCAATAATCCTGGATTTATCTGAAATTGGAAAATAATTCTTAAGTATTCTTATGTAGAAGTGTAAACCCTCTTAATTAACCCTTGGTTTTCCAAAGGCCGCCAACTCCTCTAGCATCAGGTACCGATCTGGAGAGAATATAAATCTCTTATACTCTTGATATTGCCAAAATATTGGTACTAGTAAATATAGTTTAAAAGGCAAGATTGGATAGTGAAGAGATTGGGGTAAGAAAAGTGGGTGGCATGTAGGCTTCCTATCAATGTGGTTGCTGAATCTACCTGATGGTACAAGCCATGACCAAAAGGATGTGGTCGCTGACAGATGATTTCCTAACATTTTGGAAAACAGCTAAGTCAGAGTTGAAAGTAGAACAGAAAGAGAGAATGCAACTTCTTCAACATCCCATTGTCATGACTTTGAATCCTTCTGCTGTTTTCTCTTTGCTCATTTAGTTATTCAAGTTGTTCTTACCTAGGCTGGCAATTTATAGATGGTATTCTAATACAACTTCTTAGCACTAATATTACTCTGATCCATACAGATGTATAATGGAAATGATATACATTAGGATTCACATCATTTCATGGACCTTTTAATTGTAGCTAGGTGGAATAACTATGGGTTTTGAGTTGTTTTTTTCTTTCATTGACCTCATAGGGCAAATCTTATCCCTTCAAGGGGCCTTTCCCTCCTATATGGAATCCCATTGCTTATTTAGACTATAACAATCTATGGAGGACACTGGATGAAATGGGGAAAGAGGTAAGATTTGGACAAATTGCAACTTGAGATATGGATGCAATTGTTTGGTCAAAAAGCTGGCTGGGGAATTCTGGAAGCTGAAGTCTATACATCTTAAAGTTACTGAGGAGTTATTTTTTAATTTGAACATCAACAGAACTAGGGAAAGCAGACTGTTCTCCAGAACGCAGGTCTGTTTCCATTCACTTGTTCTACTTCCAAGATACCTCTGTCCCTCCATGGGGAAAAGGGATCGATTTTTCTTTTACTTATGAGAGCATGAATGAAACAGGCCCAATTTCCTAAGCAACCCAATTTCAAGACTATTATTTATAGTACTAAGTCATGTTTCATTAGATAAACAAAAATATTTATTTAGTTTATTAGTTAAATTTAATTAATTAGATTTAAAATAATCATAATTTATGTGAGAATTTCCTTTCGTTTTATCCCCACAAAAAGCAACTCTATGAAATAGGCTGCATGGTCAAAGAGTGATCTTTGATCAGCAAATATTTGGTGATTAAAAAAAAAACGCTTCAAAATATTCATTCATGTAACTCATCTATTACGCCAGCTCAGAGCAAAATACCTTCCTCTATTAAAACCCTGTAACATAAGTGACAGAATTGTTATAAAAGCTGACCAATTTAAAACAATTCAAGAAAGTCTTTAATTTTGAAGAGCAATCATTCCATTGTTGTAGTCTGGGGAAAAAGCATTGGAATCTAATAAAAAGATTGGTTAATTTTTAAACTGTTGCATGATCATCTATGTGTTATGATTTTTCTTTTCACGTGTGTCCTTTCCTTTCCTAGATTCCTAATGAAGCTCCATGGAAAGCACCTCATGCAGAGGAATGGGACAAAATTACCATGGAACAGTTGCTAGATAAAGTGTGCTGGACGAAGTGAGAAGTAATTTTATATTGTATACCATGTCTATACGATAGAAGATAATAGCATCTAAAACAAGTATTCCATTTTGAAAGATAGAAAGAATCTTAGGTAGAAATAATGCTATCCCTCATAGAAAATGAATCCTTAGTCAATTTTATTTTACAATTAAATGGTCTGATGACATAATTTGCACATTAATGTTTAGGTATTTAGATCTGTAAAATACAGAGAGTTTTATGCATGCAGGCATGCACACACACACACACACACATACATACTGTACATACTGCTTCTGATATTTAAGCCAGGTGATTATTTTTCTTCATGAGATCATTTTGAAGCCGAAATCTGCATAAATCTCATTTTCTAAAGTAGTTTCTTTGGAAATCATCATCAATATCATCATCTTTCCTAGATTAACCTCTGTTCTCCAAGAGCAAGGAGGTGTTTCATATAACAATGCTAAAATAAAAGGTCTGCATTAGCAGCAAATTATAGTTGCTTATTTAAAAGTAAGTATTGTGGACTCTGTAAAAACATGTCTCAAATTGGCACATGAAGACTTACGTTGTTAAAAACTTCTGCTAATGCTTTAAAGAATAACTAGGATACAATGTTTTTCTTTATATTTATTAAAACATATATTGTGCTAGATGGTATGAAACAAACAAGTAACAATTCCGATATCAGCTATTTTGAGGAACAAATTGAAAGAAATCCAGAATGATGGGAAATAAATAAATGTAGGAAGAGCAGTCTAATGGTCAGGCTACTACAAAAGGAATCTATTAGAGAACTCCTGATGCTTCTGTAAAGAAAATAATTGTTCTTTGTTATGAAATAAACCATTTTTCATCTCAAAATTCCACAACTCCATTGAGAAAATCGTCTGTCCCGTGTAAACCCCTTAACAATATTAAAGTTGTTTTAAGTGCCTTAAATATGCCTCAAATAACAAGAGAAAAAGCAGATTGGTAGGATATTAGTACTCTGGCTTCTCCTAACAGTGGGCATGATTCCCAGTAAATATCATCCAGGGAATGTGGCCCTTAACAGAAGACCTATCTCTAAAAGTAATTAGCAGCTGTTTACATTCAATCCTGGACAAAAATGATGCTAATGTTTTAGATAGCATGGACCCAGAAGGGGAAGTGGTGCTTTCAAATATTTTGGACTATGGCACTCACAATTCCTTGCCCTTAGCCATATTTTGAGTGTGATAAGAACTGAAGTCTTAAATTTATGGAAGGCACTAACCTCTTTGATTTTCTTTTGCCCAGTCCAGTTGTTTGGATGGTCAAACTTTTTACTCTACATCAAATATACCACATTAATCAAAACTGGATACAATAAATCAATCTTAACATTTACATTTGTTCTTTGTAGCATTTAATATTTATGTTTATAGTGAGTGTTCCTAAGATAATAGTGAGATACATAGTTTTGTTCCATCTTCTAAATTACAGAGGAAATCTGAAATCCCATTTTGTCCTCCGCTATCTTGTGCAGAGGGCACACACAACTTTTTCATATGTTTAAAATAAGTTTAACATGGTTTTTAAAAAGAAAGGCACACACTACCATCACCTCAAATAGAAAACTTTCCCAGCCAGGTCCAACTCACTTCGTGTCATCGCCATGCCACCACATCCTTTAATTCTTCCCAGAATTATGAAATGCGGCATGCCCATGTTTGCCTTGAATATTGGCTACTGAAATTGGAGAAGTTCTCAGAGCAGCAATTCAACTTGGAAAATATAAGTATAGCATATGGTTTACTGATAAAATAGATTTTCCCAGTCATTGGGAAAGCCAGTTATGCCACCATCCAATGATATGCTATGTCTTATTTATTTAAACATGGTTTACTGAAAAACCATATGTAGCTAAGCCATAAATCATCATTTACCAGGCCTATTGTCGTTCATATAACTTGTTAAGCCACAACTACAGTAAATAAAGCACATTGTGACTTAACATGTTGTATGACCCACACCAATTTCAAATCTGCCAAAACTAGATTGAGGTCATATAGGAAAACATGACAAGAATGCACACAATGTACCATTACAATAATCTGCAATGCTATGTGTTCCTCTAACTTAGCTTTCAATTCTAAATAAAATGTGTGAAAATGGTTTTCAAATCAAATCTTTGCAAAGAGTTTCAGCAGACTAGAGCACCTTCTTTTTCTTCCTTTAAAATCAGCCACAGCTGTGTGTTTGTGTGCGTCTTTATTTCTTATGTGCCTTTGTGATCAAAATATATGTTATTGTGTTTTTGTGTTTTTGTTTTTTTGAATGGCTTCTCCTTAGGATACAATGGAGCAGAAGGGTAATCTCCAATTTTTAAATTTTTAATTTTTCTAGCCAATGGATCAAACTTGCATTTGCTAATATTGCATGTTGGAATGTTGTCTTTCACAGTAGAAAATGCATGAAGGGGAGAGTGGATACATATTGGGTAGATTTGATGAGTTTCAGCATCAAAAATACTTGTTAAAATTATGGAGATTAGTTGATGTCCAGTAAATTGTAGAGTTTCCTTACTCAATTATTCAAAAGTCAAGATATGTTCAAAATTGAGCCATCTGACAGATCACATGAGCCCAGAATGCATTGAACTTCTACGAAACATGTGTGCATAAGAGCTAGTCTACAGAATTGGAGTCTTATCTATATTCTGCAGCTGAGCTGATTTGGGTCAGGCTCAAATGGAAAGTGATTCCCAAAGGAAAGTCTGTTTTCCCACAGGTGGCTATTATTGCCTCATTTCTCCTCCTACCCTGTTCATACGCGCAGTCTCCCTCTCTCTCTCCCTCCCTCTCCCTCTCTCCCTCCCTCCCTCCCTCTCTCTCTGTCTCTCTATCTCTCTCACACACACACGGGGAGAGAGAGAGAGGAGAGAGGGAGGGAGGGAGGGAGGGAGGGAGGGAGAGAGAGAGAGAGAGAGAGAGAGAGAATTGTGATTAGTTTAAAATAGAAGCTGTGATGGAGTGAGGCTTTCATAGTTGCTGCTCCCGTAAATTCATAGACCATGAGAAGGGCAAGGGGAAGCAGAGGTGGGTTCCTCCCGGTACCGTCTGATACTCCAGAAGAGGTAGTAATAATCTGGCATACCAATAGGACCAGTAGTTATGGTGGCCTGGCCATACCCCCGAACCTGTTCTCCCATCAGAAGCTTTTTTAAAAAAAAGATTTTCCCCCCTGCTGGTTCAGGCAAGGGGAAAAAAGGCTTTAAAAACTAAAAGAGAGAGAGAGGGAGGGAGGGAAGAGAGAAAGAAAGAGAAAGACAAAGAAAGAGAAAGAAAGAAGGAAACTCACTTTTCAGCCAGGAGATTCAGCAAAGGAGAAAAACAAATGCTGTCACTTTGAGTTTGAGTTTGAGTTTTATTAAATTTATATACCGCCCCCTCTCCCCGCAGGGACTCTGACTTTAAATCAGAACTGACCATTCCTGGGTGTGGCAGTCTGGGAGTTGAAGTCCACAAGTCTTAGTGCTGCAAACTTTGGATTTTAAATGGAAAAGCTGCTAGGAATGAGGTTTGCAAAGTGACATTCAGCAGTTTGTTTCTGGGTCAGCTGAACAACAAACTGGACAAAAGGAAGGATTCTTATATGGCTCTGTGTTTTTGAAGTTTTGGGGTTTGTGCAATATGAATGATGATTCCCTACTTGTGTGAATGGAACCAAAATTTCTATAGGCTCATTATTTCATTATCTCTATCTGGCAGGAATGTGAAATGAACCTCAGGCAGGTTTGTTTGCTTCCCACAGAGCAGTGGTGGGTTGCAGGCGGTATGCCCCGGTACGGGCGTACCGGTCCCTGCCTGGAGTACTGGGTACCATTCCGGTATGGTGCTCTGGAGGGCCCCCCCCTGTCGTCATTACCTGTCTTTAAACTCTTCGGCGCTTCTACACACGGCATGTATAGCACCTGCATGATGCTCCACTGAGCAGCTGGAGCATCGAGGAGGCTTGTGGAGGTGTTGCTGGAAGGTAGAATGCTGCACGTGTTCATGTGGAGGACACCGGGCCCCGGAACCCACCACTGCCACAGAGGGAAGAACGAAAGAAAGAAAGGAAGGAAGGAAGGAAGGAAGGAAGGAAGGAAGGAAAACAGCACAGCAATTTCGGGCTAGAAGGCTACTCAGAGGTCATCTAGTCCAACCCCTTAATGCAGTAGGAAACCTTATATTGTCTGGATCATTTTGTTGCCTCTAACAGAGAGGAAAATTGCCAGAAAGGAGAAGGAGTTTACTAGGACAAGACTGCCATGCAGAGGAAGAGATAGTCCTTGACTTATGACTACAATTGAGCCCAAAATTTTGGTTGCTAAGCAAGAGTGTTGTTAAGTGAGCTTTACCACATTTTACCCAATCCATGACATCTCTTGGTGAGTGACAAGTTGGCCATGCCCACCCAGTCACATGGCCTCCAAGCCATTTCCACAAAATAGGCCACACTCACAGAATAGGTAATAAATCTTTTTGAAACCCACCTCTGAGGGAAGATGACTTGATCCTTGGTAGTGCATCATCTTCCATATAAATGGTGAGGCTTCCTCGAGGTTCTTTTCCCCCTTAGCAACTGGGAGTTGGCTACTGATGGGATAGTTGTTCCAGGACACTCACCCTCTTTTTCTTTCACTCATCTCTACAGGCAATACTTTTCCTGATGTTTTTCTGTGGGCACTGTTTACTGTGTATCTCTCTCACTCTAGCCCAGGGTTATCAAACATTTCTTCGAGTGCCGGATCAGCATTGTAGTTCTCCTCTGTGGGCTGGCGGGGAAGGGAGCCGGGGGGGGGGGAGAGATGGGGCGGATGCCTCCTGCAGCATTTTTCTGGCCAAAACAGGGCATGGGGGGGCATGTGCGCCCACTCTGCCTCTTTTTTGGCCTCCATGGCCTCCTGCAGCACTCTGCCAGCTGAAAATGGGCGACCTGGGGGTGGCCTTGGAGGCAGAAAAGGGCTGCACAGCGTACTCGTGGGGTCTCATATGGTCCATATTTGCTAGCAGAGTGCTGCTAGAGACCTGGGAGGCTGAAAATGGCCCCCATGAGAGGGCCTGTTTTGGCCGGCAGAGGCACCACAGGCCAGTCCCCATCTCTGCTCTAGTCAGTAGAGTATGAAGCAACCATGGTTGCAGCTACTATAAAAGGCATCTGATTGTAAAATTGCTCACATGTTATAGTTTCACATCATAGCAAAAATAAGTATTTAAATGCAAAGGGCAAATGGTAGCTTGGTGGTTTCTTCAACTGTTTTGCTTTTTAATTTGTGAAAATGGCCATGCATATGTACCCAGGATGTTTTAGAAATCTTTGGTAAAGAGTGGATATTGGCAATATATTTAATATCCTTTATGCATGAAGCGGGAGAGGGAAGGCGGAATTTGCTGCTCTAGAGTCTGCAGTAATATGGGATAGCAGAGTTATTTTGATTTCAATTTGTTTTGATTTTTTTCTGCCTGATTTCTTGACTTCAAATAGTTGTGCTTGGGATTGAAGAGCGAATATAGTTTGATGTGCAAGTGTATTTTTATGAAAGCAATCACAGAGTTATTTTTAATTACTTAATTACTAAAAGAAAAATAACATACACATGTCAAAATGTCAACAAGGCAAAATTTTTGGTGACAATCCACTGCTTTCAACTTGTACTGTCTGTAAGCTAAGCATGACTAAGCTATGCCAGCCAGACAAATGTTACTGGTTTCTTTATGATCAAATAGCAAGGATAATAAGTACTTCTTATAAATCCATGCATTATTTATTTGTTGGCATGATAAAGCACCTAGAAAGGGGATAAATAATATATGAGTTATATGACTGTTAAAACCTAAATCCCCAGTATTGCCTAAAATTATGAGTCATTCCACCAGTGTTTGACATGTAAAAATATTACCCTCATCTCAGAAGCATGAATTTAAAACATATCCAAATGTCAGGTCTCACCAGAGTCCAGCTCCATCTTTAAGCACTGAATGTTTTATTGCTAAAAATGAGTAAGAAATGTTATCTGGAAAATGAAAAAAGGAAAAATGTTCTTTTTTTTTTGCTTACAGTTTTTTTTTTACACTCAAAACTCGCTGGTTATTTAATGACTACATTATTTATTTACTTACTTGAAAGCTGATGGATTGCCAAATGTAATAGTCAAGGGAATATTGCAGGATAAATGTTAAAATAACCATCACAGTAAAAAAACAAAATCCTCAGCAACTAAAATCTGCAATTATTTATTTATGGTAATTTATGCCATATTCCTGAAGGAATCCTGCTATTTATCAAAAAGATAAACATTAAGAATATGAATATATAAAACAATAAAATTATCTGAAAAATTAAACTTCACAGAATAGGATGGTTATCCTAGTTATTCCTCAAACACTCTCCATAAAGTGATGTTTTAACAGAATGGAAACTGATGGGTGCCAATCTAACTTGGTTGCACAAAGAAAGAACTAACAGCAAGAACCAGCATTGTCTGCCCCAGCTCTCCTTCCCTCACAGAAGTGGGAAATCATTAGCTGGTTCTTAGGGGACCCAGAGATGTGATAGCTTAATCCTAGCTTTGGGACAACCATGACCTGCGTTACCGAGAATTTCTATAGATATCTGTAGCTGGGTTTTCTATCTGTACTTTCAGTTCCCAGTTTTTCATCTCTATTCCTTTCTTCATTTCTGCTTTATTTCTGCTTATTCTGCTTCTTAAACATGTGGAGAAATAACTAATATAGGAGAACCCAAAAAGCAGAAACATCATCAGGAATTGAGATTTAATTGAAAATGTGGTGTTCTGTGATATCGTTTCAGCCCTCTTATCAAACCTGTAATGCAAATGAATCAGGATAATAAAAAGTTTTGCAACCAAGAGCAACCAAGTCAGGAGCTAAAATTTTAGGTTCCATACCATGTCTAAATGAAATATACAATACAATACAATACAATACAATACAATACAATACAATACAATACAATAGTAGAGTTGGAAGGGACCTTGGAGGTCTTCTAGTCCAACCCCCTGCCTAGGCAGGAAACCCTATACTGTTTCAGACAGATGGCTATCCAACATCTTCTTAAAGACTTCCAGTGTTGGGGCATTCACAACTTCTGGAGGCAAGCTGTTCCACTGATTATTTCAGATGCCTTCTAAAGGCAACCCCAATTTTCATCACTTGTCCAGAAAAAGTATTTCTGAAGTTGTAGAATGCATTTCTTGGGAGTTTTGTTTGGTACTGCTTCCATTTGAACAGCAGCTCAGATAAACCCCTTCGGCCATAACCTTAAATATTGATGCAATTAAGCTTTGTATATTTTTTATGTAGTGTTTAATTTCTTAGTTTTAATCTCTCTCTCTCTCTCTCTCTCTCTCTCTGTGTGTGTGTGTGTTTAACATTAATATAACATGAATGAATGAGGAATTCTGGATCATATAGTTAGAAATAAAAGAACATATCCAAATATTATCCCCCCCCATTGATTACTGATAAATATATTGCAATAATATAATTATATACCATGTTCTCACAAAAATAAGACCCTGTCTTATTTTCTTTTGGGCCTGGAAATAAGCATTTGGGCTTATTTTCAGGAGATGCATTTTTTTAATCACAAAGCCCAGCCCAGCTGGGTGCCCCACCCCCCACACGTGCAGAGGAGGTGGGGACTGCATGGGGACCAAGTGCAGCAGGTGGTAGAGGGAGGCAGGCGCCCAAAGAGCATTGGCCTGCGTGCCTCGCATCAGCTGCCATGGAGAGCATGGCTGGTGCTGCCACCATGAGGTTACCAAACCTGTGTGTGTGCGTGTGTGTGTGAGAGAGAGAGGGGGGGGGAAGGGAGGGAGGGAAGGAGAAAGAGAGAGCACTGCTGCCAGCCCTGATATAACTCTCTATGGTTGGATCAGATCTCTCTTTCTCTCACACACACAGAAACACACACACAGTGGTTAGATCTGATCACTCTTATATATATATATATATATATATATATATATATATATATATATATATATATATATATATATATATATGTGTGTGTGTGTGTGTGTGTGTGTGTGTGTGTGTGTGTGTGTGTGTGTGTGTGTGTGTGTGTGTGTGTGTGTGTGTGTGTGTGTGTGTGTGTGTGTGTGTGTGTTGTATAAAATGATTTATCAGCACAAATACAACACAAATATAAAAAGGCAACATTAAAAATATGGTTTTCTGCCTGGATGGTCTCCTGCAGTGAGCTGATGGACAGAAAGGGGGAGTAGTGAGTTCCCTCCCATATTTGGGCATACCAGGGGTTGTAACACACACACATACATACATACATACATAATTTTTTGAATAAACACAAACAAACATCTTAAAAACATCTTCCATTACAGATTGTAGAAAGCGTGTCAATTGGTTACAAAGAACTTTCATGCATCCCTTCCACAGTCATCACCTATGATTCATATCAAGTTATATATTTTACATCACATATATTTATATATATTGCTATCATCATCCCTCATCCCTCATATGACTATAGTTGTTTTAACGTCTCCTTATAACAAACATTCCAAAATTTAAAACAAAACCACATAGTGGCATTCCCTTATCTATTTTCAATATCATCCAGCCACATTATACCTTTATAACACATTCATAATAAAAATTAATTATGTTTAATAACAAAATTTTTAGACCTCTTTTCTTAATCATTGTTTACAATTTATATCCAGTTTCTCTTTTATCATGTCAATACAAATTATTACATTATTATCATTATAGTCATTTATTTAACAATAGTTTGACTAAGTTTAACTTACTTTTCCCCCTTTTTTCACCATTTAAATTTTTGTACCAAATTTCCTCTTATCAAACCAATACCTATGTATACATTGTTATCATTATCAATTATTTACCTAACTTTATCCATTATCACTACATTTTTAACATAATGCTCTAATTTTAACTAAATTTAACTAGTGTTTTATTATTGATTTTCATATCTCAACCTGTGTCTTTCCAGTAATAGTGTAGTCCTATTTCTTTTGCCATTTGTGGAATTAGTCTTCTGGTTATTTCCTTAATCAAGTTTGTTTGGACTTCCCTTCGCAACTTGTTGCTCGTTACATATCTTATAAAATCTCAAAACCCTTCATCAGCTTCTTCAATCAGTTTATCTTTGGTTATCAGTAGTGTTTTTGTCAAAGTTTCTCTCCTTAAGTCCATCAATTCTTCTCTTTTTTTCTTTTTCTATACCTTGAAATCTGAAGTAAAGCACCTTTCCATCTATCTTCCCTTTCCTTGTTCCACTCTTTCCATCTCCAACCACACTCAGTTCACTGTCAATATCCACAGTTATCTTGCCTCTTTGTTCATTTTTCCCTTGGGCTTTTAGGACTCTAGCCTCCACTTTTTCTATTTGCTGGATATCTTCCATTTTTCCATCAGGTTTTACCACATTAAAATTTATATTTTCAATATTTTCCCATCTCTTCTCAATTCTCTCTGTTGTTTTTAACAATTTTTGAATTCCAAACACAATCTGTTGTAATGTTATGGTTTCTTTTTGATGTTGTGCCATCCTTCCAATTAGTAAATACTGCCACTCTAGTTTAAAAACAAATCTTTGTTTTCACTTCTTTCCAGCTACCAACAAGCATCCAGATAGCACCTGTGTAAACAACCCATGCTCTTCTCTATAAACAAGCTGAAGCCTTTGAAGTGCAAGGTCAAAATGATCAAAGGGAAAAAAGAAAAAGCAATGTTTCCAGGTCTCAACCTCCAATCTCCAAGTGGCAGTGTAACTTCTTTTCTCTCTAATATCACTACCCTCTTTATATTCCTTTTATATCTTCTTTATGTTTCAGGCTTAGAAGAAACAAAATTCTTAAATGAAACAAAATAAAAAGGAAGAATCCATCCCAACCAGTATTGTAGAGATAAAGGAAAACATTTAATCCATAGGTAAAAAAAGAAATAGAAGAAGAAAATCTGATATTTTCACTTTAAAAAGTAAAAAAATGTTCACAGTGCTTCTATCGATAGAAAAAAATAAAATAAAAAAAGATAACACTCTGTCCAATAATGCTTAGTTTCGCCACTTATTTCCTTTTCTTTACCAGTTTAATTTAACTTCAATCTTTTTTGGGCAGTCTTTTATAAAAATAAGTTTTCCTCACCAGATGGACACACTTTCTCTTTCTGCTTTCCTCCCATTGTGGAGCTGTCCCGACTTCAGCATTGAGGCTGTGCTTTTTGTTGCCAGCAAGAAGAGCTTCTCTTGGATCAATCAGGGACTTTTCGATGTCCCTGAGATCAACAAGACGTACTCTTCCCTGTCACTGTCTCTTTGGGACAGTTTAGGTCCAAATGGACCATCCAGTGGCAAAAGTGTTGACTGTGATCTCGGAGCTCCGAGGTCGCACATCATATCGTCGGGACATCAGCTCCTTTCTCCCCGGATCTGATCACTCTCTTGTTCTCTCTTTCTCTCTCTCTCTCTCTCTGTGGTGGTGACAGCACTTCAGTGCCTGGCTGGCTGGGATGCTCCACTTTTCTTCTTTCTTCTCCCTGTTTCTCCTCATCCTCCCCCCTTGCTCTGCTTTTTGTCTGTCCATTGTAGTGCAGCACCCAGGATCTACTTTGATATCAGCGGGGCTTGGGGGATGGTAAATCCCCATTCATGGCATGGCCACAGACCCCAACAGTGGGGAATATGGAAGGCAGTGCCTCCCGCCAGACCAGACCAGCCTGGCAGGTGTGGGGGCGGCAAAAACAGCTGGAGGATTGCAGAAAGTGTGTGCTTAGAAGGAACAAGTAACAAGAATTTCAGGCAACACTGTCCCTGTGAACTATTGTATCTTCCAGGGCTGGAACGCTACACTTTCAGCTGTTTTCAGTGCCCCTTGGTTTCCCACCCCCAACACCCTTGCCAGGCTGGTCTGTTGGGTGGGATTCCCTTCTGCCTTCTCCACCATTGTGGTCTGCAGCCATGCCACAAGCAGGGATTGACCATCCTCCAAGCCCCACCTCTGTCAAAGTAAATCCCGGGTGCACTGCAATGAACAGATGAGAAAGAGGAAAAGTGGCTGAGTAAGAAGCATCCTGCAAGGCATTGAAACACTGCCACTGCCATTGCTGCAGAGAGAGAGAGAGAGAGCCCAAGAGAGCAATCCAATCCAGTGTGTGTGTGTGTGTGTGTGTGTGTGTGTGTGATATATATATATATATATATATATATATATATATATATGTATGTATGTATGTATGTCTGTCTGTCTGTCTGTCTGTCTGTCTGTCTGTCTGTCTGTCTGTCTGTCTGTCTGTCTGTCTGTCTGTGTGTGTGTGTGTCTGTGTGTTGTATTTGTGCTGATAAATAAATAAAGGGAGATCATATTTGGGCATACCAGGGGTTGTAACACACACACACACACACACACACACACACACACACACACACACATATATATCCGATCCAATCTCAGAGAGTTACTGGTATACCAGGGCTGGCTGCAGTGTTCTCTTTCATTCTCGCTCTTTCTCTCACTCACTCACACACACATAGAGGTTTGATTAGATTATTCTCTTGCTCACTCACCTCACCTCATGGAGGCGGCACTATATTCTCCATGGTAGCCTGCCTCATCCTTCAGACACCATTGCCTTGCTTTGTTCATCTTCAATGTTTGAACTTCTCATTGCTTGCCACTGCAATGGAGCAGGAGGCTGAGCAACACACTGGTACAGCGGCCACAAAGTGTGGTGGTGGTGGTGGTAGGACAAAGCAAGGCAGGGAGTGTGGAGCTGCCTCATGTGCCCCACACCAGCTTACCTGAGGGATCCTCAGCCAGGCTGCATCAACATCCTGCTAACTGCCTCATCTTGTGGTGGCTTCAGCAGCCCCATCCAGGCCCCCCTGAGTACATCACTCAGCCTCCTGCTTCATTGTGGCAGTGAGCAAGGAGAAGTGGGCCAGCGGCCATGCGGGGTCCTGGACAGAGTTTCTATAAAAAAATCTATTATTGTATTCATTTCATAAATAGTCTACAATAGCTTCTTAACTGCTATAAATCATTACAATCATCATCTCTGATCCATTCAGGATCAAATATCTTCATTTGATTTTTAATAATAAAACTTTTCCTTAAGATTTTTATTGGAAGCTTTGCCAACATTATCTCATCTTCCAGTACCCTACACCCCTGCCTTAAATATCTTCACCATATCCATTGTTGAAGCAGCCTCAATGTGAGCCAAAATATAATTGTCAATTGTTGTCTGGTTAAAAATAAAAAATCTTTTTTGTTTCAAGTTTTTTATTTTACAATATATCCACATCAATGTATGAACAGTGTGGCACCTTGGTGTCGTACATTTTAGTGCAAAAATAAATAGTGACATTAATCATATTTGTTACATTCCTCAAGCTTATATAGTTCTAGTGTTAATACACATCTTTGTATTAAATTATAGACTTTCATTATTTAATTATTCAATGTTCCAATACGTTATTCCAATGCCAATCACAATATTGTTTAAACACAAAAAATAATACCATCATTCAATTTCTAATCTTCCCTCTTATTATTACTTTGGTTTATTTGTATAAAAATATGTATACTAATATTCCCCCTCTCTCTTATTTCTATCCCCATTCTAACTTTTAATCATGCCACCATTATATTTAAAAACACATCCTTTCTATCCATCATCTCTTGCCTGGTTTAAAGCTTTAATTGTTCATTTTTTAACTTGCCTCCCATTGTCAGGCCTGTAGTTATGTTCTTTTTAGGATCTTTGGCCTGCCACACTTTCTTATAATTTTCTATGCTGTTTCAATAGTGTAGTAGTTGGGAGGGGGGAATAGAAAGGAGTAGGATTGTAGAATGGATTGTTGACATTCTTTTGTAGAAGCCAAGGTCATCTTTTGTCTCAGCATCTCAACACCTGGCCGGAAGAAGATGGGTGTACATGCCAGCGTGGAAGATGATGATTGGAACATGTGATGGATTTGTGGGTGTGGGGAGAGATCATGAACTTTCAACTAGGTGAACTTACAGGATGTAATTCAGAGTTGAAATTTCCATAGCCGTGCTAACATGCTTGCGGAATAAATTGCACCATTAAGGATGTTTTGCCTTGGACAATGATTTATTTCTGCATGGTATTTAGAACCCTAACATTATTTCAACTCTCTACTTTAAAAATATTTCACTAGCTCCCTCCCCCTATCAAGGGGGAAGGGCTGGTGATGGAAGATCTGGTGATGGGGTCTCGGCATTCCCAATGCTGACCAGGACAGCGTAAATATCAGCGAAGAATTAATGAGAAGCTTTTGGTGATAAGAAGCTGAGTGCGGAACTTCAAAGGCAATGGAATGCTGTTTCCAGTTTAATTGCATCTGGAGGAATGCAGGAGGAGACGCGACAAGACGAAGGAAATCTCAGACGGACTTCTTCAGCAAAATTGTGAGTGCATGCTCCCCCTCCTTCCCCCCAGCTTGGAAACAAGGCTTGGAAAAAAAAAAAACCCTAGAACAGAGGTTTGGGCTCCTTCCAGACGGCAATAAATGAAATGGCATATCACCCTGCAACTAGATGGGAGAGAGATTCCCTTTCAAAATGGGAATTTCAAAGGAGGCAGGAAGAAGGAATTTTTCCAGCATCTGTCACTTGCAAGCCACCACAAAGGGGGCTGCAACCAGTAAATGAAGCAAATTGGGCAGTAAATTGGGCTTTCCTCCCAGGACTTGGATGGAAGAGATGCTATTTACCAACTCCTTTGCCATCAGCATGGGGAAATGCTCCAAGCCAGCAGAGGGCACCTACTTGGCCCATAACTCATCCAAGCCAGCAAAGGGCACCTACTTGGCCCATAACTCCTCCAAGCCAGCAGGAGGGTCCTTGGCACGTAAAACCCCTTAGCCAGCCATCATTGGTTGAGCTGCAACCTGTGAAGCAGGCAACCCCGGGATGGGTCTTAACCCCAGGTCATGGATGGGAGGGATGCCAGTGGGCACCTGCCCTCCCTCAGCAGATGGCACCATGGCAGAAAGCTGGGCAGTGGCCAACCGAGGGATTGACCTCCCCACCGGTTCCAGTCTCCCCTGCAAGGCCCAAAAAGGTTCTTACCAGACCTTCCTACAGAGAAGAATTCTCCATGGAAGAAGGGATTACCAAACAGAGGCCTGCAGTGTGGATGGCGGGAGAATGTGCGCCTGCAAGGCCCCAAGTGGTTCTTACCCCACCTTCCTACAGAGTAGCAATCACCAACATGGAAGAAGGGATTACCAAAGCCAGGCCTGCAAGATGGGAAGCAGGACAAGGCGCATCTGCAATGCCCCAAAAGGTTCTTACTCCACCTTCCTACAGAGAAGCAATCTCCACCGTGGAAGAAGGGTTTACCAAGGGGGCAGCTGCAAGTTGGAGAGCAAGGCAGTGTGATGAAACGGTTCCTGAGTTTAGAGATGTAACTAGGTTCCATTCCTCGTGGGGCCCAATTAAATGCCACCATTGTTGTCAACTTGGCCACAGAGCGTCAGAGTGCTTGGCTCCAGCCCCAATGCCACAAACGTGCGCACCAACCACCACGGCGGTAAAGAGAGGGTCCCAGATGCCACCACAGAAGAGTCATCTGGGCCAACAACCTCTGGAAGAGGATCCCCAACTTAAGGTGAGGAAGTGTCCTACCAAGGGGGAGGCCTCGGAAGAGGAAAAGGGCAGACATTCTCCGGAGGAGGATCCCCAACTTAAGGTGACAAAGAGTCCAACTAAGGGGGAGGCCTCGGAGGGGGAAAAGCCTAAACGACCTCTGGAAGAGGATCCCCAACTTATGGTGACGAAGAGTCCTACCAAGGGGGAGGCCTCGGAGGAGGGAATTGCCGAAGAACAAATGTGTGTACCAGTCGCCATGGTGGTAAAGAGAGGGCCCCAGCTGTGCTAACATGCTTGCGGAATAAATTGCACCATTAAGGATGTTTTGCCTTGGACAATGATTTATTTCTGCATGGTATTTAGAACCCTAACACCCCTATTCCTCTCTTGGATCATAGTTGTTTTTGTTATTGTCTCCTTCTTGTTGTCTTGTTTTGTTTGCTGGTTAACCTGTTCTGCTTTTTCATCTGCTCTTTCAATTGGCTCCTGGGCATCTTGGTCACTCACTGTCCTTTGTATAATATTTCCCAGTTTTTCGTCTATGCCATGCATTAAGTTCTTAATCACCTTGTGGTTTCTTATCAGAATGACCTTGATGCTTTGAAACATCAACACCATTTCTTCCCAAGTTCCACTCATTCCCTCCTGATGGAACATCTCATCTTATTTTAATAAGTCCCACTCTCGTTCAATGATACAAAAACCATATATTCAAGCATAAAGTCACTCCCCACAAAATTCAATGTTCACATTTTTTTGTATTCCATAGTTAATCAATCTGTTCCTTTAAATAGTCCCAGAAGTTTTCCAGAACCTCCTTAAATCCCCTTTATGTGTTCAATCATATTATAACATTCAGGGGTCTCTTTAATGAAGATATCTTCCTTATTCTCATATTTAAATCTCCAGTAGTCACATTGTAAGTGCATAAAACATATCCTTGTCAAAATTTCCAGAATTTAAGAATATGTTATACTCTTCTTTTATCAGCAGATGGCACTCTCAGTTTAGATTTCAATGTTAACCAGTTTTAGTAAAATAATAAGTCAAAATATAGAAAGAAAGTTAGTTTTTTAGGTAAATAGTTCCAGTATTTTTAAAATGCTTTTACAAAACAATGCCTGCTCAATTTAAAAGTCCAATTTTCTATATTAAAAATTTTTTTTTGCTTTTTTCCCTTTGATTCTTTTCTTTCAATTCTGAATTTTTTTCTCTAAGTGCTTACTCGCTGCTTTAACAAATAGTTGTGATTTTCTCTTTTCCGTAGAAAAGCAATCTCTCACCCAGTTCCAGTCACTGTTCACTAACTCTGCTCCAGCAACAGTTTTAAGTGTTCCTCAGCTGCCCCAGCTTTATGGCAGCCATCTTTAGGCTGCCTTTTCTCATCATGGCTGAGCAGGAAAGAAACTTTGGGTCCAGCAGAAGAGTTGGGACTCTCTGCTGTCTCACAAGGTGCCCCTCTTTTTTTCGCCACCCCTACAGGGCGGCTTTGGCTCCTTTTAGAGCCCACCAATGGGGAGAACTTGGCACAGGAGCACAGAGACCTGCTCCTCGTGTCTGATCTCACTGCGATGTCAGCTGGAAGTTTGGTTAAATATAATAAATTTGCTTTCCAAAATTGATCCATCTGTCCAGAAAAGTCCAATCCAAATTGTTCATCATTTGTGTAAGTCTATCTTCTTGAGAAAGTCCAATTCAACATTCATCAAATCTGTCAATTCTAAGCCTGCAAAATGCAAATCTCCTTTAAATTTCTGCAATAGGCCTCCTGTTTTCCAGCGAAACTGGTCCTTTTTCAGATATGCCAGCATAGACTTAAATTCCATCCCATCCCATTGTAGTTCTAGCTTGGGTGTGATTGTTTGCCTCTGGATATTATCTTTAGGTTGGTTTGAAACTGAAAGCCAAATCTGGCCCTTGGTTCTGCCTTGGTTTACCTCCCCAATAAGCAACCGAGTCAGAAGATCATTTAAAAGCAGTTTATTAGGGTACCCTTTCTATGAAAAAGGAGAGAGAACCTCAAGTGACATATTTCACTCCTTTTTATAGTTAACATAACAAAGAAAATGCAAGAGAAAAGTTGATAAAGTAAGCTTCCCTTTGCATAGGAAATCAGTTATATGTAATGAAACATGTTACATATTTGCATCTTATAATATCACACGTGTTATTAAAATGAGGTCTGACATCAGAAGGGGCATAAATTGTAAGGAAAAAGGTTTGGAGTTTACAAATAGATAAACCAGACCCCAATTTGTACTAACAAACCTTTTCTTAGCTGGAGTTATTCTCCAACTTGTTTATCAGTTTAGTAATATTAAAAGCCAAGAAACCTGAACATCTTTTTAAAAGAGAGAAAATAAATCAAATTAAAATGCAAATGTTGGAAGAAATATTCATCTGGTTCAGTTCCAAGCTGGGAGAAAGACACTGGACGCTGATTGGAAAAATGGTTTAATGATGAAGCAGAACCACCAAGCACATGATTCTCTGGTGCAACTGAACACATGAAGCCCTTCTCTTGGCTTTGAACTTGAACTTCCTGCTCCTGTGTAAGAACATGTATTTTATTGGCTGAAGTTTGCTGGGTGATGCAATGTTGTTAGGAGATTGTGCAATGTGGTGACCTTTGCTGCTAGTGGGTTAATCCTATTATGTCCTGGAAGGTCATGTCTTAATCCCATCATCCTGAAGCGGAAGGTCTTTTGTTTCATAGATAGGATGGCCCAGTCTCTCTTAATGGGCACAAAATATCTGCTGGGGGGAGGGAGCTGGGGCTGAGTTTCTGTCTCCCTTAAGATTTTTTATTTCTCTTTTAAGGAAAATATTTTATCCTGCCTTTTTTAAAAATATTCCTCAAAGTATTTCATTCTTCTAGGAGAGGGATGGGCGCTAACTTTCTACACAAAGTAACTATGTTAGTTAGCAAATGACAAAATCCATGTCATGTGCCTCTCATAACCCAGGTAATTTCATCAAGCTTTTAAACCAAAGTTTTCAATTTTAACTTTAGATTAAAAAAACATTTTTTCTGCAAAGATAGCCTACCAGGTCTTAACCTTAAACTGGTGCATTATTTGCATTTTAAATATAAAGCAGACTCTTTTGTATCTGAACTTACACAAACAAACAAAACAATTCCTTTCAAAGACAAAAAGGATAAATGAACTGTAGCAAAATAGTTGTAGAGAACATTAAAACAATATTTCTCACAATGCAGAAGTGAAGAAAAAAACAGGAAAAGTTCAATCAAAAAGTAAAAAAGAAAAAAAAATCCAGACCAAAACATTGTAAGAGTTAAATTCTGTAGTGATATCCAATATAGATTTGGTAAGTTTTACTACTCAGAAAGTTGTCAATAGGGAAAGCAAAAGTAGTTCAGAGCCAACACAAAAATAGTAAAGCAATGAAAGAAAGTTAACATTAAAATTCAGGAAGGGGTTAGACTAAATGAGCTTTCAACCAGTCAATTAACTTTTAAAAATAAGAATCAAACTAAAAGAAAAAAAAAACTTCAAAATGTGCAGTAAAAAGCCAAGGCGAGCTTAATAAAACCAAACAGCTGAGAGGAAAAATGGAGACTGGGACTCATATATATTAGTGTTTTTAATTGTTTTCTGTGTGTTTTTTTCTTTTTAAAAGTTTGTATCCATAAGTTTGGTTTTTCTACTTTAGTTTTATTAAAGGAATTTTTAAATAAAAAAGCAGTGATAAAAATAAATCAATCTGTTGGTTGAAAGATAAGCAGTAGTGATTTCCTCCAACCAAGGAAAATGATTTAAAGGCACACTGTTTTTTGTCTACTAGTAGGCACCACAACGTGTATTACATTTGATTTAATATTATGTATTTGTGTTGGTTTTGAATGTAGTGCTGCCAAGAGGTTTGGTACTCTGTTTGTGAATGTTGATGTTACCTCTGAGCCGCATGAGGTTTCTGCTCTCTGGTTCCTGTGGTATGTTAAACAGTGTGGAGGTACAGCCAGAATATTTTCAACAACCAATGGAGGCCAGGTGGAGTATACTGTTAATTTCTTTGCACTGTTATGCATTGGACCCTCATGACACTTCTCAATCTGTGCAACTCTTGCACAAAAGTTCTCTCATGGTGCCCCATAAGTAATTAACTGAGTTTCCATTATTTCAAAAATTAATTGATATGTTGAGCCTGGAGAGTAATTGAAAAGTTGTGGTATATAGATTGAGCACATATCTGTTGCATTCTAAAAATCTGTAGTTCAATTCTTGATGTTTCTTCACAGTTGAGAAAACCTTTTTGTTTAAAAGCTTTATCCTAAGCGTGCTGAGAATGGCTGTGCCATGGATTTGCAATTGTGTGTGCATGCGCTTTTACTCAGACTTGATTCTTGGTGACTGCCTAGACAAGCTTTCTTGGCAATATTTTGAGAAGTGGGTTTGCCATTGTCTTTTCTTTTTCAGAGAGTGACTAGTCTAAGATCACCTGGCTAGTTTTTGCCTAAGATAGAATTATAACTCAGAGTTTCCTGTTTCTAGCCTAGTTCCATTACACCAAATTGGCAGAAAACACCAAATGTGCTTCCTTGAACGGTTGAGAAAACTGTCCTTTGGAAAGCTTTCTTGTTGTCACTGCATGTATGTGCATATAGCACCAATTTGCTTTGCTCTACATGATCAAATAGATGAAGAAAGTAGTTTCCTTTTGAAAGAGATGACTGCCTCAACCCTTTAAGAATGGGTACTTAATGCCAATATACTTTCCAAATGATTCATGTTACTACTTTCAAAATTATTACATAACTGTACATGTGTGAAGAATGTGAAAGCCACCATTTTATCTTATTTTATTTACATTTTCTTCTATTCTCTTCCCAGGAGAGGAAGTTCATTGGAGGCTCTGGACAAATTAGTGAAAAAATTATGGAATATCTGGGAAAACGAGTTAAATTAGAGAAGCCTGTAACATATGTTGATCAGACTGGTGGAAATGTCATAGTAGAAACATTGGACCATGAAAGATATGAGGTAATTTAAATATTTGAATTTTAAGATCTGCATCCTTGTTTTTGTTCTTATGAGGAACAGAAGAAATGAAAGTGCTACACACATTCTATAAAAGCAAAGCTATTAATTGGGTGCATTCCAATCACAAAAATTTGTTACTGTGAGTAAAAACAGCTGCATTGTCCCAATATAAGAACTTAAAGGTTTTTGCTTCTTATTTGCGATAAACTCCAGTTTCTTTGCACCAATAAAACTATGGACTTAGAAATCATAGTTCCACACAAGAACCCTTCTAAAGTGACATGAAATTATGGCTTGAGACACTTGTGGGTAACATATCAATTTGTATAAATCATGGTTTTTATCAGTCTTGGGAAAATGGCAAATATAAAAATGAAAATGAGGAAGGCATGCTGCTGAATGCTCACACAACCAGATGACTGCAAAGAACATACATCTTTCCATTCCCCATCTTTCAGTCAGAAAGGGGAAGCTTCTTCTTTCATCCAAGAAGAAGCTTCTTGGATGAGAAGCAAAATATTTTCAAGGAAAAAAAACAAGAAAAGCCAGT
The DNA here is from genome assembly GCF_964273705.1 of Natrix helvetica. Classification (NCBI taxonomy): domain Eukaryota; kingdom Metazoa; phylum Chordata; class Lepidosauria; order Squamata; family Natricidae; genus Natrix; species Natrix helvetica. The sequence goes on from NC_138550.1 coordinate 60,056,408, forward strand.
TGCCTTTTGGAAAAACACCTTTGGGACAAACCATGACTTGGATAATTGATAATCTCCATAGATAGTGCCCCATCCCATTTTCAAGAGACACTCGCTGAATCCAACTCTCGGCTGGTCTAAGCCTGCCTTGTGTGTGATGAACAAAAAGCCAGGGTTCGGTAATAACAAAAAGCTTTTTTTAATCCAGTAACAAGGCAGAGCCTTAGAACACAGCAAGTACTTTAAGTAGTTTAAAGTCAGTGCTGGGAGCCTCCGAGAACAGCCCCCCACCGGAAGCCCTCCAGAAGCTTCAGGGACCTTCAGGAGGCTTCCCTGAAGCCTCCGGAGCAGTCAAAACGAACCTCCGAGCAAACCGGAAGTCCATTTCCAAACTTCAGGTTTGCCCTAGGGCTGTTTTTTGCGCTCCAGAGGCTTCAGGGAAGCTCATGAAGCCTCCGGAGGGTCTCTGGGGGGACGGGGAGACTCCTTTCGCCCTCCCCAGGCTCCTATAAAGCCTCTGCAGCCTGGGGAGGCCGAAAAATGGCTTTAAAAAAGGGTGAACTCAGCTGGCCAGTGTGTGCATGCGTGCTGGCCAGCTGACAGGGCAGTGCCTCACGTGCCCTGACAAATGGCTCTGTGTGCCACCTGTGGCACGCGTGCCATAGGTTCGCCATCACTGACCTAGGAAGATGCCTTCACTGTTGCAGCAATTGCCCTTTAGAAAACCATACTATCAGAGTGTGCATAGCTTTACTATGTGAGACAACCCAGGAGCAATAACAGCAAATAGAGGTTTGTTATAAAATAGTGGTCTTATCTACAAAATAATATATATTACACATACATGCACTATAGGCAGAGGTCAAACAATCAGCAATTACAGCAGGGAAAAACACACAGTGAGAGAGATGCCCTAACAGGGCCTCTTCTTATTATACAGGCTTTTAAAGGGATATCAGCCAAAAAACCTTGCTGACTCATTCACATCATTACTTCATTGCATCATTGCAGCAACTGGTCAGCTCTTAAATCACTACCTTGACACATAATGTATGAGATGTGGTTGGACCTAATTGTGTGGACCTTCCATATGACTTTCAAGACTTACAATAGTGCTTCCCTTAGGTCATTGTTGGATGAACTTGACCTGTAAGGGCTTTGAATTTGGAATATGTGGAGTTGGCTTTAGCTATGCTATACAGTACTGTACTGTGTATTTCTGTGTTTGAGATAGATAATTTTTGTTTCTTAACTGTATGTGAGCCATCCTGAGTTGCTATTTGTGAATTGGGTAGGCATATCGAGCGATCAGATGAGATCAAGATAAGACAAGATCTTGTTAACAAGCCAGAGATTCCAATTCAATCATGCAAAATGTGTATTATTGTGGGGCTCAGTTTTCTTGATCTGTTATAACTGGGACGTCCATGCCACAGAAGTGTGACTATATTATGTAACAACTATTTTGTTTGCATTTCTTTTCAAGGCCCAATATATTATTAGTGCCATCCCTCCAGTGCTTAGCTTGAAGATTCATTTTAACCCACCTTTGCCTTCAATGAGGAATCAGATGATTAATCGGATTCCTATGGGGTCAGTCATCAAGTGTATAGTATACTACAAGGATGCGTTTTGGAAGAAAAAAGGTATTTCATGTTAATTGAATGGGCAGGGCAAAAGGATAATGCATTTACAGCTTATACATAACACATCAGTTCCTACTTTTATGAAGGTCTCCAAGAGATTTGTGTGTGCAAAAGCATGCCTTTATCTCATACTATATTTCATTGGTGTAAAATTTGGAAATATATCCCTAGGGCAAATATATTGAAAATAATATTGTGTATACCTTGTGGTACTACATAGGTATAAAAAATCAAGAGAGCACATATAGAGTTGTCCTGCAATGTGCTAGTGTCTTGTTCTTTCACTTCTTCACTTCAAGATTTTGAAATATATGACAAATGTTTTGCCATTTTCAAAAGTGGATTGTAATAATAATTATTTAATATTTTAAAACAAGCAAGGAACAGGAAAATAGGAAAACAGACCACGTATAATAAAATCATTCAGCCAGAGTCAATAACATAAAATACTAATAAAAACCCACACATATATATACACACGCACAAACACACATGCATACAAATCCATGTCATTTATTTTCTTTTTTACTTTCAATTATTTCAATGAGACCTACTTGAGATTGATGAATATTTTAAAGATGGTGTTGTATCCCTTTACCTTTGACAATACTTGTGATGCACTGTAGAGGAAAAACACAGTTGCATAATAGAAATGTAATGTTTAGAAAATCAGTGATGATGGTTCTGAAGCCATTTTTATAAAAACACTCCAGTGTTTTTATCACTGCATAATTCTAAGCCTAAATCATTTATACCACCTATATGATTCTGAGCTTAACTCACAGTATCCACATATGAGTTGATTTTAGGATGATAGAGAAACAGTTCTTTGTGAGATCTTACTATGAGGCAGCCACTCCTGATTATCTTAACAGTTCATAATGCTATTTACAGTAATTTGTTTTGTTGCAAAAGAATTGCAGATATGCCAAATGTTACTTATTGTCATAATGATAATTGTAATAAAGCACTTGGGAGCTTTTATTAAGGGAGTATCATATTGACTAAACCTAGTAGAAATACTGATATCTGGATGGACCTTCCTTTCCCTCCCCCAGATTATTGTGGTTCCATGATTATTGAAGATGAGGGTGCCCCAATTGGGTTGGCATTAGATGACACTAAGCCTGATGGAAGCTTTCCAGCCATAATTGGGTAAGAATTGCTTCAGAGATGAAGGGTGGAAAGTAGGCTCTAAAAGAAAATTAACTGTCTCGAGTAACCGTTGTAACTATATTGTATACTTGTGCATGATTATTCATCGATAAAAATATATACAATAGGATAGACCAGTGATGGCGAACCTATGGCACGCGTGCCAGAGGTGGCACGTGGAGCCATTTCTCAGGGCACGTGAGGTGCTGCCCTGTCAGCTGGCCAGCACGCATGCGCACGCTGGCCAGCTGAGTTCACTTTTTAAAAGCCATTTTTCACCCTCCCCAGGCTCCAGAGGCTTTATAGGAGCCTGGGGAGGGCAAAAAGAGCGTCCCCCGCCCCCCAGAGGCCCTCCGGAGGCTTCAGGGACCGTCCAGAGGCTTCCCTGAAGCCTTCGGAATGCTTAAAACGACCCTCTGAGCAAACTGGAAGTGACTTATAAAGCCTCTGGAGCCTGGGGAGGGTGAAAAAAGCATGTAAAAATGGGGGGGTCGCACGTTGTGCGTGCATGCGCACTGGGGGGGTCACGCATTGCATTATGGGTGCGGCACGCCCGCACACGACCCCCCTGCGCTCCCCCCACTTGTGGCACGCGAGCCAAAAAAGGTTCGCCATCGCTGGGATAGACAATCTGTCTATGAGGAAGATGTCTCATAGATTTTAAATAGGAATAATTATTGTCTTGATCTTATATGCTTTACTTTTTATATGTTTAGGTTAAAAATATGTTTGTTACACAGAAATATTGAAACAGAATGCATAAATGTTCATATATTTAATCCTTACTGAAAGCTGTCTTGTAATTTCTCAGTAGTTTTATTATTTTTATTTTATTCAAAAAAAGTTAAAATATAAAACTCCAATTTTTTTAACAGGAACAAACAAGAAAAAATAAATAAAAGGAAAAAAACACCAAACAAACAAGAGATTAAAAAGGGTGTCTTAAAAAGAGACACTAACATATATACACATATTATTCCCCCAAATTGAATATTGTAAATATATTGCAACAATATTAGTTCCCCACACTTTATGAAATAGGCCCCCAACATTTTTAAGCTACTAATTCTATTTGCATATTATTAACCTGTCATCTATCTATTATATTAATGACAAAAGTAGAACAATAAAAAGGGCAAGATTAAAACTTCAAAACCCACTGTTAACAAACTGTTACTGTAATCAACCCATATGTGGGTTACAAATAACAGACAATATTTATTTAGCAATTGTATATCGTGCCTTTGTGCAGCTTTTATGGGTTTCACCTTTAATTGAGGAAAAAATACTTCCCCTTCTGTAAAAATGTGGAAGCGTTGATTGAAAATCCAGTACTGCTTCATATTTTGCAATAGGGAAATATGCTATTAATTGGAATCTGAAGATTTTAGAAATGTGTTTTAGGAAATAATTAAAACTTAACTGACATAAATTGATCCTGCATTGAAATGATTAAATGGTAGAAGAAATAATATTTATTTCTTCCATTTTTATTTTAAATTTCAGTTTCATCCTTGCCCGAAAATGTAGAAGACTGATTAATCTCACCAAGGAAGAAAGGTATGAATCCATAATGGTTTATATTTCTAGAAATAAAAAAGAGGGGGAATCTCCCCCCCCCCATCCATTTTCATTCATTGGAAAGCCAAGGAGAAGCTTCTTTCTTAGTTTCTAGCTCAGTGATGGCGAACCTATGGCACGCGTGCCACAAGTTCCCTGAAGCCTTCGGAGCACTTAAAACCGCTCGGAGGGTGGTTTTAAGCGCTCCGAAGGCTTCAGGGAAGCCTCCGGACGGTCCCTGAAGCCTCCGGAGGGCCTCCGGGGGGGCGGGGGAGGTTCTTTTCGCCCTCCCCAGGCTCCTATAAAGCCTCTGGAGCCTGGGGAGGGCAAAAAAAGCATGTAAAAATGGGGGGGTTGCGCGTTGTGCGTGCATGCGCACTGGGGGGGGGCGTGTTGCATTATGGGTGTGGCACGCCTGCACACGACCCCTCTGCGCTCCCCCCACTTGTGGCACACGAGCCAAAAAAGGTTCGCCATCGCTGTTCTAGCTTGTTGAAGATCATGATTCTATCTGGACAGCTTCACAGAAAATCAAAGTCGCAAAAACCATATCTCCACATTAAGGTTTTCTCTATGGGAGATTTGGTATTTCAAATATTTTACCCTCAGGGTCTTTGCCATTCCCCACCTACTGACATTTCAGAATACTGGGAAAACAACTTTATGCAGGTGGACTTTGAAACTCAAAGGTCTTTATGATGTTTTTTTTTCTCCCTCTTTATAAGGTTTTTAAAAATATTTTGTGGGGTAGTTATTTTAATATTAGAGTAAAATATTTTACTCTATTTACTTTTGTGATGGTGGAGTAAAATGTTTTGAGCCTAGAAAAATAGTCTATTATCAACTTTTCAATTTGCATTGAGTAGGCATTGCCTATTGCTATAATTGTGCATTTTTCAGTATTGAGCTACAAACTTGCATAATCCACCTTTCACCAGGAATAGATTTCTGCTCTGACAACATCAAACCTTGGTTCCTGGTTTTCACATTCAATGTATCAATACACAAATATATTTATAGGATCAAAGTTTCCATTTCTCTCTAGCCAAATCAACAGGCAGAAGTTGATTTCATTTTAATCCAGCTACATCACAAGCACAGTCATCTGTTCTTGTCCTGTAGTTTGGCACCTATCTTCTGACATCAGGTGCTCATGTTCTAGTATTTTATCTAATTTCCCTTGATTGTAAATGTTGATTAAGTTTTCTTGACAAATTGGAATGGACCACCATTTTCTTCTCCAATGGATTATATTGAGGCTGACCCGTTTCTATGACCAACCTGCTATGTATAACCCTTAGGGGAATCTCTGCTCTTGATAGGAATCATTCATAGCTTCAAGCTCCTCAAATCTCTATGTGGTATTTATTCACAGAGTAGCATATTAACATATCTTTCTCAATTCTTGCTTGGCACGGAAAACAAAACAAAAAGCAATAATTTTAATATTAGTTCTTTTTTTTCTACAGTGTCAATATTACTTCTTTATATGTATCTATTTTTTCTTGGTAAAGAGAGGTTTAATCTCTTCCTCTCTCTCTCCCCCTCTCCCTCCCTCCCTCCCTCGCCCTCTCACACACACGGTACCATGTGATTTCAAAAGATTAGCAGTTAAAACCAGAATGTGGATCGTTTTGTCTCATCTAGAGTAAAAATATCTGGTCTGATGCATAATTAATTATCTGCCTGAGGATTTTTTGATAATATTAACAGCACCATACTACCATGTCACGTGCATAGTTTAGACCTCGCTGCTCTCCCAAGAATCATACAGTATTTGGGAAATCTGTCTAAATAGGGATTACAGTTTTCATGCATTGATTCAAAATATTTCTTTTGAGCAAGCATTTGAAAAAGAGCCATATGTGGAACCAGTTTGTAGAAAACACATGACTCTTGCTAAAAGGCAGCTTATGAACCCTTTTTGAACATAGAAACTCCCACTGGTCAGCTGTTGGTAGGGAAAGACATATGCTTCATCTTTTGTCTTTGAATGGTCATTTGTAAGATTTTTGTCAATGATCCCAAGTCCCAGGCAAATACAAAGATCTGTTTGTAATTCTGATGTCTATGTTTATCAACAAAAAAAGACTGTGGAAGGCAGTTTCTACAATACAGCTTTAATCCTTGCAAACACAAATCGGCAAATCTTAAAAGATGAGTTAAAATAAAACCAAAAGATATTTCAAAGAGGCAAGTTATATCTCATTAATGTTTCTCTCACAGGAAAACACAAATCTGTGAGCTCTATGCAAAGGTGCTGGGAACACAAGAAGCCTTACATGTAAGAACTTAATTTCTGATATATCAGGATTTTTTTTTTAAAGTAGCATTGAAAATTCATGAACCTTAGCAAATATGTTAAGATATGTGTCTACAATTGGAGAAGCCAAATTAAAGCTAAATTTCAAGATAATGGTTGATTTCAGTCATAGGCCAGGTTAGCAAAAGTCCAAATGTGAGGGCAAATTTAATTATTTATTACTGTCAAAATATCTCTAGGGTTTTCTGCAATTATGTAAATTGGGCAAATGAGGAATCTGATAAGTGTACATTCAAAGAAGGTTCATATATTATTTTATAGTTCAAAATGTGAGAGATTATTTAATACCCTCCAGAATTAAACAATGTAAGTTAATAGCTTACAAAAATATGAAAATAGTAATTCAACAGTTGATAATTTTAATAGGTATTCTTGAACCACTCACATATATCAAGAGATCTGGAAATGGGGAAAGAGGCTAATGAAGAAGTATATAAATCCAATATATATAAAACATAAGATTTGCAGATGAAGTTTTTAATAATAGAATAAATATTCAGCTTCCTCACATAGTTTTGTGAGGAATATTCATATGAAGAAAAGTAAGTTTCAGTAGAACCTGTTCTTGAAGTCATTTTTTTCTTTTCTGAAAAAAAAAAGATGATTACATTTTTAAAAATGACATGGGAGAAAAAGTTAAAGTGTCAGAAGCAGATGGATATTCAGTAATGAATTTCCTGTGTAAGGTGGAATTTTCTTGACAAAACAGCTAGTTTGATTTGTCCATTCTGGTTTCAGCAAGTTGACATTCATCTTATTTTATATCCAAAACTTAACACTGAAAACAAAATAGTCCTGTGAATGCCTAGGTGAAAGCTTCATTTACTTTGAATGGTTGCCTGAATTGCCCATTAGAGACCAAGGAAAATACACCCAACTCATTTAAGTACATTCTTTTGAGTCAGCCACCTTGAAATGAAATGACATGGGAAATTAGTTAATTCAAAGTGTTCTGTTTATTTTGTAAAGTATCTATTTTTGTCTTCTTTCATTATTTGTTAATGACAATTTTATAGCCAGTGCACTATGAAGAGAAGAACTGGTGTGAAGAGCAATATTCTGGAGGATGCTATACAGCTTATTTTCCACCCGGGATAATGACTCAATATGGAAGGTATGGTAATCATAAGTAGGAATGTTAAGATTAAGGAGTTAATGAAGAATATGAAGGACTTGCTCCATAGATATAACTTCTGGTGATTGTGTAAAGAATTGCACAATTAATTAAATATTTTTACCAGAATTGTAGTTATACACTATATAGATAACAAATACTCCCTGCATCAAGATAATATTTGTAATTGGAAAATATATCTAGGAATTATTTAAATTTATGTATCATCCTATAAAATAGTGTATATTAATTTGCAGTTCAAAATCTATATTTATAATGGGTTTACTATTGGAACTGAATATTAATACTAATTATATATTAAACTGATAGATTCTTTATTGTTTTTAATGCCTTGATCCAGTAAGAGTGAGGGATTTCAGTGATTTTATATCCATTTATTCCTTTGCTATTTTACTTACCATTAAAACTACTAGATTGGGACTGCATAAATATAATTGTTTTTAATGGCCATGATAAGTTTTTGTACTCTTCCCATATATACAGAATATTTTGCTTTATATCATTTTTGCATAAAGTGATATGTTTTGCAGCAAGTCATGCATGAAATATTTATGAATGATTAAGTGTAGCCTTCTTGAGCAATGATTTGGAGCTAATTTCAGAGTTTAGCAGGACTTCAACCTTATTGATAGATTACTGTATTTTTCGGACTATAAGATGCACCTAACTTTTGGGGAGGAAAACAATAAGAAAGAATCTGCCTCTGCCTCCCAACAATTTGCCTCCTTGCAGCAAACAGCCAGGTCAGCTTCAGCACAGCCTGATTTAGCACAAGCAACTGATTGATGGTTGGATCTGCCTCCCGGAATACCACTGATCAGCTGTTCCAGGTTGTGGTGGGGGTAGTGGTTCCATTGGTGCTGGTGGCACCCATCGCTGCCTCTACATGCCCCATTTTTAGCCTGTTCCAGGCGGTGGGGGTAGGTGGCAGAGACTGGGATCCCTGCTGCCTGGAATGGCCTGAAAACATGACATGCAGAGACCGAAAACATAGTACGCAGAGGCAAAAAATTTGGACATGTGGAGACAGAAAATGGGGCACATGGAGGCAGCGATAGTTGGCAGTGGCGATGGGTGGAACAGCGGTGATGGGTGGTGGTGATCCTCGCAGCCTGGAACAGCTGATCGGTGGTATTCTGCAAGGCAGATCCAACCGCCAATCAGCTGCTCATGCTGAATCAGGCTGTGCTGATGCTGACCAGGCTGTTTGCTGTTTGCTGCAAGGAGGCAAATTGCTTGGAGGCAGAGGCTGAAGGATGGGAGCTGATGGGTGGCCGGGGTTTTGGCAACATTTGGTCTATAAGATGCACATACACTTCCACCCACTTTTTTTGGGTGGGGGGGAGAGAAGTCATCTTATAGTGCAAAAAATACGGTACTCTGAAAAACATCAGAAAAACACACCCTAAAGCAGAAAAGAGCACGTGTGCTCCCTGAGTTCATAGAAAAAGATTTTTTATATCATAACTTCATTATTTTATCAATTTATAAAATACAAAGAAGAATAAAAATAGGAAATTAAGGGAAGAAAAAGGAAAGAGAGAAAAAAAATATGAGTTACAAGAGAAGAAAGAAAGAAAGAAAGAAAGAAAGAAAGAAAGAGTTTTTTTGTTGTATATGTTTTATTTGCAGTTTTCCTTTAACAGCCAACATATTTTGTGGACAGTGTAATAACTAGGTCAATATATTTTTAAACAGTGCTAACAATAATAATATAATTACGTATACATATTTTTATCCTCCAACTTCTAACCTTAACATGCTCATTATAATTATAATATATTCTTTTATGTATCAATACATATAATACTTCCCCCCCCACACACAATTTGTGCTTATTTCTCCCCTCCCCACTTGTTGGGGTTCTTCCATATTCCTCTCTTTATCTTTAAACAGTATTATTAACTCAAATTCCACCATATTTCCACTATCTCAGTTTTCTATAAACACCATTAAACCCATTTATTAATAAGATGTAATCGGTCCCATGATTATATCTCTGATATAATCTCTGGATATTGTACATGTCTATTGTTATGTTTTGTTTTCTTTCTAAAATTTTATATATGTATCAGATAACTGAGTCTTATTTATAAATTACTCTTGGATAATTTTTTTCAGCTTTGTACGAGTGGTTGGGTAGTAAATAGGATAGTCTTATCATCAGAGTTACGTTTCCTTTTTCTTATTTAATCAAGTTGAATATCATTCTTTTTAGAGTATTAAAGCTGTTTACATGCACCATCAGCCTGCAAAAACATTCCTAACAAAACTGTGCACAGCTTTTTCCATGTGAGGGGCACATCAGAGGTGGGTTTCAGCCAGTCTGTCAGAAGAGAGAGCAGCACGCCCCCGTGGGCTTGTCCAATGAATCCTCCCCTCCTGTTTCTTCTTCTGCTGTTTGAACAAGCCACATGCCGCACGGGGTCGCGCTCCCTTGTCTTTGACAGCCGCCTTTTTTCCAATGGGGGGGGGGAGAAATCTATCTTTTCCGTCCCTCTCCATGGATCCCCACCCCAATTGGAAATGAGGCGGCTGTGAAAGGCAAGGCAGCACACCCCGTGCGGCATGTACAACAGCAAAAAAAAGGAACAGGAGAGGCGTTCCATGCGTGGCTTTTCAAACAGCCGAACTACTCCTCTGTTCCTTCTTTTGCTGTTTGTACACGCCGCATGGGTCATGCTCCCTTGTCTTTCACAGCCGCCTCATTTCCAATTGTTTTTCACCAGGGGTCGTGGATGGGCTCTGGAGTTGCTTCATGCCATGAAAAACATAGGCGTGCACACACACTGCCAAACTACAGCCCCGGAGAACGGAGACTCTTGGAAGGAAGCCAGAGGCAGCAGGGCAGCTGGGTCCCTCGCCCTCAGAGGGAGGAAGGGCCAGTTCGGAGAGGGGTTTGGTCCTGCTGCTTCTGGCGGACGGAGCTTTACTGTCCCGCGGCGAAGATTCCATCCCTCATCCCAGAGCCTTTGTAATGGCAGGAACTTGTTCTCACTCGCTCAGGCTTGTGCAGAGGCTTCCCCACAGTTTCACCACATTTTCCAAGTTGGCCACACCCACCTGGTCACATGACCGCCAAGCCACTCCCGCAAAACAGGCCACAAATAGGTTAGAATAGGTTCTACATTTTTTTGAAACCCACCACTGGGGCACATATAGCTTTCACACCACATATTTTTGAAAAAAATCCAAAAAGTAATAACCGGGTCCAGCAAGAAACCCGATATGGTTTTATTTTGTTTACATTTACATGTAATTAAAAGTTTAATGACGCTTAACATGATTAGTCTCTGGACATGTATTTAATAAAATTTACTTTAACACTTTAAAAATACAATTTTGTAATATATTATGGCTACCGGTATTTAAAACAGATAATCCTCAACTTATGACCACAATTGAGCCCCAAATTTCTGTTGCTAAGCAAAACATTTGTTAAGTGAATTTTGCCCCATTTTATGACCTTTCTTGCCACAGTTGTTAATTGAATGAGGCTTCCCCCTTGATTTTGCTTGTTGGAAGGTCACAAAAGGTGATCATATGACTCCAGGACACTGCAACTGTCATAAGTATGAGTCAGTTGCCAACTTCTAAATTTTGATTATATGACCATGGAGGTGCTATAATGGTTGTGTGAAAAATGGTCATAAATCATTTTTTTTCAGTCCCGTTGCAGCTTTGAATGGTCACTAAATGAACTATTGTAAGTCAAGGCTTACGTGTAAAGGATAATGCTAATTCTAATACACATTTGAAAAATGTATTAATATAAAAACGGAATTATAGATATAATGCAATTGTATAAATACTGTTAAGTATATAACTTTGCTGTACTTTGAAGTCAAATAATCACAAGTCAATATATAAAAGGATGGTGATAGAGATAAAAGCCCAAATTTACACCTCCTTCAATCAGGAATTGATGGATTCCTTTAGAGAATTCTTGAAGCTAGGACTGCAATTCATTCTCTTGGCTTGTTATCACATCAATCTAGGCTTGGCTGCCAAATATATTCAGGGACTATATAACAGCAAAAGCTTGACAGGCTTGATATTGCTTTATTGCAGAGAAAGAAGAGAGGCCACTCATTATATGGCCATCTATTTCACACTAATAACTCTGGGTGATATGCAAAGGTTAAAACCCAACAATTAGAACAATAATCCATGGTACCTCAGGTAAAGAGCATCTTCCAATCATAAAAACATATCAACAACAGAGCTAGGGTAGCCTCCTGTCCTGAATGTCTAAATAAATGGTCTTCACAGCCTTACAAACGGCAAATAGGGCTTGGGCTGTCAAGATCTCAATTCCACTAAAATGGCTAGAGCTGAATTTATTTTGGCCAGTTTTTCAGGAGACTCATTGATGGAGAAGTGGGGTAAGGGAAAACATGGTTGTATATTATAATGCATCATCCTGGCTACATGTTACTGCATTAAAGAAAAGTTTCTATTTCTGCCAACAGAGACTCTTTCCCCTGTTGCAAATTACGGTTTCAAGGGCCTGGGGAAATGTGCATGTTTATTGCATTCAATTAATACCACATTTAATTTTGCCCTGAATATACTGGAGCAAGTTTCAAGTTGATCAGAAATAAAAGGTCATAGGTGATGCCTTTTAGATGCTAATGTTAGGAATAATTTTTTACTGTTTATAATCAGAGAAAGGCATTTCATGATCTGCACTTGCTTTCAAAGGATTCTTCGTGAGCCAGTTGGGAAGATCTTCTTTGCAGGTACTGAAACAGCTTCAGAATGGAGCGGCTACATGGAAGGTGCTGTTCAGGCTGGAGAAAGAGCAGCCAGAGAGGTAGGGAGTCTGTTGCATCAAATAATTTCACTTAGGTTTTCGTGATGATTCTTTGGATGAATTTCCAACCCAAAGCATCCTCATGTTGGTTTGCATGACTGCCACTTAAAGATAAATTATTTATTAATCTTGTAATAAAAATAAGCTATATGAGATGACCAGGCTGAACTTGAGGGAGGAGTCAAACAGAGCATTAGTCATGATGCAATAAATAAATCTTTCTACTCATTTGAACTACCTGAATCTCCTGATTTCCCTGGCGCTTGACAAAAGCAAGCAAAAAGCATTAAATATCAAAAGCTAAAACCAAACTTACAGAAGCTGGATGTCATATGTGTATTTAGGACTTAAATAAATCCCGGAAAATGGCAAATGGAGAGTTCTTAAAAAGGCATTAGAGTATCAAAAGAGGCAGTTTCACTGAGCTGTCTCTGAATATCCTGGTCTGGCTAAATAAGACTCTAAAGTTCTGATGGTGATAGGATGGCTTGCATACTGATGAAAAGGAAAAAATCTCCAATGTAAAAGAGAAAATGAAACTGAATACTAGAAACAGAGATAAAGCTGCATTATTCTGTATTAGTCATTCAAAACAGCCTATTTTTAAAAATGAATAGATTGCTATGTGGATGAGGAATCTAATCTCATGTTTGTTGATGAGAAAAAGATTGTGCAAAAGAATCTGATCTGACATGTCTTGACTGCTTTTTTAATGAAGTTGCACTTTTATAAAATTCCCATTTATGTGAATAAGATTTGCATATTTGCATATTTACAGTCCCTATAATGTATTATTTCTGAACTTTGACCAGAAGCAGAATATCTTTTAAAATGCCCGTTGGAAAAGCTTTTGATCACCTGCTTTCTATATAAGACTTAAATCACCTCTTTTCAGGTACTACAATCGATGGGAAGATATTCAGGAGAAATATGGAAATCTGAACCAGAATCACCTGTAAGTATGGCAATGGAGATTCTCAGTCATCCAGGTCATAGTTGTCCAAAGGGTGCATTTCAAGAGGCAACTGGATTTTCTGTGTTTTTAAAAGATGTTTCGTTTCTTATCCAAGAAGCCTCTTCAGCTCTCAGAAGTTCTGAAGAAGCTTCTTCGATGAGAAGTGAAACATCTTCAAAGAAAAACCAGAAAGTCCAGTTGCCTCTTGAAGAAGCATCTTTGGGACACCTGTCAGTATGCAGTGTTTTATTTGATGTAGAAGAAGATGTGAAATTAATACCCAAACTTAGAGAAGGGACCATTTGGAAAGGAACGGTTTGGTTCTCACTCTGTTTTGAACATAATAAATGAACTACAAGCAGTCCTTGATTTACGACCATTTGTTTAGCCACTGTTAAAAGCTACAACATGACCTCATCACATAGTGATGGAAGTTCCAGTCCCAACTGTAGTCATAAGTCAAGGACTACCTGTATAGTAAGTTAATTATAGGAATGCAATTTAAAATCTCACCAACAATATGCCTTTAACAATAGCCATGATAGCCCATATTGTAAAAACCACCAATTGTTTTGACCTGCTGAATAGCTCTTGTAAATAAATATGATTTTCACACCCCCTGGAGTGAAGTTAGCTCCATCCCCCCTGACCTTCCACAAGAACTTAAGACCTGGCTCTGTCAGCTGGCTTGGAGCTCCCATGAGGAGGGGTTGTCATATTGGAGGTAGTTGACAAACTAATAACAGATCCCACCTTCTCCCCTCCTCATCCTGCTCCCTCCCCATCTTTACTTAGGGTTGTGTATTTATCTTTTTTTTTATTACAGTGGTGCTTTGGTACTCCTTGTTAATTGGTTCCAGGAGGTGTGATGAGTACCAAGAACGATGAGTACCAGTTTTTTCCCATAAGGAATAATATAGTGAGTCACAAGGTAGCTGAACACCAACAATTTCTAGCTTGTGTGTTGAGTACCAAACAAACGATGAGTATTGAGCAAAATTTCCACATCAAAATGGATTCAGTACCAAATTTGATGAGTTTCAAAGCAGTTGCGTACTAAGATACCACTGTATTTACATACTATTGTGTACAGGTTTTGCAAAATTTTATCGTTTAATATTGTAAGCCATCCAAATGTTTGATTTCACTCCTCCAACATAAATAAAAGCTATAGTACATTTTTCACAATGAGTGTGTTTAGATTATGGTTATGCAAACATGATTTGAAGGTAGGTTTTTGGCAGCAAAAAGCAAACACCCAAAAATGTAACTTACAAGCGATCTTTGAATAGCTTGTATCTAGGACTGCTACACACAACACACACATGCAATCATGTGATTGCATTTCACGCATTTGGTAATCAGCTGCATCTATGATCAATTTCAGTGTCCTGCGGTCACATAACCACAGTTCATGATGTTTTTGCAGATTTCTGAGTTTTTGCTGATTAATAAATATGGTGACTCATTTTATGAGATTTTAATAAAAAGACATAAAATTGAGCTAGGTGACATTGTAACTCAACTTACAACAGTTCATTTAGTGACTGTTTGAAGTTACAACAGTACTGAAAAAACTGACTTCTGGCCGTTTTTCACAGTTGCAACCTTTGCAGCATCCCCATGATCATGTGATTAAAATTCAGATTCTTGCCACCTCTTGCCAAAGGTGTCTGGGAGTGTGATTGAAAATCTCTCACTCTCTCCCTCCCTTTCTCTCTCCATATATGTACATTTATTATTATCTGCAACAACTCCTTAAATATTTAGAATTGCTTGAAACATGAAACTTGCAGTCAGAAGGATAGGAACATCTAACCCTGAAGTAGCCAATTAATTTTCACAAGAGGCCACATGAGAAACTG
Organism: Natrix helvetica; assembly: GCF_964273705.1. Lineage (NCBI taxonomy): Eukaryota > Metazoa > Chordata > Lepidosauria > Squamata > Natricidae > Natrix > Natrix helvetica. Next base: position 60,071,842 of record NC_138550.1, read on the forward strand.
GAGCTAAGATAAAGGACTGAACCAAAAGGGCTTTGAAGGTCTGTAGGCACTCACAGACACACATATGTAAATAAAAAAAAACCCAATAGTCACATTCAAAATAAAAGCAATGCAGTTGTGTTATGTGCATGGCATACACATATTTACATTTGATTTCTAATTTCTGTTTGATCTCATGCAGACCAGATAGGGACAGTCAAACAGGCAGATGTGCCCCAGGGGCCTTAAATGCTCAGGTTTGATCTGGGGGTGGGTTCCGACAGGCACTACTGCCTGTTTGCTTGTGTGTGCATGACGTGCGCTTGCACAGTGCAATAAAAATAGTTCTGTGCATGCGCAGAAGCAAAAAAAAAAAACAAACCAAGATGGTGGTGCCTATGACGCTGCCTGGAGAACCAGTTCGGGGGCATGACATGCCTGGGTTGCTGCCGGTTCCACTACTGGTTCGGGCTGAACCAGTCCGAATTGGTAGGAACCAACCTCTGGTCTGATCTGACTTAATATATTAGTCTGGGTAGTGTTCTGCTTGAAAAATGTGGGCCGCTCTACTTTAATCACGCTCTACTTTAATTCCTGCTCCAACAATACTAGAAAGCTGTAATTGTTTAACATAAGAAAACTGTGTTTTGTTGTTGTTTTCTGACAATATTGAAAAAAAAATAACCCCCATTAATTGTGAATGTTCTTCCATCCAGGATGTGCCAGCCCTGCCAATAACTGCAACATTTTGGGAAAGGAACTTGCCTTCTGTTCCTGGGCTACTGAAATTGATGGGGTTCTCTGTTTTCTTTACATCAGTGGCTGCAGCTGGGTTCTTTGCCTATAAAAAGGATCTCTTAGTGCAAAACTGAAAACAGATGTGCTAATAGCAAACTATACAATTTGGTCTGCAAATTTATATACATTAACACAATCATTTCCTTCCCATTTAGACTAGGGGTCCTCAACATCTGGGCTGCAGCCCACTACTGGGCTGTGGCCTAATTGGAACTGGCACATGTGTGCATACTGCTTGACTTGCATGAGCAGCGGGCTGACACATTTGCGCACAAACACACAGAGAGCTCAACTTGCACAAGTCAAGCTGTGCACATATGTGCGTGTATGCTGGCCTGCCACTTGCACAAGTCAAGCTGTGTGCCTGTGCCCCGACCTGCCGCTCGAATGGTCCGGTTCCCCTCTCCCCACTCCCAGCTAGGCCATGGCTACAAAGGTTGGGGACCCCTGATTTAGACTGTTGATTGCAATTATCTGTATTCTGCCTATTAGTTCAAGGTGTCTTGGAGTCATCTGTTTCCAAAGGCACTATACAATTTGGCTGCTATAAAAATAATATAGTTGTCTGGAATCCAATTACAGGTAGTCCTCGAGCTATTCATTCACCCTTATGTCTGACCACAGAGACTCTGCAGCATCTCCTGCCTCTCTCCCCATCCCCATCCTGCCCTGGGTATCTACATTTGTTCAAGAAAGAAAGCAAAAAATCTTGGGATAAACTTGTTGATTTTTCTTCCCTCACCATTAGAGGCTAAAACTAAATTCTCTGCCTGCCCTCCAATCTCAATCCCTTTAACCATCTGATTTGTTAAATTTACTGCATGTCTAGAAAGAGGGGGACAAAATCTGCAAATTAGTTACCTTGATGAGTGATTACCAGGCTGAAGAATATTGTAGAGAAAGGGAAGGAAGCAAAACAAATGTGGCAGCACAAGTGTGCAGCAAATCGACACGGCAGAAGTTGGATCCTAAAGGGAGTCAGATTGGCAGCAAAAAGCAAACACCCAAAAATGTTACTTACAAGCTATCTTTGAAATTATAACTGCTACACACAAGCACACATACAGTCATGTGATTGCATTTCACACATTTGGTAATCAGATGCATATATGATCTGTTGCAGTGTCCTGTGGTCACATAACCACAGTTTGTGATGTCTTTGCAGATTTCTGAGTTTTTGCTGATTATTAACTATAGTGATTCACTTTATGAGACTTTAATAAAAATGTCATAAAATTGAGTTAGGTGACATGATAACTCACTTAACAATTGCAACAACTTATAACTGAAATTCCAGGATCAGTTGTGCCGGTTAAGTGAGGATTACTTGCATATCTTAATCAGTAATCCCATTATTTAGGATCAGTGAAGAGCAAATGGAAGAATTTTTGAACCTCTACCTGGCCTATGAAACAGCTGTCTAGGATTTCACTAACTTTTTAAGAAATATCTTTCATACTCTCTTTTTCTTAAATATGATAAATGGATATATGTTGGCTTTTTAAAAAATTGAATACCTTTTTTCAGGATTATAATATCCTTCTTAAAAATATAATCAGGCCTAAATCTTGTTTAAGGATTGACAGACATAAAGAGATTTAATTTTGAAAAATGTTTAGCTATAGTATTAGAATGTTTTTCCCTTTCTTCTGCTTCCTCCAAACTGCTTTTGGATGAGATCCCTTTCATTCCCCACCTGATATTAATGTATTTTTATAGATTGAAAGGATTTCTTAATATCATGTGTTGGCTCGCTCCTTATTTGATAATATTCAAGTGGGTGGAAAGAGAGAAGTTGATTTTATTTCTTAAAAAAATGTTTTGGGTTATACTGCTAGAGATAGATTTATATCAATGAAGTGATTTGCACATATAATTTCTAAACTAGATTTCTCATCTTTCTATTTGACTCTTCTTGGATTGCCCTTCTCAGATGATTGCATCTGAGGGCCTGCAGACTTTGTAGAAAGCAATTTCATTGAAATGGATCTCATTCTGAATGTAGATACTTGGAATTGCACTGTTTAGTATTTTTAAATTAAGTACTCTGGTAATCAGATGCTACAATCGGACATCATACTGAAATATGCAGTATTTAATAGAAGTCTGCCTTCTCAGGTTCACACTAAACTCTTCATTTAATAAGTAGCACTTTTTTTCTCAAGTGTCTTTCTCATAAAAAGTAATAGTGTAGATCGGGATTCAAGAAATTTAAGAGAATCAATTTTTCACTTGGGGGTGGGAGTAAGGAAGAAGCCTCTTAATTTCAGTGAGGTGGTTTTAACATTCTGGTGGTAGATATAGGTGGTCAGAATTAGTTTGGGTCCCCCTGTTTACTTCTCAATATGAAAAAAGAACAAGCCTTGTCTGTTACCATGTAATAAAAATAACATTTTGGCTTTTTATAGCCTTGTGCTCTTTAATGGCTTGAGGAGTAACAGTAACTTTAGAAGATAGCTGAAATCTGGAAATTTCAAGAATTATCTGCAGAGTGCCAGGCTGGAGGAGCCTGGGTTATCCCATGGTATGTTCTGACTAGCAGAGCCTTTCCAAACGCTCTCACACAGGATTCTCCCAGATCTGTTACATGCAATGTTACATGTAACAGATGGTGTAACGTAAAAGTTACATGAGATGGACCTTGGAGTCCCAGTAGACAATCACTTAAACATGAGTCAACAGTATGTGGCAGCAGCCAAAAAAGCTAATATAATCCTTGGTTGTATAAATAGAGACATAGAATCAAAATTACGTGAAGTATTAGTACTGCTTTATAAAGCCTTAGTAAGGCCACAGTGGAATACTGCATCTAGTTATGACAGTGACGTGCAGTCAGGTGAGGCAAGTGAGGCACAGCCTCACCACTCTCATCATGAAAAAAAAAAGTAAAAGGAAAAAGCTGAGCTAGTTGCTGCCTCACCGTGGATGACTCTGCTTAACCTCACTGGTGCTCTCCCTCCCCAAGTGTAGTGACTTCCTCCCCAGGCCCCCATTCATTTCTCTCTCTCACACACACAGCTGGATAAAACTATATAAAAATCTAGCCCAGCTTCACTGATTACAAGTTTGAAAAGGCAATGTGGCTCCACCTGCAATCAAACTACACTTGGGGAGGGAGAGCACAAGCGAGCACTGAGGAGACCACAGGAGGAGGCAGGAAGCCAGGCAAAGAGCCATGCTGTAGTACACACACTTCCCCCCAGCCTCTTTCTTTTGGAAGGCTCGGCTCGGCTCCCCTCCGGCTTCTCTGCCTCTCCTCTCACCCCAGCCTGCCAGCAGGAGGTGGTAGGTGGGCTTTATTGTGTTCCAGGCATTTCCCACCCAGACAGCAGGCTGCATTTGCAATGGTGGAGGTGTTTGGGAAAGGCAGCAGGGGAATGGGGGGGGGGGGGATGGCAAAGGAGCTGCTTTCAAGCCACTGGAAAAGATATCCAGTCCAACATTTGTGTGTGTGGGGGTTTGTTTGAGAGTGAGTGAGAGAGGGAAGGGGTAGGAGAGATAGTCCAATCCAACTTCTGTGTGTGTGTGTGTGTGTGTGTGTGTGTGTGTGTGTGTGTGTGTGTTTGAGAGAGGGGGAGGAAGGGAGAGAGGGAGGAAGGAGGGGAAAGAGAAGAAAAAGAAAAAGAAAGAAGAAGCAAAGGAGGAAAAACAAATGCTGTCGCTTTAAATTGGAACTGAGCATGCCTGGCTGTGGAATTCTGGGAGTTGAAGTCCACAAGTCTAAAAATATTTGAAACCCAGCACTGTGTCAGTGCCTCACCAGTCATAAACCTCACCGCACGTCACTGAGTTATGATCACCACATTACAAAAAAGGTGTTGAGACTTTGAAAAAAGTACAAAGAAGAGCAATTAAGAGGATTAAAACCTGGAGACTAAAATATATGAAGAATGGCTGCAGGATTTGGGTTTGGCTAGTCTAGAGAAAAGAAGGACTAGAGGGGAACATGATAGCAGTATTTCAGTATTAAAAAGCTGCCGCAAAGAGGAGGGGGGTCAACTTATTTTCCAAAGCACCTGAAGGCAGTGCAAGAAGCAATAGATGGAAACTAATCAAGGAGAGAAGCAATCTGAAATTAAGAAGAAATTTCCTGTGAGGACAATTAAGCAGTTCCAGATGTTGTGGGTGTTTCATCACTAGAGGTTTTTAAGAAGAGACTGGACAGTCACTTGTATGAAACACTGTAGGTCTCCTGCTTGAACAGGGGGCTGGACTAGAAGACCTTCAAGGTGCCTTCCAGTTCTATTCTGATTGATTGATTAATTGGTTGAAATCATTTTAAATAAACAAGAAAAAATGCAAAGGAAAGGATCAAAGTAAACTTTAACAAAACCTGGCATTGTTTTGTGCCTCTTTCTTCCCTCTCTTAAATACCCACCATAAGCAACAAATGGAATAACATCACAGCTTTAGTAATGACATCACAGCATTATTATCTCACAGCACTTCCTACTGTCTGCCAATGACATGGGATAGGAGTAGTAAAATGTACAACTGTTGATGTCACTGAATATATTAATGAAATTAGATAACAATCCACATGTTTGGTATGCAGACATAATCTTGGGGTTGCTTATAATATCAATTTGGATATAAATAAAGAGCATTCAGTTACCAAAGAATTATTACACAATTGCTAAGTTTTTAAATTTTGAACAAACTACTTGAAGAGTATGACAGTTTGTCCTTTTGTTCTTTTATAATGCCATGAGAGAAGACATGGTGGTAGGAAATTTTGGCATTTGTGTACATCAAGAGGTTGGCAAAGGCTGCATTTATTAAGCAATCGCCTATAATGAATATGAGTGTCAGTAAGAATGCAACCTTTAAATTCTTGGCAGGAGTTGAACTGAGGAAAAAATAGATCCCAGATATAACTCTCATGATTAAATAGGGTTGTATTTAGGAAGTCTGCTTCATTTGTAGCTAAGCTCTGAGACTGCAGTTATAAAAATTCACTCACAACAATGCTTCTACCCATGCATCAAAATAGCAGACAAATATTGAGAATATATTTCCTTATTCATTTTATTTGTCATTTTCTTCCTCATTCCATGAGATGGGTGAAAGCTGAAATTAATAAAATGAAACTGCTAAGAAAAAACAAGCAAACCCTTAGCTCTTTGGATTGAATAAACTGATCTAATCTATGGGCTTTGCTTTAGGGATACTGCTTTAGGCAAAAGGCTGAACCAATTGAAGTTTTGGCCTTCCTAACTCTTACGTTTTTATAATATTTGTCAGAAGCAAGTCCAATACTTCAATGGTAATTTATATTGCAATCCAATGCAAGAGTCCAAGGAACAGAAAGAATACAAAAGGTTGATGTGGGGAAACCAAAGGCAAAAGTTCATCAACTCCTTGGCTTCTTTTGTTATGTTATGTTATTTTAATTTATAAACCGCACCCTTTCCTAAACAGGACTCGGGGCGGTGTACAGTCATATTAAAACAGTATGAATACAAAATATAGATGTACTTAAATATACAAATAGGTAAACGGAGGAGGTAGGATATGGACTGTACAATATTTAAATTAAAATACAAATAAACATTAAAATTACCCTTAAAAACTACCCAATAAGATGTTTGCCAGGAGGTTAAAATGGGATTATAAATCAGTTAAGCCAGCTAATTGGAACAGGTGGGTCTTAAGCTTCTGTCGGAAGGAGCGGAGGTCGGTAGTAGTTCTAATATCGGGGGGGAGGTCATTCCAGAGGGTTGGGCCCATCACAGAGAAGGCTCTACTCCTGGGCGCCGCCCATTGACACTGCTTAGTGGACGGCACCCGGAGGAGTCCCTCCCTGTGAGAGCGGATTGGTCGCAGGGATGTATGAGGTGAGATGCGATCCTGCAGGTAACTAGGTCCCGTGCCATGGAGCGCTTTGAAGATAGTAACCAACACCTTGAAACGCACCCGAAAAACCACAGGCAGCCAGTGCAGCTCGCGCAGGAGTGGTGTTATATGGGAGTATCTTGTCCTCCCCATAATGGCCCGCGCGGCCACATTCTGAACTAGCTGTAGTCTTCGGGTGCATCTCAAGGGGAGCCCCATGTAGAGAGCTTGTTTGAAAAGAACAAAATCAGAAGCTGACCTGGATCTAAAGATAGCTTCTTGGTCACTTTCCCTGAAGCCAGGCAATTCACCTTTCAGAACTGCTAGAAGAGCAGGGCTTTATTTGGGATGAGCAGAACCAGCTAACCTGCTTCCTGGCAGTTCTTTGACTCTAGAAATAATTTAAGATATCCTTGGATTATCCTAAAGGGTTAGAGTTAAGAATAACAGACTCCAATGTTTGTTTCATCCTGCTATTTTTTAACTAACATAGCAAAGAAACACGCACATCCACACAGTTGTATTGTTTATTTTATAAGATTTTAAAAGCAGAATCTAATGAATGATTGGGAGAAAATAAATGGAGAAGAGTTAAAAAGTAACTAGAGTGTTTGGAAAATTATAGCCTCTGGGAAGGGAAGGGGTAAGAAGGGAAGGGGTAAGGGGTAAGGTAAGGTAAGGAAAGGATGAGAAGAAATATAGCCTGGAAACTAACTGAAGGAGGAACAAAGTAGAATAGGAATGAGGATAACATCACCAAAGATGCATTGGTTACAGTTTGTAACATGAGACAGTGATATCACAACCTGCGAATAAAATTTGGAGGGCAGTAAGGAGTAATTGTAAGTAATACCACGTATAAATTTTGTCATTGTTGCCATTTCTCATGATATTGCCATTCATCCAGAAGGATACAATTGGATTGATCCTAAGCTTCATTAAGAGAGATATTAATTACTAAATCTGATATTCCCCCCTCCTTACCAAGATTTTTATGTGAAGCATCAAAGATATTAATTCTTGTTCCCGATTTTGTAGTTGTCATGGTGACAGTTATCTTTGCAATGTAATTGAACTCTTAAACTATATATTGCAGCAAAGCTTCATGGAAATTGGGTCTTGATGGGTCAGTGTGCAAACATTTTTTATGTTGAAGTGTGCATCTAGTCCTAGAATAGACAGCAAACAAAATCCCTATGCAGAGTATTGAAGCCAACAGTTCTTGAGGGAGTCAAATCATGTGCTTCACATATACATGCATACACTCTGACTATAAGTCAACTATACATGGTAATTTTAAAAGCCACTTCTGCTATATACTGGTATCCTGATTTGGATGTCTATGGGTCAAAATATGTACCAAGAAACTAGCACATTTAATTTCTGAAAGTCTCTTTTTCTCTATTCAAAGAAAGTGCTCACAGCCCACAACATAAGAAAAACTTGGGTAAAAGCTTTCCCTTGTATCCCTAAAACCAAAGACCCCCTTTTAAGTGTAAATATTTATTCTAAGAAAGAGAAATCTTCATGTACTTAAACTGTTCTGCAAAAACGAATTCACAAGAGACAAGGCAGTTGCCTTTGCAATTCTAAACAGTGCAATTAAAAGTTACAATTTTCCATGAAGTAAATTTTATAAGTGACTAAATGTAATGTTCCTTCCAGCATCTCTTCCCTAAAATTTTCTTCTGTAATATGTTGCCATTCGAGGAAATTTTTAAAAAAATATTCAAAATAAGATTTAAATTTTTTTTAAATGAAATACCTTGTGCCCTAAAACTGTTGTTGAGCCATTTGCTACTCGGATTATTGTCATGTTTGCCTTTTGTAAAACTAAAGTGACAGTCCAATTGCAAGATATGGATTTTGTGATTGTGCCTTATATAATTGTACTGTTCTTCTAAAAGTGCCTCTGTGGTGATTGTGTTCATGAAATCTATTATGTTCATTTTCCTATTAAATATCTGTTATATATATATTTTTATCTGCAGCGTGAAGTTTTTTTTAACTCACACTCAAAAGAATAAACATTATCACTTTCTTTTGTTTTGCTTTTGTACATTTATTTGGCTATGACAAATAACAAAAGACATTTTTTGGTCACTTGTCTCACTGGTGTCTTGCCAAAAGAGTTAAATGTGAATATAGATATTTGAAAGTGGAACATGCATGCGTGTGTAGAGATCTCCCATCAGATTTCCTGCTGCAAATATCTTCTTTCACATTTGGGAAGAAATGACTGAATTCACAAGTATTGCCCTATGAAAATAATTGCTTTTTCATGGCTTATTGAATAAACCAGAATAGAGTAAAAATATACTACATAAAGTCATAAGGTATTGTTTACAAACCGTAATAGATGGGATCACAAATTTCATGTCAAACCAAACCAAACCAAACCAATCACACAAACAGAAAATAAATCAGATACATGATGTGTGTCTATCTGCTTAAACAATTGTATAGTCTCCCCCCCCTCACCTAAAATATCAACAGAAACTTTCCTTCACAAACATAATGCTGGACATGCCTTTATCAAATGAATATAAATATAAGGTCTTCAACTGGGAAAATCAGGTTGTTACAAATATGAAGGAGGAAAGTTGTATTCTTGAGAGACCAGAAATTTGTTTTCAACTCCATGAATTGCCAGTGGTCATTACTTGCATTCTTCTAAATGTCTTTTATTCTACTGCAGCCAATATTTATTTTTATTTTCCCCAATTCTCTGATTAAAATCAATTGTTTACTTTTTCACTTTAGTTATTTTTCCCTATTTTCTCTCTGTGTGTCCCTTCTATATCTTGTTTTACCGTTGCTGTGTTTTATTTTTATTTTTTAATTGTTTTTAATTCCTTAGTGTTTCATTTCTGTCATTTTTATATGTATGCCTCTAATGACAAAGAATAGATAGCTGGTAGTGTGAGACTGATCATTTTCATCCAGGAATTCACTCTATGTGACTAAATAAATAAATAAATCACTCTCATGCGATTTGTGCCAGCATAGTCCATTTGTGTCAATGGTCTGGAAACATGCTGAGTTGTCTCCCTGCCAAAACTGATTATTTTCTTGGGAAAACTCTTTTCTACCCTCATTCATGCACTTACATATTGTTCTTTTTGTGTATACTTTCTCCCACTTACTTCCATAGTTGTAATAGTGATTGATGTTGCCATGGGTAAAAATAGGCATCAATCCCCATTTTACCCATGGCAACAGTCCAAACCCTTTACACAAAATAAAAGGCAAAGTAATTCTGGAAATGAAGTTGGACATATTACATCATGTTCTGTTTGTGCATCCTTTCTTCCACTTATTTCTGTATTGGTAATAGGTACTATTATCGCCCTGGATGAAATGGGTGTCAACAACTGGTCCAAACCCAATAAAAGGGAAAATAATTCTGGAAACAAAATTGGACATATTATATCATGCCATTATCTTGGCATTAGGACAAGCTTTTAACCTGGGTTACTGTATCGGGTGCAATGTAACGAAGAATCCTGATAATATTCATAGTGCCATGATGCATTCAATATCTTCATCTGCCATAATATCTACACATGCATTAGAAATCCAGCTACAGAAAAGATCGAGAAAATGCTTTCATTGTACATAGAACAAAGACAAGAAAGAAAACATATTTGAGTTATTTATTGCTAAAGAATAAGGTTATAGAAATGTATGCGAATATTTGTCAATGTATTTGGATTGCAGAATTTAACACCACAGCCCACAACTCCCTTTTTCACATTATGTATACAAGGTTTTGAGGGAATGTAACCCTAGCATAAAGCAAGCAAAGTCCTTTTTGCAGCATTTACTTTTTTTAAACAGCAGCATATGAAATTTAGCAGGCCATTGACAGAATATGAAGGCAGTTTAACAAGCCACAGAGTACCTATCCATTCCCCACCTCTAATGCTGAAGGATGTGCTGGCTGCATTTCTCCCTTAAACTCTAACAGCACAGAGTGCAGTTCAACATAATCAGAGGGCATAGACTGGGGGAAGGGAGAGTTGGAGTAAGCCTTCAACAGTGATTTTGTGCATCCTTAGATTTTGGAAACATGAAGAGAAATGGAGTTTTTTCAAAGATTATGACAAGCTTGCTTTGTTCTCATTACAATGTATATTACATAGAAAGATATGATGAGAGGTCACCAACTTTTAAGCAGGAAGTCACTGAGGAAAGAAAAGAAAACATTTCCTGCCTCCCTTTGTGTTTTAAAGAAAGATTAATTAAATTGGCTTGGATGTGTTAACCCAGCTATTCCAAAGGGCATAAAAGACAGCTTTTTCAGAAAAAAATATTCATAGCATGAAGGAAATAAATGGAAAAGTCTGGGTTAGATACATTGTCGGGAAAAAATCCCCCTTTTGCAGGCAAAGAATCCAGTTGTAGCCAATGAGGTGATGAAAGTAGACCATCCAAGAAAGAACAGCAGTCCAGGAACAGATGGCAAATTTCTCTCCCAAAATGTATCCGTAATTGGAAGTGCTGGAACCTCCTAGGATGAAACATATTACAGTAATTGTTAGATCATGGACATCTGAGAAGCCAGAAGCTGCAGCATAGTGCAGTTTTATCAAGAAGTTACCCTACCTCAACTCAGTGGTATTTAATTCTATGAAAACACAAATTTATACTTTTTCCTCAGAAAGTGCATAAATTTAGTTGAGCATCTATTGTCCACTACTGAACTGATGCCACCCAAAAAAGTCGGTTCTCAATTCCTATGCTTAGTTTATTAATGCAAACTGATACAATTAAAATGAACCTTTCACTGAATTGTATTTATAAGTATGGCAAATAGCTTGGATCATCATCATCCATCATAAAAAATAACACCACTGACCTTTGGAATACCTACTGATAAAGATAAATGTATTCATTTTCTATTAATTGGGTTTATTACAGCCACACCTTGTGTACTGGATACCTCATTTAGCAACTGTTCACAAATATGGTAATACATGGCAATAATAAAATCATTTTCCAAACACTGTGTGCACTTACAACCAAATTTTGTGTGCCTCACAACAATACACATCAAAGTGTGAGCATGCTGGCATAGTTGAAAGAGAATAAGACAGGGGTGTTATGTTCCTCTCTTTCTGTGTGTCTCTTTCTTAATCACATATTCACTTAGTTATCATTACTCTTTCAAGCATCAGAAATATTGTCCTAATAATAACCTTGGTATGTACAAATGTCATTCTGTAAAGTAATACTTCATGTAGATGATTACAATGCTTATATTTTTCCTTGGGCTATTAAATGCACTTGTGAGGAAGCTTCCTATTAGTAGCAGCAATGGAACTAAAATCTGTGAAAAACCCATTCAGTTTCTAGTGTATCTCTATTCTCCATTTTACTATTATAATGCATTGTGCACCAAGTTGCAATAGTTTCATAAGCACTTAGAGTTACTTCAAGTTACAAGCTATGTAGTTATATTCATTTTCTATGTATGTGAGATGGTAAAAAAAAAGTAAAATCTGCAAGAAATGGCAAAGTTTTTCAACTGTTTTTCTTTTAAGTTTAAGAATTCATTAAATATATTCTCAACAAACTGGGCTAATAAATTTGTTCCTAACTCCATAGTCAAATTTTTATTAGATAACTTCATCTTCCATTAGGCCCAAAATAGGAGAGTGATCCAGTCAAGTACACAGGCAATATATGGAGAAATATTATTTTTGAGCACACTTGCCTTTGATTCTGGTTCTGTTACCCAAATTTCATTCTTTGAAATTTTTCCCATGCTGTACAATATCTGGAAGAGAAAAATTATATTCCAGTAACACTAATCCTTTTTATATCAAGTGCATCATGCAATTGAAATAGAAGAGATTAAAAATAGAAGAGATTAAAAAAGGCCATTTGTCTATAGTATTGACAATACAGATATTTGTCTTGGGAAGAAATCTAGTCAGAAATCAAAATAGTATCACCGTAACTTGGTATATATTTCATTATTCTTTGGTAGTTTTAATTTTTCTTTGGTGTAGCAATATTGAATATATCAATGCCAATTTCCCAGATCATGTTTCAAATAGAACTAGTTTATTTGGGTCTTTCATGAAGGTGGCCAATAGTAGCGGTTCTGTTTACCTCTCTAGCAGCTCTTTCTCCAGCCTGCACAGCTCCTTCCATATAGCCACTCCACTGAGTTGCTGTCTCAGTGCCAGCAAAGTAGATTCTACCAGCTGGCTCACGTATTATTCTTTAAACAAAACACATACACATAAAATAGAGAGATAGTAATTCCACTTGTAGCTAATATATTTGCATGAACAATAAGAGGCACTATCCTACATTTTCTGTGAACTTTGTAAAGTTTTGTTTCAAGGAATGCAAACATTTTGCAACATCCTTCTTTTGTGTGGTTCATTTTTTTTGGTGCATTTCACACACTTAACCAAGCTGTATACCAAATATGGCAGTGTTTTTAATGAGTAGAAGGGAAGTGATACATCTTTGCTATTCATTTGTTTTACCATGCTGCTACTTGCACAAATAATAAGACTTTTACCACAACTCAAATCTGTTATGAATAAACTTTTAATCCCTGCTGCCCCTGGGATGCCAGCCAGTGGTGGGATTCAAAACATTTGCTACCAGTTTGGTGGACGTGGCTAGGTGAGGGCATGTGACTGAGTGGGCATAGCCAACCTAATGGCATTCACACCCATGCCCACTCAGTCACATGACCCCCCCAACAAGCCACACCCACAGGAAAAGGTAGGAAAGTTTGCAGGATTTCTCCCTATCTACCACCCCCCTCCCTTTGCCAGTTGCCCCTGTTTCCGCTCCCAAATCCCAGCCCTAGCCTTATTTGCTCCCCCACCACTGCCTCTTTGGTTGCTTACCTTCCACAGCAGCTGGTCCAGAGTCCGAAAGGCAAGCTGACCGGAGTTTTCAGCAGCCCCCGTCCAGCTGCTGCTGCTGGGAAGCAGCTAGCTAGCAAAGAAGCCTCCCAGCCGCCTCCTCTTTGAGAGCCGCTTTGCAAAGCAGCTCTCAAAGAGGCAGCGGCTAGCTGCAGGCTGCTGAAAAGTCCTCTGTTCAGCGAAAAAGCTGCTGCCATTGCCGCCATTTTCTTCACACATGCACATCCCACTGCCTTGCAAGTCCAATGGGATGCACATGAGCAAAGAAAATGGCAGTGACGGCAGCAGCTTTTTCACTGACCGGGGGATTTTTCAGCGGCCTGTGGCCAATCACTGCCTCTTTAAGAACCAGTATGCAAAGCAGGGCAAGAGAGTGGCTGTCGGGCAAGCGGTGTGAGCAACTGGCGATGGGGGGGACTGGTTTGGGGGCGTGGCCAGCCGGCCATCACTACCTGTTCACCAAACTGGGCAAAATTTCTTCCACCCATTTGGGTGAACTGGTGTGAACCAGCTGAATAACACTACTGATGCCAGCACTATTAAATACCTGAAGGGTAAATGTAGCCCAACTCCATTTGAAAGAGATTCCAATTAAATGGTTCTATTTAACTTCCTTTCTTCCTGTCTTTATTTTCCCAGAATAGTAAATATGCTACCTTGAAACATTACCACTTGAACAGTTTCCACATAATTCCAAGATCATATCTGCAAATAATAATCTGTAATTAAGCCCTGATTTTATATTTGACTTTCTTCTATTCAACAGTACTAAAGTCAAAGGCACTAGCTGCAACTTTAATATTGCCAAATATGTAATATTTTTATAAACCTTTCTTTCAAATATGAGATTAGCTCATTGTTCTGATACTTTGTCAAATATCCAATAACTGTGGGGAACAATGCCAAGAAACGAGAACATTGTTATTTTGTTTTACCTTCCATATTGGGTCATAATGCCCGGTGGAAAATATGCTGCATAACAGCCTCCACTATATTGTTCTGTACACCAGTTCTTTTCTTCATAATGCACTGGCTGTAAGAATAAACCAAGATGAGAAATAAAGCAAATTTTCAAAAAGATGTTGGCAGGATTAAAATTAGGATTACTAAATATTGATTACATAGAAGCAGATTCATATCAACTGAAAAGTACTAGATTAAACTTCATAGGCTGCTTGCTGATAGAATCTATCTGAACAATTTGGCTCAGTTAGATGTTATGTTTCCTGGCTACTGAATAAACAAAAGTTTTATTTGGCCTCCCACCCCCCAACTATTGGAACATAATGTATATTGTTTTAACTTTTTTTAGGTAATTTTTATTTTATTTTTAATTTTCAAAACAAACACAACACAAAGAATCCTCCTTTTTTACATACAGTTGGTTACAAAAGACTTTCGTGCATCTCTTCCACAGTCATCAATCATAATTCATATTAACTCAAGTATTTTAACTCCAATATTTTTACATATTACCATCATCATACCTCCATTTTAATTTGATTACAATTGTTTAAACGTCCTTTATCATAAAATATATCAAGATTTAAAACATAACCATATACTGGCATTTCATTTGCTATTTCTAAAATCCTCCAAAAATACTCAATCCTTATGGCCTATTCTAGCTAAACATCCACAATATCTAGTAACAAAAATTTCTAATCCTCCTTACCAAATCACTGTTTACCATTTACATCCAGTTTCCTTATGTTGTACCCATAGTCCAGTGACATGCGGTGAAGTTTATGGCTAGTGAGGCAGCAATTTTTTTAGACTTGTGGACTTCAACTCCCAGAATTCCACAGCCAGGCATGCTCAGTTCCGATTTAAAGCAACAGCTTTAAACTTATTTAAATAAGTTTTCTTCCTTCTTTTTCTTTTACCTTCCCCTCCTTCCTCCCTCTCTCCCCCCTCCCCCCTCTCAAACACACAAACACACACACACACACACACACACACAGAAGTTGGATTATAGTGTTTAATTCCATGTAGCTGATTTCCAGGGCAAAGGAGGAGTTATTTTTGCCCTGTCCAATGGCATTTTCTTTGATAAAAGGGATGGAAAGATGGTCTTTGGGTTCCCTCCTTGAATGAGAGAATCCGTTTTAGTCAAAACGTTCAAATGTAATAAAATGATCTTCCTGTCTCGATCTATTTCATTGGAAAAGATGCCCGCCTGAGGAAAGAGCTTTTCATGTCTCTGAAAGCCAGCCGAGGGTGGGATCTCTCCAGGATGGGCGCAAGACCGATCCATGTTCACCAGCAAAGGGCAAAACTCTCTTCCATGGCCTCATTTCCCACCCGAAGCTTCCCCGTTTCTTCTCCATTCTTTTGCTTTCCGCAAAAACAGGGACGCGCTTTGGGAAGGCGGGAGCCCAGAGGAGCCCACCGGCGCCCGCACCGCCCGCTCTGGAAGCCAAACTGCGAAACTTCCCAGCTCAGCTGCTTCCCGGGCGGGTGGCGCCTGCCAGACGGGACGACAGGAGCTGTGAGGGAGCACGGGCTCCAGGGGCTCTGAGCGTCCACCAGCCTGAGCTGTGCCGTGGGTGAAAGAAAGCGCTTTAGTCAGTGGGGTGTCAGGGGAGAGGATAGAATATCTCCTCCTCTCCCCCAACACCCCACTGACTAAAGCACTTTCTTTCACCCGCCTGAGCTCTTCCGCGGGCGAAAGAAAGTGCTTTAGTCAGTAAGGTGTCAGGGGAGAAGATAGAATCTCTCCTCCTCTCCCCCGACACCTCACTGACTAAAGCACTTTCTTTCGCCCGCGGAAGAGCTCAGGCGGGCGAAAGAAAGCGCTTTAGTCAGTGGGGTGTCAGGGGAGAGGATAGAATCTCTCCTCCTCTCCCCCAACACCCCACTGACTAAAGCGCTTTCTTTTGCCTGCCTGAGCTCTTCCGCGGGCGAAAGAAAGTGCTTTAGTCAGTGAGGTGTCAGGGGAGAGGATAGAATCTCTCCTCCTCTCTCCCGACACCTCACTGACTAAAGCGCTTTCTTTCGCCTGCGGAAGAGCTCAGGCGGACAAAAGGAAGTGCTTTAGTCAGCGGGGTGTGGGGGAGAGGAGAGAATGCTCAGGCATTCTCCCCTCCTCTCCCCCACACCCCGCTGACTAAAGTGCTTCCTTTCGCCCGCCTGAGCTCCTCTTCCTCTTATATATATGAAACTCCCTCATGGATATTATTATTTTATATATTATTATTTCATGATGAGAGGGGAGGCTCTGCCTCCCCTGCCTCCAATGACCGCACGTCCCTGACCCATACATATATATTTTCCTTTGTATCATTATCCCACCTTTATTTGACTGTATCCTGTATCATAATAACTTTCCCCCTTATAATCAAAATTTAACTAAATTTAACTTAATTCTTTTTTATTAGCCTTTATATATAACCCAAAAAAATTCTAACCTTCCTTTCATGGGTACCATTCAAATATTCATATTCAATTATTACTTATCATAACAATACATATGTATATATTATTATCATTATCAATTATTTATTTGACTATATCTATTGTCACTAAATTTCACTAAGTTTAACTAGTTTTAAATTATACACTTCCATCTATCAACCTGTATCTTTCCAGTAACAGAACAGTCTCATGTCTTCTGCCATTTGTGGTATCAGTCCTCTAATCATCTCCTTAATCAAGTTAGTACGGACTCCTCTTAGCAACTCATTGCTTATTAAGTCTCTCATGTAATTCCGATGCCCTTCTTCTGTTTCCTTAATCAGCTTATCTTTAATTGTTGGTGGTGTTATCAATGATGTTGCTAATAAAATTTCTCTCTTTAAATCCATAAATTCTTTTGTTTTTTCTTCTTCTGTATCTTGCCATTTAGGGTAGAGTTCCCCTCCATTTAATTCCTCTTTCAGTGTTTCACTCTTTCCATTTCCAGACACAAATCAATCACCATAGATATCAGCAGATTTAATTTCTTTATAATCATTTTCCTCTTCGGTTTTTAGAACTCTAAGCTCCACTTCTTCCACTTGATAAACATCTCCAACTTTTTCATCATACTTTACTGTTAGATGCTCTTAAGTTTTCCAGCTTCTTCTCCATTCTCTCAAATGTATTTGATAATTTCTGAATTTCTAACAATATCTTTTACAGGCTTAAAATTTCTTTCTGCTATTGAAGTTGTGCCATTATCTCCAGCTGACAAACACTGCTGCTCTGGCTTAGACGGTTTTTACAGGATTAAACATAAATTCACAATAAAATCTTATTTTCACTTTTCTCTGGTTAAAGATATACTTCAAAAGGACATCTGCATGCTTTTCTTCTTATCATTCTCTATAAACAAACAGTGAGATCTTGAAATGCCAAGCCAGAATAATCAGTGAGGAAAGTAAGAGTGTTTTGTTTCCAATACACAAACCTCCAACCTCCAAGCCTCAGCACTTTTCTTTCCCTCTGTTGTAACAATTTTCTTTGTTTAAATAAAAGTCAAATTCTTGAGTGGGTTAGAGAAGAAGAGAGGAAAAAACCCCACAGTAGTGAAGTAGAATATTAGTTCATAGGTTACAAAGAATAATAATAGCAGAAAAAAAAAATAGAAGAAAAAAACTTAATCCATTCATTTTAAAAGGCTTGCATAAATTCCATCCATGAACATAGCATTTAAAAAGTAAGATAACGCACTGTCCAAAACCATTCAAAGCTTAATTCCGCTGCTTGTTTCTTCTGTTCTCAAATTTAAATTAACTTTTAAGTTTTTTTATAGGCAGTCTCTTTTAAAACGGCAAAAAATCCTCACCCGTTGGAAACTCGTTCTCTTTCCGTATCCTTCCATTTTGGAGCTGCCCCGGCTTCATCAACCTAATGGCTGGATTTTTTGTCGCCGGCTTGAAGAACTTCCCTTGGATCCATCAGGGACTTTGCGATGTCCCTGAGATCAGCAAGACCTATTCTTCCTGTTCACCGTCTCTGCGGGACTGTTTAGGTCGGATTGGACCACCCAGCGGCAAAAGTCTCGGCTGCGGTCTCGGAGCATCGAGACCGCACATTGGTACCGCACCTCCTCCTTTTAACTTTTTAATGAAGAGAATCTATAATTTTCAGAATGCACATTCTTTTCACATATTATAGTCCCATGGTGAGGAATCAGAAGTTATATCCAATAAATTCAGCGTGTTATTTTCCCCATTAGAGTATTTTGATTTTCAAAACAGACTATCAACCTACATTTAATCTGTTGTAATCTGAAACCATATTTATTTTAAAAGTAAGCTAGTTTTGTTCACCAAGTTCAAACAGAGTAAATAATTCTAGTGAGTTCTCATAAATGTGAGGAATTGTGGACAGGGAGGCAAGTAACAAAAAGGAAAGTAGACACGAACAAGCAAGAAAAAGAAGACATGTTTATTGGCAGCTTATGTTGTAAATACCAAAGTAGCCCAAGTTCTAAGAAAGAACTACTTCAAATAATTCAGAGAGACTCCATCATAATGAAATCACTGTAAATAAGGTTGGAAATTCTTGCAATTTGCAAGATTTGGTATTTGCCAATAAAGATACTTCATTGAAGACTGTTGAATTCTAATATCCTTGTACTTGCTCAGCTCTGAACTGCTTTACACCAGCAAGTGGCTTTAGGATTTTAGAAAAAAATGTTCTTTTTCTATTGCAAAATAGAGAATCACAAAGAGAAGGGGCAGAGATTTATAGAACAGTGAGGACACTGCTATGGACAGAATATTGTAATTTTCTGTAATATTGTAATGACAGTAATTTTGATACAATTCATAACTTTGCAAATGGCATGAATATTACATTTGTTCAACGATATAATGTCCCATATTCAGTGACGTGCGGTGAGGCTTATGGCTGGTGAGGCTGGTGACGTCATCAGGAAGGCGGGGAATGGGGCCACGTGTTCTGGAGGCTGAGGCTGCCTCAGCCTCCAGCACACGTGATCCCATTACATGCCTTCCTGAGCGTGCTCCGCCAGCTCGTGCTCCGCAGTCCTCTAAAGCGACTGGGGAACGACGAGAACCTTCCTGCCTCTGCTGGACTCTGTGCGCTCCTCGCGACTGCATATTGCAGTCGCGAGGAGTGCGCGAAATCCAGCAGAGGATTTCGCGCACTCCTTCGTCATCTGGGAGCGCTGACATTTCTGCCTCTGCAGCTCCCGGGCGCGGCCGGACGGAGGTAGCCAGAATAGCGCCGAGGCAGTCCGGCGGGCGAGCGACCGAGGATCAGGCTGCCTCGCTCACTCTTTTGTCTGCCCGGACCGCCTCGGCGTCGCTGTGGCTACATCCGTCCAGCCGCACCTGGGAGCTGTGGAGGCAGAAATGTTGTCGGCGCTCCCGGATGACGAAGCCACAAAAGCGACAACATTTCTGCCTCCGCAGCTCCCGGGCGCGGTCGGACGGATGTATATAATATTATAATATTATAATATATATATATATATATATATATATATATATATATATATATATATATATATATATATATATATATATATATATATATATATATATATATATATATATATATATATATATATATATATATATATATATATATATATAATATTATATACTATTATTTCATGTAGAGAGGTGAGGCTCTGCCTCCCCTGCCTCCCCTGACTGCACGTCCCTGCCCATATTCTTAAAAAGTTTTAAGTATTGTAAAATCCAGGAATGTTGCTGTAGGATTTAGCTTTCTTTGGATAAGTAGGCAAACTATATTTGATTTTTCCATCAATCTTCATAGAATATGATGATTCACGCAGATTAATTTAGTCAATTTTTGCATAGAATGCTATGAAACCATAAATCCAGACAATATCAGGGATAATAAAGAAGCGGTTTTAGCCCAAACCATATCAGAGCATTTTTGACTCAGACTCAGACTCTCTAGTCAGTACCTCATGTGGGATGCAGTCAACTAAGGAAGTTGACAATTTAGCAAATCAAACTTCCAGGAAATGAGATGGAGGTGTATAATGATGGAAAATATAAGGCACTACATTACAAAAGGTGCTGCTGAAGTCCATTAACAAAGAAAATGCTTCTCAAACATCTTGGGGCTATGTTGTGCAATGGGGAAGGAACAATTTATATAACCAAGTTTGGCACATTGCTTCCTATGGTAGGACTGGAGAAAATGAACAGAGCTTGTATATTTTCCAAAATTACAGCCCTTGACGTAGCTCGCATGATTACATTCTGCTATGCCTAGGGCATAGTGGCTTGCTTAAATTTGCTGTATAAATCCAGTCAATGGATGCAAAAAGACAGTAGCAAAATGATCAGATAGCTCTCCAAGCCCAAATACTATCTCGAAAGGCTGCCTCTCACCAGCCTAGCCAAAGCTCACAATTTTATGTCAAACTCCTGTCTCTAAGACATTCTAAGCACCACACTACTTTGGTTAAGCCCTGACTTTTTGTTCGAAGTAGGCTTAGTCAATTATCAAAATGGTGAACCTCATAATAAAAAGCTATTCTTTCTGGCTGTCCCAAAGAACCAGTTTCTTTTTTTTTTGTCTGCAGCATGAACTTCAAATCCTTCTCCCACTTCTCTATTAGTTCACATCTTCTATTGTGTATCTAATGCTTGAGAAAAACATTGCTGCATTACTAATTCAGGATTTTATTCAAAAGGCTGTATTAAATAGTTTAAATCTATCTTGAGCATGCATCCTAAAAATTCCTATAGCCTGACCACAATATTGTAACTATCAATACTTCACCAATTTTAAATGTTCTTCTTACTTACATATAAAGCTTCTTCTGATCCTAGCACTTTAGCGTACAATTTACAGATTTTGTTCTTTCTGCAGGAAGAATGAAATGTTTAAAACTAACCTAAATTCATAATTAGCTTTTAAACTAACATCACAAGGCATTCAATTTGGGAGTATAGAAATGAGATGAACTAATAGAATAATAAGACACAATAGAATACAGTATATAATTCCAGAAATATTTATTCTAAACTACTGCCAAATTCACATATAAAAGTAGCAGGCTTTGTATCATCTTGAGTTGGAGTACTGTTGGGGAGGAGTATATTAGAAACACTTTCATTTTGTCCTCTTTCTCTTTGCTATAACTCTATGGTTATGTAGTAAAATTCAGGGTTAGGGTTAAGGTTAGGATTAATGTTCTCCAAAATTTTACAAAATTTCCCACCATTTAACCTCTTTTGATCTATTCTGATCCTTAGGAACTAGGTTTTGGGTTTTGGAAACCTGGATTAATAGCTTGTTATGAAAAGTTATTGTCTTGCAACAAAGGTAGAAAACAATACTTTAATGGTAGATTAACACTGAATTAATTATTGTCAGAGAATGAAAAACAAAAAATTAAATGGGAAAAAGTTCCAAAATCTGTTGATTCTTACCTCTCTTCTTTGCTAATGTTTGCTAGTCTAAAAGCTTTTCTTGCAAGAATAAATCTAAATATAAAAAGAATTTTTATGAATATATATCCCCATGCAACACATATGAACAACATTATTGCTCAAAGATAAAAATACTGTACCTTGAAAATATTACCAATCTAATTTTTGCCTGGCACATATTCAGCTACATATATAGCAGAAAATTAAATGCTAACTATAGTAGCTGGGGTTCTCAAACTGTATAATGAGACTCTTCCCTTTTCCAGGATAATAGGCAAATAGTTTATTTGGGCTTGAACACATCAGGTCAAAATGGGTGAGAAGAAAAGAATCACTTCAACATCCATGGTAGAAGGCATCCTTTAGTTGCACTATCCCACTTATGCTAAGCAGCTGCAGAAAGATAGTCGGCTGTGCACATCACCTTGAATATAACTGTGAGAGTGAAGGGTGACTGCCAGGAGCATGGGTCCTTCATCACTGTCTGCAGGTAGAACTTCTTACCTCACAGTGGAGCAGCCTGGTGGGTTATGGCTATCCCAATACTTCTTAACTGAACTTCCACCTCATTATCCCATTCTGGAATCAAGACCAGTGGAGAACTTCCAGCAGCTTGACTGTGCTTAATCACTGGAGGCAAGTCAACAAGACTTTGCAAACCATCCCCACCCCCACCACTAATACTCTGAGTCACGCAGCAAAGGAGTGGCAATTTAGCCAGCAATGGAGAAGAGGAAAAGACTATGCTTGGCCAGACTCAGCTGGTCTTCTTCTTGATATCTGGTCTATGGGAGGCCTGTTCGGCATAGCAGTTTTCATGGGGTACTGACTTTGTGCTGGAAAGCAGGGACATCTCTTTGTGTGGGGTGTGTGTGCGTGGAGGATGTATATGCAATGGGAAGGAAAGAAAGTGGGAGAATCTACAGGGAAGAAAGTGCATACAAGAAGCAGTGGCCTCAGTATCTGGAGGCAATGGTGTATCTGATTTACAAAGAGACTTCAGAAGAAGACCCTCTTGAGGGTCCATGATCTCGGCAGCAGAGAGCTGTAAGAAGGTGCTACTATTTGGCATGGGGTTTAAAATGACAGTATTCTGAAAAGACTGTAACATTAGTTTATGTATTTTCCTCACTTCCTGTGGTATTGATACAAAGTCAGATATTGGGAAGCTTCTGTAACTATTTCAGTTAAATATAGACTATCATAGGCTCAAAATCCAATGCACAGTGGCTTGGAACAAGGAAGGTTCAAACCATGAATTATGATGCTGAGTAGCATCTATAAACCACAATTAAGATTAACCACATCTTTAGAGTTCCTAATTAAGGATAGAAGGAAAGCAAGTGATTAATCTTCTCTATAGGGAAAAACTAGTAAATGCCACAATAATGTCATGGCATAACATCATTTTGCAGCATGACATGAAATATATATTCATTTTCCCAGCAATGTTAGGAATGGAAGTAGAGAACTTTCTCACAGGCAGCAGAACAGCTGTTGTATATTTTTTGTAGAGTTCAATAAGTCCAACAAGAAGTGGTAAAAGCTAATATTAATGAAGGAAAAAAGACAGAACTGAGAACATGCACGTGGGAACTGATATGATATAAATCTGATTTTTTTTAAAAAAATCAAGATTCTTTCAAGTTTTTTAGAACTCACAGCTATAATCAAATTTTCAATACAACTTTATTCATATTTGGTAGCCAAACACATAAATGTTGGATTTCTCACCCCATAAGAGCAGGTATGGATCCATCTGGTTTAGAATCATCTAATGTTACTGAAATGGGAGCATCATCATCCAGAATAATTGTGCAACCACAGAAACCTGATAGAAAAATAAAAGGAGGATGACCAACACAAAAATGCAATCCAAAGCATAATTTTTTGGTAAGCATTTTCAGTTGTCCTTTGCAAAGTTTTACTTTCCTTCTTAGCAAATAAACATTTAGAGCCATTCTGCCAAATAACCTTCC
Source organism: Natrix helvetica (assembly GCF_964273705.1). Classification (NCBI taxonomy): domain Eukaryota; kingdom Metazoa; phylum Chordata; class Lepidosauria; order Squamata; family Natricidae; genus Natrix; species Natrix helvetica. The sequence continues at coordinate 60,095,698 of NC_138550.1, forward strand.
AAGGGATTTGTGAACGCAAATGGGGGACATTAATCTGATGAAATATAACTAGAACTTATACAGAAATTCACTACATCTTGTGTAGGGAAAGTATATTAATGTTGGTACTTGTAATTCATCCATAAACCAGGCCAGGCCTATGTAAGATAATCTCAGTTTATTAGACATACATTATAACTTGTCAGATGTTTGCTGATTAATCCCATCTACCTTTTTTTGCAACAAAACCCATTTTTTATGATTGTTCATATTATGTGAAGTTTGATTCGAAGGCATTAGAACATGTTTAACTGTCATAAAACAGATTCCATACATACCCAATTTCTTCCAGAAGGCTTCTTTGTAGTACACCATGCATTTAATGACAGAACCCATCGGGAGGCGCTGGATTAATTGGTTTCTTATTGTTGGCAGTTCCGGAGTGAAATGAATCTTTCCAGTCAATATTGGTGGAATGGCACTAATAACATACTTGCCCTGTTTAAATATAGCATAGGCAAATCTTTGACACATTTTGAAAATCATTTCTATATTTCAATTTATTTTGAATCTTTTCAAAGTCCATAGTGTTTGTAAAAGACTTTAAAACAATGAAAATAAAATTGCAATTCTAAGTAAATGAGCTGTCAGGCCTGTAGTTATGTTCTTTTTAGGATCTTTGGCCTGCCACACTTTCTTATAATTTTCTATGCTGTTTCATTAGTGTAGTAGTTGGGAGGGGGGAATAGAAAGGAGTAGGATTGTAGAATGGATTGTTGACATTCTTTTGTAGAAGCCAAGGTCATCTTTTGTCTCCGCATCTCGACACCTGGCCGGAAGAAGATGGGTGTACATGCCAGCGTGGAAGATGATGATTGGAACATGTGATGGATTTGTGGGTGTGGGGAGAGATCATGAACTTTCAACTGGTTGAACTTAGAGAATGTACTTCCAGAGTTGGAATTTCCATAGCCGTGCTAAATTGCCTACGGAATAAATTGGACCTTAAAGGATGTTTTGCCTTGGACAATGATTTATTTCTGCATGGTATTTAGAACCCTAACATTATTCCAACTCTGCATCTCAAAATAATTCACTAGCACCCCCCCTCGCAGGGGGGGGGGCTGGTGATGGGGGTCTCGGCATTCCCAACGCTGACCGGGACAGCGTAAATATCAGCGAAGAATAAATGAGAAGCTTTTGGTGATAAGAAGCTGAGTGCGGAACTTCAAAGGCAATGGAATGCTGCTTCCAGTTTAATTGCATCAGGAGGAATGCAGGAGGAGACACGACAAGACGAAGGAAGGTCGCAGAAATATTTCTTCAGCAAATTGTGAGTGCATGCTCCCCCTCCTTCCCCCCAGCTTGGAAACAAGGCTTGGGAAAAAAAAAACCCTAGAACAGAGGTTTGGGTTCCTTCCAGACGGCAATAAATGAAATGGCTTGTCACCCTGCAACTAGCTGGGAGAAGGATTCCCTTTCAAAATGGGAATTTCAAAGGAGGCAGGAAGAAGGAATTTTTCCAGCATCTGTCACTTGCAAGCCACCACAAATGGGGCCGCAACCAGTAAATGAAGCAAATTGGGCAGTAAATTGGGCTTTCCTCCCAGGACTTGGATGGAAGAGATGCTACTTACCAACTCCTTTGCCATCAGCATGGGGAAATGCTCCAAGCCAGCAGAGGGCACCTACTTGGCCCATAACTCATCCAAGCCAGCAAAGGGCACCTACTTGGCCCATAACTCCTCCAAGCCAGCAGGAGGGTCCTTGGCACGTAAAACCCCTTAGCCAGCCATCATTGGTTGAGCTGCAACCTGTGAAGCAGGCAACCCCGGGATGGGTCTTAACCCCAGGTCATGGATGGGAGGGATGCCAGTGGGCACCTGCCCTCCCTCAGCAGATGGCACCATGGCAGAAAGCTGGGCAGTGGCCAACCGAGGGATTGACCTCCCCACCGGTTCCAGTCTCCCCTGCAAGGCCCAAAAAGGTTCTTACCAGACCTTCCTACAGAGAAGAAATCTCCATGGAAGAAGGGATTACCAAACAGAGGCCTGCATTGTGGATGGCGGGAAAATGTGCGCCTGCAAGGCCCCAAGTGGTTCTTACCCCACCTTCCTACAGAGTAGCAATCACCAACATGGAAGAAGGGATTACCAAAGCCAGGCCTGCAAGATGGGAAGCGGGACAAGGTGCATCTGCAATGCCCCAAAAGGTTCTTACTCCACCTTCCTACAGAGAAGCAATCTCCACCATGGAAGAAGGTTTTACCAAGGGGGCAGCTGCAAGTTGGAGAGCAAGGCAGTGTGATGAAACGGTTCCTGAGTTTAGAGATGTAACTAGGTTCCATTCCTCGTGGGGCCCAATTAAATGCCACCATTGTTGTCAACTTGGCCACAGAGCGTCAGAGTGCTTGGCTCCAGCCCCAATGCCACAAACGTGCGCACCAACCACCACGGCGGTAAAGAGAGGGTCCCAGATGCCACCACAGAAGAGTCATCTGGGCCAACAACCTCTGGAAGAGGATCCCCAACTTAAGGTGAGGAAGTGTCCTGCCAAGGGGGAGGCCTCGGAAGAGGAAAAGGGCAGACATTCTTCGGAGGAGGATCCCCAACTTAAGGTGACAAAGAGTCCAACTAAGGGGGAGGCCTCGGAGGGGGAAAAGCCTAAACGACCTCTGGAAGAGGATCCCCAACTTATGGTGACGAAGAGTCCTACCAAGGGGGAGGCCTCGGAGGAGGGAATTGCCGAAGAACAAATGTGTGTACCAGTCGCCATGGTGGTAAAGAGAGGGCCCCAGATGCCAGCACAGAAAAGTCATCTGGGCAAACTACCTCTGGAAGAGGATCCCCAGCTTAAGGTGACAAAGAGTCCTACCAAGGGGGAGGCCTCGGAGGAGGGAATTGCCGAAGAACAAACGTGTGTACCAATTGCCACGGTGGTTAAGAGAGGGCCCCAGATGCCCGCACAGAAAAGTCATCTGGGCCAACAGCCTCTGGAAGAGGATCTCCAACTTAAAGTGACGAAGTGCCCTACCAAGGGGGAGGCCTCGGAAGAGGAAAAGGGCAAACAATCTCCAGAGGAGGATCCCCAACTGAAGGTGACAAAGAGTCCAACTAAGGGGGAGGCCTCGGAGGGGGAAATGCCCAACCGACCTCTGGAAGAGGACCCCCAACTTCAGGTGACGAAGAGTCCTACCAAGGGGGAGGCCTCGGAGGAGGAACAAGGCCAGCCGTGGATGATTGAATCCAAGAGCCCAGAACCTACAGCACCTGCAGCAGAGAGCCCTAAACAGCAATGGGAAGAGGTCGCAATGGACTTCATCGTGGAACTCCCAGATAGCAGTGGGCATAAAGTAATTTGGACTGTGATTGATTTGTTTTCTAAGCAGGCACACTTCATTGCTTACTCAGGATTGCCATTCGCAAACGAATTAGCGAAAATGTTTGTGAAACACATTTATCGCCTGCAAGGAGTACCCAAGAGGATCATTTCAGACCGCGGAGTCCAGTTCACAGCCAAGTTCTGGAGAGAGGTCCTGAGATCCATTGGGTCCACACAAGAACTGAGCTCAGAGGTTCATCCCAGCATGAACGGCGCAGCAGAGGGAGCCAATGCGGTGGTGGAACAATACATCAGGTGTTTTGTGGACTATCAGCATGACAACTGGTCGGACTTGCTACCCTTCGCCGAAGTGGCGTACAATGATGCGGTCCACAGCAGCAGAGGATTAGCGGGTTTCCAGATTACCAGTGGCATGGAAGTTGTTGCCATGCCTGAGTTGCCTAGAGAATCTCCTTCTTTCATGTCTTTGAGTGAATGAATGGACATGCTAAAGAAAGGATGGGAGAATACGAAGAAGGCTCTAGCAGTTGCGGCAGAAGCCTACCAGAAGCAAGATGATCAACGTCGCTCACTCCTAAACCCCTAACGTGTGGGGGACAATGTTTTTGTATCTACCAAATACATAAGATTAGAAATGCTTAGCAAGGAATTGGGTCCAAAATTTCTAGGTCCATTCCCAATAGTGAAGATAGTTAACTCAGTTACAGTTCAACTCAATCTACCCAGAAGTCTAGGGGAAATTGACCCAGAATTTCATTGTAGCTTGTTGAAACCAGTAATTGGGTCTAACAGAAGAGCATCCACCCAAGCTCAATCTCCTCCTGTGGTGATAGAAGGGGGAACACAATCTGAGGTGGAAAAAATTGTAGATTTCAGGCTGAATAGGGGTTGCTTACAGTACTTAGTGCATTGGAAGGGTTACCTTTGGTCTGAAGCTAATTGGGTGAACAGTGTGAACCTAAAAGTGGAGAAGTTAGTAAAGCAATTCAATGGGAAGTTTCCCGAGAAGTCAAGAGGTTCCCCTGGGTGGAGAAGTGGTGGTTAATTTTGTTATGTTAACTTTTATGTTATTCTCTTTGCAGGAAACGTTTTTCTTTTGAGGAGAGGCCGCCTGTCAGGCCTGTAGTTATGTTCTTTTTAAGATCTTTGGCCTGCCACACTTTCTTATAATTTTCTATGCTGTTTCATTAGTGTAGTAGTTGGGAGGGGGGAATAGAAAGGAGTAGGATTTTAGAATGGATTGTTGACATTCTTTTGTAGAAGCCAAGGTCATCTTTTGTCTCCGCATCTCGACACCTGGCCGGAAGAAGATGGGTGTACATGCCAGCGTGGAAGATGATGATTGGAACATGTGATGGATTTGTGGGTGTGGGGAGAGATCATGAACTTTCAACTGGTTGAACTTAGAGAATGTACTTCCAGAGTTGGAATTTCCATAGCCGTGCTAACATGCCTGCGGAATAAATTGCACCTTTAAGGATGTTTTGCCTTGGACAATGATTTATTTCTGCATGGTATTTAGAACCCTAACATGAGCTGCTCCTTCGCTTTCTCTTTCTCTTTCTCCTCCCGCCTCCTCCCCCGCAGCCCACACTTATTCTGGATTTTTTAAAAAAAGACAATCCCAACCACTCTCCTATTAAAATAAAAAAATCCTGTATCAGGCAATGATCTCATTTACTTTCACCCTTTCCTTTCTCAGTCTAGCTAAAACAAAGCCTCAAGTCCCAACCAAATTCATTTATTCCTTTAAGTAAATTTATAAAGCTGCAACTCACTTTCAGTGGCTTCGGGTGGCTTACAAAGATAAAAACCCAATATAAAAAAATAGCAGCAACAACCCCCTACGTCCCTAGTAACAACAGTTAATCAAATAAGCAATTTGATGGGCTCCATCCCATGTTCGGTTCCCCAGACCTATTAGCAAAACCAGATCTCACTTGTTAAAAGTGAGGACCAATCTTGTCTCTGCAGGGATGATAACAGAATAACAGAGCTGGAAGGGACCTTGTAGTCATCTAGTCCAACCCCCCCATCCAAGCAGGAGACCCTATACTATTTCTGACAGACAACAGGCCAGCCTCTTCTTGAAAGCGTCCAGTGATGAAGTTCCCACAACCCCCAAAGACAAGCTGTGCCATTGATTGATTGCTCTCACTGTCAGAAAATGTCTCCTTATTTTTAGGTTGAATCTCTCCTTGATCAGTTTCCATCCATTATTCCTTGTCTGGCCTTCAGGTGCTTTGGAAAATAGCTTGACCCCCTCCTCTCTGTGGCAGCCCCTCAAGTACTGGAACACTGCTTGCAGACGTTTCATTACCCAAACTAGGTAACATCATCACTGCTAGGTAGAAGTGGGGTTTGCTCTCCGTTTATAACCTAATGGCTTGCCCTATCAGTGTTGGTGGGAGTGGCCTTAGAGATGCTTTGGTTGGGCTGTTTATTGTTAATTTGTTTGGCAGTTTCTTGATTGAGGTATTGTTTATTGGATTGTTGGTTTGATGTTTTTCTTAGAGTTAATCTATGCTCATCTGGGTGCTGATTGATGGTGGAGAGGTGCTTGGATCTTTTTGTTCCCCTTTTGGCTAGCTGATTGCCTCTTCTGCATAGCGTTTTTTTTTGTGTGCATTCTATGGCTAATTTGTCAGAGTGCCAAGGTTCTACAAACACTCTGACAAATTAGCCATCAATAGATACGTAGACATAAACAATATCTATAGACTATGCAAAAGTGACAATCAATTAGCCACAAAGGGAACAACCAAGCTCAGAGAGTACCAAGGATCCCCCATATTACAGCTTTCTGGATATATTTATTAAAGCTTTCATTAATGCAATATTTATACTGATATAGAATGAAAGCTACAACTACTGTACTGATAGTCCAGTGATGGTGAAATGTCAGAAGCCAATTACAACATCACAAAATCTCTCAATAAAAGCAACTTGAAAAGTATCTTGAGTAATGTGAAATGCAGAGGAACAATAATGGGGCCAATTGCATCCAGCATGTTCTTGTTTAAATGCCTATGATGCATTTATGTTATTCAATTACCTTATATATCTTGTGGTTCAATGTCTTCACAATGATGTCATCACCTGATTGGTCAATATGGACTACAGGACTCTTGAGTTTAACTTTATCTCTGAGTAGCTCCATTATCTTTTCTGTAATTTGTCCAGAACCTCCAATAAATTTTCTTTCCTAGGAACAACAAAGATAAGAGCAAAATAAGGAGACAGTGTTGAAGCATATAACTGGTACAATGTAGCTGAGAGTGGGATATTCATTAAATAAGATTTTCAAATAATTATTTTAAGGGACTGGACCAAAAAATATAATTCTCTAGGCCAGAGGTGTCAAATTCAATTTCATCAGGGCTGTGATTGACCTCAGGGTGGCCAACTTGCTGGGTGTGGCCAAGTGGATAGGCATAGCCAGCTTGACGCCACTCCCCAAACTGCTGGCATGTTCCCTCTTCACACTGGGTAGACTGGGCCGAAGCTACACTGGCCTGATGTTTCCTCTTTGCACTGGGTAGACTGGGCCAAAATGACATGGGCTGACCCCCTAAATTTTCCACGATGGACCCACGGACTGGATCCGATCACATCATGGGCCGGATCTGGCCCAAGGGCCTTGTGTTTGACACCACTGCTCTAGCCTATACTAGAGGAATTATAACAAAGACGTTCCAGCTGGCTGTCAGCACTTATGTTATATTTTAGCTTTGCTTTTATTTGGATATGATTGTTTTTTTATATTTTTGATATCACCTAGAGTCCTTTGGTGGAGTAGAGAGAAGTATGGTTCGCAAGTAAATAAATATGGAATGGGATATGGTATGAAAAGATATCTGTTTAAACCTAAAAGGGTGATGAGCTATTAAATTTGTTTATACTTGTGATGAAGATTGGAGATCACTTTGTATATTTCTATATTATACGGGATTATTTCTCTTTCTTTCCTTTCTCACCCCTCTATTTTCTATTCTTTCTTTCCATTCTATTTTCTATCTCCA